>NC_091012.1:106545203-107170203 GCF_041146395.1 Eulemur rufifrons
TGCTTTCACTAGCTGGTATTTTTCTTTTATTTATGTGTGAATGTGTGCATGTGTATTCTGGTTTCCCTTACCAGAATATAACTTCTTTGAGTGCAGAAACCTTCTCTTTCTTGTTTTCTGCTTTAGCCTTATCACTTATCACAGTGTCTGGCAAATAGTAGGGTGTTAATAAGTACTAGTTGAGTGGATACATTTTATTCAGCCCTCACTGCTTTGACTCTGACCTGTAGGTTGATGTCTCCATATTAGTTCTCAAGCTCAGACCTTTCTCCTGAACTACAGACCAGGAAATCCAAATACCTCCGGGACATGTCCCCCTTAGGATGTCCCTTAGGCATCTCAAAATAAATTTCCCTAAATTGATCTCATTTTCATTTTTCATAAAGTTGCAGCTGGGGACTATATCCTGGTAAAGGCCACCATATGCCCAGGCCAGGGGTCTGCCTTGTCTTTTTTCTCTCCCCTGTCGTGATCTCTCCCACTCACCCTTTGGAATTTTTGGGGGGGCAGAGGAGCAGAGTCTTGCTCTGTTGCCTGGGCTAGAGTGCCGTGGCATCAGCCTAGCTCACAGCAACCTCAAACTCCTGGGCTCAAGCTATCCTCCTGCCTCAGCCTCCAGAGTAGTTGGGACTACAGGCATGTACCACCATGCCTGGCTAAATCTTCTATTTTTAGTAGAGATGGGGCCTTGCTCTTGCCCAGGCTGGTCTCAAACTCCTGACCTCAAGCGGTCCTCCCACCTCAGCCTCCCAGAGTGCTAGGATTACAGGCGTGAGCCACCGTGCACAGCTGGAATGATACTTCTTAAACTGCCTCTGGAAACTTCCCCTTCTCTCCATCCCCAATTCACTGTTGTAGCTCTGCTTTTCATCACTGTTCACTTGGACCCTCTGGAGAGCTGTGTAACTGATCTCCTTTTCTTAACTCTCATCCTCCCAAGTTTTGTAAGAGTGACCTTCCTAAAATCTTATTGGATCATTCCTCTGCTCTAAATCCTGCATCAGTGTATCGTGTGAATTTGCCTACCTCTCTCCCCTTATTTCCATCTCACTAGAATACTTTTGTAGAAGCCACCATTTATTGAGCACTTACTATCGGCCAAGCACTGTGCTGAATGCTTTACATCTACTGGTAGCTTCCTGTTGAATTGTTACTTGTTTACTTCCCTGCCTCCACATCAGCTCCTGCCAAGTACAATAGATGTTTGTTGAATAATTTAATGAACGGTCCTATTTCTTAAGGAACATTCCGTCTAAAGCTTGCAGCAAACAAATAAATAATTGATTACCTTGCACCAGGGAAGGGCCATCTGGTTCTGACTTAGGGAAGTCAGAGAAAGCTAGGCCTGACTTGCACTAGCCAAGTGACTTGGACAACTCACTTCACCTCTCTGCATCTCCCTCTTTTGCCCATAAGTTGGTCTCTGAGGTCCTTTCCAGGCTCTGACAATCTGAAACTCTTAAAACGTAGGTTTATAATTCACTTGTAAAATGTTCCCTTTTTAAATTTGTGCATCGAAATGGTAGAGAAGAGTAGAGGCAGGCAGAGGCAGGATTGCAGCATAGGCCTGTGGGCTTGCTTCACTTTTGTGGCCCTGATACTCTCTCCTGCTTAGAGACCTCGCACTCTCGGTAACACTTGGGCCTCAGAGCCCAGACCTGCTGCTCTGAGCAGTGGTCCAAACCCCCGGCATTGCCTTTCTTCCTCTCAGAGATTTTCACCTCCTCTCATGAAGGCTAGTATTTCATGCAGGTTGGGAACAGGGACAGGGTGGGGCTTCCTGGTGTGGGCCCTGGATTCTGAACCACAGGCAGCCACAGCAGCAGCAGTCAGGGCCCAATGCTGGGGAAGACATGGTCAGTTCCTCCATCTGGCTACTTCCTTGAGCCTTGATCTACCCATCAGAGATGGCACCTGACCCCATGTATCCTGTGTGTATTTTGGTTATCTGTGTGGTCATCTCTTCTCCCCACCTGGAGGAAGCTCTCAGAGGGCAGAGTCCATGACTGGTTCACCCTTGTGTCTTTCCCATATATTGCCAGAACACAGTGTATCAGGCCTCAGTGAACATAGTGAATTGTATTACACACTTCTTTTCAGACTCCTGTTATCGACTGCAGGGTCAGTAGTTCTCCTGTGAATATCCATGTAGTAAATCCCCTCTAAGATTTAGAGCCTGGAGAAAATTTTCTCTCTTGTAAAACTAAAATTTTTCCTGAGGGAGGTAGTATAATTTAAATAGCTCACATCACTGGTTTTGGACTTGGAAAACTCAAATCCAACTCTCATCTCTCTCATTTCTCAGCTTGGTGGCCTTGGGGAAGGTGCTGAACAAATTTTTCATCTGTAAAATAAGGATAATAATACCTACTACATAAAGCTGTTGTGATAATTAAATTTGATACTGTATGTAAAGTTCTCATTGTAACATACTGACTAGTGCATGGTGACTACTCAGAAAATGAAAACCCTTTATCCCAATGGTTTTAAGCTGGTGTCACTGACAATAGTAATGGAAGTCTACATCCTATTTTTGGTATTTCAATAAGCTACACATTTACCCATGGTGGGCACATACAAAACATTCTTTAATAAATGAGGCTGGAAGAGAAACTCTTTAAAAACTTGGAGGCCATGAAGATGGAAAATAAACATTGTTGATGGACCAAGGTTGGGAAACATTAATATAATCCACCCTCTTACTGTCCTTTCCTTCAAGGAAGCAGATTGTAAATTTAGTGCTTAGAACACAGTGATGATCTCATCCTGATTTATCTAGGACAATTATCTCTCCCTTTATATGGTTTTGCTCTATCTTTATTTGGATTACTCTGTGTATATTGTTATGGGGGGTTTTATTTTAAGCTGTCTAACATCTTTTAAGGAAGCCACTAGTTCTATGAATCTATATGAACAAAAGCAAAACCAAATACAAACAAATTCCCAAAGCACTCAAATATAGGCTCTTATCATGAACCAAATAGATACTTTGACAGTCTTCATAGTCCATCTTCAAGGTTTGAGCCTCAGTATATATTTTTGAAAACAGCATTTGAACCTTCCCAAAAGCACTAGATATAAAGTGATGTCATAGAAAGAATGCTGGCCTGCAAATCATAAAGATGGAGATCTTTGATTTGATTCTGTCACTGCCTGGTGGTGTTGTTTGTATTGGTGAGGGCTTAGTTTTAAAAAGCAAAATCCTCTCTGGCTAGTTAAGCAGAAAAGGAATTTTTTAAAAGGGTCCTGGGTGGTTCATAGTGTCTTTGGAAGGGCTGGAGAAATAAGCTTGAGGCTGCACTGTAGGAACAGTGCCCAGAACTGGGCTGTAGAACTTGTCTGATGAGAAAATGACCTCTGTTACCACCGCCACCACTAACAACTTGTTGCTACACTTGCATTGCTGCCTAGAAAAATTTACTGCAGCCATCACGACCACCACTTTTTGGCAACCTTGTGTCCATTGCCAGCTCTGAAAGCTGAACCCCTCTGACACCAAATGTGGCCCACACTGAGTTGGTCTTCTCCTGCCCCCTTCTGAGGCAAAGTCTTATTTAAGTTTCCCTAATTGGTAGAGCCTAGGTCACCTACATGTTTCTGGTTGCAAGGAAGGCTGGGAAATTGAGCTCTGACTTCCATGTTGGGGTGGCAGAGAACAAAATGTGGGAATTTCCCCAAATATAGAAAGGCCATTTAAAAGGTACCCTTTGTACAAAGTTTCAGTTAGGATGAATAAGTTCTGGAGATCTATTGTACATCATGGTAACTATAGTCAAGAATAATGTATTATATACTTGAAAACTGCTAAGAGAGTAGATCTTGAATATTCTCACCACAAAAAAATGATAATTATGTGAGATGATGGATTTGTTAATTAACTGGATTTAATCATTTCACAACATATACATATATCAAAACGTGTGTCATAAACATGAAATTTGTGTTTGCCAATTATACTTTAATAAAGCTAGGGAAAAATAACATAAATGAAAGATAACCTTTTCATTTGCTATGACTATAAGTCATGTAGGGATAGCAAATCCAAACCAACATGAGCCAAACAGGGAACACAAATGTATGTTGACATCAGGGACTAAACTCCTTGTTTGTAACCAAACCAAGCGAAACACCTGCCTAGTTTTAGTACTTTGAAAATACTGTTTTGATCCACCAAAAAGCTAAAGAATATACAAAGCCCTCCCCTACACCTGGCTACTTTTGCAGTCTCAGACAAACCTTTCGAGTTTAAATTGCCTTAAATGAAGGCATTGGATTAAACACAGGTTCGTGGATTGAAAGCTGGCAATTATATTTTGTTTGGCTTTTGTTTAATGTTTTTAAATTTAGGAGTTTCAACATAAACATCTATATATCTGATGCCCCTTGGAAGATAGAAACTGGGCCTACATTTCCCCGTGGCAGCAATCAGTTGGGAGTGAGTGGTACTTGCCCTGCCTAGATAGAGCCTGTTCTCTGCATTTCTTCCCAGTCTCTATGATTCCTTACTGTCTTACACCAGGGCACCTTCTCCCATTTATCTTACCTACCTACCCCAGTAGGTACTTGACTAGGTAACTCTTGGATTAGATTATTATAAGGTATCTTCCAATCATAAAATTCCATTATTTTGTTACCCTAGGTATTGTTGAAATGGGCATTTAGGAATCACTGTATAAATAGCCCAAAATAGAACTGAGGACTGATTTTTAAATTAGAGCCCAAATATGATTATATGCCTAGAAAATCTAAAAGAATCAATTTTAAAATGGTTAGAACTATTAAGAGTATTCAGGAAAGTAGCTAAATGTGAGAAAACTATATATAAAATAGTAGCTTTAGTTTATGTTAGCCATAACCAGTTAGGGAATGTTCTGCAAAGCGGGATATTATTTGCTATAGCAACAAAAATTATGAAATACCTGGGAATAAATTGACAAGAAATGTGTAAAACTAAAGCAAATACAATTTTAAAACTTTATGATACTTCTAAATGGGAAGGCAATCTTCTAAAAATTCTAATCAGTCCAAATTAATCTGTAGATTTGAAGCAATTCCAATCAGAATTACAAAGAAGTAGGTTTTTGGTGTCGTTAGATTTGGTTTTGATTTATAGGGTTAGGGAGGAGAAATTGACTCATTTGTAATAAAGTTTCAACAAGAAGAATAAGGGATTGAGAATAGCCAAGAAAATGTTGAAAAGAAGAATATTAAAGTATAGATACTAGAAATATATGTAATTTACAGACATTTGTATACCTCACAATTTTCTAACAGAGGAATAAGCCAAAATATCAGTGAAAGAGTGTAGAGTCCATAAAATACCCATTTTTATGGACTTTAATATAGGGTATGGAGAACATTTCAAATCAGTGGAGAAAGAATGGATTATTAATAAAGATTTTGGTGACAATTGATTAGAAAACATTTTTTATACATTTTTATTTTGTGGTGGGGCACACTTGCTAAAAACCATAAAGAAAAGTTTGGTTTGACTACAGGAAAATTTTATATTTCTCTATAGCAAAAGATATCACAAAGAAACTTAAAAGACAAGGAATAGACTGAGGGAAAAATATTTACAACCAGAATAAGAACCAGGGGTTAACATTAAGGACTTACGAAGAATGCCTATAAAATCAGACAAAAATGGGTCAAAGACAGGAATGGACAATTCACAGAAGAAGTACAAATAGTCCTTAAACCTATGAAAAGATGCTCAATAATGATATAAGCTGAAACAACAATTAAATGTTATTTCCACCTATTATATTGGCCATATTTTAAAGAATAATGTGATTGACTCTAGGTGAGCATGTGGGGTAACAGGTACTCTCATTTTCCATTGATAGGAGTTTAAATTGGTTTAGCATTTTGGAGGGCAATTGGTAGTATCTGTCTAATATTTAGATCTTTTTACCTACTAATTGCACTTTTAGAAATTTTTTATTCAGAAAAATTTTGACAAGTGGATTGATTGATACAGATATATGTGCGTGTGTGTATGCACGCATGCATGCACAATATTTATTGCTGCAAACTTTGTAATAGCAAACATTTGGAAAACTCAAAAATATCCAACAATAGGGGAATAGTTGGATAATTCTATTGCATTAGTTTAAGACAGTACTCTTTAGCCATCACAAAGAATGAAGTAGACCAAATATACATAACCCAAAGAATGATTCAATGTGTCAGTCGGGATTGGCTAAGTAATGCTACAGTAACTAGCAATCCCCAAATCTCAGGGAAATAAATCAAAGGTTTTTATTTTGCTCACTCTATGTATCCATTGTGGTTGTCAGGAGAATTTTGTTCATAGTAGCTACTCAGAGACCAAAGCTGGCAGAATAGCCATTACCCTGAATGCTGTCAGTCACTTTACCAGAAAAAGAAGAGAACTTTGGAGGGCCAAGCACAACCACTTCTTACCTGGGCAGAAATATATATCATTTACACTCTCAATTCATTGGCTAGCACTAGTAACAGGGCCCCACTCCTGTGCTCAGAAGAAAGAGGAAAACCAGATGTGAACAGCACTGATGGCTACCATGTATATGTTGTACTGTTTTGTAGATAAAGCAAAATCCAGAAGTATGTATAATATGATCCTATTTATGCCAAAAATTTAAAGGTTGTATGTGCCTGTATATTTATATAAATATTTCAAGGAATGTATATCCTTTGAAGAAATTCTAGCAGGCTACACACCAAGCTGTTATTAATACAGTGTGCCTCATTCCTTGATTTTTTTTTTTTTACAATGAGCAGTAGTAAAAAAAAAAAAATAAAAAGTTAAAATAAAATAAAACCCAAACAAAGCCAAAAAGCCTGGGCAAAGAGCTTTTTGAACATTTTTTGAAAGAGAACATTTTTTATTTCTTGCTTCAGTTTCCAGAAAGAGCTAATGGCAGATGCTGGCAGAATGTTTTGAGCAAAGGTTCTGACCAATTATTTATATATATACATATATATGTGTGCATATATATACATATATATGTGTGCATATATATGTGTGTATATATATAATGCTCTATTTTAATAAAAAATGAAAGAACGTTTTTTATTTCTTGCTTCAGTTTCCAGGAGAATTAATGGTAGATGCTGGCAGAATGTTCTGAGCAAAAGTCAAGAAGCTCAGAATCATAGAGCAGGGTACAAGTTGTTGCAGTGAACACTCTACTCTGATTATTGATTAGAGTCAAATAATTTTAATGTGCTTACTTAAAATTCTTATATTTTAAGAGTTTTATATCGATATTTTAATTAATTAAATATTAATATTTAAAATATATTAATAGTTTATAATATTTATAAAACAATTTATAAAATTATATATACATATATTTTAATATTAAATTAAATATATATAATATATTTTATATATTTTATATTTTATAAACATATTTTATATTTTTAATATATATATTCTAAAATATTTTCCAGAATATTTTATATTGATGCAATATATTCCAGAATATTTTATATTAATGTAATTATAAAATTCCAGAACTTTAAAGTTAAATTTTGAGATGGAATAGTTTTTATAATTTTTAAATTCTTATCGAATTAGCAATAGTCGTACCCATTTATTTTATCCAACATTTTATGAAAATTTTTAAAAGCCCAGAAAATTTGAAAGGATTGAACAGTGAACACCCATATATCCACTGTTGTACCATTAACCTCTTACTTTATTTGCTTTATCACACATCTCTCTGTTTATGCATCTCTCTAACCATCCATTAATCCATCTTAATTTTGGTGCATTTCAAAGAAAATCACAGACACCAGTTACTTCCCTCTAAATATTTCAGCATGCTTACCACTTATTTATAGTTTTTTTATTTGCATGTAAAATTTATGTTCAAAAAATGCACAAACCTTAAGTGTACCTTTGCTGAGTTTTAACAAATTCATACACCTGTGCAACCCAAATCCCTTTTAAGACATAGAATATTACCATCACCCCAGAAAGTTCCCTCATGCTCCATCCCAGTCAATTCTTGCTCACATCCCCCATTGAAGAGGCAGCCACTATTCTGATTTTTTTTTTCACTGTAGTTGTTTTTTTCCTGTTCTAGAATTTCATTTAACTGGGACTATATAGTATGTGCTCTTTTGTGGCTTCTTTCATTCAGTATGATTTAGACAGTCATTCATATTATAGAATGTATCAGTAATTCATTCCTTTATATTACTGAAAAGCATTGTATTGTATGAATATACCACCATTTGTTTATTCATTCTTCTGCTGATGGATATCTGGGTTGTTTTCAATTTTTGGCTAATAGGAATAAGCCCACTCTGATCATTCTTATACAAATCTTTTTGTGAACATATATTTTTATTTCTCGTTTACATACCTAGGAATGGAATTGCTAGAGTAGGTGTATGTTTAGTTTAAGAAACTGCTAGACCTTTTACCAAAGTGGTTGTATCAGTTTACATTCCAAGTCCAAATTTTCAATTTTTTCTTTTATGGTTTTTGCTTTCTGTGACATGTTTAAGATGCCTTTGGCTACCTCAAAGTCACCAAGATATTCTCTTTTGTTTCCCTTTGATAGCTTTCACTTGGTCTATGATTCATCTCAAATTAAATGTTGTGTATGGTATGAGGTAGGGATTGAGGTTCATTTTACTAAAATTATTAAAATGCTTATTTGAAATTCTTATTAAAGGCCAGAAAATTTTATATTAAAGTGAAGAAAAAATAATTCTACAGCTATAAAATACAATTTTGAAATGGAAGAGCTTTTATAATTTTCAAATTCTTATTCAGTTAGTGACAATGTTTTACCCATTCTTTTTTTTTTTCTTATTCTGTGATACAGTTTTGACTATTAAAATTGCAAGTTCTCATTTGCAAAGGAAGCTGAAATGTTGGTCTTTTATATTTTACGTATTTTATAGTTTTTAGCAATTTTCTTTTGTGACACATTTCCATTTCTTGAGAATTGAAGTATTCTCATTAAATTAATATCTCAGTTAACTGAGGAATGCTAGATACCAATGATCTTGTTAACCAAAGGAAACTATATACTATATGCATATGGTGGATTATATTTTCCCTAATGATTAATCATGTGAAATGTATTTTCCTGACCTTATCTGCCATCAGTATTCTTCTTTGGTGAACTGCCTGTTCAAGTATTGTGTCCATTTTTAAGTTTTTTTTCTTATTTCTGAATTTTAAGAGTTTTTTATTGTATATTCTGGATACATGTCCTTTATCAGATATATGATTTTAAACTTCCATGTGGCAAAAAACACCATATTGGCACTTTTAGCCAGTGTCATAAAACAAGAAAAATAAATTTTAAAAAATCCAGATTGGAAATAAAGAAGTAAAACTAGTAAAACTAATAATATTTTTTATCAGTGGCTTATAATTTTATTCCCTTAAAAGTGTCTTTTGAAGAGCAAAGATTTTAAATTTTGATTAAGTCCAATTTATTGGTTTTTGCTTTTATAGATCATGCATTTGGTAGTATATCTAAGAAGCCTTTGCCTGATTCAAGGTCACAAAGGTTTTCTATGATATTTTCCTCTAGAAGCTTTATAGTTTTATGTTTAACATTTAGGCCTGTGATCTACTTTGAGTTAATTTTTGTATGTGGTGTGAGGTATGTATTAAAGTTTCGTTGTTTTGCATGTGCATATGCAATTTTTTTCAGCCACATTTGTTGAAAAGACTATCCTTTTTCCACTGAATTGCCTTGTTGAAAACCAGCTGTTCATATATGAATGGCCTATTTCTAGACTCTATTCTGTTCTATTGATCTATTTGTCCATCTTGACATCAATACCACACTTTCTTGATTACTATAGCTTTATGATAAGTCTTATAATCAGGTAGTTTTAGTCCTCCAATGTTGTTCTTTTTTAAAAAAGTTGGGCCGGGCGCGGTGGCTCACGCCTGTAATCCTAGCACTCTGGGAGGCCGAGGTGGGCGGATCGTTTGAGCTCAGGAGTTCGAGACCAGCCTGAGCAAGAGCGAGACCCCATCTCTACTAAAAATAGAAAGAAATTATATGGACAGCTAAAAAATATATATAGAAAAAATTAGCCGGGCATGGTGGTGCATGCCTGTAGTCCCAGCTACTCGGGAGGCTGAGACAGGAGGATCGCTTGAGCTCAGGAGTTTGAGGTTGCTGTGAGCTAGGCTGACGCCACGGCACTCTAGCCTGGGCAACAGAGTGAGACTCTGTCTCAAAAAAAAAAAAAAAAAGTTACCTTGTCTCTACAAGGTCTTTGTATTTCCTTATGAACTTTAGAATCAGCTTGTCAGTTTCTACAGCAAACCCTGTTGGGATTTTAATTGAGATTGCATTGAATCTGTAGATAAATTTGAGGATGATACTGAGTCTTCTGACTCATGAACATGGTATGTCTCTCCACTTATTTGGGATTTAACTTATCTCAGAAATGCTTTATAGTTTTCAGGGTATAGGTCTTGCCTATCTCTTGTCATATTTATCACTGAATATTTCATATTTTTTATGTTCTCACAAATCATGTTTTAAATTTTAATTCCTGATTGTATATTGCTAGTATATAGAAATAAGACTGATATTTGTATATTGATCTTATATCCTGTAACATTGCTAAACTCATTTATTAGTTATAGTAGCTTTCTTTCTTATTCTATCAGTTTTTCTACATTGATGGTCATGTCATCTGTCAATAAAGGCAGTTTTACTTCTTTATTTCCAATTTGGATTCCTTTTATTTCTTTTTATTGGTTTATTTTACTGTCTAGAGGTGCCAGTATCCTATCTTTGGTCACATAGAAGTTTACATTTTTAATTGTAATTGAATTTATCTATCTTTTCCTTTATGGCTTGTGAATTTTGCATTCTGTTTAAGAAATTATGTCTTATCCACCTATATGAAGATAGTCTTCTCTGTTTTATTCTAGAAGTTACAATATTTTGTTTTCACATTTAGGTCTTAAATTAATCTAGAATTTATTTTTGTGTATAGGTTGTGATACACACAAACACACACATAGGGATTGCCAATTGTCTCAGCACCATGTATTAAGTCTATCCTTTTCCCAATGGTTTGTATTTTCACATCTGATATATGTCATCATCCCATATCCATATGAATATCTGCTTGTCTATTCTTAAGCCAGTGCTACCTATTTTAATTTGTTATACCATCATAATATGTCATAATGATATATAAGCAGGATAAATTCTAATTTTTCTTCTTCAAACTGGTCCTAATTATTCCTAGGCATTAATTTTCCATATCAATTTTATGACCACTTTTCCTAGCTCTTATAAAAAGGCTGATTCTGTTTTGATTAGAATTGTGTTGAATTTATAGATTAATTTGGGGACAGAATTTCTGTCACTATGAAATATACATACTTCTCATCCATAAATATAGTATATCATGTTTTATAATACCTTATAGTTTTGTTGCTATTGTAAATAGTATCTTTATTTTAAAATTATATTTTGTGGTTGGTTGTTGGTGGCATGTATGAATACTATTGGTTTTCTTATATTATTTTTTGTATATTGATCTCATTTTGTTTTTTGAGTTCTCAGAGTCTGTAGATTCTCTTGGATTTCATTTTGGACCGTATCGTATAAACTATAAATAATGACAGATTTGCTTCTTCCTTCTTATGATGTTTTTTTCTATTTTTCTTATTGTATTGGCTAGAGCCTGCAGTACAACGTGTAAGATAAGTAATAATAGCAGGTATCCTTATCTTTTTTTTTTTTTACTTCAAAAGGGATATTTCTGATGTTTACGTATTTTGCTTGTCATACGTTTTTGGTAAATACAGATATTTTATTTGGGATTCTCACATCTTTGTTCATAAAGCAGATAGGTCTATACTTTTTCTGTCTCCTACTGTCTTTGTCCATTTCAGATATTAATGTTTTATAATAGCTTCATAAAATGAATTTCAGAACATTCACTCTGTTTCTTATAGCAGTTTATAAAAGGTAGGTATTATCAGGGTTTTGAAGGTTTTGTATTAAGTTGTCGGTAAAACCATATGGCTGCTGCCACTTATTAGCTTATATACCTTCCCCTCTGGCTGTCAGCTACTTCTTTGCCTCGGTACCTGGGGACATTTCTCTGCTTTTTTGCAAGCTCAGCCAGGAGTCTGAGTTTTAATTGCTGCCTAGTCTACCATTTTGCCACACACAATCTCTCTACCACACCATAAGGCTGTCTAAAATTACATTGAGGTAAATACTGACTAGACATATTATTATCAGGGAATGTCACATTATTATTAATACCTATGCTGAAGTGGATTTGGCTGTGATCATATAGGCCTACTTAAAATCAGCTGCACTATTTAAAAATTTTAATCACTCTTAGGCTTTTCTCTTTCTATTTTTGAAGCATATCCATTCTTATAACCTTGAATTTTATGGGATGCTAGAAAATTTCTTGGCATTTTAGAATAAATAAACCATATAATGTTGTGCCAAAGCAGATAGAGTATTTCTTATGCTTCTAAAGAGTGGAAAAAGGACCAACTCCTTTTCTGAAGTTTTATATATACATATATATTTATATTGTGTTTATTTTATTTCTTTTTCCATGATTATATTCTTGTGGGAGTGGGTAAATCATTAACAGTGAAACTACTGTTTCATCCAAAATACCATTTCCTAACGGTCTGTTTCCTAAATGAAGTTTCTATGAATAAAAAGCAAGGCAGCTAGGTAGTCATTTGGTTGCTAACAAATGACCCAGTTAGTGCCACCCATGCTTTCTTCTTTAATTAGATACCAAATTTTGTTTTTAAAAATGGGTACAATAAGTAAATGCTAATTTGTTGTTCCTCAGAAGGAGAATTATGATGTAAAAATTAGGATATAAAACGAGAAGAGACTGCAGGGCAGGAAGGTAATGACACTTGGACCACCATAGGGCAGGCCCTGCCTGGCTGCTTTTCATTCAAGTAAATTTTGTGACTCAAAGGGAAGGTCTGGATATAGAAGGTGTGATACATAGTGTAGGGTTTAACCATGTAAGTTTATTATTCATTCATTCATTTGTTCAATAAACATCTATTGGGCATTTACTCTGTGCCAGGGCCCATAATGGGTAATAGAGGTTCAGAGATGAATATGCTGACGTTGGGGAGCTCCAGCCTCATCTGTGGCCTTTCACTGCTGGTTCTGGGCTGCCCAATCTGGGCCACTCTTTTCCCACACCATTTTGGAGAGGGTCTCTCCTTTGCTGTCCAGTTTTCCGCTGCCCACCCCTGAAGACATGGTGCAGATTACATTTATTCTCTTAAGATGTTCCTGACCACCACAGGTCACAGTAATCCCTGCCTCTTTGAACTCATTGCAGTTAGAGCTGGTGCCACCAGCATATCTTTTTGTTAATTTTCCCACTATGCAATGCAGCATATCTTTTTATTCCCACATGCACGTTAGTTGAAGAATAGATGAGTGAATGAACAAAGGTGGTACCCTTTGACTAGATTCAATTTTCACTCACTTGATAGTTAGGATCCTATTGACAGGGTGTTCCTACATTTATTTTGGCCTTTCTTGAAGGACAATTCATTCTACCACTTACTAATAATTATAATAATAGCTAATACTTATATGCTGCTTACCATGTGATAAATGCTGCACTAAATGCTTTCTATATATTAACTCATTTACTCCTCACAGCAATCTTGCAAAGTGGGCACCATTATTATTCCAATTTTGAAGGTGAGGAAACTGAGGAACAGAGAGGTTAAGGAACCTACCCAGGATCACATATTAAGTTGCAGAGCTGGGATTTGCGTTAGGCAGTCTAGCAATTTCATCATGAGTTAAGATTGAGAATCAAACTAGCTTAGGTTGACAATTCATTTCAGTGTCTCCAATGCCTCGGGTTCTTCATCTGTGAAATAAGAATAATTCAAGAGCTTGAGGGGGGACATTAAATGAATTAACATATGCTAAACAGTAAGCCAGCAAATACCCACGACATTAGTTCCATCCACTTCCCCTCATCACTGGCCAAATGGAACTTATATTCTGGGTCTAGAAAGCATGTGTGTGCCTTTGGATAGCCCAGCAGCTGTCTCTGCTAACCTTGAAATCTTTGCTGTGATTGAAATCTTCTTCTTTGACTCTCCTTTTTCTGGAAGGCTGTCTTCTGGAATGGGAGCAGTTGGATAGGATTAAAAAAACTTTCTGGGTATATACCCCTGCAGTTTTTCTTCTCACTATTGCATGTATTTTTATTTCTATTTTGCCTTGTTTTAGAAAAAGATTTAAGGTGAGTTACAAAGATGTAGACAATTCTATAATATAAAATGGATATGCAAATAATAAAAGCAAAAGAAAAAATAAAAATTAGAAAGAATGGTGGATCCACAAGTGGGGCTGACGCACAGAGTACATTAACAGACTCTAAAGTCAGGGGCATTTACTAACAGTCAGCTACAGGCCTGGCTCTGAGAATCCTAGAGGTCAGTGCAAAATAGGAGACCATGATCAGTTATAGGATTTATGGTGCTCATAAAGCAACAATAAGCCAGTTGCTTAGGAGAAGGAATCCTACTGAAGAGCCCAAGGAAAGACATTTCCCCTGGTCGCTCACAGAGAGGACTCTCTGGTGGGTGGATGGTGGTCTCAGTAGCATGCTCCTGGGATACCCAGGGATTAGGTCCAAATGGCTGTTTCTGACAGTATTCCTTAGAAGAAAATGATAGCATCCCACCAGAATATTGGTCAGTCAAAGCAATTTTGCTAGGGGCATCATTTTCCATAGCTCAGGTGCCCAACTTCCTGAGTTCCAGCTTAACCTGGGGCATGGAGGTGCTTCTTGCTGACCTCTAGATGAAAGAGAGTAGAGTACAGGAAGGTAGGACTTGGGAGAGTGGATCAATCATCGATTCCCACAATTTTAATATGTAATAAATGACCTCAAATTCTCTGTCATAAAAAAAGCATTTATTTAGCTTACAGGTTCATGGGTTGGCTAGGGTCCATTGATCTGAGCTGGCTCTCTTCCACGTCTGTCATTCTCCTCCAGGAGCAGTGGGCTAACCTGGACGTGTCATTCTCATGGTGATGGCAGAAGTGCAGTGAGGGAATGAGAAACACAGAAGACCTTTTTAGGCCTAGGCTCAGAACTGACACACCATTCTATGGGCCAAAACCAGTTCTGTGGCTAACCCATTGTCAAGGAGCAGGAAAGAAATTGTGTCCCTTTAGAGGGTGGAACAGCAGAGTCACATGGGAACAGGTGTGGATACAGGAAGAAAAGTATTGAGGACAATGATGCAGTATGTCACAGAGGGGATGGAAACAAATGTGGGAGAAGTTCACTGCCCCCTTAGGCATGGAACGCCCGCCCCCCCCCCCACTCACACACATAACATACACACTTCGGTTGTACCTATTGCCACTAGGCAGGTTCAGTTCATCCCTGCAAGAGGCTTGGGCATAAAGTGGCTCTGGCTATGGCTAGTTACCACTGCAGTAAATCAGCTCTGAGCAAATTGAACCCTGTGAGTGACCATTCTGTGGCCTGGGAGGGACTTTGCACCAGCACCTGCCATAGCTGCACACTCCCTCTATGAGCAGGAATATGACTGGGCCCCTAACATGGCCAGGAATTTAGGCTTGTGACTCACAACCAGCTTCCCCATTTTGTTTGATCTTAATTGATTCGTGTTCATTTTTCCTTTATTTCTTAAGTAGAAATGTGAAATACTTACTAGGTGAGCAAATTTATTTTTTGATTTAGAGCCACTTAAGCTTTACAGATGAAGCTATCAGCATATGGATTTCTTCTATTACTTTTAAAACTGCTATATTTAGAGTTGACGTTCTGTGGTTACATGCTAGGATTCATTACATAGAATTTAAGCACAGAGTGTTTAAAGCAAGGAGCCAGAAACAAGTTCTCATTATATTATCTGGACTGAAAATGATTTCTTACTGACATTACAAAGTTTCAGAGTTCCAGCCACTGTCAAAATGTAGTCGGGTAGTTTGCCTGGGTCGTGTGTGTGACTTCTGATTCAGATGAGTGATTTCATCCTCAGCCAGTGCTGCCCTCTCCCAAGCTCTGAATTCTTCATAGAAGACCCAAAACAAATCCAAAAATAGGCCACAATGATAAAATGTAAGAAATTTTCCTACTTCATATTCTGGTAGGGAAGTAAATCATTTTTTTCATTGATCGACTTGTATTTTCTGCCTTTTCTGATTTGTTTCCTGGCATAGGAGACCTAGTTGCCTTAATGACAATTTGTCAATTGAGTACAAACCCAGGAGTCTACCCTGGGGCTTCTATGTGGGTAAGTAGTCCCAGGGAAGGGCCACTGCTAAGGGTTGTGCTGATTGTGTACTGCACAACTCTGGGGATACTGTGCACAGAGATCCTCTTTCGGAATTCCTCCGGCAGTGGTCGGAGTATTGGGACAAGGCTCCCAGCTTTTACTCTGCCACTCATCCTCTCCTTTCCCTACCAAACACCCACACCAAGCCCAAATTTGGCTTGGTCTCCAAATCAAAAGGTTGTCTTTCTCCTTCCTTCCTTCCCTAAATAAATGTGTCCTCTTTTCATAGTGACTTGGCACATTTGTTTAGGATGATACAACTGGATCCCTCCTTTCCTTAACAACTCCCCCCATACACACATGTGTGCGTGTGCACATACACACACTCCCCATCTGTGACAGAGCCTGTGGAATTTATGAACCACAGCCACACACCAACGCCCAGACTGCTCTGGAGGCCTCTTTATAAATTCACATGAACAGAGAAAAACCAAACTGTGCAGTACAGGAGAATGCATACAGATTCTGAAAGTGATTTATTTTATGAAAAATTTGTTCTTGTTTGTTTATTCTTAGAAACTAGTTATGTTATGATCACAATAAGATGTAGCATAGTCTCAGCAATAGCAGGCCATTTTGAGAAGCAAACAGACCAAAATAGCAAAAGGTTTGTATTAAAACCTACAAAATACAGATTTTCTGGTACTAATAGAAGGCCAGACACTGCAAAAAACTTGATAATAAACCAGAGAACTATCTTTAGAAACACCTGAAAACAGAGCAAAATTAGAAAAGGATTGAAACAATGAGAAAGAGGAGAGCAGAAATAGAGGTAGAGAGAGAACTGAACAAATGGAGCTAAAGTGATAACCAAAGATCATTTAAAAAAAAATCTTTTCTAAGCTAAAAAAAAAGTATTTGGAAATTGAAAGAATTCACTCTGATCCATGCAAAATATGTGAAAAGAGATCACTAAATATACCTTGGTAAAAATGTTAAAGGTCATATAAGAGAAAAGACTCTTAAAAGCATCAAAGCAAACTTACACAAAACAAAGCTTAAAAAATACCACCACCAGCAGCAGAGCCAACGACCTAAAAACCGGTAAGATATGGCCTCAGGCAATGCAAAGAGGTGGTGGCTTAAATCTTCAGTGCTTTGAGGATAAACAAATTGGAGACAAGTTGCTTTTTATACAGGGGACAATAGAAATGTTTTTAAATTTTTAAGAAAACCAAAAATATAGTTTCTTTAGTAAATCGCTCAAAGTAATACATTGATAAATTAATCCAGAACATGAAGAAAAAAAGCAAAATTAAGAACTCAAAAGGGGCATCTTATCTTTAAAAATTGGAGCAGCATTGAACATTAAAACAGGTTTTATACACACACATATGTTTACACATGTGAATTCAAAGCTAAAACATTATTTCAAAGATGTGAATGATATCATTAGAAAAATTAAAAAGGCAGATGACATGGTTTATACCGTAGATAAAATAACCAAAACTCAGAGAGTAGAGAGACCAAGAGCTAAATCCCTCATATTTTATCTGAGAGCAAAAGCATATTTCATCCTTATCTTTAATAATTAGGCAAATATAGGTTTAAAATATTTTAGGGCAATTTCAAGTTAATCAAGAATAGAATTCCAAATAGAATTGCAGAATATAAGTACAGTAAATGCTCACATAACGACGTTGATAGGTTCTTGGAAACTGCGACTTTAAGCAAAACGACCTAACGAAACCAATTTTCCCATAAGCTAATTGAGATAAACAAGAGTTAAGCTCCTACTCCATATTTCTGGTCACAGAAACATCACCAAACTTCTAAACAAAGACACCAAACACTTCTAATTTCAAACATTGAAATAAATGTGAGCTCTGGATACATTTAAGATGAATAAAGCAAGTAAGTAAGATTGTTATCTACCCAATTTTTGGTGAATCAGATTGATGGTGGTCATGGTGGTGGGTTAAATTAAGGAATAAGTGTTTGCAAAGTGAACATTATAAGGAGCACCTCCTCCCCCCATGCAGTTCAAAAACAATGACGAATAGGACGGGCTCACTGAGCGCTTTTGTACAACGTTATTTATTGTTGTGCATCTGTGTGATTATCATAGACTATGTGAATTTTTATTTGACAATCATTTGTATTCATTCCTTCATTCATTGTCCAACCCACTTATTCCAGTTCAGGATTGTGGGTGGCTGGAGCCCCTGCAGCTCGTGGTACCAGGCTGGATCCCACCCTGGCCAGGATGCTATCGCATCGCAGAGCATACTCACACCCACACTCACTCACAGTGGGACCATGTAGACATGCCAGTTCACCTAATGTAGACAGCTTTGGAACAGGGGAGGAAACAGGAGTACCTGGAGAAAACCCACGCAGACCTGGACGTATCGTGCAGACTCCACACAGACAATGGCCCCACTGGGAATCCATTTTTTTTTTCTCATCAATGTTATAAGAAAACAATGTTAAACAAAACACATTATTCAAGGACCTGTTGCATAGTCTTTATTGTAAAAAAACAAGTAGCAATATAAGGTAGCAGCAATAATACATGAAAAACTGAAAACACAAAACAAGATGACAGGAGGGAAAAATAGTCTTAGGAGAAGTCTTGACCATAAATGTAAATTCCCTGATTGCCCCTGGAACCATTAGGACACATTCCATCTGTTCCGGGTTGGTATATGATCACCCCTCTTACCTTCTCATTTAATTCCTTCAGCTCCCATTTGCTGTGTTATCTGGCATCCCTCTTGGGGATTTATTAGTATATTTGTCTTGAGACCTCTTCTCCTGCCCTTCCCCTTTAGTTATCCAGGAACCCCAGGGACAGTTACTTTGTGCAGGGAGTGTCAGACCACTGCCAGTCACCACTGCTGTGGCTTCTTGCTGCCACAAGGCTGCTGTTGGGACAGATTCTGCCAGGATGATGGACACCACTGGTCTGACTTTGCTGGACAGAAGGTCAAGGGCTGGATTTTGCTGTTGTTTTAACTCCGGAGAGACGTGAACATTCTTTGTGCTGAAAGAAAAGGACCATAGGGACCAAGAAATCGAAGGCACAGATGACAGGCTAGACAATTGATGGATCAATGAGTAGCTGAGGATGAAGAAACAGTTAAGGATGAAGTCAAGGCCTAGTTATGCCTTTTCCCATTCTCTACAATGGATATTTCAAACTTTCTCACTCTTAAGCTCCTAACATCACCATTTTCCTCCCATTCATTGCAGAAAATCTCATCTCCATGCTAACAGAGAATATAGAGATCCTGAGATATGAACGTCCCCCATGCTCCTACATTCACAGCTTTGGACTCATTTTTCATCTCAATAGAAAAGGTATCCCTCCTGTCCAAAGCTAGCTTCCATGATGGCCCTGTCTTAGTTAAGTGAAAAAAACAGACTAGAGAATATATTCACAACTATTAAAGAAAAGACAAATACCCATGCATACAAAATATACTGCAGAGAAGTGTAGGATGTTTACTTGGTTACATTTGGGTGGCAGGGGTTTGTATAGTTTTTCTTTTTCTTTTTTTCTTGCTTTTATATATCAATCCAAATTCTCTGTAATTGGAAATGTATTACCTTTATAATGGAGTAAAGCCCATACATTTTATATTTTAAAGTACGTGCTCAAAAAGAATTAAGAATCTGATTATATTATTGATAATTATTTGATATGAGTAAGTCTTGAATTACTAAGTTGATTATAAGCACCCAGAAGGCACAGACCTTGTCTTGTATTCAGCCCCGTTATGTGATCAGTAAGTCTCTCTGGGTTTATATGGGGTCACCCTCCATGTAAGGCCCCCTGATTGTCACAGAGCTCAGCATGGTCTTGTAGGCCTCTAAAACATCTGGCAACCAAGTAAGAAACAGTTAAAAACAAAAACCAAACAACTGGGGTTTGCTTGGAGACAAATGATCCCCGAATACAAGGTGAGTGTTAATGAAGAAGCAGTGGTAGAAAATGAAGAACTTTACTTGTAAATGAAATGAATATTCACCTCTTTCTGCCCACCTTGCAAGTTAAGCACCATCATCCAGACTTCCATTTGCTGTTACCAAAATATGTTGATACCGTTTAAAAACCAAAAAATCCCCTCTGTTGCTTTAGCTCATTTAAATGCATATTGTACCAAATCGTAGGAGAATTCTAGATGAACATTTTAAAGGATTTATAAAATTATACCTCTATGAAAAATAGGCTGTTAATAATGTACAGCAGTTGCTTTGAACTGCATGAGAATATCTCATTTTGTTTGGCTACACTTAAATAGGCCCAAAGTTTGAGTGCACCAAGAAATACTGAATTTCAAACTAAATAAATTAAAATTACCATGTACATTCCACTACATGTCAAAACAGGAAAAGCCATAGTATTTGATGTGAAATAAAGATTAGAGCAGTAATAAAGAGAAAACAAGAAGCTGCCTATATTTATTTGGAATAAGAAAACAGGGTCAATGATTTTCAATGCACATGTACTTCTCTTTGAGAAAATATATCAAAAAATCAATTTACAAAGCAGATGAATTTGGCAGTAATTATTTATGCTGTCAAAAAATCTTTAGTTTCAAAAGGATTTATTTCAGGGTTCAGTGTGCTTGTTAGTCATTAGGAGCTTGACAGAAATTAGAGGAATTTAAAGCTAAGATGTTAAATGCCATTGCCAATTAAAAATGACCAAAATGAAGATAGTGTATCTTTATATGTAATAGAGAGTGAAAGAAGACATCTAACTTGATTTCTAAAAATTAAGTATTTGTGGAGTTTTTCAGATCTATCCATTGTATAAAAGAAGGCACACCTGGAGCTTATTTCTTTACCACTTTAGGCTTACTCTTGAATATGACCATTTAAAACAAGCATATCATTTTCCTTTTACATCCTGCAGATAAATTCTAAGATTTCGGAGTCATTAAAAACATTTCACATTTCTCCAAGATAAACTTACTTAAGAGAAGCAACTCTTTCGGTTTAATACAACTTGAAATTATCCCCACTGTGAGATGATGAGAGTAATAAAAATTGCTATTGTTTATTGACTGTTCATAGTTCCAGGCACTATGCTAAATGCTTTTCATACCTTGCAAACTTAATCTTCATTTTTCATTTATTCAGCAAACTATTTATTATAGAGGGCTTACTATGTGCCAGGGGCTATTTAAGGTGCTTAAGGTTCAGTAGTGAACAAAATAGACAAATAACTCCTACCCTCTGTGGATCTTACATTCCAGGGGGGTGGGGTGGGGGATATTATGTACCAAGTTAGAGTATGATGAATGGTACTAAGAAATCAGGGAAGTGGGGTTAGGGAATGCCAGAGTTGTAGAGGGAGGGGTCACACTTTTAAGGGAAGGCCTCATGGAGAAGCTGACCTCCAAGTGGGTGAGAAGATGCCCTACAGGAGGTGAAGGACCAAACTACATGACTGTCTTTTGGAAGAACATTCCAGGTAGAGGGAATAGCAAGTGCAAAGGCCCTGAACTTAGAACGTGCCTGGCTTGTTTGAGGAAAAGCAAGGAGTGCAGAAAGGATGGTGCAGAGGGAAAGATGAGGAGGGTTGTAGAGGATGTCAGGCCTTGTAGGCCATCGTGAGGCTTTTGGGCTCTACTTTGAGAGAGATGGCAAGTCCTCAGAGGGTTTTGAACAGGCGAATGAATGATCTGACTTATGTTTTAACAGCATCATCCTGGCTCCTGTGGCAAAATAAAATTCTGTGACGCAAGTGGTCTTGTCCAATTTCACATATAAGGAACTCAGAGGAGTTGAGTAATTTACCAGAGTTCCCATTTACTAGCGAATTAGTGGGACTAGGATTTTAATCCAAGTTGGTGTAATTCAAAAGCTCACACTTTTCCCACTAAACCACACTGCCTCCCAACTGAAAATAGATTTGTGACCTCAGCTGGAGTAGATGAGTTTCTTAAAGCTTGCGGTGACTGCTTTTTCTCTCTGTTCTCTGGAATTCCTTGGCCTCTCTGGTCAGGCCACCATGTTGCACAACTCCAGAGGAAACTGCTTATACCATAAGCCTATAAATGCACTCTGTGGAGATGGACAGTGCAAAGCCAAAGTGGCCATTGATAATGGCCTTGTTCCCAAGTATAGCTGAAGAGCTTTGTGCATGGCTTTGAACTCCAATTAGGTCTGTACCAAAATCTGTTTGATCAAATGTTTGTATTTACACCACTTTAATGTATCTTTCCGTTTCTCTTTTCTTTGACACGTATTCTACCAGCTATCTCTACCACCCTCTGCTGTCTGGCAATGCACTAGTCCAACAGTATAATGTGCTGGAATGGAAGTGACAATATGGCAAGGGTTTCTGCTCTGTGTGGGCAGCTTAGGACCACAACTGTGAGAGAAAGCCTGGGGGAGTGTAGGATGTAAACAGGTATATACAGCTTCTGATTAGAGGAAGCAAAACACATTTTATTTGATGAATATCAAATTGAAGGAAATGAGAAAGGGTGCTACCTAATTGTCATCAAAACTGCTGCTTGGTTTAATTTAGCCTCAGCCAGATTTTCTTGTATGCCTTAGGGCCTAAGGCTTAGGCTCTTGAGCCCTTGTTTATGCCGAAACTAATTTTTTTAGTTTGTTTGAAAGATATCGCTTAGACTTTAGCGATTCAATATGTAAGGAAATGCCCTGAGATTCAGAGCTTTAAAAGGAAGTTTTGATTCACCATTACTTGACTGTGTGACTTTAATGGAATTATGTCTTGTAAAGCTGTTTAGCATTTCATGTTCCAGAATTCTGCATAGAATTCTCAATACCCTAGAGCAGCTTGGCATTTTATTTTTTTGAGTCTTATGACTTTAGTTACAAAAACCAAGAGAAAATCATGGCAGCATCCCTTATAAGATTAACTAAATAATACTGTGATATTACAGTATTATACTGTATAAAATGTTAGTGCCAGGAATGTAGTGCAATGTTGTGGAAAGGCACAGGTAACTTGCCATTTGAGTCTTTAAGATTAGTAATAGTAATCACAGAACATAAAAGCAGTATAATTACAGCTGCTCTTTAAAATACATTTTTATTCCCGTTAAATAATTGGGCAAGAAGTACCGAGATCAGATTTTGGTATCAGATCTTATTTCAAATTCACTCTGAAGTTTTAGGGGAGGGAGGGCTGTGCTCGGTGGAAGCTGGACTTTTGTTTTTGTGGCTGCTGCTAAGCACAAATGGAGTGTGCGAAAAATAGTTTGGCAAGTCCTCACAATAGGTTAAACACAGAATTACCATGTGACCTGGGGATTCCACTCCTGGGTCTATATACTCCAAAGAATTAAAAACAGGTGTTTGAACAAAAGTTTGTACCCATGTGTTCGTAGCAGCACTACTCACAATAGCCATAAGGCGGAACAACCCAAATTTCTATGGCTGTGTGAATGGATAAGCAAAGTGTGGTATATTCGTACAATAGACTGTTATTCAGTCATGAAAAGGAAGGAACTGATACATGCTACAACATGGTCAAACCTTGAAAACGTGCTAAGTGAGAGAAGCCAGTTGCAAAAGACCACATATTATATGATTCCATTTATGTAAGATAGCCAGAATCTGGCAATCTGTAGAGATAGCAGATTAGTGGTTGCCAGGTAGGGAGGAGGGCTGGGGTGAGAGAGGAAAAGGGAGTGGCTGCTTAATGGGTACAGGGTTTCTTTGGGGTAATGGAAATGTTTTGAACCTAGATAGAAATGATGGTTGCACAACATTGTGAATGTACTAAATGTCACGAGTGGCAAATTTTATGCTATGTGTATTTTACCAGTAAAAATAATGGAGTGTGCTACTTTTGAAATGATTCCTAATTCTTTGTGAATCCCTTAAAGTTTGACAGGGTGGGATGAGTCCTAAAAAAGGCACACGTGGCAAATGCAGGGCAAAGTGATGGCAGCCATTTGAGGTCTATAAGGCGGGGCTTTTGGACATCCCGGTTGAGATCCCTGGTGCCGGGACCTGCCTCATGTGGACACAGCAGCCACACGGATGGCTGCTCTGGGAGCCCCTGGTGCCCTGCAGGACTGACGGCAGTTTCGAGTATAGCAGCTTGTTTGAAACTCTCACATAAAGCCATGTCAAGCTGTGGAATACTGAGCTGTTTAAAACCCAAGCATACAGAAACCCAGCAGATATAAATTTTAACTGCAGTGAAGCCAGGATAATTTCAGTTTATCCAATGAAAAGGAAAATAAACTTTCACGTTCTGGTAGTGCTATAATAAGTTTAGTGAAAGGTGCATGGAAAGTTTCTCGTTATTGCTGCACACTTTCTTTTTTCCTTGTCCTTGGGAGCATGCCACTTTCTCCGTTTCACACCATGTTCTACTCTCAAAAGGAAAAAGCTTTAAATTTTTTTTTTATTTAGACAATGAAAGTAATATTTAATCATTACAAAAATTCAGAAAAAGTAGAAAAAAAATTTTAACGAGAAAGAAACCTCAGCAATCGGGGATAATGCTATTGATTTTTGGCATGTATTCTTCTGGTCTTCTTTATATAACTATATATGCACCTGTATCTTGATTTTCACTGGAATCACACTACATTTATCAATATAGCATGAACGTCTATCATGCCAATATCAATCAACATCATACTTTTAGTGATAGTATGGTGCTCCATTTTATGCACATGCATCACTGATTCCTCCTTGACCAGTGTTGTAAATGAGCCAGGGGTTTTCCTTGGAGTGGCTCCTTCCCGGTCACTTAGCCCTCTGTCAAAGATGGTTGGGAACTCAGGGTTTTTGAAATTATTTTCTCTTACTTTTTTCTGATGATTAGTGATAGCCCTCAAAGCAGAGGTAATGGACAATAAATGTGATAAAGGTCCATTAAAAAATCAGCTTAACACCCACGTTATCCTTAGGAAGCTTTTCCTGACTGAGTCCCACTCCATTGGATCACTCCATCCTCTGTGTCCCAACAGAAGAGGGATAGAGTAGTAGGCAGGAGGATGGGCTTTCGAGCCAGTCTGCATGGGTTTGCATTCTGGCTTTTGTGACATTGGGTGGACTACTTAAACCATTTCTGTGCCTCAGTATCCTCATGTGTACAATGGGGATAATAATACAATAGTACCTACCTCCTAGGCCAGATAAGATGATCCATGCCAAAAGTACCTGGTAGCACAGGACCTGGCACCTAGCTAGTGCTCCACAAATGGCGGAAGTTGTTATTGCTATTACTCAGTTCATTTAAGTAGCCCTACCAGTTTGTGGCTTTGAGAGACCATCCCCGTATGCTTGGACAGCTCCAGTAGATTATAGATTCTGAAAAGTTCAGATGCCAGAGTGCCTTTTACAGCGTTTTCCACACAGCGAGCCTCCTGCCAATATTGCTAATTGATCGTCTGATGTGACTTTGCTGAAATTGTGGGATCCTCTTGGTTGAATTTTGCCTTCATTTCCCATTAAAAATACAAAACCAAAACCAAACTAAAACAAAACAAAACCCTCCAGAAAACTTGCGAGGTGGATGTAGGTGGAATGCAGTTCCTTCAGATAGTCAACATTGTGGCTGTGGGCTTTTCTAGACTCTATCTAAGGAAATTCTTGACTAGGAGAACCTAGAATTCTTAAATCATAGAGATAATGACCAGAAATATCTAAAAGAACTAAAAGCATTTATTCTGAAAGACCTGTCTATAGCAAGCAGAAGAGCAAATAAAGTTTTGTATTCCTTTGTTTATTTAAGATTCTTGAGAATTGAATTATTTCTGGTAAGTAAATTTTCTAGATGGTGGAAGCTTATTCATGTAACCACCATAACATTTTTCAGTTTAACCATTTTGATACCATTCTTTCTAATGTATGCTGCATAGTTTATGGCTTTTCATACAGAGTTTCATTAAAAACAATTCAACCAATCGGTTGGGCTTTGGATCCTCATCTTTTAAATGTTGTTGTTGTTTGGATTTTTAGTTCTGCCACATTATCTCAGTGTCATTTGCCTTCTCAAGACCCAGACAGCTCTACCATTACATACTTACATAACTTTTTAAACTTTTCATTTTTTTCTCTTATTTTTTTCTCACCTCCAGAATGTGTCAGTTTTTACTTTTTATTATAGAAGTGTGCATGAATGCTTTCCCCATCCCAAAGCACCTTTCTAATTTATTGATTTATAAATTTTATACCCTGGGAAACCAGAAACTGACCCAAGTCTGTCACTATTTTATATAAGGAAGATTACTAGGCATTGAATAAATTCATGTACTTAGTGACAGATCTTTGACCATTCAAGGCCTTTAAAAATTTGCTTCCTGATTGCAGGCTGTTATTTGGTACAAGTTTGACTCTGGGCAAAAATGCTATTTTATTTATAAATCTATAGCTATCTATAATAGCTATAGTGCCTATGATTTTCCATTCTAGCGTTGGTGCCTTCCTGCTGCTCCCAAATTAAGTAGAGGAATTAAGTTAAAGAAAAATAATTACCTTTCCTCTGTGCGTTTGTTAAAAGTTTTGTAAATGGGATTTGGATCTGTTTAAGAGAAGAGGTAAAATATTGTGTTCTTAGACATCATTTCATGAATATTTTTCCATATTCATTACAGAGAAATATTGATGAGTCTAACTGTTGGAAAACTCATAGACCAAGAGATTATAACCATTGCACGTCACTACCGTGTACCTGATGAACCGTGTCAAGATTTTGATGTCTTAATTGCACGGGCCCATGAATACTTTAAGAAAAATGATTTTCAGAATTTCGACAGACTGCTTGCTAACTGTGTGTACGAAGATCGAGCAAAGTAAGCTTTTGTTTTATTGATTCTAATAAATCATTCAAGTTTCTGTGAACCTGAGTAATGAAGGAATTTATGTTTTATCAGAAAGGGCAAAAAGAAAATTGGCATGTCTCATCATACTCTACTATTTAGCAAAGCCACTTTAAATCATTTCTGGATAATTTCACAGTAACAGTGAGCTTTGTTGATGGAATAGGGGAGGCCCTGTATCTTCAAAAGAATAAGCTGCTCCCTTGCATTTTCTTTTCATTCTTCTCTAGAAGCTTTCAACTGAAACACAGTAAATCAAGATGCAAGAAGGTTTAATTCTGAGATGTTATCTTCTTCCATTATTTTAGTGCTGACTGGGATTTATAAATGTAACTTTTATAACAAACAGGTCAGGGAATTTGCAAATAAACTTTTACCTAGAATTTCTTTCAAATTATTTCTTCTTGGAAATAATGAAGCTCAGCATAATCTATTTCTGATACATCAATCATGTGGGTATTGAGCTTCATTAAGTCATTGTTATATACAATTGGATACAAACATCTTAATATGTTTTGGTATTCATCTTACTTACAGACCCAATATAGTGGGGGTAGGGAAGATGTAAATTTATTGGTTTCATCTGCAATTAGCAAATCTTTGTTCTCACTCTAGCTTCTAACTTTGTTGCTGCACACCACTGCTGTCTCTCTTCCCTGTGACTCTGTTCCTCATCCCCAAACTTGAAGTCTTTTACCTAAGTGGGCAGCTACATACCCTGAATATCTCTGAAGGTCCCATAGTTTATCTTAAAAATGAATCTGATTTTTCCCCTAATTCGTAATGCATCCTCAGTGAGTTTTTATAAAGATGTATTTTTCCTAAAATCTTTAACCTTCCCTGAGCCTCCTGGAGGATGTGTGGCCTGAGCTTTGCGTGACGTTGGCCCTGCTTTCTACCCTGGTGGTGCCCCTCCTTCAGGGTGAGAAATGTGACCCTCCTTCACTAAAGGAACACCTCTTGGGAATAATGGAGCTGCTTGATCAGGTAGCCTGAGGTTCCTCCAGATCCCGCAAGCTTTGATTCTAGATGTAAACATTCTCATTGCAAAGAAGAAAGCGCACTTTCTTTCCTGTTGGTTCTGATTTTGCGTGATGCCTGGAAGAGCATTGGCTGAGTAAGAACATTGGCCAAGCATTTCTTTGCCCCCAGCAGGCTGGAGAAAATGAATGTTGGGCTGCTCCAGAGAAAACTGCCTGCATCTGACAAAATTGAAGTGAATGTTGAAGCCCCAGCTAGGGCTTCCAGGTTATAAGGTTTGGGTCCAAGGAAAAGACCAGAAAAACACCCTCAAGTCATATCATACTTGTGTTGGAAGCTCCACATGCCTATCAAATTAAGAGATGTTTTCAAATATCAGAACCATTTTTGACTAGTGGTCAAGAATGCAGATCGATTACTTAGAGCAACACTCGTGGCTGCAGCCTTAATAGGCTGTACTGTCACCAACCAAGAATCTGCATCTTGATGGAAAGGCCTTTGTAAGGACAGAATCTGGTGACCTCTGAAATGGAAAAATTTGGTGAAATGCTATATGACTGTTTTTCTTTATTGTGAATTCCAACACCAATTTTCATACTTACTTCCACATCCACATTCTTAGGACACATGACATCTGTATTTTCATTCCTATAGCATGTAATTGTTTCTAAAGGGACGCAAGGTATATAAAAGCCCATTTACTTTGTTTTAATGCAGAAAAAATGTATTACCCAGAAAAGACATCAGAAGGCTGTGCAAGTCCTCAAGGTTACCTTTGACAGATGATTTTCTAGAATCTTTACTGTCCAGGTAAGCAAGCGTTCCACCCATGGGGGGGATTGTCCTATGTATTTTTGTATGGGGGACTGACTATTCCTGAGTTTACAACTACCTTTAGTTACCCTTGATTTACCCTCGACTGTTTTGATTATATTGTTGATGACATATTTCCATTTAAGTGTTACAAAAGGAAAAGTTAGTCATAATTGTGAATGCTAGAGAACCTATTATAAGTTATTATTTTATCTTTTTGATATGAATACTCACTTAACATATTCATAGGTTCCTGGGACAAAATGAAATGTACAACTTTATTGGTTATGAGGATGTTAGATGTAAAATTCAGGGCAGGTTTTTCAAAGCAGTAGTTCCTGATAGCTAAAGACATGCAATAAGAGGATCTAGGGCTATTAGCATGGTACTCTGTCTTGCTAGAGCACCAGATGTAAAATCTAGAGATTATGCTGTCATAAAAGGAGAGCACAGTGAACTGCTTTCTAAAACACATCACTTCTTCTGTTGAATCTGACTTTTGACTTCCTGGACCCTCCCTCCTAGCCACGTAGACTCTGGCTGTCTTTTATGCTTCCTATGATATCACTCTAGCTCCTTCCCTGACTTACATATCTTGATAATTCTAACATTTTGGGCTGTGTTCTAGGCATGGTGATAATTGCTTTGGATACATTATCTCATTTACTTTTGAGAACAACTTGGTGAGGTCAGAACTATTATCCTTCCTATCTTATATATAAAGATGATGAAGTATTTTGCCCAAAGTCACATGAAGAAGAGCTGTGACTTGATCCCTGAACCTTTCAAATGCACATCCCCTGCCTCTAGTTATTTTGAATTATTCTCTACAAATAGCCAGTAGATTAGGATGTCTTTACAGTTCTACCTCCTTCCTACTGCCTGCATCCTCTCCATTTCCACCATCATCACTCTTGAATACTGCAGGGCCACCACATTAGTCTTCCTTCCACCAGTCTCTGAATTTTCTAATGCATCTTTACATATCCTGTAAGAGCAAAAATGTGTGTCGTTGTGTCACTTTTCTAGTCACAAACCTGTGGCATCTCTTTGCTCTCCCAGAAAAGACCACCTCCTTAACTTTGAACTAAGCTCCTTCTCCATTGTGGGGCTCAGGGCTGTCAGTTGGAGCACTGTTCTCAAGCAGGGGCTGGAGTGGGGAGTCCTCATCTGAGACAAAAGGAGAAACCAAAGGAACAGATAAAACCAAATTCCACGTGGGGGAACTAGGGTCCAAGGTGTCAGGAGAGGAATCCAGAAGAAGGCAAATACGGTTGGATGTGGGTGGGCATTGGATCGACCTGGAGAGATTTTCTGGACTATCAACTCTGTTTTGTTTTGAATTTGTTTTTGTTTTAACTCTATTTGCTTTTGTTTATTAGCAGCAGCGTGAGGGATAAGTAGGTCATCCTGGTATAAGGAACTTGAGATGAGGTAGACAGGCCTAGGAGTCAGGGTTCTGCACAGTTCTCATACCCCCAGAGCTCCTCTCCCTGTTGCCAATAGTCCAACCAAATGGGCTATTTAACATTTCATACATATACCTCCTGCCTTCCCACTATTTTGCCTTTTCTCTTGCTGTTTCTTCCGTAGGAAGCAGCTTCCTTTTTTTTTTTTTTCACCTGCTGAAAGCTTGCTCTTCCTTCAAGACCCATTTCAAGTGGCACCACATCCACGAAGCCCTGTTGCATTTGTTTGGCTGATAATTGGAGTGATTGTCTCCTCCTAAGAATTCTCACAGCACTATGTATATTTCTCTTTTTGTCCCTTGCCTTGTAATGAAGGGCTGTGACTTGGCCTTTGATTCATTCACATGCAGACAACTGTTTGAATTACCACCTATAAATAAGCAGTGGATTGTAATAGTGACAATTTTACCCCCCCCCCCCCCGCCTTGTCTCTCATATTCTTTGAGTCCACTTACTAGCTGTGTGATCTTCTGCAAGAGTTTTGGCCTGCCTGAACCTTAGATTCCTTACCTCTAGAATGAGATAACAGTACCTACTTCCTAGTGGTTCTGAGGATTAATTGAGATAATATACATAAGGTACCCAGCACAGTACCTGGTGCTAAGTATTGATTGGTGAGTAGGAGAGAAGTTGTAGTGAGGGATCATAGACCACACACTCTGACTTAGAAATGAACTGGAAGAAACCTGTGTTTTTCTATATAGAGAAAGCCTTATTTTTCAACAGTTGGATTTGAATGCCTTTCACACATTAAGCTGTCTTCTAGTCAGGAAGCTCTGGATGTTTATTAGATTATCTCTTGATGGCCTTGAGGAAGAGTTGTCCTGGAAAGTCCAGTAATGTGGGAGCCTGGCCTCTGGAGGACCTAGATGTTTCTTATCCAGTGCTAAGGCCACCAAGTCATCATCCTCTCATTCTGTCAGCAGACTGTTTTGTCTTTGTCTTTACGATGTGACATTAAATGCAGAAAGACTATTTCACAACTTGTTTCGAAGCCGTCTCAGTCTCAGAACACATCTGCCTCCAAGCCCAGCTTAGCTTTGAGGAAGGTCATCTCTCTCAGCCACTAAGCAGGCCATGTTCAGTCTAACTTTGCCTCTAATTGTGCAGTGACCCTTCTCCACACTCAGGGGAAACTTCAGACTAATCAGATTAGAAAATGTCTCATTCCCATTCCCCTCTCCCTTCAATATGCCCTGCCATGATTTGGGTCACATGCTTGGTGTTTTGCATCATCTCCGCAGATTCCTTTCAAAGACTGCCCTAATTCCTAATGGGCCCATCAGCCCACAGCTTACATTTATATTCTGCATTCTTATTGTTCCCCACAGACTCCACAGGGCTTTACAGAGCCCTGACCAGAGTCTCTTTGTGTACAGCCCTCCCCTCATGGCACGCTAAGCCAGAGCCCCCTCTGACGTCTGCAGTCTCCCGTGGGAGGCAGGCGTGGAGTTTGTTGATTTTGTTCAATGCACACTCTGCCCAGGGGTAGTTTTACCTGCCTTGGGATGGAGCTGGGCAGCTGTTAAGCAGCCATGTAACCCTGCTGTGTGAATTGAGATGAGGAGCTGAAAAACAATATGGCTAGAGGGTTGGATGCTTTCTTTCACTCAGTGATTATTGCCCATTATTGCCCATCTCCTGACCTTGTGTTTCAGTACCAAGATTTCCCTTCTACTCCATCCCCATTTTTCTTGTAATTCAGTTTGATCTTTCCTTATTAGTACAACTCAATCTGGAATCAGGACTTCAAAACCGTTTCACATGCAGTTACCTCAGCCCCCATCACTTTGTGCTGTGGGAGCTGGTATAAGGTCATCTTATGTACCAAACAAATTCATTTCCCTAATGCACAGAGCATCAGACTTATGTGTTCTGTGTAGTGGTAGCTATTACCCATTAATAATAGGAGTGACACCATATTGATATAGTGCTAAAGGCCTTAGAATATTTTTTAAATTCTTGAGCATGTTAAAAGGTACATTTTAATTGATGGTGGGCATTATTCCTCATTTTCTAAGTATGAACATTGAAGTATAAGGAGAATCTCTCACTGAAAGTGTTAGAACCGGTTCCCCTCGGCCCCAGGAACAGAGAGGCAGAGTCACCGAGGCTGCAAAAAGGCAAAGGAGTTTATTGGCTAGCTCTAGCTAGGGTCTAAGTCCCAGAGCGGCAACGCAGTGGCCTCTCCACGAACCAAGACCCTGCCCTGGGGTAAAAACTAAGCTTTTATACTTTTCAGTGGGTTACATACGCTGGGCACACCATCCCCCTCCCTCCCTTAGTTCATTTGCTGCTTCAAGAGTGGCTGATCGTGTTGGCTCCTGATTGGTTGGCTCCAAGGTCGTGTTGGCTTCTGATTGGTTGGTTCCAAGTCCCGGGACCTTTTAGTTGTTATCAGCGGCATTTCGGGGAAACGGAGGACCCCAGTCGGGGAAACCGAAACTTAGGCCTATTCCAGGAGGTCCAGTCTGTCATGGAGTCACTCCTGCTCCCCTTCCTGTTCTACAAAAGAGCATGCTCCAGGCCAAGATGAGTATCTAGTGGAATTAGAACTACAACTCCCTAAGATACTCTAAACCTTTGCTTCTATCTGAGCTCCCAGGGGTAGGGACTAGATCTCATTCATCTTTGCAGCCTCGGAGACTTCTCCTGTGCTAGCGCACTGGGCACGGGGGAGAAGAACATGGGCTTGGTGTCCACCAGACCTGCCTATGCAGGCCAACTCTGCTGCTTCCTGGCCACGTGATCCCTGGAGATTTACTCAAGCTCTTTGAGCCTTCATTTGGAAATTAATGTTCCTCAGCACTAATAAGCAAAGCATTCTGATTCTCAAACCATAAGAGGTGGAGAGAATTCTGAGGTCATTTCATTCTGTGTTCCTTGTGGGACTGGGCAGTAAAGAGGCAGCCTTCTCCCTTAATTGTGGCCTTCCAAATCTAGACTTGGAAGAACTGGAAATTCAAGTGCAACTCTTTCCCCAGAAGCTTTGCCCCAAGCTAGTCTTTTATAGCTGGCTTTGGGTTCCATGGAATGCCTTAGAACTGCCCTCCCAAGAGAGCTGGTGCTTCATCCAGAAATATCAGTTAAAATGGAAAAAGTTAACAGGGCTTTAAAATCATGTCATTATAGGCTGCCCAGCCCTGCCCCCTGGCCCCCTCCCAGAAGCAGGGTTTGGACTCCTGTGATTTCACCCAACAATACCTGGCAGTGAGGCCGAAGGGCAGGGCTTGAGCCATGTGGCTGCTATTGTTGCAGAGTATTTGGTGCACTGATGAAATTTTCAGAGAGAAGCCGCTTCTCTCTCTCTCTCCCTTCTTCCTTTCTCTCCCCACCCCCAACTTTCTTTCTCTCTCCTTCTCTTCCTCCTCTTTCTCTCCCTCTGTCACATCCACCTACCCACCCAGATGCTTCCTGCCTTTTCAAAATATAATGTGATTTGTAGTTGAAGGAAATTTTTTTTTTAAATCCCAAATCACGTGTACCAACAGAGCATCGACTATCTGTACAATCTGTACTTGGCAGCTGTGACCCACCTCACCAAAGAGATGTGTGCTGGAATCCCAATTGGAATTTAGAGGCCTGACTATTTAGAGATAACCAGAGTTACTCATTGGCAACTTGAGCAATGCCATCTTGCCAACCTTAAGTTTTTGTGACCAACTGATGCAGGGGCCCAAAGCTCCACTTTTTCTCAAGTGTTCAGCCTTGAAGACTTAAACCAGGTGTTTCGGGGTGCACCCTTGGGTTCTCTGGGTAATGAACTGAAACCAAACACAGCTGAGTCAAAAATGGGTCTTCACTGTCCTCCCTCCCTTCCAGCCCATTTTGCTAAGTGATGAGATGGCCTTTGCAACAGAGGGGATTCAGGTTCCTCTTCAGCAAAATACAGCCGCCACTAAGCCTTTTACCTCTGCAGAGGCTGGAAATAAAGCAGGTTAGCATTATTCCCCATGGCAAGAAGATGGATGGCTTCTGCAGTTTTCAAACCATTCATCATTTTGGGGAGGGGGAGCACGAACATCAGTCAGATGTCACATTAGACTTAGTTCTAAGAACTCCCACCTAGCAAGGCATTGGGAGGCATGTTTGGGGGTCATTTTATCTAGAGGGGAGTCAGAGGAATCGCCCTCCCTCCCCCTTCCTCCACAAACATGTCTCTTAGTTTGTGTAGTGGAGGAAATGGTGGATTCCCAAGTATCAAAGGGAAAGAAGAATTTATGGAGGTTTTAGGAAAACACTTTAGCACTGTGAGCTCGTACTTGAAAGTAAGGAGACTGACTTTTTAACAAGCATAGAAACACTTAAAAGCCAGAATTAGTGCTGCCCTTTAGGGCAGTCACCCTGGAAGGCTGTGCACTGATTCTAACAATGTGGCCATAGAAAGTTCTTCTTTGGAATTGCCTTCAAAGCCTTTAAAAAAGAATTTCCTTCAGAGCGGCAAATCTTTGTCCTTTGACCACGGATCAGATTTTTAGCAAGAGCCAAATACCGTTTGGAGAGGAGTGAAGTAGAGGACTCCGGCGGAGAATTGGGATCACATATTTGATTGAAAGCACAGCATGGCCATGAAATAAGGAAATACATCTTCCATATGATTCATAGGCTTTTCCAAAATATTTTGAAAGAATGCCTCGGAATTGGCAAATGATGCCTGTGGTCATGAGATGGAGGGAGGCCTCCGTGACAGGTGACTGGGGAGATAACCTTCAGGGGTAACTATACACACTGGCTGGCTGACTTGTTCTCACTCCCCTAATATTCAAGCCTTTCTTCATCTCTGAACCGCTTCCCCTCCCTCCTTCTCCTCCAGCCTTTATTGTTTTTAAAACTGGAGGTCTTCTTTTTATCCTAGTTCTCTCCTTACAACCTCATCTGACAAGCACAGTGTATATTAGAGTGCATATTAGAATACCAAATGATGGCATGAAAAATCTCAGTACGTCAGTGGTCCAGGGGAGGAGGTTATGTGCAGAATTTTAGAGCAGGGAGGAAGACTCAGTGACTCATTCCTTCTGAACATGCTCCCAATTAGAAGCACTCCTTCCTTTCCAAGTCTGACTTTTGCATGTTTACTACTTGGAAAAGCATGTTTTAGAGTCTCTCATCTGCTTTTTGTAGTCTTTATATTTTTATTTGTCACAGTCAAAAATTATCAAATCGTTCTAAAAAGCTTTTTCCAACAACAGCAGTCTCTGGCCACATCCTTCTCCACCTCCAAGATGCATTCATAAGAAGCAGCCACTTTCAGCCCCTCTCCCTGCTTCTGCGATTTAAATAGCATGTGTACACCACGTATAGTGTGCATGGTGTCATGATTGATCATTTTTACATATTGTCTACTAATTTGCTGTTACAATGATTGAAAATTTAACATAATATTGATTCCTATGGGGCCATGTTCATTGGGGGCAGGGAGGTTGGCAGGGGCTATGTATGGATTCATTGTTCTTAACACTTTATAGACTCTTCCAGTTTGGAGACTGTTCTTTGGTTCTAAGAAATTTTGTATTATTTAATAATTTCCTCCCTTCTATTTCTATTTTTCTCTTATGAGAACTCCTATTATTATGATTTTAGATCTCTCAAATTCGGTTATTTTCTCTTTTTCATTATGATGAACTTACTAAGAGATATTATTAACTTTATATTCCCACCCTTCTACTGCATCTTTTTAGTGCTATTGTATTTTTAATTCCAAGAGCATGTTTCTCATTCAAAATTTCCTTTTTTGTATTCTTCTGTTCTTTTTGCAGGAGTATAATATTGTATATCCTCTTATCTCACATCTTTCCCTCTGCTCCCTGAATTGTCTTTGGTTCCTTTCTTTTCTGTTGCTATTTTGGCTTCTGTCCTTAATGTCGGATGCTCTGGTAGAGGGGTGTCTTGTCAATTGGTGGGTTTCACTGCCCAGTCAGCTCCTGAGCCTCCATTGTCATTAGGGGATCCCCAGAAGCTGGCATCTGGAGACTTCTCTGGAACCACTCAGAGTATGGAGAGAAGAACCCTATTTTCTCCTGTTAGGGTTGGAGGGAGGGTAGGATGAGGGAAGGGAGAAGAGTTTAAGCGTGGCCACTGGCATTCTAGAAATAGGCAAAAGGAAAGAAGGAGCCTGAGAGCCCTCAAATTCAGGATGGAATGCTCTCTTCTGCACTCCATTATGCTTCCTCTCCCCAAGACTGGAGCTTTTTTAGTTGAATTTCTCTGGAAAACAAGCCTCTACTCCCGACAAGGAGGAGTGCAATGTAGAGGGAGATATTTGGGGGTTCAGCTGCTCTTGCTTTATTCAGGCTTTCAAAAAATTCTTGTTTTCAGTGCCACAGCTTATCCCTGCCTTTATTGGCACGTGGAGTCTGCAATCACTGAGTCTCCTAGGAGTTTTTTTTTCCCCAGCATATTATGGGGATACAAATGTTAAGGTTACATATATTGCCCTTGCCCCCTCCCCCCCCAAGTCAGAACTTCAAGCGTGTCCATCCCCTAGACAGTGCACATCGCACTCATTATGTATGTATATACCCATCCCCTCCCCCCCATCTGCCTGACACCTGATCAATGTTATTCCTAAATGTGCTCTTAGGTGATGATCAGTGAAACCAATTAGATGGTGAGTACATGTGGTGCTTGTTTTTCCATTCTTGGGATACTTCACTTAGTAGAATGGGTTCCAGCTCTATCCAGGAAAATACAAGAGGTGCTATATCACCATTGTTTCTTATAGCTGAGTAGTACTCCATGGTATACATATACCACATTTTATTAATCCACTCATGTATTGATGGGCACTTGGGTTGTTTCCACATCTTTGCAATTGTGAGTTGTGCTGCTTATAAACATTCGAGTGCAGATGTCTTTTTTATAGAATGTCTTTTGTTCTTTTGGGTAGATGTCCAGTAATGGGATTGCTGGATCAAATGGTAGGTCTACTTGTATCTGTTTAAGGTATCTTCATATTGCTTTCCACAGGGGTTGCACTAGTTTGCAGTCCCACCAGCAGTGTATGAGTGTTCCTGTCTCTCCACATCCATACCAACACTTATTGTTTTGGGACTTTTTAATAAAGGTCATTCTTCTCACTGGAGTTAAGTGATATCTCATTGTGGTTTTGATTTGCATTCCCCTGATGATTAGAGATGTTGAGCATTTTTTCATATGTTTGTTGGCCATTATTCTGTCTTCTTTTGAAAAGTTTCTGCTCATGTCCTTTGCCCACTTTTTGACAGGGTTGTTTGATTTTTTTCTTGCTGATTTTCCTGAGTTCTAAATAGATTCTAGTTATCAGCCCTTTATCGGATGTGTAGCATGTGAATATTTTCTCCCATTCTGTAGGTCATCTCTTTGATTCTCGTGATAGTTTCTTTGGCTGTGCAGCAGCTTTTTAATTTGATCAGGTCCCATTTATTTATTTTTGTTGTCCCTGTGATTGCCTTTGGGGTCTTCTTCATAAATTCTTTGCCTTGGCCAATGTCTAGAAGAGTATTTCCAACGTTTTTCTCTAGAATTCTTACAGTTTCACGCTTTAGGTTTAAGTCTGTTATCCACTGTGGGTTGATTTTTGTGAGAGGTGAAAGGTGTGCTGAGTCTCCTAGGAGTTTTGTGGGCCACATTGACTGGTTTCTAAGTGTTCCTCTACCCCCTTCCCCGCAACATGGACATTTAGGGCTTAGCTTCCTTTCCTCAGCTCTGCCAAGTCTGTTACCAATCCTTGGTCTGCTTTTCATCTTGCAAAAAATTTTGAAGTCTCTTTTCCACTGTTGTCTTTTTTCCAGTTACCTTTCTCATTGTGGGTTATGACATATTTTTATTCCTTTATAGTCATTTTGGTGGGATTTGGGGGAAAATGGAGAGAAATATATTTACAATCAATTCATTATGATTTACTGCAATTCTCCACTTCCCAAGAGCAAAGAATTCTTCCAAGAAGCATTAACTAGTTTTATCACTTACAATTGAAAGATTCTTTGTTCTTTTCTCCCTTGTGCTCCTTGGGGGGATTCCACATGCATTGAGATCCTCTCAGACAGAATCGAAAAGAAAAACTTGAGATTGTTTTACCACATTAGCTCAACTCTTCCTTTAGTCCTGGCTCTGGGATTTGGGGAAGATGAAATCTTTCAAACATTTTTCTCAAAAATTTTTCATACATCATTTGTGAGTTGTATACACTTTCATTTACAGCTTTTGATCCTTCCCAAATATCATTTGATTTTGAAATATTCTTCTCAATGGGTAAATGGTTAGATGTTTTGAGTCTGACATATCATGAGTTGAGCAGGGGAGAAGGCTGGGTTGTTAGGAGGTAACAGGTAAATATCAGAGTTAGTGGTAACAAAATCTAGTAGTTGGACTTCTTGGGGGTGACTTCCAGAAATTTTCCTGTAAGTTCCAGTGCCATGATCTATTCAGGTATAGGGACTCAGATAAGAGGAACTTTAGAAAGACATTTCTAAGAAAGTACCATTTGAATTGAGACTTCCCAAACAGAGGGACCAGAAGGTAAAAATGCCTTGCCTCAGAAATGCTTTCTTCAAGATTCCATGCTAAAGGAAAGTTTCTTAACATTTTTAAGTTGAGTTTTAGTTCTTCCTCCAAAACATACACAAATAAAAGAAATAAGGGTCCTGCATTTTGACTACAAATATTTCCATAAACAGAGCATGTCCTTTAAAGGAGTTAAAATGATGAGTCAGCTGCTATTCAAAGGGTAAACAATGGTAGGGGGCAGCATATTGGAGTTGTATCCCAGAATCCTTGGCCAAAGAAAATGTACACAAAAGAATTACAAAATTCCCTTTCCCTTCTTCTGGTCACTCTGTTTATTCCACTTTGTTTAGATCAATGAGTCTATGTGACTTCAACTTGTAACATTTAATTTATTGCTGTTAATTTTTATTAGTTTATAAATATGAGCTATTATTTTCTTAATACTTTGAGAAGAAAAGAAAAAAATCTTTTGACTGATGATGAGTATGTTTTAAAGGCAGGACCCTGGAGCAGGGTGCTTGGAACAATGCCTTAGTGACCACTTTTGTCGTTTCCTGCAAAAAAAAAAAATGGTGTTACATAATTAGCCTTAAAAATTGGCAGAGTGTGGTCAAATTTAGGATAGATAGCACTGCAGTATTACACTAAGAGGTATTTTGTGTTTAAGTCATTTTAACAATTGCATTGAAATTATTGTATCTTAATGGCCAAAACTCTATTATGGTTAAGGATGAATTTGAGCCAATGTCCATAATTAGGAAGTAGTAGTCAAAGAGATTCATTATTTTTGACCTATATTTTTATGGTGCAGGATAATCATTTGTTAATTTTCTTTTCAAAATAAAAATGGGCTTATTTTTTCTGATTTTAAATTTAAAACAATTCAGATGATACAGCAAAGTCTAAAGAAAAAGCAAAAATCATGATCTCTTCTCCCAGAGATAGCCCTTCTTAATACATAAGTCTATTGTTACCAGACTTTTTCCTATGCCTTTTTATATAAATATAAACCTAAAGTGAGATTATAACTCTACATACTATTTTATACCCTCCTTTCCACTCAAAAATATATCAAGAACATATTTCTGTGACAGCAAATGTGGATCTAAATAACCTCTTTTCATGGCTACATAATACATGATAAAGATACCTTTTATTTTTCCTAAAAATATACTAGTTGACAAAATGAATCTGGGCTTGCCTTAATGATTTAAAAGCCATGCAATTTAAGAAATATAAGGACATTTTATTTTACTGACATATAAAATCAACCATTAAACTAAAAGGACCTTTAAATATTCTTAACAAAATATAATGATGGTCTTAATTACTGAATAAGCAAATTTATTTCTGTGATAACTACAACAAATATTTATTGAACACCTACCAAGTACCAGCGCTGATCTAGGTGCTGGGGATACTTTGGTGAATTAGGTAGGTGAGATCCCTGCTTTCAAAGAATTTACATTCTGGTGGATCAGAAACATGTAATAAACTAATAAGAAATTGAAGCATACATGATATAATGTTGCCATGGTAAAATTTAAGCTGACATTTTGGTCCTGAATTCTGCAGTGAGCCAAATCATATATTATAATTATGTTTTCAGATTTGAAGACAGTGAAGGACAAATAAATTATGAGTCATTTTTCTCTACCCTGAACTGGAGAGCAAATCCGATGCCTGAATTGGAAGCACCACCATACCTTAAAGAGGTAAAATTAACACCTATTTTAAAAGCAACTATGGCTATGTCCCTTGAATTTTTAACATCCTTTATCTTTAAATTATTTTTCAATGTAAAGTATTAACATCGGTGCTTTTGGAAAGAGTGCTTATGTGTTTCTGGGTATTTGTGTTAAAGGCTAATTCACTTACCATGCTGAGCAAACATCTGCTCTGTAAGAGCATGACTTTTCTTATGAATTTTTTTTTAACCTCAGTCGCATTCAATTATATGGAAAATAGGATAATAGGTTACAGTTATAAATAGATATAAACACTGTTATCAAGGGATTCTGGTAACATCATCATAAGCCACAAGAGCAAATCTCAAATGGTCTTATGTCAAGAATCCCCAGAGTATCTATGGCTGTGTACACAGGTTTGATGAGGGTGAAACAATAGAGTATGGGGATGCACATTTCACAGTGGAGCCAAATTTAAAATAAAAATTCTGTAGAAAAATGCTTGGTTAGGGAAAACAAAGTTCATGTGATCAGATGGTGCTCTCAACATTGTGGAATTGTCTGAATTCTCTAAGATCTCTTTGGACCAACTGTCTGTAAGGAGTGGGTGGGTGGGTGGTGGTTTGTTTGTATTTTAACATGCTCCAGAAATTGATTTTCTTGGGAAAGTCCCTTGATAAAGCAAATGTCATGTGGTTGATACTCCCAGAAAGGAGGTATTTATTCCTCGGGGTCTCTGCTGACCAGCTCATTCTGGCCCGAGCTGGTCCAGTGCCCTTGGGAGTTCCCTCAGGCATGCAGCTACTCTGGGAGTGTCAAGGACAGCCAGGGAACTTCCAGATGGTTGGGGAACAGTGGTGGCGTTTGGAGTTAAACAGAGCTGGGGTTGAATTCTGGCTCTGCCACTTACTTAGCTGAATGACTTTGGATCAGTTAAGTTACTTACCTCATTCATTTATAAATTTAATCTTCAGACAAATCAGGATTAAGTATCCACCCTCAATGGATTCTCTGCTCTGAGCTGGAGTACAGAGACAAAGGTCATCATTGCGACCTGTGAGGGGCCCACTGCTGACAGGGGAATCGCTCACGATTTGGAGTGTGGCATGATACAACCTGCTTAGGATGCTGTGGGATGAGGAGGAAGCTGCTTCTAAATCAGACTGGGGGAACAGGAAGTATTCTCAGGGGAGATGACACTTGAAATTTCAATGAGTAGTGAGAGTTAGCAAAGTAGGAAAGTGACATGTTATATGGAAAAGGCATTCCTAACAGAGCTCCCTGGGACATGGGACAGCTTGGCACTTGTACAGAATTAGGAGGAACTGTTGTGGCTGGAGTGAAGGCCCACAGGAGGAGTCAAGAAGGATGAGGCTAGAGGTACCTGCAAGGGTGAGAGGTTTGAATATTGTCCTGGAAGGTCTGGAGACCACTGACAAATTTGAAGGAAGGGAACTTTGCTCTGGCTGGAGGGTGGGTGGCCTGGAGCGGGGATGGAGACAGGCAGACTCGCTGGGAGGCTCTTTACATCCCATTATCCCCATAATAATAGCAAACACTTAAAGCATGTACTGTGTGCCAATCATCGTACTAAGATCTCAAAACCTCTTAGCTCATTTAATCCTCATAGCAACAATAGGTACTTTTATTATTCCCAATTTAGAGATAAGGAAATTAGAGAAACAGCAAGTATATGGTAGAGTAGAAATTTTAACTCAGGTCTGTTTTACTGCAAAGAATAAAAAAGAAAAACATCTTTGTAATATAATTATTATTGAAGATACTGGACTGAATTAACTCAAATCCAAGATACCATCGCAAAACAAATCAATACCGTCATTTTCCCTGGTAATCTTTTAATTATTATCCACATAAATATTTTATTTTTACATATAAAAAAAGAAAAATGGTAGATGGGGTTTATATTCTACCTTTTTGTTTAATGTTTTAGCAGTCTGTGTTGGCTGTCATCCATGTGTCCCATTAGGACTGCTTTCCAGTGCCTTCTACCCTGCTCTGACCCTGCCCAGGTCAGTCCTGGGCAGCTGACCTTTACGGGCCACATAAATGGGTCCCTTCTTCCTCTGGCCTCCAGTTGGGTTGGCCAAAGGGATACACCAGCAGGAGAGTAGAAGGCGGGAGGAGAGAGAAATTGTCTCCGTATCTGCCGATCATGATAGATTGACTGCCTCCTTCAACCAGGGTCCCAAGGTCTACAGTACCTGTCTGGGGGCTCTCTCCATATAACTGTCCACTCCAGGCTCTGGTGCCCACCCTCATATGCCCTTTCAGACCTAGGTGGTGGTAATGGCTCCCTGCTTTTACAATCCTTGGGGACTGGAGAGTCCCCACTGATTTTTCTAAACATTTCCCACAAATCTGCAATTAGTCACTTTATTAAACTCTTCTCAAATAGTTTGCATATGTCCTCTATTTCCTATGGGACCCTGAATGATATACAGTACATACTTGGTGCTGCTACTTAGCAACAGCCTTTGTTCTTTTCCTTACTTTCTAATTCTGTTTCTTCTTCCATTCCACCCAATCCACTACCTCGATGTTATTATACAAAAACATGATCATACCATATGCATTTATCTGCAGTGTGCTTTTTTTTTTTTTACTTAATCGTGGAAAATTCCTCTAGTTTAATATGTATAGACCTAAGCCATTCTTTAATAGCTATAGAGTGGATATACAGTAATTTATTGATCTGTTTCTCTATTGATAGGCATTCAGGTTGTTTTTATATTTTTTTGCCTCTGAAAAACATGTAGCGTCTTATTACTTTAGTTTTTACTTTCCTAATGACTATTGAGTTTGAATGAAATTTAATCACCTTTTTGTACTACAACCCACAGTAAGAAAGACATTTTTATAACAACCCAGTATGCACAATATATAATGGAACAAAAGTTTCATGAAATATTATTCTGACTACATGTGGTGCAGTATGATCTATTTTCTTTTTTCCTTTCTCTCTTCCTTTCTTTTCTCTCTCCCTTCCCTCACCTCTTTCTTTTGAGGGTTGTTCATGACCCATTAAATTGATTTCATGACCCACAAAAGGATCACCATGCACAGTGGAAGGGGAGTCACAGCATGGGAAGGACAAAGATTCTTTAGTCACCCCACCCCCATTTCATCACTTACACTTACTAACTCTGTCAACTGGGACAGGTACTGAGCCCTAGACTTCAGGTGCTTCAGAGAGGCAGTGTAAAATAAGAAGGTCTGCCATCGCAGGGACCTGAATTCAAATCCTTAGCTCTCTGATCAACTAACTGGGTGACTTTTTACAAGTTACTCAGCCTTTCAGGTTTCCCGTGTCTCAAAAGTAAAGGTAAGAATAGTTTTTTCATTAGGGTTGTTGTGAGGATTAAGTGAGTCAATATATGTGAGGCACTTGTCACAATACCTGGCCTACAGTAAGGGCTTAAATGTTAGCTGCAGTTACTGTTTGTAAAATGGAGATGCCTTATCTTCCTCAAGTCAGTGGGCTGGGCCCGAGAAGTCCCTTCTAAGGCTAAGATAGGTGATTCTATCCTTAATGGTAAGAGAACAGTTATAGACCAAGACTGTCACATCAGAAATAGCCTGTGCTTTAGCAGTAGGTTCTTCCAATTCTTATTCATTGATGGCGGAAACTTTACTCAGGGTCTCATCCATTCTGCTGACCAAGCCTAGAAATGTTTCAGTCTGCAGGAGACATTTTCAGCCAATTAAAAAGAAAATAAAATAGGTATAAAATGGTACCTGATCAATTTAACCAATAATAAGTATTTAACCAGGTTCCAAAGAGTCCGCAGCACTTTGATACTGCTAAACTTGTCATTGTTTCATAAAGAGGATATAAAATAGCTTGGGAATGTTACCAGTGAGTCTATAATCTCATGTAAAAATATTTAGTGTAAATGGGTGGAGCACAATGTTGCATAGTTCATACAGTAGAATTAGTAGAGTATCTACTGATCTGTGTAAGTGTACTTAAATGTTGATATCTAATAATGCCCTGACACACTGCTAGGTCAGAGCTTGTCACAGGTTGGGTTCTCCAGGAAGCAGATGGAGTCTAACATCAGGATGTTTATTTCAGAATGTCCTTAGGATCAACTCCCATGGAAGGTGGGGGAAGGAAACAAGAGTGGGCAGAGGGGAAAATTGAACTGTGATACAGGCCCAAAGGTAGCCTTGGCTAAACCATGGGGATTTCTGGAGCTAGGATTTGGCCTTTCAGAGTTGTCCTGATTTGGGCCAAAATGACCTGGTTTTATCCCTATGAGTTGGTTCAAAAAGAGATTTGACTTTGGGCAGCGTGGCCCTTTGCAGCCAAGATGTCCCCATAGCCGAGGCAATCCACAAAATGTCAGCAGCTGAGCCACCAAGTTCCTCCCCAAGGGGATTCTGGATGGTGTGTCACAGCTCGGCAACTAACCACTCCTGAAGCTCCTGTTGACTGTTCTTAGTATCAACTAGGAGCCTGGCAGTGTGGCACAGCCTCCTCCCCACTGTGTTCCCTGGTTATTGTGTGATCGTCTACCCGTGGCAGGGACCTGATAGGAGAGTGGTTGTGCCAGAAGAGGCCATGGTGGAGTCAGACCAGATGTGTAGGTCCCTGGGGCCCAGTTGGGCAGAGAAAACCTCTCACTTATAGCTTTGGGGATTGCCAACATTTGGGGAGTCTACCATAGCCAAAGTCACATGTGGGACTTCAGGGATGAATAGATACACCAAGTTGTGAAAGTGCCCCAGACCTGAGTATGAAGTGATGAGATTAAAGGTCTTTTGAGATCAAAGAATGGCAGGCTGAGCTTTCGTGTGGAGGCATGGCCCAGGTGGAGGCCTGGGTTGGGAAGCTGCATACTTCCTCCAGTATATGAGCTGGGCAGGCTGGCTCTGGCTGAAGTTCCAGAGATGCCATGGATAGCTCTCTAGAACTGCAGTCCCCAACCCCCAGGCCAAAGACCAGGAACAGGACCACGGGCTTCAGCCAGCCAGAGGCTGAGGGGGTGGGAGGTGGTCCAGTATTCAAGCCTTGGAAATACGAGACATCAGAGAGTTCCAGCCAGCCCTCCCTCAAAAATAGGGAGCACAGTGATGGGGAATCTAGAAGGTAGCGCCATTCAGCAATCAGAGGGAGCCAGTTAGCAGGCTCAAACCAAGCTTTCAGCCCTGCCAAGGGGACAGAGCAGGCTGAGTCCCCACGCCAGTGAAGTTACAGTAGGAAATACACAGCATGCTCAAAGGGGTCCTGGAGATGGATTTGGTGAAGGGACTATTGACAGAGGAGTGGGTGGGGTTATGGGAACCAAGCAGAGGAGTGGAGCACTCAGAGACTAGTAAGAGTGGAAACCCTTTGACCATCCCTAGGCCTGGAGGAACAGGGAGGGGCCGGTGTTATTGGAGCCCAGCAGAGGAGCAGCAGGTAGAGGAGTGTAGCCCCTATAGCCACTCCGACACCATGGCCTGGCAGGGAGGAAGCAGGGTGAGGAGGAGTGAAATCCATGCTCTGATCTCTCCTTCCTCCTGTTTTCCCATCTCCTGATGCTGTTTCTCATTGGCTGAACCCACCCAGAAGCCAGTGAGCAAGGGAGCTTGGGGAGTGATGCGATCCACAGAGGTCGGCCTCCCAGAGCAGGAAGCAGGATGAAAAGGGCAAAAAATAGATCTTGAGGGGCAAATAGAGCCTGACACAGCACAGTCTGTTACTGGAATAAAGCCTTGAGCTTAGGCGGCCAAACCCCACAGTCAGGGTATAAAGCCAGGTCCAGACTAACAGCCCCTGGGACTTGGTTTGCTGGATGTCAGGACCAGTGCCCCAGATTCAGATATGGCTCCCCTATGTGTGATAGTGAGGTGGCCTTCAGCTAATAGGAGTAGGGTCCAACAACAAACAAGGAAAACTTAAAGAGGACTATCACATAGCTAGTCTAGCTTTGTTTAGTCCTGCTGCCCTTTGGTGAGAGTTTTTCCTACATGGACGGATGAAAGCTGACTGTCACCCATCATGACTGTTGGCTATGGCCTGTAGCCTATATTCTCAGGAGGCTCGCTTGGTCGTCTCTCTGCATGGCCCCTCAGAAGCCTATGGCAAGGCATGGGGCTGTAATTTAACTCTCACTCCATGATGTGACTATCTATGGTCTCAGCATGTTGCCCTGGTGCTGTCACGGCCCGTAGACCCCATTTCCATTCTATTGTGCTTGCTCACAGATGGTAGCTGTAAAACTGGCAGAATAGGTCCCACTGTTTGGAGCCTGTCTGGTTAATCTCAGAAGTCACATTTTAAAAAATAACACTAAATCGGTTCTCATATAAACTTTATAACTTGCACTGTGTGACTGGCGTCTTATCTTTTGACGTTTTTGAGAAAAATTGGATGTGGCTTCATTTTATGAGCATTGTAACTGCAGAAGCATTAGCAGTCAGCTCTAAAGCTCTCTCTCTCACACAACAGGATGATATAGGGCCTTGGCAGTGGGAAGTAGGGGGAAGTTGGGTACACCTTCAGATACATCTTTGGACACCCCGCTTGTTGAGGATCTCCTTTTAGTATTTAGAGCATGGAATGCCCTATGACATTTTATTGTCCCAACAACCTTGCAAGAATAAGTATCATTCCCAATTTATAGATAAGAAGCTGAGACTCAGAGGCATTCCTAAAGGTAAGGATTATGTAGTCAGGGGCTAGTGCTAATTTTTTAAATAACCAAAGTTATTTCTAATATTTGTGGTTGAATATAGTTGAAAGAAAAGGTTATTAAGCATTCTTATTAGATTTAAAAAACTGATAAACACATGCCAATTAACTAACAGAGCAATAACCTGGTAGGAAATGATACTTCCGGAATCCACTTTGATCTAATGCATTGGATGGCATCTACTTGAATTGTACACATAAGCCTATCACTCAAGCTCAAAAAAATCCATGTCTCCTTGAAAACTGCTTGCTCTGGAATGCAGTTCCAAGGAAAGGTTTTCTGTTTAGAAGCCACACCTGTCTTTTAGCTACAACTCACACACAGATGACAACTCTATTTAAGCTTTGTCTAGGGCAAGGGGAAGCAATTGTGAAATATTGGCATTGCTGTAAAGACAGAAATGGACAGAAATATAAGCAAATCTCCTGACTTTATATATGAGCTTTTCCTTATGTTATCAGAATGCTTTTGATTATTTCAAGAAGTATTTGCACAATCCTCTTCCCAAATTTATCTCAACTTGATTGGCTTAAATTTAATTATGTTTATGATTTTTGTCAAACTAATTTGATTATTTCTAAGGTCATGTCAACCTTATTTAGAAGGAAGAAAATCTAAGGAAACCACAATTTTGATACTGTACACACTATTGGCCTTTTCTACAAATTCACAGATATTTCCCATAGAAACATCCTTTTCCAAGCAAGTGGAGGGGAATAACATGGTGAAATCACTAACATGACTCTATCTGCCTTGCATTTGGGAAGAATAAAAATAACCTTGTTTCAGTGAGGCATGGAATTTAATTGGCTCCCGATCTTTTCCCCTCATGCATCTGGTGGCCAGTATGACAGTAGAAAATTTTAAACTAGAAGGAGACATAATCCAATTAAATTTCCTTTTAAAAATGTCAAAGCAAATAAATCTAGGGCCCATTAGCTCACACACAGCTTTGCTATTCTCACTGGGCAGCTGCTGTTTACTGGGTTTTCATCCAGTGCCGTCTTTGCTTCCCATTTCAAGGGTGTGTGATTTTACAGATCGGCAGCTACATTTTTTTCACCATTGATGAACAAGTAATTTATTGCCAACTTGTTTGACATCTTAAGTGGCTCTAGCGACAGCCAGCTTGAAAGATGTCGTAGGGCCCTCTTGGAGACAATGATTCCCAGGCACTTTAGAATCATGATTTTGTATCATTGAATTTCACTCCGCATTTTATAGTTCTTCCTCCTTCTAGAAAACTTTGTGTGCCATGTATTGTTTATGCTCCAGATTATATCAATTTTTGTTCTGAGATTTGGGCACTGTCTCTTGAGTTATCTGGAAGTCACGTTAGAGACTCCAGATCCATCCACAGTTTGCCAGGAAGTTGCTTTGCTCCAAGCTGTGCTGTGGCTTTCTTAGACATGTTATTAATTTTGATAAATGCAAAATTGTATAGTGTCTATGTCTAACTTCCTCTGGAAGCAGACTTGGAGGCAAGGGTTTAAGTGTAAATAGTTTTTTGGAGGGCACTGAAAGGAACTAGGGGAGCAAGAAAGGGAAGGGAAGGAGCTACTAAAGGGCATATTACCAAAACAGTTCCAAAAGTGGATGATTGGAGCTTAGCAGCTGGGAAATGCTGGGATCCAGAGTGTGAGGATAGCACCTCAGAATTATCCCACCCAAAGTGCAAAGGAGCTGCAGTATTTATTCATCAATTTCTATCAGTCATTGTTTGATGCTGCTCTTGGAGTAGAGGAAAGAAAGTAATTCCTTGGCACTTGTGGCTTGGCACAGAGGCAGCCAAAGCAGGCCTCAGAGGCCAAAGAGAAGCCCAAGGGCAAAAGAACACAGGTGCTGGCAGTTGGAAGGCAGGCTGGTGTGTGCCAAAGTGGAAAGGTTGAGGGCATAGGAAGGGGTGCTGGTAGAGCCTGCTACACAGAGACAGTTCCAAATATTCATTGCTAGGGGCCTGTTTTACGGAGCCATACATAGACTCGTCCTCTTCTGGAACGGGAGGAATCGACTTCTGTGGATGAGCTCTCCTGTTGTAAAAGCACCACACATTTACTCCCACTTCAAACTCACATGCACTGCTGGGAAAAGCATATGATCTGGAGTTTTCTTTGCATTCTGTAGTGTAGGATGAATAGAAGGTCAGTGAAGACAGAACATTTTAACTCACTGCCCAGATTTTCATAAAGATTCTGTAATGTCTGGAACACTTGCAGATTTATTAGAAAATACAATTATGCAGTGGTGTTTTAGGGATTTCTTATGTCACCAAAAACTTTTCATTTTATGAAGGGGCTGACCATGTGATTCCCTTAGGTAGATCCAATTATAGGCAAAATGAAGACGGTGCCTTTCCCTCTGCTTTATTGACACCTCCCTCACCCCATCCCCTGAGCCTCCCCGGCTTCTTACCCTCCCTTGGATTCCAAATTTGATTCATTAGTCCATTTTAACCCAGTATGTGCGAAAATCTCCCTAAAATTAGTGGTTGGCAATAGATGCATCCTGAATTCCTTGAACACTACAAATGTGCCTGTGGCATTTATGAAGTATTTGGACAGAAAAAGTCACTACCGCCTGGAACCTAGGGAACAGTGACAAAAGGAAAAATAATCAAGGGAAGTGGTATTGATTCTAGAGAAAGAGCACGGTGGGGTTGGAGTCATCAGGAAAGCTTTGTGGGAGCCGTGGGGTTTAAAGTGGTCAGAATTTAAAGAAATGGACTACTGTTATCTTTTCATCTTAAATTATCCTTAATTTCAAATCTCATGAAGTGAAACTTGAGTTTCATTTTGCCCAAGTCTGGCTTATTGCTAATAAATTGGATTTTCATCTCTAAATTCTTGAGTTGTTATTATTCCAGTATAAGTTCTATTTTTTCTTTTTTATTACTAGCATTTAAATCACCATTCCTTGCTCAAAAAACAAAACAAACAAAAACAAAAACAAAACCACCTTTGCTGCCTAATAAGCTATGAGGCAGGATCTTCTGGTACTGATCTGTTTCACGAGAGAATGCATTCCCTGAATAATTCCATCATAGTCATATCAATTATATAATACATTTTATTATTTCTGTATTGAAAACTTTTCTTTTAAAAACCTATCAGGAAATAGTGATTTCTTGTGCATATATTTGTATTATTCTTCTATATCAAGATTGAATTTGTAAATACCACTTAAGAGCAAAAATTGCTGGAAGCTTTGTAATGAAATTTTTGAGAACATGTTGAGTAGTGGAGTTGAATGATTATTGATCTCAGCCTCCATTGATTATAAACATATTCTTTAATATGTATATAATGGTTTACTACTTTTTGATGTCAGGAAGGATATTTTGCTAAGATCTATGTGGTATGAGTTGCTCAGAACACCCCTTAGGAATTGGTTGAGCCATCATTTGTCTGAATGGTCATTTCCTTCTTCACAGTGCTGGTTGGTTGTTTGGGCTCAACCTCTTACAGGTGGCATTCTTAAGAAAGAAGAGTAGTGTCACTTCAAGAACTGCATTATCTTCTATTTAACTTTTCATGTTGAAAATGATGGGAGCAATTGTAGGATGAGGGCCAGCTGCCCCAGGATAGGCTTACTCCACTGCTCGGCCCAGCAGATAAGCATAGCTCTGGTGCCCCACTGCCGGGGTGACAGTTGAGGCTCCATCACTGACTGGTGGTTTGATTTAGACAATCTACTTAACCCTTCTATGCCTCAGTTTCCTTTTCTGTAAATAGGTTATCATCATAACATCTACCTCTTAAGGGTTTTCTGTGGTGACTAAAATAACTTAGTACAGATAAAACACTTAAAAGAGTGCCTGTCATATGGTAAATATCCAATACATTTACTACTACTGCTACTAGGTAATTACAGGATTCCTATAACCCTGCAAAAATCTGCAACCAACTCGTCATGATCATAAATCATTACTTAAATGCCTTCATTAGAGATGCTGGTACTTGGTTCTCTTCTGATTCTATGATAATTATCAGTTGGATTCTATGTAACACTAGTAAAGATATAGAACCTCTTAAATAAAACAGTTAACCTTGACAATAGAATTATAAACAACCACAGTTAGGGAATTTCCCCCTTGTTGATATTAATATTAATTGACCATTGTAGCATATACAAAAAGTTGGTGTGTGCATATATACACACATATATATGTATTATACATATTAAATATATAAAGTGTATGTATATATATGTATACACTCACACACACACATATATAAAATGGCTTATTCTGAAGAGCATACTGTGAGTGATCCAGTGCTCTTTTCATTGTTTATCTAAAAAACAGTAACCAAGCTAGCAATATAGCTACCAGTTTGGATTTTAAAAATTGAGTTCTTAATGAGTATAGGAAGAGCTACAATAATGCTGTGTAACAAACAACTCTTAAAATTTCAGTGGTTCACAACAAAACGCATTTATTTTTCTTGTCTACGAGCCTGTAGGTAGTTGAGCTTGCCTGGATTCAGCTGGGCTTGGCTCCATGCTGCAAGTTGGGCCTGGTCTGTTCTACCTTGGTCATTCTAGGACCAGCAGCATCATGGGCCGTGTTCTTCTCATGGTGATGACAGAGGCCCAGAAGACAGAGGCACACAAGGCCACGCCAAATGACACCAGCATATTAGAGCCTCTGTTCATAATACATCTGCTAACAGTACATAGGCCAAAGCCAGTCATGGGGTCAAGCTCATATCAAAAGGACAGGAAAACATACTCCTTACTTTGTGAGAGGTTCTACAAAGTCCTATGAAAAAGAGTGTGGGCATGTAATTTTAATACAGGAGGGAGTGAAGAATCAAGAACAAGAATCCAATCTTTCACAAAGTCCTTATGATCCTGAAGTGGACAGTAAAATTTCCATTTTAAAAATAAACTGTTTACCAAAAGCTTATATAAAGACAAGGAAAAATTTGTTGTTGAATTTTCAAAACTGCAATTTGAAATGTGATTCTAATTATATTCATCTTTATTTTTCTTTTTTCTTTTTCTAGAGATGTGAAGAGATTTGGCTTGGGATGCCATCACCTGTTCCTGTGAAATACATTAACTACATAGCTCTTTTGAAGGACATGCTTGGCTTAGAGGAGGACTAACCATGCTGGTTTTTGGTCAATTCCCTTTGATTTACTGCTCTAATTTGCCAAGTTTATTTTAGTAGATATAATTTCATTACAAACAAAAAAGAAACAAGGTTCATATTGAATGAAAATCCATAAACCACAATTAATTTTCTTTTGTCTCGTTAGTTTTTCAGAACATCATATTATATTGCTGATGTACCAGCACTATTAAACATGCCATTAAAAATGTTGAATATTTTTATATGTGTGATTTATTAATATCAAAGAATCTTATGATAATTTTCCATCCAACATAATTTGATTCATTACAATATGAACAGAAAATGACTTTTGATGGCTACGCATGACAGTATAAAATCAAATTATATGAGAGCAGTAAGTTGTGATCCTATTAAACATTTTTTTGAAATCTTTTTGACACATGTTTACTACTTATATAATTAAGTTTTGTAGCAACCCACCTCATCAAAATAATTCTTAAACCTCTCTAGAGTGAACGTGTTTATTTTCTGAAGTTAGTAAAGCTATGGGAAGAAAAGGAACCTCCTCCTCAACACACACACACACACGTAAAAATTTGGGACAGAAATTGAAATATATGCAATGTTTATATTTTGAATGCCCTTTTTCTATCTAAAGTCAACTTGTTAGCTTAGGAATATATTCATGTGTATAAATTTATAATATGACCAAAAATGTATTATGTCTAAAATATTTAGGGATGTGAATGCCGAAAATTTTGAGAGTTTTTTTTTTTAGTTCATTTACACACACACAGACACACACACACACACACACACACAAACACCATGCACCCCACCCCAGAGCTTTAAATATTCTAAAACTACATTCCCCTACATTTCTCTAGTTCTATTTTTATTTTTCTTCAGTAGCACTCTTGTCATGTAGTATCCATTTGATTAAAACCCATAGCCATGGATCTCTGGGAATTCATTGTAAGAAGTCTAACCCAGTCTACCCCATTCTTCAGTGTTAGGCATTCTCAGAGACAATGGAAGCCTATCAAGAAGGGATGCACCATTTACCTTTCAGAGACTACTCTGAGGAGAGGAAGAGGAGCTGATGATGTCTCCAGGGCCCCTTCGGTCTCATTATTATTTCACTCCACATTTCCAGCAGCATCTTGCCTAGAAATGAGCTGGCTTCTTGGCACTCAGATGTACCAATTTACTCGACAACAATGGCTCTTTCATTTTTTAAAAATTGAAGTTAATCAATAAAGTATTTCTATATATAAAGCTAGGATAATTCCACATGTGCTATTGTTAGACTAGACCCCCTAGGACTTTCCAGTAAACTAGTGTATGCAATTTATATACAAGAACCATCTACCCATAAAATCTAATTTTGACTACTTGATTTTTGTCCCAGGTTTTTTTTTTCTTTTAAGACAACTGACAGTGCCAAGCCATTTTGTCACTTTAAGATTTTTCCATTCCCCAGAGAGCAAGCTTTTAGAAGGATGACACTTTTCCTGGAACTTTTCAAGCTGACACATTCATCACTTACCTATTCAACTCTTCAGTCAGTTGTCTTTCCTTCAAGAGTTTAAATATGTAGATAATTTAGCCCTTGTACAGGTTCATAATGTAGTTCATTTGAGAAATGGGAGGAGAAAAAGAAAGGAAACAAACCAATGATAATTCTCCTGAGGTTGTGGGGTGACAATGGCTCATTCTGTTGCAGAGATGTGTGTTACTGCCCTAGTTGTTTCTAGTTCAAGCTCACAATTAGCAATGAAATGGCCATTATAGGAATCATGCCGATAAACATGATACATTGCAGCCATACAGACACTTTAAATAATTATTCTTTTATAACTAAGCCATATACTGAAGAAGATTTATAATTTAGAGATAATATCCCCATTAGTAAAGTTTATGACCCAATAAACAGCTCCCACTAGTTAATAAATGCCAAAGCCATAAAAACAAAGACTATTAATGTAATAGAATTTCTGTACCTCCCTCTTTTGCTGGTGGTCTCAAGATACTGAAGGGAAATGCTATCTTAGGAAAAACATTTATTCTCGTTATGTAAATATCAATGAGTTGTCTTACAATCCATCTGGAAATCTCCCAGCCCTCCTTGGTCCCAGGTGGTCCTGAAATGCTGATGCATTCTGCTTAGGTTTCAAGCACTGGATAACTCTGGGTTTCAGCACAAATAAACCCTGTGACTAAAATCTTTGGGGGAGGTGGAGAGGTGGGTCGCAATTTCTGCCTCTTCTCTTCCCTCTGAAAAAGAGAAATCCCAACTAGTGTCATTGTTCCAGGGTAATAATTTTGATAAGAGCTTCACAACCTTTGCCTGTACTTGTATTTTTAGCTACTAACATTTTCTCATTTTGATGGAAAAGCAAGTGCTGCCTTTGGATGTCTGGGTGAGTTGAAGGTTAATATAGGCAAACCTTTTGTCCTAAGAACTGATTATTTTTTAGTATTCTTGGAACTGTGGGAATGATTGATAAAGTCATTTGAAAGCCCAAATCAAATCATGTCTTTTCATACAAAACTGATTAAAAGCTGTTGAAGTTCCCATTAAATAGTTTGTTGAGGCACTGTTGTGAAGTACGATGTTGTCAGCAGATGACTAATTTGCAGTGCTTATTTGCCTTTTAATTCCCTTTTTTACCTAACTCTTTGAAAAGTAATGTGGATAAGTCTATTGGTTCATTTAATTTGATTTTTTTTAACTTTCAATTTTTAATTATTATGGGTACATAATAGTTGTATATCTTTATGTATTAGTTAACTTTAGCTAAGCTTACTACAATGGTTAAAATTTCAGACAATAGAGGGGGGGTGCAGAGCACTGTACCTTTCCAGCATTATAATAGTTTAAACATTTTGCCTATTTTATGTATTACCTTTGATTTAATTGGTTGAATACACCATTCTTGGTATTTGTTGTTGTTTTTTTTAATGCTAGGGAATTTAAAGTTTGATTATTTGGGGTTGTAGAGCGTCCAGGCTTCCTGAACACCTCAGTCATGAGTTCAGGATATTTAAATTGCCCTTCATTCTTTCAAATACCAGGGAGTTATTGATGAATAAAATGAAATCTCCTCAAATTATAAAAACCAAAACACAATACTCTTGACTTTACAATTTGGATTTATCTTAATTTGAGTAGGGGGTTGCTTCCTAGCCTATTCCGTTTATTTCTCCTTTTGCTCTTGCCTTCCTCCACACATTATTACTTTGCTCTAAATTCAGAGTAGTTGGAATGTTAATGAAATAGTAGGGCTTTCCACAAAATATTTATGATATTGAATAATGCAGAATCCATTGAATAATGAATTGTCATGCTCCCAACTACATGTATATTCTCTTTAGTTTTGAGTATAGATCCCTGAATTTTTGAATACCCTTCAAAATTGGTATGTAAATGACCTTTCGGACAAACAGCTTCCCAATGATGGTATACTTGAGTAATGCAGTAATGCATCTCTGCCGTAATGTTTTTTGGGCAAAGACTGAATTGCTTCAAGTTGAAGACAGGTTAAGACCTTTTCAAAAACGAATCTTTTCAAGTTGACCGAGCATCTTCAGAGACATAATGCTTTTCAATTCCTAACAGAATGTAATGTGTAAAAATGGAAAGCCCACTGAGGCAAGATCAATGAGGCTATTTAGCAAATAATAAACCTGGAGTGATAATGGAGCAAACATCCATTATTACAAAGGGTAGCGCTGACTGTGCACTTAGTTTAAGAGAATTTTGTAACTCACTTCCACCCGCCTTCTTCTATCAGGTTATATATTGGTTTAAAGATACATTTTCTTTCAAGGTCAATTAAGCTTCTTAAAACTAAAAATTCTGAGACACCTTTGTCAACAGAGTGGCCAGAATGGGCATCTTCTTTGCATTTGTTCCTGGTCCCCAGTAAAATTCCTTCCAAGGGGACTTTTGAGCCCATTATGTGTCTGGTGTGTGGCACACACAGGAACCCAGGGGTCAGCAAGGCTGCTCAGAAGCAACTGGTAAAAAGGCTAAAAAATGTGGCCGATGAAAAACTCCACAGTGGCTCTGCAAGCAGAGAATTAATGACTCGCTGGAATCAGTAGGAGCCTTTACTTCTAAATACTCATTAGTTAAAGCTGTGAGGCCTGATGTTATGCAAGTTAGAGAGGGAAAGGGGGACCGCCCCTCCCCATTGTCTATTTTGAACAGAATATGCACATTTAACTCAAAGTGGTGAATGGTTCAAATACATCAAACCACTATTCATCAGTCTCTCAGCTTCCTGAGCACCTCCTTGCCTCTGTGGAAAGCCAACAATAGAGGAGATCCTTATTAAGACCTCACTATAATATTAAAACCCAGAGGGGCCGATAGCTTGGTGAAAACACAAAAATGCATTCTCCTTTAAAAATAGATCCACCAAAGTCATCTTTGTGTTTCCTTCTTCCTACTTTGCCTATACAACAAGAACAACTGACTCAACTAAGAACTTGATAAAATTACTTTTGCGTGCTTTTCTCTCCCATGCTAACACTGCTCTTCATTATAGCTGTGAGGGTACCCATTGAGTAAAAAACAGGAGCTGAAAAGCCATTTCAGACTGCTGCAAATACCCCCAGCTCTAACTATGACCGAAGTGGGGAGAGAAAGAGGGCAAGTGGCAGGAGCTGATCATTGCAGAGGGGAGTCTGGGCGAGAATGGGGACCACCTTATGCGTGTAACTCACATTTAGAGAGTTTGAACTTCATCCCAAGGGAATGAGAAGTTACTGAAAGATTTTAATCTGGGGAATGAAAAGATCATGTCTGTATTTAAAAATCTCTGGCTGCTTTATGCATGTGAACTCTAAGAGTGAGTTTGGCGGCAAGAAGGCTGATTAGGAAACTGTTGCCAAAGAAGTGATGGGAGGTTTGGATTAATGCAATGTTGGTGAAAAGTGGAGAGAGAGATTCAGGACACATTCAGGATGTTGGAGATGAGGGAGAAGAAGAAATCAAAATTATGACTGGGTCACTTTGACAGCTGAGTAGATGGCGTTGGCCGTTCATTGTGCTGGAAAACACCAGAGAAAAATCAGGTGAAGGGAGAAATATCAAGAATTCTGTCTTGGGCATGCTAAATTAGGGTGCCTGAGGAATAGATAAATGCAGATGTTGATAAGGCAGCTAGATTAACAGGTCTGAATCTCAGCAGAATGGCCTGGGCTGGAGATGCGTATTTGAGAATCATCACAATATAAATGGCAATTGTGAGTTTGAATAAGATTACCCAGGAGGAGCGTGTGCTATCTGAGAACCAGAGTGCCTGCCATATTATTAACAGTAATAATTTTTTAAAAAGCAGCTTTATTGACATACAATGAACTGCACATAAAGTGTACAATTTGATGAGTTGACATATGTATACACCCATGAAACATAATCCCAATCAAGATAATGAATTGTTAAACTAAATTTGGCCTGAGGTTGCCTCCCTCCTTTGAGTCCTAACATAATGAGCTATAAACTGAAAGCCTGATTTAGGAGTACTGTGTACTTTTGTAACAAATAATTGAGTCTCAGCCAATCACAGCAGCTGAGCTTCAGTCAATCACAGGCGGCCAACTGATCAGACCATGTTCAAATAAGGCAAACACAGAGCTGTAACCAATCGAGCTGTTTCTGTACCTCACTAACATTTTCCGTCCATTAATGCTGCTTCCCCATGCTGCAGAGTTCTCTGAACCTCTGGTTCTGAGGGCTGCCTGATTCAAGAATCATTCTTTGCTCAATTAAACTCTGGTAAATTTACTTTGTCTAAAGTTTTTCTTTTAACAGAACATATTCATCACCCATACCAAATTCTTCATGTTCCTTTATAATCTCCCCCTTTTGTAAATCCCTATCCTCCACAATACCTCGTACCCACGCAATGACTGACAGCTGCTTTCTGTCACTATAGATAAGTTTGCATTGTCTAGAATTTTATATAAATGGAATTACACACTATGCACTCTTTTGTCTGGTGATCTTTCACTCAGCATAATTGTTTTGAAATTCATCCATATTGTTGTGTGCATTAATATTTCATCTTATCACTGAGTAGTATTCCATTGTATGGGTATACCACAGTTTATCCATTCACATGTTGATGAACATTTGGGTTGTTTCCAATTATTAGCTATTACAAATAGAGATGCTGTGAACATTCATGTACAAGTGTTTGTATGGACATAGGCTTTCATTTCTCTTAGGTGAATACCTAGGAATGGAATGGCTGGATCCTATGGTTGGTGTATGTTTAACTTTTTAAGCAACTGCCAAGCTGTTTTCCAAAGTGATTGTACCATTTTATATCCCTTCCAGCATTGTATGAAGGTCCGGTTCTTCCACATTTTCACCAATACTTGCATGGGAGCTCAAGACACAATACCCCAAAGTATGGCACCTTGGTGTGCTGAGTACTTTGAACTGAATGAAGGAGATTGGAAGCCCTCAGAAGCAGCCTCAAAGGCAGGGTCTCTCTGACCTTCTCCTACCCTCCTCTCTCCATCTCCTCTTTTCTCCCTGAAGTCAGTCATACAAACCAGAATTCCTCTTTTCCAAGGCAGGTCATAGAAACTAGATGTGCGTAGGTTATATGCAAATACTGTGCCATTTTTTGTCAGGGACTTGAGCATCCGTGGATCTGATATATGAGGGAGGTCTTGGAACAACTCCCCACAGATACCAAGGAACGACTTGATATCTGTAGTTGTAGTTGTTTGTTTTCTTCTTATTGAGTTTCGAGAGTTCCTTATATGTTCTGGATACAGGCTCTTTATCTGATGTGTGATTTCCAAATATTTTCTTTCACACTATGATTGTCTCTTAACAAGGTCTTTTAGAAGGCAAAAGGTTTTAATTCTAACAAAGTCTGTTTTATCAATTTATTGTTTTATGGATTATGAGGTTGGTGTTATAGATAATAAATCTTTGCCTAAACCAAGGTCACAAAGTTTTCTTCTAGAAGTTTTATAGTTTTAGGTTTTTTATTTAGGTCTATAATCCATTTTGAGTTCATTTATGAACTCCATTTTGAAACCCACACAGTGTGAAGTATGGCTCCAAGTTTTGTTTTGTTTTTTGTTTGTTTTGTTCTTGCATATGGAAATCCAATTGTTACAGTACTAGTTGTTTAAAAAACTACCATTTCTCTAGTAAATTGCCTTTGTACCTTTATCAAAAATTAGTTGTTGATTTATGTATGGATTTATTTCTGGGCTTTCTATTCTGTTCTATTGATTTATGTGTCTAACTTTACACAAACATCATGCTGTCTTGTTTACTGGAGCTTTATCATATTTTGAAATCAGTAGTGTTAATTCTCCAACTTTGTTCTTCTTTGCATAGCAGTTTTGGCTATTCTAGATCTTTTGCATTTCCATATGAATTTCCAAGTATTAGCTTGTCAATTCTAAAGTCCTGCTAGGATTTTGACTGAGATTGTACTAAATCTATGGATAAATTTGAAGAGTATTGATATCTTATAATATTGAGTCTTCTGACCCATGAACACAGTTTATCACTCCATTTATTTAAAACGTCTTTATCTCAGCAATGTTTTGTAGCTTTTGCTGTGCAGGTGATGCACACATTTGACAGATTTCTCCCTAAATATTTCTGACTCGTTAATGCTAATGTAAATGGCAATTTTTGAAAATTTTAATTGGATTGTTTGTTCCTAAAAGATAGAAATACAATTGATTTTTGTACATTGATTCTCTATCCTTCAACCTTAATAAATTCATTGATTAGTCTTGTAGCTGTTTTGTAAATATAATCAGATTTTTCACATAGACAATCCAAAAAGATGATTACAGATGATTATGTTTTTCACATAGATGATGTTAGTCTATGAATAAATCAAGTTTCACTTCTTTATTTCAAATATAGATGCCTTTTATTTCATTTCCTTGTCTTATTGCACTGCCTAAAACCTCCAGTACAATGTTGAATAGAGGTGGTGAGGGTGGACATACCTTTCTTGTCACGGAACTTAAAAGGAAAGCATTCAGTTTTTCACCATTAAGTATGATGTTAGCTTTAGGGTATCAGTAGACATCCTTTTTCAGATTTAGGAAACTCCCTTCCATTTCTGCTTTGCTGAGAGATTTAATCAGGAATGGATATTGGATTTTGTCAAATGTTTTCACTGCATCTATTGAGGTGATCATATCATTTTTCTTTTAAAATTTTGTTACTGTAGTAAATGACATTAGATTTTAAAATGTTTTTATTAAGATGAAATATATGTTACATAAAATTAACCATTTTAAACTTTAAAATTCAATGGCATTTAGTACAGCAGTCCCCAACCTTTTTGGCATCAAGGACAGGTTTCATGGAAGAACATTTTTCCATGGATGCAGAACAGGGGAGGGAGATTAGAGCTCAGGCGGTGATGCATGGCCTGGTTCCTAACAGGCCACAGACTGGTACCAGACACAGCCTGGGGGTTTGGGGACTGTAGATTTAGTACTTTCACAATGTTGTACAACCACCACCTCTAGTTCCAAAACATTTTTATCACCCTAAAAGGAAACACCATACCCATTAAGCAGTCACTCCCTATTACCCCCTGCCCTCAGCCCGGGAAACCACTAATCTGCTTTCTGTCTCCATGCATTCATCTTCTCTAAATATTTTATTAAATGGAATTATACAATAGATGACCTTTGTACCTGGCTTCTTTCACTTAGCATAATATTTTTGATGTTTATCTATGTTGTAGCATGTATTGGTACTTCATTCCTTTTTGTGGCTCAATAATATTTTATTTTATGAATATACCACAATTTGTTTATTCATTCATGCATCAATGGGCATTTGGGTTGTTTTCACCTTTTGGCTACTGTGAATAATGCTGCTATGAACATGCATGCACATGTACTTATTTGAGTACCAGTTTTCAGTTTTTTTGAGTATATATCTAGGAGTGGAATTGTTGGATCATATGATTATTCTACATTTAACTTTTTGAGTAACTATCAAACTGCTTTTACATAGCAAACCATTTCACATTCCCACCTGCAACGTATGAGAGTTCCAGTGTCTTCACATCTTCAGCAACATTCGTTTTTTTCCATTTTTTAAAAAAATTATAGCTATCCTGGTAAGTGTGAACTGATAGTTCATTATGGTTTTGATTTGCATTTACATAAAAGATGTTGAGCATCTTTTTATGTGTTTGTTGGCTATTTGTGTATCTAGTAAGGATATGTCTAGTCAAGTTCTTTGTCTACTTTTTAATTGAAAATGACATCGATTTTTTTTTTTTTTTTTTGAGACAGAGTCTCACTCTGTTGCCCAGGCTAGAGTGAGTGCCGTGGCGTCAGCCTAGCTCACAGCAACCTCAAACTCCTGAGCTCAAGGGATCCTCCTACTCAGCCTCCTGAGTAGCTGGGACTACAGGCATGCACCACCATGCCCGGCTAATTTTTTTTTTCTATATATATTTTTAGCTGTCCATATAATTTCTTTCTATTTTCTTTTTAGTAGAGATGGGGTCTCGCTCTTGCTCAGGCTGGTCTCGAACTCCTGAGCTCAAACGATCCGCCCACCTCGGCCTCCCAGAGTGCTAGGATTACAGGCGTGAGCCACCGCGCCCAGCCGACATCGATTTTTGAATGTTAAACCAACTGTGCATTACTGGAATAGTGATGTGTTCTTCTTATATATTGCTGGATTCAATTTGCTAAAATATTATTTAAAAAATTTCTCCTATGGAAATCCTTGAAGGGTATTAATCTATAGCTTTCTTTTGTTGTCATGTCTTTGTCTGCTTTGGGTTTCATGATAATGTTGGCTTCATAGAATGAGTTGGTAAATACTCCTTCCTTTTTGATTTTATGGAAGAGTTTCTGTAGAATTGGTTATTGTTCCTTCCTTAAACATTTGGTAGAATTAACCAGTTTGGGCCTGCAGTTTGCTTTGTGGGAAAGTTTTTTAAAACTACATTCTCAATTTCTTTAGTAGATATGGGGCTATTCATGTTATATATTTCCTCTGTGGTGAGCTTTGGTAGTTTGTATCTTTAAAAGAATTTGTCCATTTCATCTTGATTGTTGAACGTATTGGCTTAAAGTTGTTTGTGATATTTAATTCTTATCCTTTTACTATCTAAAGAGTCTTTAGTGATGTCACCTCTCTCTTTCCTGACATTGGTAACTTCTCTGTTCTTTTCTTTTTTCCTGATCAGTCTGGCTAGAGATTAATCAGTTTTATTGATTTTCTCAAACAAGCAACTTGTTAGTTATTTTCATTAACTTTCTCTAGTGTTTTTCTGTTTTCTATTTCATTGATTTCTGCTCTGATCATTATTATTTCCTTTATTCCACTTACTTTGGTTTTAATTTTTTCTTTTTCCGAGTTTCTTAGGGTAGAAGCTAAAGACATTGATTTCAGGTCTTTTGTCTTTTCTAATGTAGGCTTTTAGTGCTATAAAATCCTCCTAAATATTGCTTTAATGGCATCCCACAAATTTCGATATGTTGTATTTTCATTTTCCTTCAATTACTCATTCAGTTGCTTCTTATTTCCTTTTGATTTCTTCTTTAATCTACAGGTTACTTAGAAATGTGTTATTTAGTTTCAAATATTTGGAGATTTTCCAAAGATCTTTCTGATGATTTCTAATTTAATTCCCTATGGTCAGAGAACATACTTATATGACTTATATACTTTTGAATTCATTGAGATTAGCTTTATGGCCCAGAATATGGGCTATCTTGGTAAATGCACCATTTGCACTTGAAAAGAATGTGTATTCTATGCTTCTTTTGTGGAGTGATCTATAAATGTCAATTAGGTCAAGTTGTTTAAATTTTCTATATCCTTACTGATTTTCTATCTACTTGTTCCAACAATTATCAAGAGGAGGGTACTGAAATCTCTGACTATAATTGTGATTTTATCTATTTCTCCTTGCAGTTCTATCAACTTTTGCCTCATGTATTTTGAAACTCTGTTAATAGCTGCATGAACATTTAGGACTGTTATGTCCACTTGATTAATTGACCCCTTTATCATTATGCAATGAATGTCCTTATCCCTGGTAATATTCTCTGCTCTGAAATCTACATGGTCTGTTAAAAATGCCACTGCAGCTTCGTTTTCATTGGTGCTACCATAATATATTTTTTTCTGTCTTTTTATTTTAACTTATATGTATTTTTATGTTTGAAGTATCTTTCTTATAGGCAGCATTTAGTTGGGTCTTGTTTTTTTTATCCAATTTGACAACTGCTACATTTTAATTGGTACAGTTAGACTACTTGCATTTAATGTAATTACTGATGATTAGATTTAAATCTATCATCTTGCTATTTGTTTCTATTTGTCCAATTTTTTCTTTGTTTCTTTTTCCTTTTGTTCTTCCTTCTTTTAGATTAATCAGATTTTTTTATGATTCCATTTTATCTCTTTTGTTGGATTATTAGCTATTGTTAGGGAGAAAAGCTTTTCCTCTACACTTTTATTTTCAGTAATTGGGGTCTGCAAATTAAACCGAAAAAGGCAGATTAACAAGAGAAAAAGAATTAATTATGTACATACATATGAAAGTTTACAAAAATTGTGACACAAAGAGGCTGTTAGAACTTGGGGTTTATATACCATCTTAATAGGGGGTGGGGAGGGGCAGAGAGACACTTCTGGGAGAACAAATGACTTATTAGAAGGGAGGGAGAAAGGACACTTATGGAGAAACAAATGACTGTTTGGAAAGATAGATGGGCCCTTAAGATAAGAGGTGGGGGATATGATAGTTCTGTGACAATGTCTCTTTGTGTATGGTGCCAACTTCTCATCTGACAAGAGAAGATTAGAGCTGCTTCTGGGGAGGGATTTATGACAATTTAGTTCTGGCAGGCTCTGCCTTTAGGCAGAGAAGGGATTTCAGAAGCTCAAATGCCTTCAGCTCAAAATAATTTTTATGCCACACTGGCTTATTCTGGACCCATTCACTATAACTCTTCAGTTTGTTATTATATTAGTTTTAGGGTTTGCAGTACATGCCTTTAACTTAGCACAATCTATAACACCTTCCAGTGATGGTGTGGTATACTATAGTATAGTATAGTACAATAATCTTTACATAGTATACTTCCATTTCTTTCCTCTTAAATTTTGTGCTATTGTTATACACTTCACTGTTACACATGTTATAAACCCCACGCTGCATTGCTATTTTTGTTTAATAGTCAATTATCTTTTAAAAGAGATTTAAATAACAAGAAAAAAGCTAATATATTTACCCATGTAGTTCCCATTTCCTGTGATTTTTTTTTTCATTTGTACAGATCCATGTTTCCATCTGGTATCATTTTTCTTCTGCCTGAAAGACTTCCTTTAACATTTCTTATAGTGTGGGTCAGTTGGTGATGAATTATTTTGCTTTCCTTTTAAATGTCTCAAAAGATCTTTATTTTGCTTGCATTTTAGAAAGATACTATCACAGGGTATAAATGCCTAAGTTGAAAGTTTCTTCTTTCTCTATTTTAAATACATTACTGCTCTCACTTCTGGCTTACGTTGTTTCACATAAGAAATCTGTCAACCTTATTTTGTTCCTCTGTAGGTAATGTATGCTTTTTCTTTGACTAATTGCAACATTTTCTACTTGTCACTGATTTTAAACAATTTATTTATGATGAGCCTTGTGATAGTTTTCTTGTGCTTGAGGTTTGTTGAGCTTCTTGGATCTTTAGGTTTATAGTTTTCATAAAATTTGGAAAATTCGGGGCAATATTTTCTTCAGGTACCTTTTTAGTTCCTACCCCCTCTCTTCTCCATTGGTGACTCCCATTACATGCATATTAGGCTACTTAAAGTTGTCCCATGGCTCACCAATGCTCTTGTTCACTCTTTTCTCATTCCTTTTTATTTATTTATTTATTTTCTGTGTGGTTTGTTTTGGATACTGTCTTTTGCCAGGTCTTCAAGTTCAGTAATAATTTTTTCTGCAATATATAGGAGAATTAATCTGTCATTGATCCTATCCATTGTATTTTTCATCTCTTGTATTGTAGATGATGTTAGATTTAGATCTTTTTGTATCTTTCACGTCTCTACTTAACATGCTAATTTTTTTCTCTAGCTTCTTATATATATGGAACAAAATTATAATAATGACTTTAATGTCCTTGTCCACTAATTCTATCATCTATGTGATTTGTGTCTGATTTGATTGATTGATTGATTGATTTTTCTCTCCATTATGGATAATATCTTCCTGCTTTTTTGCATGCTTGCTAATTTTTTATTAGATGTCAGACATTTAGACTTTTACCTTGTGAGGCACTGAATATATTTGTATTCTTATAAACAGTTTTGAGTTTTGTTCTGGGATATGGTTAAGTTACTTGGAAACAGTTTCCTTCTTTCAGGTAATGCTTTTAAGCTTTGTTAGGCAAGATAAGAGCAGCCTTTAGTTTAAAGCTAAATTTTCCCCAATACTGAGGGAAACCCTTATTAATACTTTACCCCATTCCTCATCATTACTAAGGTTTTTGACTCTGACTTGTGGAACCAAGAATGTGGTAGGCAGAATTCTACCCAGTGACCCACACCTTTATATAATTCCTTCTCCTTTGAGTGTGGTTGTGAACCATAAATAAGATGGGATAGTCACTACCATGATGAAGTTATGTTATATGACACAATTGATGTTAAGACTGATTACCCTGGGTGGACCTAACCTAATCTGATTAGCCCTTAAAAAGGAGTAGGCTCTTCCTGACAAAAGAAACTTGAAGCATTCAAGGGATTCAACATGAGAGAGATTCTCCTTTGATGGTTTTGAAGATGGAGAGGGCCACATGGCATGAACCTGAGATTGGCTTCTAGGATAACAGCAACTCCTGCTAACAGCCAGTGAGAAAATAGTACCTCAGTCCTACAGCTGTAATGGTCTAAATTCTGCTAACAACTTAATTGAGCTTGGAAGTAGATTCTGCTTCAAAGCCTCCAGAAAGGACCCCAGCCCATCTAACACACTGGCAACAGCCTGTGAGACCCTGAGCAGAGGACCCGGCTAACCCATGTTTCAACTTCTGACTTAAAAAGCTATGAGCTAATAAATGGGTATTTTTTTTAAGCCACTAAGTTTATGGTACTTTGTTACACAGCAATTGAGAATTAATATAAGGAACTATTCTTGGCCTTATGGGACTTCCAAAGACTTTTTTATATTATTATTATCCTTTTGGCTAATTCTTTTCTTGGCCTTAAGTTTTTGCCTCACATGCACATGCTGATCAATACGCAGTGGAAGACTCAAGTCCACCTTGATTTGATTCAAGGTGGAAGACCCTCTACAGAGATTTGTAGCTCTATCTTTGCATATCTCTCCTTTCCAGCACTCTGCCTTGAGAACTCCAGCCTCCTTGGCCTCCTTGGACTCCAAACTCTGTCTACTGAACTCAGGGAGGCTGCTAGGTTTTGCCTAATGTCCTTCTCCTTCCACTTTAAAAATTCTCTCCAGGCTGTCCATACGGCTCATTTGTTTCCTGTCTCTTAGAGATCACCATCTCGTTGGTTGATGTCCAATGCCTTAAAAACTGTAGTTGCATATGCTTTTGCTGTTTTTTAGTTGTTTCAAGGCAAAATTAGAAGATGTAGCTTTTTTTTTTTAGCAGGGTCATATAGTTATATAATTTTTAGTTGGCAGTGTTCCAGTTTTGTACTTTAAAAATAAACCTCCTGCTAAACATTTTTCTCTTTGGCTTCATGTGCATCGTACTTCTTGCTAGTTTCCACAGTATTTAGCACAAAGCCATATGTATGGTAAGCACTCAATAAATGTTTAACTTTTATTTATTTAATTTGAATTTTAAAACTCATTTATTTGCAGCAAACTTTCAGAAATACTGCTGGTACTATTACTTGATTTCACATTAGTTTTCAAAAGTATCATTGTATAACTACACCCAAAATAGATTATAATATATAGATATATACATGTAAATATAAATGTATGTTACACTATCTTAGTCTGGCTTACCCTGAGAACAGATCCTACGATTAAGGCTAGTGGGCAGGTAGTTTGTTTAGAGGTGTGATTCCAGGAAGCAGATGTTCATAAGAAGCAGAGTGGAACAGAGAAGGAGGAAAAGAACCAATCCAAGCACAAATAGAGTTGACCACTAGTATAGAAGACTGGTGCTCAATCCAACTGGAATCTTCTTTAAAGTGTTAAGAAACAAGTCTCAGAACTGTCTGCTCAGGGGTCAAAGGGGGAAATCATTTATCTATTGGCCCCTGTTCCCCATTGGTCAAGAGTGGTCCCATGTGTTTTAAACTCCTTCACACCTTCTGGTTGTCCATGTGTGGATGCATAAGAGGTTCCTACTGGTAGAGTCAAGGGAGCCCCAGGAAAGGAAGTAAGAATTATATGATATCAGCCGAGGAGAGGCATTGTCCAATTGCACGTGTGTGAAGCCAATCAAAGTTTGAATGGAACTGGTTGCTGCAGTAGTGCTCGGAGTAAGAGAAGAGGAGAAGAGTATTTTGGAATGGTATAGAGGGGTTACCCAAAACACATATCATTCTGCAACTTACTTAACAATAGAATCTATTATGTTAGTTTCTATCAGTCTTTTAAATTGATAACTAAACAATTTTGAGTAGCCTCAAGCTGCAGAACACTAAGGACTTCCAGGAAATGATGGGAAGAAGCCACTAGAAAAGAATGCACCCAAATCAGCAGTAATATTCGTGGAATAATGATTTATTAAAAGTGTTATGCTTAGTTGGAGTTCTGCTTCCAGCCAAGATGTAGTAACATGGACCAGATTTATCCTCTTGCCTGAAACAACTAAAAAACCAAGCAAAAATATATGAAACAATTATTTTCAAGATGCTAGATTTCAGGCAATGAAGAAGAGTGATCCATGAGAAACAAGAAAGGAATGTGGTGAATCTCATTATTGCCCCAGATTACTGCTTTGAGTGAATTTCTGGCCTATGGCGCAGGAAGAGGGAAACGCAAGTAGCATATGGTGGACTCTGACTAAAAGGACACAAGGATGAGAACTAAAAGTACCAGGGAGCTAGAGTTCACAGGACAGATTATTTGAGAAGAGAGAACTGTACATAGATATTACTTCAAAGATCTGCAGAGGGCCCCTCAAGTATTTACTCAGTACTGACCAATGCACGTGTGCAAGGAAATTACCCAGGACTGGAAAAAGAGCCACCTGAAAGAATGAGAAGAAATAGTACCATGGCTAGTGGGAGGAGGGGAAATGGATGTGGCTACAAAAGGACAACATGAGGAATCCTTGTGATAATGAAAATGTTCTGTATCTTGACTATCAATGTCAGTATCATGGTGTGATACAGTACTATAGTTTTTCAGGATGTTACCATTGGCAGAACTTGGTAAAGGATACATGAGATTTCTTTGTATTATTTCTTACAACTGCATGTGACTTCACTATTATATAAAAATAAAAGGTTTAATTTTAAAAAAATTTTAAAGCAAAATACTTTTTCAGATATAGAAACAATGAAAGTATTTATCATGAATAATGCTCTCCAAATTGATCAATAGACTCCTTGTAATCCCAACCACAATGTGAGCAGGCATTTTTGTAAAAATGACAAACTGATTCTAAAATTCATATGAAATGCAAAGGTTCAGGCAAAAAAATGGCTTTACTAGGAAATTGTATCAAATATTTAATAAAGAAACAATACTGGTTCTACATAAACTCTTCCCAAATATTGGAAAGAAAGGAATACTTCCCAACTTATTCTATGAGTTGAGCATTGCTCTGATACCAAAACCAGAAAGAGATACCTAAAGCAAAAGAAACTATAGATCAATATCCCTCATGAACACAGATGCAAATTTTCTTAACATAATTTAAGAAAAAAAAATCCAATAATACGGGCTGGGTGCGGTGGCTCACACCTATAATCCTAGCACTCTGGGAGGCCGAGATGGGTGGATCGCTGGAGGTCAGGAGTTCGAGACCAGCCTGAGCAAGAGCAAGACCTCGTCTCTATTAAAAATAGAAAGAAATTATCTGGCCAACTAAAAATATATATAGAAAAAATTAGCTGGGCATGGTGGTGCATGCCTGTAGTCCCAGCTACTCAGGAGGCTGAGGCAGTAGGATTGCTTAAGCCCAGGAGTTTGAGGTTGCTGTGAGCTAGGCTGATGCCATGGCACTCTAGCCCGGGCAACAAAATGAGACTCTGTCTCAAAAAAAAAAAAAAAAAAACAATAATACATAAAAATGATGATACATGACCAAGTAGAGTTTAGCTCAGGAGTGCAAAGTTGATTTAACACTCAAAAATCAATGTCACTAGCAGATTGAAAAATATATTTTTGATCATTTCAATAGATTTAATAAAATAATTTGACAAAATCCAAAATTTCTGATTAAAACTTCCCAGCAAAGTAGGAATACAAGGGAACTTCTTCAACATGATAAAAATCATCTACAAAAAAACTGAGCTAACATCACACTTAAAGAAGGTTGAATGCTTTCCTTCTAGAATTAGGAAAGATGAGGGTGTGCACTCTTACCACTTCTGTTCAACATTGTACTGCAGGATATACAGATGGCAGACAAACACATGAAAGGATGTTCAACATGAATAGTTTAAGGAAATGCAAATTAAAGCCATAACAAGATACCTGAATATACCTAATAGAACCTCTAAAATTACATCATAATAAATATTGGTGAGGATGTGGAGCAACTGACACTGTGCTGGTGGGAATGTAAACTGGTATAACCACCTTAGGAAATAATTTGGTAGTTTCTTAAAAAGTGCAACTTACACCCTCATAGCCATTCTACGCCTAGGTATTTACCCAAGAGAAATGAAGGCACATTTTTGTACAAAGGCTTGCATACAAATGTCATAACAGCTCTATTTATAAGAACTAAAAACTGGAAACAACCCAAATTTCCATCTACAGGTAAATGGTTGAACAAATTGTAATATATCCAAAAAGAATGCACTATTGATACATGCATCAGCATGGATGAATCTCAAAATATGCTGAGTGAAATAAAAACAGAAATAAAAACATACATACATTTACATAAATTTCCAAAGAATGCAAACTTATCTATACTTGTAGAAAGTAAATTAGTATTGTTTACTGCATATCAATTATACTTTAATAAAGGTGTAAAAAAAGCTCTATAAAATTTATGGAAAATGAATAAAGTTGTATTTAGAGATAAATTCATAGCCTTAGATCTAAAAAGAAGAGTGTAAAGCATTTGTATAAACAAATTGTATAAAAACCTAAAGCTATCAAAAGCTGGAGGAAGAAAAACACGAATTTAAAATCAGAAATAAATCAGCAATATAATTTTATAATAAAATTCATGAGTCAGCTCTAAAAAAGTTACAATATGTAAACATTATTACATACAATGAAATGGAGAATCATACTTGCAATGAAGGACATAGGCAGGAGCATTCTAAAATTATAGGAGAATATTATGTATAAGTGTATGCTAAGAATTTAGAAAAATATTTTTTAAAAAGTGAGAAGTTGAGTAGTCCCATGTCTAAGGAAGAAAGCATAAAAGTTATGATAATATTAAATTAAATAATATAAGCATCTAGGGACAGAGGCTTATCAGTGAGTTCTTTCAAATTTTTTAAGATACAGATAATTTTATACATTTAAAAATTTTTTAGAACACAGTAGGTAAAAAAAACTAAGCAACAACCTAATCTCTTAGATACTCTGCATCAGGCAGGCATTGTTCTAAACTGCTGACATATATTAGCTCATTTAATCCTGTAAAACCCTTTTCAGGTAGTTACTATTTTTATCGTGTATCACAATCAAGAGAACTAAGGCACAGGAAGGTTAAGTAAATTGCCCAACATCATCCAGCTAGTAAAGTGGTGAATCTTGGATTCAAACCTAGGCAATCTGGCTCTAGAGTTGGTACCTTTAACCAACACACTAAAAATGGAAAGCTGCTTTAGTTATTTTTGTAAAAATTATGTAAAATTCATTCCAGAATTGATAAAAATTGTGTGAAAAGAAAAAAATGATATTCATTCAATATCACTTATATTTATGCATGCAAAAAAAATTTTTTTTTTGAGGCAGAATCTCACTCTGTTGCCCCGGGTGCAGTGCAGTGGCGTCATTGTAGCTCACAGCAACCTCAAACTCCTGGGCTCCAGCGATCCTCCTGTCTCAACTCCTGAGTACCTGGGACTACAGATGCGCACCACGACGTCCGGCTAATTTTTCTATTTTTAGTAGAGATTGGGTCTCACTCTTGCTCAGGCTGGTCTCGAACTCCTGAGCTCAAGTGATCCTCCAGCTTCGGCCTCCCAGAGTGCTAGCATTACAGGCGTGAGCCACCACGCCCAGCCTATACATGCAAATATCTTAAATAAAATATCATTAACTCAAATCCAACAGCATATTAAAAGGATAACTCACTGTAACCAAATAGACCACATCACAGCAATAAAAAGTGGTTAAATATTTAGAATCAATTAACATATTGTATCTTTAGGCATATGATCTTCACATTAAATGCCAACATTATATTAGATAATCTCCACTCATTTCTTATGAAAGTGCTCCAAAAGTCAGCAATATACGAGCACTTTCTTTTAGAAAGATAGAGAAGATCTATTTCAAATTAATAGCTAACATCATTCTTAATAGTGGAAAATGAAAGGTGTTCATATTAAATCTTAAGGGAAGCAAAGATAGCCAGTATCTCTATTATTATTTGGTATCATTTAGGGGAATATGCAGCAAAGATCATAAAATACGTAACAGAAATGAGAAGTAATACTACCAGATAGGGTAAGATTATTGAAAAGGATAATTCTTATTTTTCAGATGATAAAATAGTCTACCTAAAAAAGTCAAGAGAATAATTTCTAAAGACCATCTTAAAATTGATGAAACAATTCAGAAATGGATATAAGATAAATATATAAAAATCACAGCTTTCTGGTAAGTCAGCAGTAACTATTTAGAAAACCTAATGGAAGAAATTTCATAATAACAACAAAATCTCTTAAAAGACCCAGGAATAACCTCAGGTTGAAACCTGGAGTAACTATTTGAAGAACACTGCAAAATTAGCAAGACAGAAAAATGAAGATATGTGGAGAAAAATACTATGTTCTTGGATAGGATATTTGAATATAGTTAAGATGTCAGTTCTTTTCCAAATTAAATTGCAAGCTAAACATAATATGAATAAAAAAATCTCAATGAAATTTGAAGAGAATTTAAGAAAATGATTCTGAAGTATCTGGAAATGTAAATATATGAAAATAGTTTTAAAATGTTGAAAAAGTTAATGAGCAAAGACTCCCCCTTCCTAGATTTCAAAGTTATTATAGTTGAAGCAGTGTGGTAGTAACATAAGAATGAATTGTAGATCTATGAAACAAAGAACAGGCTCTTGTGTATGTGTGTGTGTGTGTGTGTGTGTGTGACTATAAAAGCAACATTAAGAATTAGCAAGGGAACGTCAGTTTTTCTGGAGATGATGGAATAACAAGGTCCAAATTTACCCTCTCACCTTAACTAAAAAATTAGAAGACAAACTTATGAAACAATGGTATTCAGATATGGGTGGATAAGCAGAGCAGGACTGATTTCTGAGAAAAAGGAAAAAGTGAAGTGAATCTTATGATTGTTCTAAATTACTGTCTAGAGGCAGTTTCCATGCCACAGTCGAGGGAGGGAGAATCCAGGGAGAAAGCCTGGTGGTCTCACTAAGTTGAGAAGACAAAGATTACAATTCAGGGAGGCCAAAGAGTCTGGACTTTATCTTCAGAGTCCTGAAGATGAGGGAGCTGCACAAAGAGGGAGCTCTGGTTATCTGCAGAGGGGCAACTCTAGTCTTTGGCTAAGTACTGATCGTCTAGTGGGCAGGAAAAAATTACCCAAGTCTGGGGAAAGAGCCATTGCAAGGCAATAGGACAAACAATTCCCAGAGCTCATCAAGGGCTGGAAATAATTTGTATTTCCTCCAGCCAGAGGGGAAAGACTTTGTGATAGGTAGAGGGCATTTGGTATAGTCCTCAGGAGTGTATTGTTTTCCCTAGTTGTAAGGCTAAATTAGCCCTAGACTAAAAACTGTTCTGGATCTGCACTAACAAGCTTAAAAGCAATCCCAGCTGACTCCAAGTAGCTTAATGGTGTACCAGAACAAAATCTAATACTATTTAAAGGAATACCAAAAAAAATCTAGCACTCAGTAAAGTAAAATTCAAAATTTCCAACATTCATTTAAAACTTCTCAGGCATGCATGGAGGCAAAATATGACCTATAACTGGGAGATGATTCAATCAATATAAATGAAGCCAGAAATGAGGGTGATGATGGAATTAGTGAACAAGGATATTAAAACAGCTAATAGAAACATATTCATATGTTCAAGAAGGCAGAGGAAAACATGAACATGATGACGAGAGAGAAGGATATTAAAAAGGTCAAAAAACATACTGGATGGGATTATTAGGTGATTAGACATTGCAGAAGAAAAGATCAGTGAATATGAAACAGAAAAAAATCGATTAATTGAACTTGATCAAAATATATAATTTTGTCCTTCAAAAGAAATGGTTAAGAAAATTAAAATAAGAGGCACAGACTGGGAGAAAATATTTGTAAATCACATATCCACAAAAGGATTTAAATACAGAATATAAAAAGAACTTTTGAAACTCAACATTAAGAAAATAAACAGTCCAGTTTTAGAAATGGGCCAAAGACATGAAGAGACACTTTACCAAAGAAGATGTTCAGCTGATAAATAAACACATGTAAAGGAGTTCAACATCATTTGCCATTAAGGAAATGCAAATTAAAGTCATATGTGCCACCATTACACACCCATTAAAGTGGCTAAAATAAAATTAAAAAATACATCAAGTTCTGGCAAGGATGCAGAGCAACTGCTGCAAATGCAAAATGGTACAGTCATTTTGGAAACCAGTTTGGGAGCTTCCAGCGATCTCATGCCTAGGTATAATACCCAAGAGAAATTAAAACATATCCATACAAAGACTTGTACTCCAATATTTGTGGTAGCTTTATTAATGGTATCCCCAAATTGGAAAGAATTTCAAATGTCAATCAAATGGTAAATGGATAAATAGACCATACATACAATTGATTACTACTCACTAATGAGAAGGAACAAACTATTGGTACATGCAACCACATGGATGACTCTCAAAAGCACTATGTTAACTGAAAGAAGACAGATGAGGAATTTGTATGATCTATTCATATGACATTCTGGAAAAGGCAAAAGTGTAGTGACAGAAAGCAGATCAGTGGATGCTGGGGGTGTGGGCAGGGGAATGATTGCAAAGGGACACATAGGAGCCTTTTGGGATGTTGCAGATGTTCTAAATCGTAATTGAGGTGGTGATTACATAACTATACATTTACCAATACTCATCTAATTTTACACTTAAGATTGGTGGATTTTATTGTACTTAAATTATACCTCAATTAAGCTAATTTAACACATTAACTGCCATGTGAGTTGTATTTAACTCATGCTAGTTTTGAGCCTGGGGCCTCGTGAAGCATATGTAACTCACACATCTCTTTACCTTTACCCTTATGAGCTATTTTTCAAGTTTCATATAACCCAAGCACAGAAAACAATAAAAAATAACAAATCTTTCATTAAACTAGAAAGAATTGTTTTGTTTTTGAATCCTTAATTGAATTGTTTAGAATCCTTAATTGGATTCTATATTAGGAAAATTAAAGCTATGAAGGACATAACTGGAACAATTGAGGAAATTTGAATATATACTGGTATTAGGTAATAGTGCTGTATGAATGCTATTTCCCAAGCATTTTGTTTATGTAGGAAGAATGCCCTTGTTTTAACAAGATATATGGTGAAGATTTTGGGGTGAAGTTGAAGTGTCAAAATGACTGCATCTGTTAAGTGGTTCAGGAAAACAAAACAAAACAAATACAAATAGATGATAGATACATAGATAGACAGACAGATAGATAGATAGAGATAGGGAAAAAAGAGTTCAAGAAATATGCCGAAATATTAGCAATTGGTGAAGGGTATATGGGTCTTTTAATTTTTCTGTAATTTTGAAATTTTTAAAAATGAAAAATTGAGAAATAACAAGCATTAAAATAATCTTAGTTTAAGACTTCAAGATAGCTCATTACACGTTTTAAATGAAGATTTTTTTAAAAAGTAATGATGCATATTCAGTCATATTGCTCATTAGAAATATTAATAAGCACTTAGAGAGTGAGTGTTTTTGTACCATTAGCAAATAGAATAAAAATTTTGAATGTAAAAAAATTTAGTGGGAGAAGACATGCGTTATTCAGTACATTGAATAGAGAAACAGCTATTCAGAAAATAAAGCTACATAATCCAACTGAATGTTAATTATAAGCATTCACTGTCAAAATCAAACCATCAAAATTGAAGATTTGTTGACTAAGTATACTGTAATGGAGAACTGTCCAAGTATAAAAGAAATTGAAGGCAACAGAAAAAGATTTATAGATTTGATAATGAAATTAAACTTTAGAACATCAAAAAACAAAATTAGACAGCAAATATTAATATTTTAAACAAACACAACAAATGATGGCTTATAAGATTTATCTTTAGCATGCAAAAAGTATGCATACACATTTGATAAGGAATATTCTATAACTAATGAAAATAAGAACACAGTTGCAAAACAGAAAAACATGGTCAACAAACCTAAGATTGTATTTAACCTTAAATGTAATCAAATAAAAGTAATTATATGAATACTATAATAAGGTCCTATTCACATATAATCAATGTAAGAAACTTTAAAAAAAAATAATTTAATGCTGAGGAAAATGGGGAATCTATATCTTCTCTTGTTTCTGGCAGGAATGTAAATTGGCACAATTTTATGAATAGCAATTGGGAAACATCTATTTAGACCCTTAAAATATCCATTCTCTAGGAAGACAACCTAAGGAAATAATCAGAGATGCTGACCAAGATATATGTACTAAATTAATCTTTGCAACATTATGCAAAATAGTGAAGATATGGAAATAGCAGAAATGTCCTACAATTAGGGGCTCATTAAATAGATCTCAATATATAGAAGGAGGCAATATGATGCAGCCATTAAGAAGCTGCTTATGAAATATTTTTTAATGACATGAGGAATTACTTAAGATACAAATACTAAGGAAAAAAGATTAGAGTTCAAAATTCTATATCAAGAAAATTTCAACTATTTAAAAATGTATGCTTAGAAAAGAGCTGTTTTTTTTTATTTCAGAATATTATGAGGGTACAGATGTTTAGGTTACATATATTATCTTTGCCTTGCCCAAGTCAGAGCTACAAGCATGCCCATCCCCAAAACAGTGCGCACTGCACCCATTACATGTGAATGTACCCATTCCCTCTTCCCCCTCCCACCTGCCCAACACCTAATGAATGTTACTACTATATGTGCACATATGTGTTGATCAATTAATACCAATTTGATGGTGAGTACGTGTGGTGCTTGTTTTTTCATTCTTGGGATACTTCACTTAGTAGAATGGGCTCCAGCTCTATCCAGGATAATACAAGAGGTGCTATATCACCATTGTTTTTGTGGCTGAGTAGAACTCCATGGTATACATATACCACATTTTATTAATCCATTCATGTATTGATGGGCACTTGGGTTGTTTCCACATCTTTGCAATTGTGAATTGTGCTGCTATAAACATTCGAGTGCAGATGTCTTTTTTATAGAATGTCTTTTTTTCCTTTGGGTAGATACCCAGTAATGGGATTGCTGGATCAAAGGGTAGTTCTACTTTTAGCTCTTTGATGTATCTCCATATTACTTTCTATAGAGGTTGTACTAGTTTGCAGTCCCACCAACAGTTTATGAGTGTTCTTGTCTCTCCACATCCACACCAACATTTGTTGTTTTGGGACTTTTTGATAAAGGCCATTCTCACTGGAGTTAGGTGATATCTCATTGTGGTTTTGATTTGCATTTCCCTGATGATTAGGGATGTTGAGCAATTTTTCATATGTTTATTGGCCATTAGTAGAAAAGGGCTTGTAGGAAATAGTCCAAAATGTTCACAGTGGTTATCTCTGGGTAATAGAATTTTAACTCATTTTCATTTTCTCTTTCTATTTTCTTCAGAACATTGACAACATTATTAATGTGAATGAGTACCGGTCTCAGTTGGGACCGGTACTTAAATCTTGATGCTGGATTGGCCCTGGAACCATCTCATTCAACTTGCCCCATTGAGGATTCCCTCCTGTGGTACCTCTATTCCATGGTCCCTCATCTGCAGCAACACTTCCATGGCAGGGGTGAGTGCACAGGTATTTTGAGGCAAGCCATTTTCTGTAGAGACAATTCTGATTCTTTGGAAGTTCTTCTCTATTGAGCTGAAATTGAAGTCTTCAAAATGTAATATAGCTCCCCATCACTGCTCTTGGGCCAGCTAAGTGTGAATGTATTCCTCACCTCCGAATATCTGAAGACAGCCATAGATCCCCATCTCAACTAGTCTTCCTGTGTCACAGTTTTCAGATCCTCCGAGATCATGGTCACCTTAGCCATGCTACTCAAAGTGGTCTCTAGATCTCAGCATCATCAATATGATCCAGGAGCTTGTAGGAATTTAGAATCTCAGGCTCCACCCCAGATCTCCTGCACGGAATCTGCATTTTAACAAGATCCTCAGATGGCCTGTGTGCACATTAGAGTTCAAAAAGCACTGGCCTCAAGGAGGACACAAGGACACATTCTCATTTGACAGCATTTCATTTAATGGGTGCCCTCCAGACTGAAGAATATTCCAATATTCTTGTGGTATACAAAGCAATTGTTAGAGCTTCTGATATGTTCATTCATCATGAAAACTAATATTTATGGAGCTTGTTGCTTTATGCTAACTACTGTTTTCAGGCACTGTTAAGTAGAAGACAAATGTGAAAATCAAAACGCTGCAAAGGTCTAAGAGTTTCAGCCCCCAGTGGAAGAGTTGTCATAAGACATAAGTGATATATTGGCAAAAGGATTATGTAGACAAGGACTACTACTGAGGCTCAGAGGGGAGAGAGAGATCATCTGAGAACAGGGTGAGTGGGCATGTGTCTGGCTTGTAAGGATTAATGCTCATGGTAGGGCAAAGCTGTGGCCAGCTCATCCCTGGGTGTGGTCTTGGTGGATTGGAGAGGCAATGTGGGCTGGGACAGAAGTTCTCAAAGTTTAAGGAGTGTCAGCATCACTGGGAGGGGTTGTTAAAACATGAAGCACAGAGTTTCTGAGATTTGAGTTTCTCATCCAGTACGTCTGGAGCAAGGCCCAAGAAAGTACATTTCACACAAGTTCCCAGGTGATGCTGACGCTGCTGGTCTAGGGATCACACTTGGAGAACCACTGATTTTGAGGAAATAGCATGTGTCTTAGAGCCAGTTTTGGTTCTACCACTTACTAATTTAGGGGGCAAGGAATTTTTTTTTTTGAGGTTTCTCTTTGAGAAGTGGAAGATTGTAATAGCCGTCTTACAAGTTTCTGACACAAGTAAAGAAAAATAAAGATCTATGAAAGCCCCTTAGGACACTGCCTGGTGCATTGCCGGTGCTTCATAGTTTAACTTAGTTTGCATTCCCTCCCCCAAAGTAATTCTACTTGACAATATTAGTTGCAACATCTTTGGGAATGAAGGAATAGTGTTTTGGTGTGAAGGTCACTAGGGAACAGACACAGGGCCTCTTTGGAGAATCTGGAGTGAGCCTTCCATATTGCTGGCTCATACTGGATAGTGTCCTTTGTGTGGCTGTGTGGCCCATCTCTGGTGACGATTCTTATTGCTTGACAGCGAGTCAAAACAAAGAAACCTTAAGGCTTAGAGAGACCAATGCCATTCCAGGTACACTGCCTGAAGGAATGATTTGAGAAATAAAAAGTAGAACTTATATTCTACCAGTGAAAGATGAAAATATATTACTAATTTATTAAAAGCGAGAATTCTAAGGTAACTCCCTTAGAGTTTTTATTTTTAAGAAATTCAAGCAAGCCTAAGTATTTGGAAGAATACAGAGTATAGACCTCTCTTCTTTCTCTGTCTAATAGGATCCTGCAATTTAAACAGCATGAACAAAATGATTTGGCAATTGAATGTATTCCCCATCACAACTACTTTGAGAACCACTAGAATCCTCAAAACATTAGAGATCTCTCAGGTGCATTTCTTCACTTCAATTTGAGTGTTCACAGTCACAGAATCCATTAAGAAAAATAGCACCTTCCTATGTGATACCCAGATTGAAATAGGAAATTGATCGAATCTCTCCATGCCACCATTAGTGCTTGACTCCTTCATGGGAATTTGTTTATTAGATTATAGCTGGCAGCTAATCCATCACACAGCAAACTTTTGAAGGTTAAGACGCAGACCAGAGTATGTTTTCGTTGATGTGGAGGGGAAAAAAGGATTGTTCTGGAACAGGAGTCATTGTCCAGTTGAGCTTGGGACATTTAGGAGCCATCTTCAGGATGGTGAGCATCTAAGGGAAGGGTATCAAGCAAGGGAATGAACCAGGAAAGGGGAAAAAGTTTTTCCACTTTGCACTTTCACTTGTAAATTTCTAAACTACACTTACGGCCTGTTCTTATTTCTTTGCCCTCTCAATAGCTGAACTTTAACAGAGAAAACATGTCACCTCCCAGATTATGTGTCTTTACTGGCTCCACTGGTTGCCTTCTGGATCAAATTTAAACTGCCTATTTCCAGAGCAGCCAGTATCCCTTCACCCCAGTGGTGCATTGTATAAATAGCCATCATGGGCAATTAGTGTCTCTGATTTTCTTCTTTCTAAATAATGCGGTTGAGGGTTGTTTAATATATTTCAGTTTTTCTCTCCCCAAATCATGTCAAGTAAATTATGTTTTCTTATGCCTTGCAAAGTTCATGCATATATCACTTCAACCATGATTAAAAAGGATAAGCCGATTTAAAAAAAAAAAGGATATAAACAGCTACTCGCTCACATTTTATAAGACTGTTTTGGTCAGAAATTTCCTTAGGAAAAAAAAATCTATTTTTGTTTAAGAGAAGACATTTTATTTTTTGTATAGCAAATATTAAGTTACCATATAACATTAAATGGGAATTTTTTGTTGCTTATTATTCTTGTCTTTCTTGCCCACCCACACAACCCATGTCACACACATTTACTTTTTGGAATGACTTTAAGTGAGCCATAAATCTGCACTCTAATAACCCCAATAGCAGAACAAGAGATCTGTCTGAAAATCAAGGGAGAAAACACTCTGGACTTGTTGATGATCCTAGTATTCTATGCTATTGAGTTCTCAAGGTATTAACAATTTCTTAGGCTCGATGTTTGAGGCTAGGGCTAACAAGGAGGGCGTTCTATTAGCACTTGAGAGGGGCAGCACTTCACCTAAGTACGAAAATACAGTCCCAGTGACCACATCCATGAGTTTTTAAAGATATCCAGGAACCAGCTGAGCAGTGATGTGCAGGCCTTTCTTTTCCAGCCTACAGTCCTTAAGAGTTTTCATTTGGGCAATAGGGTGCTCTAATTCCACTATTTTCTCCTACACTCTATTGTATTTCATAATCACTGCAGGGTAGGTGGCTGCCAGTGGCCTAAAGAAGGTGAAAGGGCTCAAATTTTGTCCCAAATTGATGATCTCCAAAGACAGTGCGTGCAGATAGCTCAGCTGCTTTATCAGCACCGCAAGCCACCACCCACCCTGCAGCATCTTTCCCAGTGCCCATAGGCCTCTTGGAGCTGCTGCTTCTACTTACCACCTGCCCCTGTGCTCACACAAGCTTCTTTTTTGTGTTTAAACTCATGAAGTAAAACAGCAAGACTTTTTTGTATTTTTTAAGTGATTGCTCTAGAAATTACAATATACACATCCTTAACTTCTTTTTTTCTTTGAGACAGGATCTCACTCTGTTGTCCTGGCTAGAGTGCAGTGGCATCCTCATAGCTCACTGCAGCTTTCGACTCCTGGGCTTAAGTGTTCTTTCCACCTCAGCCTCCTGAGTAGCTGGGACTACAACTACATGCCATCACGTCTGGCTAATTTTTTTTCTGATTTTTTTTTTTTTTTTTTTTTAGAGACAGGGTCTCACTGTATTGCCCAGGCTGGTCTCGAACTCCTGGCTTCAAGCAATCTTCCCGCCTTGGCTTCCCAAAGTGCTGGGATTCAGACGTGAGCCACTGCGCCTGGCCCATGCAAACTTCTATTGAGCCAAGCATAACCCAGTCTATTGCCCACCCAATCCCCAAAGTATAGGCTCAGCCCAGTCCAAAGCTCTTTCCTCCAGAGAGCCAGAGTAGGAGAAAGTAGGCTTGGGGCTCTGTGCAGAAGAGCAGATGTGAGAGCACGTCGGGCGTGAAGACCGGGGTGGGCTGGTGGAGCAGAGGCTGTTGGTGCCCCATCAAGGAGCCTCAGCTCTCACCATTCCCACTGACCTTGACCTGATGGCTTCCTACTTCAAGTGCCTGGGACTCTAGCTGAGGACTTCCTGTGGCCACCAAAGCAAGCTAGACTTTTGTACAGTGCATGTCAGAAATGATGGGTAATTTATGAGTCTAGAAGTAGTTCCACAACCAGAGACTGGCAGAAGTTGGTGGAAAATACTCCAGGCCCCTCACTGCCTCAGGCAGGAAAGCTTTGAGAAATGCTCTCTGCAGTCTTCAGAGACCCCCAGTAAGTTTGAGCTCCCCAGTTGCCCACAGCAGTAATCGTCTGGTTAACTCACCCTGCATTGGCTTTCTTTCCTTCCCTGTCTCACATACTGCCTCTCATACTATTGCTTCCTGGCATGACTCTTCAAATTCTTGTCTCAGGGTTTGCTTCTGAGGGAACCCAATGTAAGAGCTAGAGCACAGGATGTGTGAGGTTGTGGCTGCACACATCATCTGGGACCATGTTGTGGAGGCCCTAAATGCCATGTTGAGGTGAGACTTTAGTCCATGGTGACTGGGTGCTGACTATTTGCTCAGACTCCTATGCTAGAGGATCACTCTGGAAACAGAGAGAATAGATTAGAGCAGTGCTTCTCAAAGTGTGGTCCCCAGATCATGAACATAAAAATCATCTGGGAACTATTTAGTAATGCAAATTCTTGCCTCTCCCCCAGATGTATTTAAATCAGACAGTCTGGGGTTGGGGCCCAGAAACGTGTGTTTTAACAAGCCCTCTAGGTGATTCTGATGCCACCAAATTTTGAGAATTACTGGATTAGGGAGTAGAGGAGAAGCTGGAAGCTTAGAGACCAGTGATCAGCCTATTGTAACATCCCTGGAGAGAGACTGTAAGGACCTGAGCTATCATTTCATTCCCCGCTGCCATTCTTTTTGCCTTGGACTGTGTTTTGCATGGGGAGTGTACTTAGTATATATTTTGGCTTTACAGCTCTCATCCCATTATCAAGCAAGTGGGAGCAGTAAGAAGAGGGGTAAGGATGGGGAGGGGTGGGGAGAGGAGGAACCTGCATGCTGACATGACTTAGTTCATATGAGGTTTGGCCGCCACTGACCACATGGCATTTAGAGCATTATCCCTGTCTCAGTTCCAGGGACAAAGTCTTCCCCTAAAGAAATCAGAGCATTGGCCAAATCATGTCTTCTTTTGAACAAACAGCAGCTAATCCCCCTTCAGAAATCAAGATACCATTGCTTATGTGTGTGGAGTCTGAGAAGTATTGTAAATCTGAGAATGAAATCTCCATAAAGTGGGCAATAAAAGTTTTTTAACAGAAATTACTTCCTGAGAAAAGGAACACTGTGTGTGTGGACAGGGGGAGGGATAGAGTTTGGGAAGATGGATAGAAGGCTCTTGCTAAGTGGCCTGAAATCCCAAATTAGTTTGTGTTAGTTTGAGACCTAATCCATATTATTATTATTTGCTGTTGCTTGACAACCTTTCTTTTTTATTTACAGAGTCAACTTGACCAGGATCTTTATAAGTCATGAGTTTCAGAACCCCATAATTACGTCCTGTGACCTTGTCCAGTGGCATCCCAGACTCTCAGTGCCTGCTTGTGTGTCTGTGGGAACTCAAAGTCCCCCAATAGTCCCCAGGGCTGGGGTGGGTGAAGGAGACGTGGTTGGCAACAGCCTGTCCCACTGGGGCACCAGCTCTGGGAACAACAAGGCCTTTGACTGAGGCCTTCACAGGAAACTGGATGACATTCTCTGGGCCAAAAGGAATAATTGGAAAGGTAGTTTTGTGGGTTGGCTTCCAAGCCAGAGTTGAAACTAGGCTGTAGCGAATCTGAAAGAAACCTGGCAGAGGAGGAAAAGGCTCTCACTGTGCCAGGAACTGCACAAACCCACAACCAATCAAACAGAGCTGGTGTGGTGAGGAACTATTTCTGACTGGCAAACATGGCTCCACAGTCTAGTGATTTACTGTAAGTGGTGACAGTCAATGTCCTGCTTGGTGGAGTGGGGCCTATTGAAGGAGAGCTTGTCCAGAATGATTGCTATATTATTTATCTTTGACCAGGAAAAAAGTATGCCTTTTCAAGAGGAACTGAAGAGGGGAAACCTTTTGTGATCACAAAACCTTAAAAGGGCATTGTATGCCTTTCTCAACCGGCCAGATTGAGTTATTGCTTGAGGTATGTCTTATAAAATTAATATGAAAATAAAGATGTACATGCACAAGAATTTACTAGGCATATGGATATTTTTCCTAAACAAAAAAATAATTAGCTTGAAGAGCAGGCTATGGTTGGCTACACCAAGGGACTTTTCAAGTTAACCAAGGTTGCTTTGTAGATTAAATACAGAGCTATCATAAAATGAATAAGCACAAAACCTCATGTCAGAGAGAAAGACTAATGGGGCCAGTGTCAGTCTTGGGCCAGAGAGAACAAATCTACGGAGCCAACTCTGCCCCTTTATAGCTCCCGTAGCAGAGGGGCCTCTGGTCACGTCCATTTCTCTCCACCAAGTCCTTGGCTTTTGCAGCAATGCTTCTGGTTGTCATAACAACCAGCTGTGGAATGATCGATCTAAATAATGAAGGGCCTACCCAGTTCAGTCGTTAAAAACCGACATAGGTTTTAGTGATTTGGTGGATTTCATGATCGATGTGAACAAATCTGGCAGTGATTGGCTTGACTGCTTAGTTACCAACCTGATGATGATCAAAGAGCTGGGGGAAGGGCCTCGGAGATTGGCTTCTCCAACTTCTTTTATCTCCAGATCTGGGGCCCAGAGGGGGAAAGTAATACTCAAGTCACCTGGCTAATATGTGGCGGAATGGGCATGAGACTCCCAGGCCAGAGTTTTCTACCTCTCTCTCTATCATCTGGCTGACCCACAGTACCTATTCTTTATTCACAGAAATAAGACCAAGCCATTTTTAAAACTTCTGCCTTTTTCCAATAGAAGTTAATTCCCCAGAGACATATCTTAATTAAGCTAGCATAAGAAAAATAGCAGCAATAACTATAAAAATGATGCAAGATAAATATGGGCATTCTTTGCCCCTTAATTTATTATGACTTTAAAAGGGTTGCAAAAGCTTGCCTTGCTTCTGTGAAACATGGTACATTTTTGCAATTCCCCTCAGTTATAAATTAATATAGGCCATTAGGGATGAGGCTAATGGTGGATGAAGACTTTCTCATGGGGAATTCACAGCACCTGAGAAAATGAACGGCCGTGATGTACGGACCCCCAACCAGAAATACAAATGACACAACTTGTCATGAAACTAGTCCCCAAAGAGGCATATTAATTTCCAATAAATAAACCTGGCCACTTTTTTTTTCTTTCCACTTTTTTTTTCTTTCCTCTATAAGCATGTTCTCCACATCGCTCTACCCAGAGGAGTTTTGGTGTAGATATTAAGGAGTCATGGTAGGCCCATCTTAAGCCAACCTGCATGAATACTCTTTGCTGACACTTGACTCTTCCCTCTAGAGAGTCCAAGTTCACAGCTGAGATTATGTGCTAATGAGAAGAAATGCTAACGTATTTGCAGGCTGGTTAGCCATTATCAGCATATCCAAAAGTTTCCCCTTCCGAAACATAAGAAAGCTTCAGAATCATTCTAATTCCCAGTGTAACAGAGTAAAATCTAGGGAGCTTATGAAAAAGCAGGGATTAGATGAAACAATATATCAGAAGGTTTTTATCCCCCCTCATATGGTCACACAAGCTTGCTAAGAGAGGCTTGAGGGAGTTCAGTAACTCACTGGGGGAGGCTTGAGATAAAAGCCAAATCTTATGCCCCTGTAGATTTCTAGTTAGAAATGTAGCCACTCTAAAATTGAAAAACCAGGTTTGAGTCTTAGACTTACAAGGGCCTTTTGAACTAAGGAAAGCAAGGTGGTATGTAGGAGGACTGAAAATGTGTGCTGTTCTCCCATGGATAGCGTCATCTCTAGGCAAGCCATACCTGGGTGAGCTGCTGATTTCAAAGCTCTCCCTCCCACCTCCACTGCCACTGCCAGTGTGAGCTTCACAGTTCTTTAGGACTTTAGTTCAGGAGACTAAAATGTCCAATCTTGCCTTTCCTTACCCTGGAAAAAGAAATGTAGCCTCTCCTTGTGTGAATGATAATAATAAAACCTCACAATAAATTAAAGCAGAAAGATGAGCGTGCATCTTGGCATTAGAGACTCTGATTTATTGCAGCAGGCCTGGTCTCCCAAACCGCCCCCCCCCCCAAAGCTGTCTGCTCACCCACATGCATGGCTGAAGAGAAGCAATAAATGATTGCAAGTGGATGGGCTCCTGGAGACAGATAGGTAGCTGCAGGCATCACATCACACAGAGTGATCATCTGTGATCCCCAGAGTCTCTGTGCAAGCATGAAAGGAACCATCATTTGGAATACCTCCCAGTGAATGGAAGGTTAGTTTGACTTTTCTCACCTTATTTCAGTAAGGGAACAATTGGCCAGGTAATCAGCTCATGATAAATCACAATAATGGCCCAGTGTACCCAAGCTCAGTCCAATCCAGAAGTGAGGCTGATGTAGACCAGAAACAAAGCATAAAATTGATTTACCATAAATTAATTTTTCCCTAAAAAAGGTCAGTGTCTCCCTGAAGGAATCTCCCTTTTATCAGAACAACTGTGACAAAGATTTCAGAAAACGGAATTGGAACATAGGTAAGCTAGCAAGTCACCATTTGTGACCCTGAGAAACACAGGTCTGGTGTCTTTCAGGGGCAATTCAATATGGAGTATGGTTTTGTCCAAGTGAGAGGAAGAACAGGTAAGAAAAGCAGACTGTTTCTTTAAATTCATTGTAGTTTTTGCATTTGGCTATGCAGAAAGTTGGTTATTACAGGAACAATGGTTGAAATAGGAAAAAAAACTTTGACTGTTGATTTTCTTATATTGATTGAGAGGATATAATGTATGGAATTTAATATACTCATGGTTTTTCCCCAGAGAAATGACTACTGAATTTCATAGTTTTCTTCTTTGTATTCCAGCGTCTTTTCCAGTACCAAGCATATAGAAAACCTTAATGAATGTGTATTGAATGAATGGGTCCTTGAGTTGAAAGGGAGCTCAGAGATCACTCATCCAAGGCCCTGCTTCCTTATTTCAGAGAAGAGACCACACTGTGTGGGGGCAGGGGGGGTCAGGGGAGATGGTTCATCAACTCAGTCAAAATCACCCAAGTGGTGAGGGGCAAAAATGAGACCAGAGCCACTAGTTCCTCTGATTGTCTACCCAGTGCTCTTTCCACCACCTTATAATGCCTCAGCCACCTAGTTCTCCCAAATCTGCTTGCTTTAGCTTTGCTGAAATTAATTTTCTATTAATTTTTTTACCTACTTTATGTCTTTCATTCCCTTGCTATCTCAAATTTCATAGTTTGTAATTGTCACCATCAAAACAAGATTCGGGCTTAAGATGCCTTAAAGATGCCTACCTAGAAAGAAATACCTTCCATTTCAGACATTCTCTGTGAAATGGTCCAGACATGCTAAGCATTCCTGATGATTTGCTACCTGCAAACCAGACATCACAGCTGTGTTTCTTTTTGACAGATTATAATTCATACCCTGGATTAGAAAATACTTCTGATGCCATTCAATCACTAGTGGAACCCATTGACATGCTCAATGCAATAGGGAACAGAAAGGAACACTGAGGCATAACCCTGACCCTCAAGACACTTACTGGTGAGACCAGATTAGCACATATGAGACAATGCTAAGGTGTGCAGCAGGATAGAGAAATCTTAACCATCTGCTGAACCCCAAATGTTTTACATATATTATCTATATTTATTCCTCACAACAGTGCAGATGAGGTAGTTGTGTTTACCCTGATTTCAAAGATGAGGAAATAGAGGCTCAGAAAGGTTAAGAAGTTTCCTTAAGTTCATCCAGCTAGTAAATGATAGAACTGTAATTCAAGGGCAGTCAGTCTCATGCTGAAGCAAGCTTCCACACACCATGTTGCCTTGTGTAGTTTGGTAGCACAGATCTCATGAGTCAGGAGACCCCAGAGGGGAGGCAAGTCGCTGAGATTTAGAGTACTCAGAAAAGGTTTCAGCGAACAGGTGGGATCCAAGTTGACTCACAGTATAGATAAGTAGAGGAGAGCACACCAGGCAAAGAAACAAAATGGACAAAGGCAGGGATGCGGGATGCTCAGGAACTTCATAATGCTTTCTACTTCTTGGGTGCACTCTGATGTGTTCTATACATCATCTCACTTAATTCCTCCCACAACCATAGGAAGTATTCAAAGATGAATTCTCAGTCTTTGTATTACTCATTGGCAGCATTTAACCCAGGGGATCACTCCCTGCCCATTGAAATGCTCTTCTTGGCAACCAGGACACTCGGCTCTTCAGCTTTTGGATTCTGGATATTTTCATCCTATTTCTGGTCATTCCTTCTCATTCCTTCTCAGTTCCCTGACCTCTAACTGTTGGAGTACTCCAGGCCTCAGTTCTTGGGCCTCTTTTCTTTTTCTTTTCTATCTAAGCTCATTCCTTTGGTGATGACCTCATTCAATATGAGTAGTTTCAATATCATAAATATCCAATCTAAATCATTACTATATCATAAATATCACACACACAGACACATACACTCACATGCACACACAAAACTCCCAGAACTTCCAGGGCCAGCCAAGATGGAATAAGCCTACTTAGTTTATCTCTCTCAACAATTATATCTGGAAACTCTGGACAGAATACACAAAGTAACTACGAGAGGACTCTGAAAAAGAAACAATAGCAAGTGGATAGAAGGAAGTCAAAACTTGAAGGAGGATCAGTATCTGTGAGACTGCTGTTTCTTTTTTTTTTTCCTCTTGTATTTCCTGAGTTGATGTGAGGGTGGCTTGATGGCCTAAGTCACAGAACTTTGAGGTGGGGGTGACCACCCAAAACTCCAATGGAAATCCCACTCTTTCTTGCCAAAGGACTGGAGAAAGGAAACCCTGAGAGTCAGATGGTTTAGGGGAATCCCGATTCTTTTCTTTTCCTGTTTGTCTCTCCTGGCTTTGTCTTGAGGCCACCCCCAGCCCCAATGTATCTGCATTGATACAGTGACAATGTACCTAACACTTGTTTCTCTAATAGAACCAGGAAAAGAGGTCCCTGTGTGTGAAGAGTGTGGGAGGAATCCCCATCATTTTTTCTCTTTTTTTCTTGCTACTTCACCTTGAAGATGGCTCTAGTGACTTAGAACTGTGTGACAGTGCAATTAAGGGGAAGGTTAAAACTCTTAAGAAAACCCATTTTTCTGGCCAAAGGAATTAAGAAAAGGGGATCTTGGGAGCCAGAGAGTGTGGAGGAAATCTCAGAGAGGAGACAGCTGGGAAAGGGAATTCCCTTAATTCTGTGTATGAACTGACATAAGTCCTGGACTCTTCACAAGCCAGCTGTGTATGAGCAACACAGATCTAAAGAAGTAAAGTCTTTGAGAATTGAGCTATGATAGGAATGGTTTACTCCTAAGTCCCATACAGACTCCTAAGTGTCACATAGATTAGGACAGTAAAAACAATGGCATTCAATCCTAAAATGACATTTGAACCACTGCTCACAGAAAGTGAGACAAACCTTGTGGTTTTAATCTAATCATGCCAATTTCCTGCTAAAACAGCAATGAAATCTATTGGCATTCCCAAGAAGATCTTAACAGGATCTTCCACTGTATGGAAATACAGTCTTACAACATAATCATCAGTATGTCCAGAATTTAATCTAAAATTATTCAATATACAAGGAAACATGACCAATTATCAAGGGGAGGGACAATAAAAAATGCCAACACCATAATGATCCTGATCCAAATGTTGGAATTGGCAAAGACTTTGAAGCAACTCTTATAACTGTGTTCCATGAAGTAAGGGTGAACATTCTTGAAATGAATGGAAGGATAGAAGCTCTCAAGAGAAAACTAGAAACTATATTTTAAAAAAAAACAAATGGAAATTTTAGAACTGAAAAATATATCTCAAATTAAAAAAACACTGGATGGGTTCAACAGTAGAATAGAGATGATAGAGAAAAATATTAAGGGAATTTGAAAATAGATCAATAGAAATTAGCCATTCTGAAGAACTAAGAGAAAAGAAGATTTTTTTTTTTTTTTTTTTTTTTTGAGACAGAGTCTCGCTCTGTTGCCCGGGCTAGAGTGAGTGCCATGGCGTCAGCCCAGCTCACAGCAACCTCAAACTCCTGGGCTTAAGCAATCCTACTGCCTCAGGCTCCCGAGTAACTGGGACTACAGGCATGCACCACCATGCCCAGCTAATTTTTTCTATACATATTTTTAGTTGGCCAGATAATTTCTTTCTATTTTTAGTAGAGATGGGGGTCTCACTCTTGCTCAGGCTGGTCTCAAACTCCTGACCTCAAGCGATCCACTCGCCTCGGCCTCCCAGAGTGCTAGGATTACAGGCATGAGCCACCGCGCCCAGCCTGAAAAGAAGATTTTTAAAAAAGGAAGGAAACAGAGATTGAAAGAAAAAAGAGCAGAACTTCAAAAAATGGTACTGGAATAATTGGATACCTATTATGATCTGAATATGTCCTCCCCCAACCCCAAAATCATGTGTTGAAACCTAACCCCCAAGGTGATGGTATTAAGAGGTGGGGCCTTTTGGGAGGTGATTAGGTCATGAAGAGCCCTCAGGAATGGTATTAGTGCCTTTATAAACTAGGCCCCAGAGAGCTGACTTGTCCCTTCCACTATGTGAGGACACAGAAGAAGGCACTGCCTGTGAGGAATGGGATCTCACCAGATACCAAATCTACCAATGCCTTGATCTTGGACTTCCTAGCCTCCAGAACTGTGAGAAATAAATTTCTGTTGTTTATAAGCCATCTACTTTGTGGTATTTTGTTATAGCAGCCTGAATGGACTAACACAATACCCATATGCAAAAAATATATACCTTGACTATACCTGAAGCCTTATACAATTATTAATTCAAAATGGTTCATATACTTAAATGTAATACCTAAATCTATATGACTTTGAAAAGAAAATAAAGGAGAAGATCTCTGTGACCCTGAATTAGGCAATGAGCTATTGGCTACAACAACAAAAGCATGATCTGTAAAAGAAAAAAAAAAGAGAGATAAACTGCATTTCATCAAAATTTAAAACTTTTGCTCTGCCAAAAATACTTTTAAAAGAGTAAAAAGACAAACCACAAGCTTGGAGAATGTATTTACAAATCACATATCTGACAAAGGACTTTTAAGAAATTTTCCATATTCAATATAACAGCAAATAATCCAAATAAAAATGGTCAAATATTTGAACGGATACTTTACCAAAGAAGATATTTGGATGGCAAATAACCACATGAAAAGACACTCAACATCATTAGTCATCAGGGAAAGGCAAACGAAAACCACAATGAGATACTCCTACACAACCATCAGAATGGTAAATAAATAAATATCTGACATTGCTTGTGAAAATACAAAATGGTACAGCTACTTTGGAAAACAGTTTTGCAGTTTCTTATAAAGTTAAATATGCACCTACTATATGATCCAACAATCCCATTCTTAGGTGCATATTCAAGAAAACTGAAAACTTTTGTTCATGCAAAAACTTGTGCATGAATATTTATGCCAGCTTTATCATAATTGCTAATAAGTGGAGACAACCTATATGTCCTTCAGTGGGTGAATGGGTGAACAAAATCTGGTACATCCATACAGTGGAATACTACTCAGAAGAAAAAGTAATGAACGATCAATAAACACAACAGCATGATTGAATCTCAAATGTATTATGCTGAGTGAAAAAAGCTAGATTCAAAATGCTACATACTGTATGATTTTATTTATATGACATTCTGGAAAAGGGAAAACTATAGGGACAGAGAATAGTTTAATGGCTGCCAAGGGCTGGGGATGGGGGGAGCGTTTGATTACAAAGGATCGGTATGAGGGAATTTTTTTAAGATGATGGAACAATTTTGTATCTTGATTGTGGTGGTGGTTACATGACTCCATGCATTTTTCAAAACACATAAAACTGTATAACAAAAAGAGAAAGTTTTGTTGTAAGTTTAAAAATAAATTTAAAATTCCTTCCAAATTTACATCACCAGATCAGATATCTGATTATCTGATATCTGCACCTGGATGTTTAATAAGCATCTTAATCCTAACCTACTCAAAACCAAACTCTGATCTTTCCTCCAAACCTGCCCCATCTACAGCCTTCCCCATCTCAGTTGATGGCAGCTCCATTTTTCTGGTTGTTCAGGCCAAAATACTTGGAGTCATCCTTGACCTCCCTCTTTATTATATACCCTGCATCCAATCCACCATAAATCCAGTTGTCTCTATTCCTTAAAAACATATTCAGAATCTCACCATTTCCACTCCCCTCAACCTGGTCCAAGCCGTCATCGTTTTGCAATAGCTGTCTCACTTAGACTCACTGCTTGTGTTAGACACGGAGATGCATCCCCCCAGCTGCCTCTTCCAGGAAGGCCTTGCTGCTCAACTGTGGGAAGTGCTGTCAGCAGAGAGCCTCCAGCGGCTGCAGAAAGCCTATCACTTCCTTCACCCCAGATACACAGGCCTCCTTGCTCCTTCCCAAGCAGGCAAGCAAAAGACCTGCCTCAGGGCCTTTGCACTTGCTGTTCTCTCTGCTTAACTACTCTTTCCTTAGATGTCCTCTGTATTAGTCTCCTAGGGCTGCTGTAACAAATCGCAAGCTTGGTAGCTTGAAATAAGAGAAATGGACTCTTGGCTTGGAGCCCAGTGAAAGGGTAAGAGAGAATCCCTCTCTTCCCCCTCACACTCCTTCAGTGATCAATGGGCTACAAAGTAATTTGGAGGCTTTTCCACCCCACCCCCACCCCCCTGAGCCTAAGCACTGCGGCAACCACAGAATTTTGGGGAGAACGTGCATGTTCCCAGAGCTTGGACATTCTGTGTGGGGCTCCCCTCCAAGGAGAGCGACCTGAGAGGCTGGAAAGCTGGCTTTCTTCCTTTCAGACACATCATTCCCCTCTCCTCCCACACCCACTGCAACCAGGAGAGCAGTCTGAATGGAGAAGGTGGCGAGCGGCCATCCCTCCCAGCTGGCATGTACTCCTGTCTGAGGGTTCCGCAGAGAATGGGGCCCACGCCTTACCCTTTGAGGACCTGCAGTGGGCCTGGGGTGCCCTATCTGGGAGCTTCCTGCACACCAGCCTTTCGCGAAAATGCATGCCAGCAGGTCAGATAGCGGGGCTGGATCCAGTGCCACCCAGATTTGAGCAGACTGCTGAAAGACACAGAGGGGAGGTTTGGCGAGTTGGATTTGGGAGGTGAGAGAGCCCATGCGGGCAGAACTGATGAGGGAAAACTGTGGGCGTCTGAGACGCAGTGATCTGGGAGAACACCCATCCCCCCCACAGGAAAGCCACGCTGTTGAACTAGGGCGGGTGCTTCTGGTGGGGAGGATCCCAGCCTGGGGAGCCATAGCAACCAAACTCAGCACAATCAGGTGCCTGCGCTGTTGGGGATTTATGCCCGCCCTCCTCCCCCCCCCCCCCCCCCCCCCGCCCTCCTGGTGTGGAGCTCCTGCCTTGACTCTCCTCTCAGTGGCTTTCCCTAGAGCCTGGGGAAGTAAACTTGGTGCACTACTGAGGCTTAAAAGCTACGCTCTTGGACTAGGGCAGGTCCTCTGGCAGGGAAGATCCCGGCCTAGGGTGCCATAGGAACCAAGCACGGCGCCAGGGCTTTGGAGATTTGCGGCCCCTCCCCCACGACCAGCCCTCCTGGTCTGGAGAACCTGCCTTTACTCTCCTCCCAGAAACTCTCCCTAGCAGCTGGGAAAACAAACTCTGAGCCTTGTTGAGGCTTGCAGGTTCGCACAACCTAACCATGCTCAGCCTTGCTCCTCCACCCACTTCTGCTGTGGTGGGATCCAAGCAACCCCCTGGGAGCTACAGGGCCCCTCCCAAAGCCTGGGGCATTCAAGAACTACACCTGAGGGACTAGAGCTTATTACAGGCACAAAAGAACATCTCTGCAGTTGGCTCTCTCCAGCAAGCTTGAACCACGGACAGAGAGAACAACTCTATAACTCATTACAATGTTTACCAACTCAGTCAAACAGGATGTGGCTGATTGTTATTCACAAGTATCATCCGCTATCTCAGAGATTAAGTTGGGGGTCCCAGTACTATTCACACTGCTGGGAAGAGGTGAAGACGGCGGGATAGAGGCAACCCAAGGGGACACTGGGTTAGAAACAAAAGTTACAGGCAGCTTGATCTGTGAGGGGTCTCCCTCTTCTACTGCAGACCTCTGGGCTGGCTGGGGAGCTGCTCACAGTCTGTGCCGAGACATTCCACCAGAGAGCAGGTGCAGCAGAGAGCTGGTGCCTGCCAATCTCAGACTTCTGTAACTGACAATGTACTGATAGCCCTGGTTCACAGAGCCAGGTCTGCTCAGGACCCAGCCATCCAGCAGTAACCTTTGCATCACCCCAGCCAGGCCAGGGAGGGAATAGACACTTCCCCATGTCATGCCCTGTGACTGAGGGCCGAGCATGACTTCTTTGTGGTGTGAGAACTGAACACAGGCGGAACCTCAGATGCCACAGGCACCATTTGAGAAGCCTGGGGCAACTGCCTCAGTGGGTCCTAGGAGTGGGGGGAGAACCTAGGCTGACCAGCATCTCTGGCCTGCCAGCAGCCCTGCCTGGGCTGCTGAGGCAACCCCCCACCTGTGCAAATAGGCATTAGCAATCCCCATGTTGGTGGAACAGCCCCCCATATGGGCCGCTCTGTCCCCAAAATCCCCAGAACCAGCTCTGAGGCTCTCACTGTGCCTGAGTCTGAGGCTCTACCCCTGTAGCTTGTGGTCCTCACCAGGCCTGCAATTCCACCTCTGAGACTCCAGAGTGGTGACCAGTCACCAAGACCACACAACTGAGTCCCCACCACTACTGCCAGGCTGGAAGAACCTCCCTGAGGTCCAAAACTTCACTCAGGAGCCCCTAGCCCTGAGCAGTCACCACCCCTAGACTTTGGTTTGAGAGAGTGCCCAGCAAAGGAGAACAGGTGTCCTGCAATCCTATCAACCCAGGGCCAAGAGAACAGGAGGTAGATGAGAAGCAACCAGCAAAAGAACACTGGCAACATGGAAAAACAAAATAGTTTCACACCCCCAGGGAAACACAGTGGAGCTAACAGTTGTGGACTCCACCCACAAGGAAATTGAAACCTTAAAGCCAGAGGAGATTGGGGCCCCATCTTCAATCAACTTAAACAGAATAACTGCCAGCCTAGAATTTTGTATTTTGCAAAACTAAGTTTGACAATAGATGGAGAAATTAAGACTTTTCCAGACAAGGAAACACTGAGGGAATCTGCCATGACCAGACCTGCTTTGTATGAAATACTCAAAACAGAACTATACACAAACCAGCATAACAGATACCCACCCGTGTAAATTCACCTGAAAACCCCCCCAAAACAAACAAATAATCCAAACTCACAACTCTAAAAACAACAAAAGAAGAGATAAAATAAAGCAATAAGGGACTACTCAACAAGATGAACAGACCAATATCCCACATAGCAATGCTATCAATTAATGTGAACAGACTGAATGCTCCTCTCAAAAGACATAGGCTGGATGAATGGATGAAAGTTACCATTTGATCCAGCAATCCCATTATTGGGCATCTACCCAGAAGAACAGAAGACATTCTATAACAAAGATATCTCCACTCAAATGTTTATAGCAGCACAATTCACAATTGCGAAGATGTGGAAACAACCCAAGTGCCCATCAATACATGAGTGGATTAATAAAATGTGGTATATGTATACCATGGGCTACTACTCAGCTATAAGAAACAATGGTGATATAGCACCTCTTGTATTTTCCTGGAAAGAGTTGGAACCCATTCTACTAAGTGAAGTATCCCAAGAATGGAAAAATAAGCACCACATGTACTCACCATCAAATTGGTTTCACTGATCATCACCTAAGAGCACATTTAGGAATAACATTAATAGGGTGTTGGGCAGATGTGGGGGGAGGGGATGGGTGTATACATACATAAAGAGTGCGATGCGCACTGTCTAGGGGATGGACACGCTTGAAGCTCTGACTCAGGATGGGGGGGCAAGGGCAATATAGGTAACCTAAACTTTTGTACCCCCACAATATGCTGAAATAAGAATGAAAAAAAAAGAAGAAGAAAGAACACAACCCAGGTATTTGCTGTCTCCAGGAACCATATCTAAACCAGAGGATGCACACAGACTAACTGTGAGAAGACGGAAAAAATTATTCCTCACTAATGGAACCAAAATAGAGCAGTTGTAGCCATCCTCATATCAGATAAAATTGACTTTAAGCCAACAAAGGTAAAGAAAGACAAAGAGCGTCATTATATAATGGTAAATACAGCTATCCAACAAGAAGACATAACAATCCTTAACATATATACACCCAACATAGGAGCTCCCAGAAAAATAAAGCAAATCTGACCGAGCCAAGAAAAGAAATAAACAGCACCATCGTAATCACTGGGGACCTCAGCATCCCACTATCAGAGCTCAACAAATCATCAAAGCAGAAAATAAATAAATAAATAAATAATGGACTTAAACCAAACTCTAAATCAAATGGAACTAACAGACATTTACAGAACATTCTTCCCCAAAACTACAGAATACACGTTCTTCTCAGCAGCACATGGGACATTCTCCAAGACTGATCATATCTTAGGCCACAAAACAGGTCAAAACAAATTCAAAAAAATTGAAATCGTGCCATGAACTTTCTCAGACCACAACAGAATAAAACTAGAAACCAATCACAAGAGAAACACTCAAACCTAAACAAAGTGATGGAAATTAAACAACCTGCTACTAAATGATTATTGGGTCAAGAATGAAATTAAGATGGAGCTCAAAAAATTCTTTGAGCTGAATGACAAAGGGGATACAAGCTGTCAAAATCCGTGGGACACACAAAAGTATTCTTCAGGGGAAAATTCATAGCCTTAAATATCTACATCAAATAAACAAGATTAACAACCCAATGTCACACCTCAAGGAATGAGAAAAGGAAGAACAAACCAAACTCAAAGCCAGCAGAAGGAAATAACAAAGGTCAGAAAAGAACTAACTGAATTGGAAAACAAAAACTCTTCTAGATATTGGCCTGGGCAAAGAATTTATGACCTAAGACCCCCATGGCAATTATGGCAATGACAAAAATTAATAAGTGGGACTTGATTAAACTAAAAACCTTCTGCACAGCTAAGGAAATAATCAACAGAGTAAATTGACAATCTACAGAATGGGAGAAAATATTCTCAAGTTATACATCTGATAAAGGGCTAATAACCAGAATTTACAAAGAACTCTAACAAATCAGCAAGAAAAAAACAAACAACCCTATTAAAATTGGGCAAAAGATATGAACAGAAGCATCTCAAAAGAAGAAAGACAAATGGCCAATAAACAGATGAAAACAATGCCAGCATCACTAATCCTCAGGGAAATGCAAATTAAAACTGCAATGAGATATCGCCTTACCCCAATTATAATGGCTTTTATTAAAGAGTCCAAGAACAATAGATTCTGGCATGGATGCAGAGAGAAAAAAAATGCTTATACACTATTGGTGGGACTGCACATTAGTACAACCTCTATGGAAAACAGTACAGAGATTCCTCAAAGAACTAAAAGTGGACCCACCATTCAATTCAGCAATCCCACTATTGGGTACCTGCCCGAAGGAAAAGAAGACTTTTCATCAAAAAGACATCTGCTCTTGCATGTTTATTGCAACACAATTCACAATCACAAAGATGTTGAATCAACCCAAATACCCATCAATTCATGAGTGGATTAACAAAATGTGTATGATACATGTATACTGTGGAGTATTTCTTGGCCATAAAAAAGATGAATTAATACCTTTTGCAACAATCTGGATGGAACTGGAGACCATTCTCCTAAGTGAAGTATCTCAACAATGGGAAAATAAACACCACATGTACTCACTATTAAATTGCAACTAACTGAAGAGCACACATCTGCACAGGGAGAAGTAAAACTCAGTGGAAATTAAACATAGGGGAGGGGGAGGAAGGGAGGAAAATCGATGAACCTAATGGGCAATATGCAAACTATTTGTGTGACAGGCATACCTATAGCCAGGACTCAAACATTACAAAAATGAACAATGTAACCTAAAACATTTGTTCCCCCTTAATATTTTGAAATTTAAAAAAATAAAAAATTAAAAAATGGACTCTTTCACAGTCCTGCAGACCAGAAGTCTGAGATCTAGGTGTCTCAGGGGCATGTTCACCTTGAAGATTCTAGGAGAGAATCCTTTATTGCCTCTTCTGCCTCTTCCAGCTTCTGGTGGCTCCAGGCATCTCTTGGCTTGTGGTCGCATTGCTCTAACCTCTGCCTCCATCTTCACATGGTCTTCTCCTCTGTGTCTGTCGTCTCTTCTGGCTCTTATAAGGACACCTGCCATTGGATTTAGGACCCAGCCGGGTAACCCAGGATGATCTCATCTAGAGATCCTTAACTTAATCACATCTACAAAGACCTTTTCCAAATAAAGTCACATTCACAGGTTCTGAGGATTAGGACATGAACATATTCTTCTGGGAGCACTATTCAACCCACTACAACGTTTTGGCTTACCTCTTCAGTTCCTTCAAATCTTTCCTCAGGAGATGGCGTCACAGCATGTGACCTGTCCACATCACCCTACTTAACTTTGAAAATTCCCCATCCCATTCTCATTCCCTGCTTAATTTATCCCCATAACACTTACCACCATTTGACATGCTGTATATTTTCCTTATTTATTCTTTCTTTTTTTTTTATTCTTTTTTTCAGCATATTGTGGGGGAATAAAAGTTTAGGTTACGTATATTGCCCTTGCCCCCCCACTCCCCGAGTCAGAGCTTCAAACGTGTCCATCCCCTAGACGGTGCGCATCCCACTCACTATGTATATATACACCCATCCTCCTCCCCCACCCACATCTGCCCGACACCTGATCAATGTCACTCCTAAATGTGCTCTTAGGTGATGATCAGTGAAACCAATTTGATGGTGAGTACATGTGGTGCTTATTTTTCCATTCTTGGGATACTTCACTTAGTAGAATGGGTTCCAACTTTTTCCATGAAAATACAAGAGGTGCTATATCACCATTGTTTCTTATAGCTGAGTAGTACTCCATGGTATACATACACCACATTACGGTAAGTCTGCCTCCCCCATCAGAAAAGGCAGAGGTTTTCTTGTGCATTGCATTCACTGCTGTATCCTCCTCCCCCAGGACAATGCCTGGTGCAGTGGTAGGGTTGAATGAGTGAGTATCCTCATTTTATTACTATTTAATCAAGCATAGAGAGGTTAATTTGCCCAAGTACAACATTCAAAGCAAGGTTTCTCACACCAAAACCCACACTCCTTATGGGATGACATGCCATCCTGCCTGGAGAACCACACCTTTACTTGACCAGGATAATTCCCCAGTGCATTGCTGACTTCTAGGGATGTCTATCGTGTCGGAGTTGAGGAAACATCTAATTTACTTCTTACCCTTACACTGTCTGGGACACTTGAGACTCTTCCCTCATCTAAAGATCTTCCCCTGCTCTCCATTTCACTCCTTAACATCCCTGTTAAAGAAGTTTCCCCCTCCTTCTTATGAGCCTAAATCTCTCATGCTGCAGTGGAGGTCCGTTTCTTCTGTCCTGAGTGGCAAGAGAGCACTGCTCTCCAATCCCCTTGCATTTGGAGATTATTATCAAGTTGCCCTGTGGGCATTGCCGGTCCAGACAAAACATGCCAAACGAGTTCTTTTAGCTTTTTCCAGAAATCTCATTTTATTGTCTCCCTCCCTCTCCCCTTCTCCCCTACCCTGCAATGGGTTTCTGATAAAATGCAGGATGAGATTTTTGGCTTGTAGCATGAACTGCCCTTAGGTGATGTTCTATAAATAATGAATTGAACAGAACAACATTTTTTAAAATGCATGTTTTGGCACAAATTCAATGAGTGGTGCTGGCACTTGCTAACCTAGCAAATAAATACATTTTGCCTGGCAACCAATGCCTAGATCCAGCTCTTAATGCCTATTTTCTGGATGTCCTATTCACAAACTGCACTTTCATAAAAAGCAGAGAATGCTCAGAGTGAGAGAGGAGTGGTAGGTAATAGTCCTGCACAATTCACAGGCAGGGAGACTGAGGTGGGAAGGGATTGTGCCCCTTCAGGACAGACAGACAGCCTGGGGCTTCCCATACCGGGTCACACAGATTCATAGAGCTCCAGAGGCCAAAGACATTTGCTCATTCCGTCATGTGAGCTGCTCTGGAAGGCAAGGACAGATAAAATCCAAGCCGATGTTTGGATGGACATTATTCTGTGCTCTGTGGGCCAGATTCTCAGCCTATGAAGCTTTGTGGCAATGTGTGTGGAGTCTCATCTCATGCTAGTTGATGGGAATTTCTATAATAAGAAAAACTTAAGCCAAATTCTCAACCAATATAGCTCTGTGAATTCCCACAGAATTACGTAAGTTGAGAATCTGGCTTATGTGTACATGCATGTATATAACTTGCATTATTTTATGAGGTCAATCTAATTGTAGACATGACCATAAAAGTCCCTCCATTATATTACTATTTTTTTGAGGGATCATGATCTTAGACTGGGATTCCATGATGTAATAAGTAGGAAATTATATGTGTGTGTGTATATCTATAGGTGTATATACACACACATATATACTGGGTTCTGTACAAGAATAAGGAAATTCCATGTTATTTGAATCCATTGGGTATTGTTGTGATTCTGTTTTATTTTGCTTCTGTCTTTCCAGGAAGTTTTGTTTTTCTCCATTCTTTTTGTTTGATTGAAATATGGTGACCCTATTTCTGGACAGTTCTAATCAACCCTGGACAGATGAGCACTTTAAATTGTTGGGAGAGTGCTTGAGATTTCCATTCAGGAAGTTCCAAACACTAGAGCAATTTAGAATTGGCTGTCGGTGCCTCCCCTAGCACAGGTGGCTTTTATCTTAATTATGGATTGTTCAATGAAACATTTTGGTCACTTGAGTTTATTTTTGATGTAACATTTAAACCTGTACAGAATAAATGCCATATGTGCAAGAAGGAATAACAGTAGAAAAGGAGACATGGAAACTTGCACCTCCTGCTCCAGCCATTGGTTCAGGGCCAGGCTGGGTCTGCACTGGCAGAACATATCAGGCTCTCACTGAATGCCATTTCTTATGCTTTATAAAAAAGGTTGGTGGTCTTGGTTCAGAGGGTCTATGTGGGCAATTGCCTACATCGCCAGCCTGAGCCCAACAGTCAGTGCTGACTGTATGATACAAAAGCTAAAGAGAGTGGTTGGACTCAAATGGGGCCATCTCCCATGTCCCTGACTCAGGGCTGATGTGAGACATAGATAGTCTTTGATGATTCTTCACCACCTCCTCTCACCTGACTGCAGAGATTGGTTTTCTTCCCTGGAGTATGTGGATGTTGTCTGTCCTCTTTGGTTTCAAGCTTGGCTACATTTCAAAGGTGTTCAATTCAGCCAATTACTGAGCAGATTCTATATTCTCCAGGCCTTGGGTTGGCCTCTAATCTGAGAGAGGGAGCCCAAGTCTTAAAGAGTCACAGCCTGGGGGAGAAGGAGGAGGCCGAGGCCACACCCAGCCCATGGCACCATGGAGCTGAACAGCAATGGAGGTGCAGTGAACTATAGCTTGGGGGGCAGGGGTGAAGAGAACGGGTAGCCAGGGATGAGGAACCTGAAAGATGGAAAAGTGAGTAAGACTTTGTCAGGAAGTGGGAGCATTTGCTACCTGAATCTCCCTTTTTTCCTGCCCCTTTTTCTGGATAACTTTCTCTCATTTAAGATTCCACTTAAGCTTTTCCAGGATTCTCTCCTTGACTCCTTTTCCTGTCCCCAGAGGGACATTTGATGTCCCTCATGGTATTTTCATAGCCCCTTGTGTATAGCTCCAGAGTATTGTCATTGCTGAGCCCGTTGTGATAGGGACTGGGCCTCTCAGCTCTGTAGCCAAAGTACCTAACATGCTGTCTAATGTAAGGGAGGAAAAACTTTTCCTTGACCTTCTGATGTTCAGTGACTGGGGGCCTGAAAATTAAACAGACAAAAACATATTAGCAAGAGAAAAAAACAGATTTAATTATATACATAGGGAGCTCACAAACAAATGTAATCAAGGAAGCACTAGAATTTGGGGCTTATATACCATCTTAATAGGGGATGAGGAGGGGCATAGAGGCACTTCTGGGAGAACAAATGACTTTTAAGAAAAATAAATGGGCCCTTAAGAGAAGATGGGAGATGTGATAGTTTTATGACAATGTCTGTTTAGATAATTTCTTATCCTGACTTGTGCTGACCTTTCCTCTTTGTTGATAAGAGTCCATCTTTCCTGGTTGTAAAACTCTGGGAGAGAGGGGATTTATGACAGTTGAATTCTTTTGAGAGGCTCTGCTTTTAGAAAGATAAGTTCAGAAAAGGCCTCTTTCTACAGCCACTGATTCTCAAATGTCTTCTGCTCAAAATAATCCTTATGCCACTATAGCATATTTTGGACCCCTTCATTAGCATATAGTAGATGACCCAAAAATATTTGGTAAACAAAGCATTCCAAACCTGCTCCTTTCCCAGTGTTCTCCATCTTGAGAAAAATCATCATTGTTGGCTAGTCGCCCAAGCCATAAACCTAGAAGTCAGCTTTAATTTTTCTCTAGTGCCACATCCACATTAGTTGTTCTTGTCAGCTGTGCCTCCGAGACATATGAGTCTATCCACTCCTTCATCTCCACTACCAGATCCCTTCATTTCAGGTGATACAATTTCTTACCTGGACGACTGCAACAGCCTCTTAATGTGTCTCTCCCAACTTGCATACTTGTCTCTGCATAATCAACCACCCACACAGAAGTCAGAGTGATCTTTCTTAAGGGCAAATCTGCACATGTTTGCCTTAGCCCCAGACTCTCCCCCAGAAAATAGAGTCTGTGGTGAAGCTTACTATTATGCAATCTCAGGAAGTTGGAGTGAGCGGACAAAGGAAATGAAGCAGGGAAGGATGACAAGCGAAAGGAGGGCATGTTACAGAGCCAGCCGCTCTTGAGTATCAAGTGAAACTGATTGCTCAAGCTGATGGGCTGGCTTCAAAGAAGCCATGTAAGGACTGCGTCTCAAGACAATCTGTCCCAGGGGAGGAAGGGGAAAGAATCTGCCAATTCTTCTCTCCTGTGGGTCAAAAGTCCACCCCATGAGACAGTGACTCCCTGCACTTTTGGGTGCACACATATAGGCTTCATGTGGGTGCCTCAGCAGCCCAGGCCACGTTGTCAATGAGAAAAATCCTAAGGGGAGGCAAGAGGCACGTGGATGAGGCATGAGGTGAGGTCATGTTGGAGTGTGTCTACATGAAGTTAATTACAGAGCTCACATAGAGCTGGCCACCATTGCTGATAGGGTAGAAACACTAGCCAAAGGCCCATTCAACAGGTAAGAGAACACCATTGTCATCTCTGTGAGCAGTACCCCCTTGAGCTCAGCAGTGCACAACCTTAACCAGGCAGCCCTGCCTTGCCCTCCTCAGCAGTTTTTCCAAACATCCTGTGTGCTCTTGCCCCCTAGGGCCCTTGTGCTTCCTGTTTGCTCTGCCTGGAAGGCATAGTTCATAATGTCTGCCTCTCTAGAATGGATCACCTCCTCCAGGAAGCCTTTCCCTCTCCTCTGTGCCATCATAACATCCTGCTGTATTCTGATCACAATACTTACTCCATGGAGGTTGTATTGGTCTCTGTTCTCTTCTATTGTGATAGATTGTATCAAAAATGGATGCATGCGGTGTATCCAAACAATGGAATGTTATTCAGCCTTAAAAAGGAAAGAAATTCTGACACATGAGACAACATGGATGAACCTTGAGGACATTATGCTCAGTGAAATAAGCCGGTCATAAAAAAGACAAATACTGTATGATTCCACTTATATGGGTACCTAATATAGTCAGACTAACAGAGACAGAAAATGCAATGGTGGTTGCCAGAGGGGGTAGGGAGAAGGAATGGGAAATTAGTGTTTAATGAGTGCAGTTTCAGTTTTGCAAGATAAAAAGAGTTCTGGAGATTGGTTGCACAGCAGTGTAAATATACCTAACCCCACTGAACTGTACACTTAAAAATGGTTAAAATGGGAAATTTTATGTCATGTGCATTTTGCTACAATTAAAACTTTAAAAATGGCTGTAATATTTCTGGGCCCACACGTTCTTGTCAATCCTGCATCAAGTGATGTTGTCTATTTCTACTTCCCTTGAACTTGGGCAGGCTGTATGACTGCCTTGATATATAGAATGTGGGAGAAGTGATGCTATGTGGCTCTCTGCAGCTGGGTCATGAGAGGCAACGCAGCTTCTGCCAGGCTCTTGCTTTGTTGGGACACCTGCGTTGGGATTCCAGAGCCATCCTATAAGAAGTCGGGCTACCCAGAGGCCACCATGTTAGAGAGGCTACATGGAGGAATCACATAGAGATAGAGAGAGATGCCTAAGGAACTCAAGCTGTCCCAGCCCCCACTGTTTGAGTCTTTTCAGCATCAACTGCCAGACATATAAGCTAGTGAACCTTGGGTGATTCCAGCCTCCAGCCTTTGAGCTGCTCCAGCTGACGATGAGTAGAGTAGATATAAGTTGTCTCCTCTGAGCCCTGACCATGTTACAGATTAGTGCAAAATTAATGCTATTCTTAGGGTGACCAATTTGTGCTGGTTTGCCTGGGTCTGTCCTTGTTTTAGCACCAAAGGTCCCACATCCCAGGAATCCCCTCAGTCTCAGGCAAACTAGGATAGTTGATATTATGGCCTGAATTGTGTTCCCCCCACCCCCAAAATTCATATGTTGAACTTCTAACTCCCAAAACTTCAAAATGTGACTGTGTTTAAAGATAGAGACTTTAAAGAGGTAATTAAGTTAAAATAAGGTCACGAGGGGGGACCCTAATCCAACATGACTGATGTCCTTATAAGAAGAGGAGGTTAAGAGATAAACAACACCCAGAACATAGGGCAACTTTGTGAAGACACAGGGAAAAGGAGGTGATCTACAAGCCAACGAGAGAAGTTCAGAAAAAACAACCCTGCTGACACCTTGATCTTGGACTTCCAGTCTCCAGAACTGTGGGAAAATACATTTTTATTGTGTAAGCCATCTAGCCTATGGTATTTGTTATGGTAGCCCTAGCATACTAATATAGTTGATCCCTGTCATAAATGGAATATTTTTGTCCTCCCCCTAAACTCATATGTTGAAGCCCTAACCCCCAATGTGATGACATTTGGAGGTGGGGCCCTTGGGAGTGATTAGGTTTAGATGAGGTCATGAGGGTGGGGCCCTCATGATGGGATCCGAGCCTTTATAAGAAGAGGAAGAGAAAGAGAATTTTCTCTCTGCATGTGCCCCTCAAGGAAAGGCCATGTAAAGACACAGTGAGAAGGCTGCCATCTCCAAGCCAGGAAGAGAGCCTGTACCAAGAACCAAATCTACTAACCCCTTGGTCTTGGACTTCTCAGCCTCAGAATTGTGAGAAATAAATATCTGTTGCTTATGCCTCCCAGTCTATGATATTTGTTATAGCAGCTTGAACTGACTAAGACAGCCACCGTCATTGTTATTGTTTTGAGATCTTAAATTTGGGGGTGGTTTATTATGCAGCAGTCAATAACAAGGTCAACTTGATGGTGGAATCCTTGAGGGCAGGGGTCATAGCTTTCATTATTCTATTCCTGGCACCTCACATATAAATATTGTTAAAAAAATTTTAATGTCAGAATGACTGGCTGAACAACTGAGCACATTGGGGAGGGAGGCGCTAACTGTTAGAAATGGGCAGCATCTTAGGTGAATTATATAACTGGGTTTTAGAATGTCTGAGCACATAAAGCTATGTAACAAAATGGATTGCCTTTAGCAGTTTAACCCCATTTCTTTCCTCCTGGAAATCTCAAGCAGTATGATTGCTTCTACCTCTCTGCAATTGCTCAGTGGCCCAAATGTGGTTACCAATCAGACCTTTCGCTTATTTAATCTCCCACTCGGCAGGGGCTATCGGAATATATAAAAATCATCCTGGCTTACATCTGCTTCCCCAATCATCACTAGCTGAGAGTTCAAATCATTATCTGTCTGTAATGATGTCTCTCTTCTCTCCATAGTGTCCAGATTTATTGAATTTGAAAGTCTTGGATCCTTCTTGCTAAGGATGAACCTCTGGAGGTTACAACTCCTCACCCAGGTTTCAATTTATAGTCATCAACAGCTGCTCAGCGTACACTATTTAGGCTGCAGGTGTACTATGCTAGTAAAATAAACACCCCGATTCACATTTGTGTGCGATCCAGAATATTACCCAGATGTTGGGATGAATACAATGGATCATCTGTGGGAAAAACACATTAGCTGCTGTGATGAGCAGACATGCTGGGGTGGTGAATGCCAAAAGGCCACACCAGTGGATCCCACCCTCAAGCCACAGCCTTACTCTGTCATTGCTGCAAGATTGTTGATTTAGGGATAAACAATCTAGACGAAAAGAAAAAAAGAATCTCACAGTTCTCTGCCTGAGTTGGAGCTAGACTTTGCAATCTCAGGACATCAATGGTCAGTGGAATTGTCCTGGTCCCAGCACACAGGCCATGGGACACCAAGTCCTCTCACTTCTAGGCCGGCTGCTTCCCACCTATGCACCCAGGCAGAGGGCTACAGTGGTGGGGCAGGAACAATAACAAGGACAAGAGAGGCTTTCTGGGACATGCTCACCTCCTGACTCAGCAGTGTCAAGTCAAGGCCCTCAATCTCCCACCCTGGGAGTGAGGATGCAGCAGGTGAGAAAGAGAAGGTAATTTATAAATTTTAAATGTTTTATTGAAGTATAATATGCAAACATAAAAGTACATAAATAATAAACATACAGTTTGATCAATTTCTCAAACTGAACACACCCACATGACCAATACCAGATCAAGAGACAAAGCATGATCTGCAGCATCCCAGAAGCCCCTCTTACTCCCTGGTCACTATCCCCATCACTCAGGGTAACCTTTATCCTGACATCTAACAGTATTAAGAAGTTTTGTCTGTTTTGGGACCTTACAGAAATTCATTCATCAATATATAACCTTTTTTGGTTTGGTTTCTATTGTTTGACATATACCCTTGAAGTTCACCAATATGTTGCACAATTATAGATCATTCATTCTCATGGCCGTAGAGTATTCCTTTGTGAGAATACCTCACAATTTATTTATCCATTCTGCTGCTGGTGGGCATTTGGGTAGTTCCTAGTTTGGGCTATTATGGAGTGTGCTGCTACAAACATTCTAGTACTTACCTTTTGGTAATATAAATAAACATTTCTGTTGGATGTAGAGCTAGGAGCAGATCAGATCAGAGGGTGTGGGCAGTAGATTTTGTTCTAATTCATTCAAGAGAGGTTTGGTTAAAAGAAGTGGAAGCGTGGATGCTGTTACTTTGGTGTGTTTCCATCCCAGGGCTAGTCCAAGGAAGTTTCAAGAGGAGAAGAGGAAAAGATGTGGGCTTTTCCCCTTGGCTTTACTTCTCAGTGCTTTCTCCTGCACACACACACAGCCATGAACCGCATTCATGGTCTTCTCTCACAAGATGGGCTGCGAGTAGAAGCCTTCTTCTTGAAGTGTTTTGAGGGAATGTCATGGAGACCCCTTACCCCTAGATATGAATGAATGACAGATAGTTGTGGAAAAGGTAATGTTCTGACTTGAAAGACTACAGCAGGCTCATCTGAGGTTAGGTGCTGAGTACAAGGGCTTAGATGCCAACACCAAGCCAATTAAGCCAGGTGGATGCAGGCTGGGGTGAGTACCAGGTCAACACAACATCAGACATCAAATCTGAATGGGGAGCTTCTTGTCAGAGTCAGAATTAGTGGACAAACCTGAGATCAACCCTTGCGAAGTGTTTAAAAATCCTGAAACCCAGGCCACACCCAGACCAATCAAATCAGATACTCTGGGGGCAAGTCCCAGGCATCAGTAATTTTTAAATCTCCCCAGGTAGTTCCAAGGTATAGCCAAGAGGTGACTTTGCTCCCAGGGTAAATTCTGACCCCCAAGGGACATTTGGCAATGTCTGAAGACATTTTTGGATGTCATAACTGGGAGTGGGTGCTACTGTCATCTAGTGGGTAGAGAGGCCAGGGATGCTGTTTAACATCCTACAATGCACAGGACAGTGCCCCACAGCAAAGAATTACCTAGCCCAGAATGACAATGGTGCTGAAGTTGAGAAATCCTGCTCTAGGAAAATTCTCATGAAGGGTGGGAACAGGCATGATTTCTTTAAAAGTCTGAGGTGTTGTTCCAGCAGGTTCCATTGAATTGGATGATGAATTACAATTTTGAGCAAGGCAATTTCTCCTCTGCCCTGCCTTTTGAAGGCTAAAGATGGCATCTCCTTTTCCTCTTCACCGCCCAAAGAAAGATATCTGCGTGAAAGGGACCAGGAGAAATGAGATGGGAAAATCCACTTCCCTGCCTGTGGTAATATCCAGCCTGTGTCCAGAAACTAGGTGACATGCTGCTATCCTCATCCCTGAGTTGGGGCCAGGTCCCATGGTGTGGAGAATAAGCCTTGAATCAAAAATCCCCTTTCATTTGAAATTTGAAAAGTATATACAAATTTTCTTACTGTATTGTAAGGTTCTTTTGTGACTTGCTGTTGGACTCATGTGTGATTATATCCTAGTTGGAGAGAATATTGAAGATATTCACATAGCAGAATGAAATGCCTTGAAAATGACCTGTCCATGTAGAATGTCCTGGACAGCTTCACACCTCTGGCCCAGAATTTTATAACACACGCTTTCTGAATCGCTCATCTAAATTGAGATGTTGGCTTACAATAACATTTACATGTGTCACATGCTTATATTTCATACCCCAAGGAGAATACTCCTTAAGAGCAGGGACTCGCACATACATCCCTCCCCCATATCCCCAACACACATATACACGCGTGACTAGCAGAGTGCTGTGCATACTGTAGGTGCTCAGGAAATGATTGTGGGAGGAAAGAAAAAAAAATGTAGGAAGGGAGGAAGACAGGGAGGGAGGGAGGGTAAGAAGGAGGAAGACAATGTGGGCCCTGATATATCTGAATCATGTAACCGCAGTGAGCTGTGAAGTCATGACATTGTACAGGTATCTGAACATCCAGAAAACATAGGATAAGTTTATTATGAAGCAGTATGTTAGTTACATTTTCAATTAATATGCTCAATGTATTTTTCCTCAACCTATTACAATCTTTTCTCTGTGTTTCTAGACTTTCTGGACACTCTAGAGTGTATTTATTTATATTTCTGTTTATAAATTTATAAATACATTTATAAATAACTATTAATAAATACATTATTTTCCCAGTGATACCAGACATTTGAGACAGTCTGTAATATAGTTTTTGTCATATATTTATATATGACATATGTTCATATTGTCATACATTTAACAATAAATATATATATTTTTTTCATGTTAATTACTAGACTCATTGCTTTAAGTTTGGGGACCCAGAGTCAAAAATCACCCAATCCTGTTTTCATCTAATCCATTGATCTAAATAGTCATCACCCTGACCAGATTCAAAGGGAGGGGACATAGATCTCACTCTTCAGTTCTACAAATATTCATAGTTTAAAAGGAGAATTTGTTAACCAAGAGGAAAACTCTTTAACTCTCACCTTAGAAGATTTCTGGAGTTTGAAGAAAAATGTAGTGAGCATATTATTTGAAATAGAGCCTAACATATTGTTTAAATATACATTTATCCCATAGTTCTTGTCTTTATGGATACTCTGTGTTAAAGAATTTGGAAAAAGAATCCATTTATTTGAGTAATCAGTGATACCGTCAAGGTTTGGGTGGTGCTTATTTTAAGGAGACCATCTGCTGAAACAAAGCTTCCAAGGACCCCTGCATTGGTGCAACCTGGGGAGACTTATTAAAAGAACACATTTCTGGGCCCTACTCCAGACCAGCTAAAGCAGAGCTTTGGAATCTACATTTTAAACAAGTTCCCCTGGCGATTCTTGTGCACCCAAGATTCATTGTGTTAAAAATGACAGTTTTTACAAGTCTCTAATGCCACTGCATGATACATGCACATGCATGGTGAGTAGCAAATTGAATGTCTCCTAGTCACTAAGGCCAACAAATAAAACAGTCAAGGGGAGGCAACAGCTGGCTCAGAGCCAGGAGCACCCTTTTGGGGCTGCTTTTATGAGAAGAGGGCACTTGCAATTTGGTTCCTGGAGGAATTGCCTTGTAACAATAACAATAACAATAACAATAACAACAGTAATAAAATACCTAGCAGCCACTGAGTGCTTATAGATGTTAAATAGTGTCCTATGCGTATTACATGCACATGCATCTAATCCTCCCAACAGCTCTAAAACGTAGGTACAATTACTTTTTCCATTTTACGGAAGAGGAAACTGAGGCACAGAAAGGCAATCAGCTCACCTAAGATTACACAACCAGAAAGAGGTAGAGCTGGGTCTTCATATTCAGACAGGTCAACCTCTAAGCCCACAGGTGTGACTACTGAGACTTGTGCCAAAAAATATTTGTTCTTCTGAGAGAATAAAGAATGGAATCTGGACTTACAGAGACAGTGGTACATTTATAAATGAGTACTGTGAAATAATTGAGCTCCCACTATATGCCAGGCACTGTTTTAGGCCCTGGGTATATGAAAGTGAAGAAAGCAGTGTGTCTCTGACCTCAAGGGGCTGACAGCCCTTGAGGAGGCGACATGAGGCACATCTTCATGTACATCCATGTAAACTTGCAGCTCCAAGCAGTGCTTCTCTAAGTGTGCATGAAGCAGGCAGTCCGGCCTGGACAGAGAAGGCCAGGAGTCTGGACAAGGCATGGTGGGGATGATTGTCTCTGCTCCATGATGTCTGGGGCTTCACCTGGGATGCCTTGAAGGCCAGGCTCAGCAGAGTCTGTTAACTTAAGCCCCTACATATGGCCTCTCCATGTGGCTTGGGCTTTTCAGAGCAGGGCAGCTGAATTTGAAGAGGGTGCATCCCAACAGGGTCATCAGAGAGTGACATTCCAGGAGAACTAAGCAGAAGCCACATGGCCTTTTGTGACCCAGAGTCCCAAATCACCCAGTCTTATTTCCCCCTAATCTCTGTGGATCAAAACAGACATCACCCTGCCCCGATTCAAAGGGAGGGGACATAGATCTCATTCTTCAGTGAGTTTTGCTCCACGAATATTCATAGTTTACAAGGAGAGTTCATTAACCGAGGAGAATGACTCTTTAACTCTGGACAATTTTATTCACTATAGTTGGTGGAGGAGAGATTTTTTTTGGAATGTTTCATGTCATACCCATCGGCCACTTTCAATTTTCCAAAGGATTTGACTAATAAGAGCTGGGAAAATGTCTCAGGACTTGCATCACTTCCCTCAGGTGAACCAGAACTCTGGGAGTGGGACCTAGCAATGTGTATTTTAACAAGCCCTCCAGGTAATTTTTATGTGAGCTAAATTTTGAGACATGCATTATGCTCTACAGCATAGAACCCCGCCCCGCCCCCCCCCCGCCCCTCCCGGCAAAAAAAGGCTGAGAAATTGAAGATCCCATGCTTCCTTTCCCCATCCCACTCCAAGAGTGCCACCTGCCAGGCTTATTCTCCTCCATCCTTCTCCCTTTTCTTCACTACCTTTGCTGCAAGGGTAGAATATCAGAGGATTTCTTTCTTGAGAAACTGGGTGGTCCTAAAGCAAAGTTCTTTAGATTAGCAGCCCCCATGCCCCATGAAAGAGCTTGGTTTTTGCCAGGTTTTCCTACAATGAAGGCCACCAGTTGATAAGTGCTGTCCTTGTGTACAGAACTTCCAATCAGCTCTGTAGTGCCTCTCTCTTAAATATGAGCAGAGCTTTGGAGAAATGTCTCCACCACACAAAAGGCAGAGATCAAACAAGTAAACTTGTGGAATGAAGGAACCTAGAGGAAACAGAGAAAATTCAGGGGACAGAAGCAAATTTCAACAATAACAATAATGGCAACAACAAAGTTCAATAATCCAATAATCATTAATGATCCTATTTATATAAGAGGATTCGAGAAACAAGAAGATGACATGATAAAATAGAACAAATGGAAAAGATGTACAAGTTTCTGGGAATTAAAATAGGGTGCTTAAAAATTTTAGTAGAGGGGTTGCAAGGTAAAGTTGAAAATAATTTCCCAAAGAACATAACAAAAAGGCTAAGAAATGAAACATGGGGGAGAAAAATAAGAAAATCAGATAGAAGGCATATTTCAGCAGCCTCATCACTTACCTGCCAGAGAAGGCCTGGTATTCAGCAAATATTAGGGTGGGAGCTCCATTTGTCAGGTACCTATATGTGTTATGCATTGGGCTTTGCACCATGTACATCTCACTGGTTGATGTAGGGCTCTACTGCAGTGAGCTGAGCCTCTCAGACAAAGGTCCTTGAGGGTGACGGAATTGTGTTTACACAGAAGAACACCTGGGAGAGCCATTGGTATGTCAAGACCCAGATCCAAGGTGGGATCCCCTAAGTGAGATCAAAGCCAAGAGAAGGTTAAAATGATCTGAGTAAGGTGATAAAAGAGAGTTTAGGTTTTGTTTTATTGCCTCCCTCCCACCCACCCAAGAGGAAGGGAAAGAAAAAGACAAAGAGATTGCCGAAAGATGACTAAGTCACATATTTGACAGCAGGAGTTATGGTTATCAAAAATGGTTACGGAAGTTTATAAGTGCAGGGGTGGCTAATATTTAATTGTATTTATTTATTTATTTATTTATTTATTTATTTTTTGGAGACAGAATCTCACTCTGTTGCCCAGGCTAGAGTGAGTGCCGTGGCGTCAGCCTAGCTCACAGCAACCTCAAACTCCTGAGCTCAAGCGATCCTCCTGTCTCAGCCTCCCGAGTAGCTGGGACTACAGGCATGTGCCACCATGCCCGGCTAATTTTTTCTATATATATTTTTAGCTGTCCATATAATTTCTTTCTATTTTTAGTAGAGGTGGGGTCTCGCTCTTGCTCAGGCTGGTCTCGAACTCCTGAGCTCAAACGATCCGCCCACCTCGGCCTCCCAGAGTGCTAGGATTACAGGCGTGAGCCACCGCGCCCGGCCATATTTAATTGTAAATGTGTGAATTACTGCAAGGCCAACTTCCCTTTTCTGTCCAAATTGTCAGTAATAAAGTCAGCTACACACACCTGATTTTGTATGAGTGGGTTGATTTTTGGATGTACGTGTCTATGAGGGAAGAACAAGGATATCCTATGTTGGACAGTGTGTGGGGGTGTTAAGAACAGACCTAATTCAGAAGGAAGAGCTTGTGGCCAGCCACAGCTAGGACATCCCTTTATCCCCAATCCCTCAAGTCCCCAGAGAGGCTGGGAGTGATATAAGGTCCTCTGCTCTGCTCACATTGGATGATGTTTGAACAAATGCCATTTGAAACTCAAGGGTGGGGTTACCTTAGCTGAGTTCGTCATTACATAAACACAATTTCATTTAGATTCATAACAAATCTTCAAGTTTGTCATTACTGTTGTGATTTTACAGAGGAGAGAGTGTAAAATGGAGGTTGGAAAACTTACTCAAGGTGCTCTAGTTTTAAGTGGCTGAGCTGGGATGCAGAGCCAGGCATCATTGTTTCCAAAGCGCATGCTTCTCCTATGACACCAGGCCCCACAGCAAAGAATGATGTGCTAAGTTCAAGTCATTCAACTCTTTGCACTTCCAAGGTGTTTGGTTTTGATATGGCGGAATATCCTCTAGCGTGGAGTAGCTTTTGGTCTAAGGGTAGGGGTTTATCTCCATCTTTAATCTTTCCTGATTGCTTGAATCTTATTCTTCTCTCCTCCTCCTCCTCCTCCTCCTCTTCTTCCTCTTCCTCCTCCTCCTCCTGCATCCAAAACCTTTTCTGTTTCCTTCCATAAGCAAGCAAGCATGAAACATAGATAGCCTCATTTATTTTAACTATAAAGGAAGAGCCCTGGGAAGTTAATCAGACTGCCAGGAATCTGGAATTTGCTGATGAATGGACATTTGGCTGAGCATAGTAAATTCTCAGCTAATTGAAAGCAGATAACAAGAGTAATGCACCCACCTTGAAAAACATCACATTCCTAATAAATAATTGGAAATGGCAATCTTTTGACATATGAACTGAAGGGAAAAAGTCTTAAATAAATTCTGGACTACTTCCTGTCACATATATTATATTGTATTTAGCAGTTGTGGTATATGAGAAGATTAAAAGCTATAAATCTCTCTGCAACACCATCTACTGTAGTGTTTTAAATTCAGAATAAATAGGAGTGGGGTTCTTAGAATACCACATTGAATATTGACTTCTATGGTTTTAATGTTGTGTGTGTGTTGAGGGGAGGTTATTTCTCTCTCTCCATCTGAGTTCAAAGTCAGAGGAAACAGATATTTGAAGAGATCCAGTGGATCATCCTGGTCACCTGATTGCTGCCACAAGGTGAATCTTGTCGGAGGCTCTTGTTAACCCTAGTGTGACCCACGGACCAAGCACGGGCATCACCTGGGAGCTTGTTAGAAATGCAGAATTTCAGGCCTCATCCCAGACCTACTGAATCAAAATCTGCATTTTTATTTTATTCTATTTTAATTTTTTTTAAATCTGCATTTTAGCAGGATCCCCAGGGGATTCATGTACATATTAACCTTTAAGAAGTGTTGCTGTAGTGTTCAATCTAGGACAATTTTTGATAACTTGAGCGAAAGCAGAGCCAACTAGATTCATCCAGAATTGGCTTCATCCTGGGCTCTGGGATAAGTCTAATGCTCAAGCTATGTACTCAGAAAGACTTTCATTTCCCTCCTGCCTTGCCCTAGGAACTGGCCTTTATCTCCTGTCCAGGCCATATCTTGACACTGAGTTCCAGAAGCCAGGTCTTTGTCCTGTCCCCTCATTCCCACTCCCTATTTTAGTCTCTCTCTGGGTCCCGAGTCTGAGGCCCACTTCCTCTGGACTGGGGATCTTCTTGGGGACTGCAGCCCTGGCCAGGGCTATCTCAGGTCTGTGCACCTATGGGTCCTTGCCTGCTACCAGCTTCCTTGGACTGTACCCACCTGCCTGCCCAGTGAGGCCAGGCACTGCAGTGGTGGGGAGTCCACAAGCAGGCTACTGAAGGAGGGAGCCCACCATCTCTACTGTCTGTCCCTCTCTGGCATTCTCTTGGGTTTCTGGGTGATGCAGATTTATTAAGATTTCTGAGGTCAGTTACTTTTAACAAGGATGTTTTAGCCATCATTTCTTGAACAACTACTGTATGTGTGGGTACTCCACTAGGCACTTTCTTTATATTATCTCATTTATTCCTCCCTACAGCCCAAAGAGATATGCATTTTTCAGATTGTTATCAATATATTATTCTGTAAAATGCAAAGATCTGAACTGCACAGTTAGATGAATTTTGATACATGTATACACCTGTGTGATTCACAACACAGTCAAGATACGGACCATTTTTGTCATCACAGAGAGTTCCCTTGTGCCCCTTTTTAGTCAATTCTTTCCACCCCAGAGGCTACTACTATTCTGACTAGATTCGCTTTGTCTGTTCTAGAAAATACATATAAATGGAATCAGACAGTGTGATATTCTTTAGTGCCTGGCTTCTTTCACTCAACATGAGGTCGATGAGAGGCATCCATGTTGTTGTGTATCAGTAGTTCCTGGTGGGATATTTTAATCCCTGTGTTACCTGGGAGTAAATGGAGGATTGGAGAGATTTGCTAACTTGTCATGGTCATATGAAAAGCGCTACAGGTGATATTAGAATCCAGGTCAGTCTGACTCAAGAATCATCTCAAATTTCCCTTCAGGTTGCATCACATCAAATATTTTAAATTACGTATTTTTAAATAAATCCCATTCTATCATCCTGCATTTGGAGATTCTCTTTAATTCTCACTGCTGGCTGGCCTGCCCTGGCTTTTGATAATGAGTTTCTGTTTTCCACTGGATTGGACTGTAGTGTCTAGAGTTGAATTGGAACTTCGCAGGTGATTTTATCCAAGCCTCCTTGGGAGGAAGTATCCTGAGATGACTATCTGAGTAGAGTCTATAACACAGTGAAGGTGAAGTCTGTCTCCTGGGTTCCCTCAGGGGTGAAAACTTCCTTCTGGAAGTGAGATTAAGGGATATGATGGTTAATTTTTGTGCCAACTTGACTGGATTATAGGGTGCCCAAATATTTGGCTAAACATCTGCCATCTGAAAAGACCAATTTGACTATAATGCCGGTGCTATGTGATTTCTGTGTGTGTCTGTGAGAGTATTTCCAGATGAGGTTAGCATTTGACAAAGTAAAGCAGACTGCTCTCTTCATTGAGGGTGAAAATCATCTAATCTATTGAGGGCCTGAACAGAACAAAAAGATGGAGGAAGGGAGAATTTGCTTTCTGTCTGCCTGACTGCTTGAGCTGGGACACTGATTTTCTCCTGCCCTCAAACTGGAACTTACACCATTGACATTCCTGGTTCTCAGGCCTTTGAACTCTGACTGGAACTATACCACTGGCTTTCTTAGGTCTCCAGTTTGCAGGTGGTGGATCATGGGATGACTGAGACTCCATAATTGCATAGGCCAATCCCATATAATATCTCTCTCTCTCTCTCTCTCTCTCTGCACACACACACACACACACACACACACACATTATTTTTGGGTGTGTCTGTGAGGGTGTTTCCAGATATACAGAGAGAGAGAGAGAGAGAATATTCTGTTTCTCTGGAGAATCCTGACCAATACAGGGGCATTTGACTATACTATTAGTTATGCCCCAACATTTCACCAATATTTCCTGAGAAGAGAGTGCATTTGTCTGTCAGAAGAGAAGCAAAATTTCTATACTGTGCCCCTCAGAGAGTTTGCAGGCTGATCAAATGGGAAAAGAATGCAAAATGACTTGTAAACTGTAAAGTGTCCTATAAAACTAAGCTGTTGCTGCAGTTCCTCACTCTTGGGCTCTGGGTTGCTTCAAAGTGAAACTTAAGCCAAAAGGATAAATTTCCCATCTGCCATCTGAAAAGAACAATTTGACTATAATGCTGGTGCTATGTGATTTTTTTTTTTTACTCTTGGGGCTTTCTTTTATGAATATAAATACATTCTGTTTTATTTCTTTTAACTCCTAGAAGACTTTACCCCCAAGAAATCCTAGCCAACATTTTTTTTCAGTTTTTCTTTCAACATTTAAAATGGAGAAGATAGAAATGTAGAATAATTAAAATCATTATTAAAGAATTTGTTATACAAAAGAGTTGCTATCTCACACCATTACAAAAGAGAAAAAAGAATAAGAAAAATCTCGAATTTGGGTTGAGAGGAAGAAAGCTTTCCTGGCAGAGCTAATTATTTAATTATAATGGATTAATACTAGGAGCATGCTTGGAAAATTTTTAAAATTCACAATAGTTGATCATTCTAATAAAATTAAATCTGTAATTTCCTTAGAGATCATTATTAACCTATTCCTTTTTTTTTTTTTTTGCCTATTGTGAAACTCATAGTTTCTTTCACTCTCCTTCACAGATTTTATAATTAGACTGTTCAATCATCCCTCTGGCTTTTCATGTGGCCCTTCTGAATTTTTAAATGATAGAATTCAGAAGGAGATACTCTACAGTGAATGGATTCTTTTAGATCCTGTGTGCAATATTCCTGCTTATATGGTCTCACTTTGACCTTGATTAAAGGACAGAGCTACTTAGCTATCATGTTTAGGAGTTAAGTTTGTAGGTGTTTTTGTCACATGAGGGCATGGCTGTATTGAGCTTCATTGTATTGAGGATTTTTTATTGGATTGAATCTGAGTGATTATCTTTACTGATCTCCTTCTTTTTGGTTTCTGGCTGTTTCCCAGTTTTAATCTGGAGTTTTGGTAATGTGGTCCCTAGCTTCCATGGTAGCTTCTTCCATAGCATACCTCATTCCCAGAATGCCTTTATCTGTAAATATGTTAAGCATTTATTGTTCCATCCCCCACTTTGCTGATGGAAAGGCTAAAATGTAGTGAATCCAAAACTGACCTTCAGGACCATCGTTGAAGTGTGAGGTTTCATACTGCCTTGCCAATGGTGGTAGAATATAGCTGTTAAGAGCACTGTCCTTATTTGTTGAGTTTTGGGCAAGCTGTGCAGTGGCTCTTGATGGGCAATTTAGATGAAGATGTTCTATAAATGTCATTCCTTTGTGTTGTTTCTAAAATATCAGGAGTAGAGTAATATAATGGTTTGAATGGAGAGACCTAGGCTCTCCAGCTTACTAGCTGAAGGACCTTGGGCAAGTCACCTAGCTTCTCTGAATCTCACTTTCTTCATCAATAAAATGGAGGTAGTAATAGCAATAATGGTAATAATGGAGTTTGTAAAGTGCTTGGAATATCCAAGAGACTACTATTTGGTGACCACTCCATATATGAAGGATCTCTGGGTAAGAGCTTTAAGCTTGTGCACTTCCCAAAAACTGTGTGGTTTGGAGTGCATGAATTTTTCCAGTTAACTAATGAATTTCTTCTTCCAAACAAAATCAAAGGTTCTTTAAAGTCAAGAGCGACTGCACATGTTGTATATACAGTAATTTAATTTAAGCTGGGAAATTCTGCTGAGTTAATTTCTTACAAAGCTATGAAGTTCATTTTCCTGTATCATTTTCTTCTGAGAATTTAACAGAACAGTTTTTCTTCCTTCAATTTTATTCTTATATTTTCCAAAACACAGAAGTGACATACTGTATTCCCCCCACACTTATTTGTGAGGGGTATGTTCCAAGACCCTTAGTGGATGTCTGAAACACGAATAGTACCAAACCCTATATATACTATGCTTTTTTTCCCACCCCCACTCCTCCTCCCACCTGACCAACACCCGATGAATATTACTATCATGTGAGCACCTTAGTGTTGATCACTTAGCACCAATTTGATGGTGAGTACATGTGGTGCTTGTTTTTCCATTCTTGGGATACCTCACTTAGAAGGATGGGCTCAAGCTCTAACAAGTATAATATAAGAGGTACTAGTTCACCATTGTTTTTTTGTAGTTGAGTAGTATTCCATGGTATACATATACCACATTTTATTAATCCACTTATGTATCGATGGGCACTTGGGCTGTTTCCACATCTTTGCAATTGTGAATTGTGCTGCCATAAACATTCTAGTGCTGATGTCTTTATTATAGAATGTCTTTTTTTCCTTTGGGTAGATGCCTAGTAGTGGGATTGCTGGATCAAGTGTTATTTCTATTTTTAGTTCTTTGAGATATCTCCAAATAACTTTCTATACTATGGTTTTTTTTTATCTGATAAGGGAGACTGCCACTAAGTGACTAACGTGCGGGCAGTATAGACAGCATGGGTCTGCTGGACAAAGGGAGGATTCAAGCCCTGGGCAGGATGGAGCAAGATAGCCTGAAATTTCATCATGCTACGCAGAACGGTGCTCAATTTAAAACTTATGAATTGTCTATTTCTGGAATTTTCCATTTAATATTTTCAGAAGGCAGTTGACCGTGGTTAACTGAAACCACAGATAAGGGGGGACTATTGTATATAGTTCTATCATTTCTGGGGCCATCTCTTTTTAGTTTTTATTGAAGATTTATGCAGGCACTTTTATTATTGCCACACACAGCTTTTTCAGTCCAGACCTCCCTCCAAGTGGTGGGCCAGTTACTTTCCTATACATCTTGGAGTAAGGCAACAAGTTTTGCCCAATCTCAGGTAACCAGACCATTGATACATTAAGCTTGCCCGCAATACCACAACACGTTGCTATCATCTTCTCCATTTGGGGCATGACCTATCCTTGTTTTCAGTTCAGTAGTTACTCATTCATGAGTAGTTTAATCTACTTTAGGTCATTAATAAAAATGTTAAATAAGGACTTATCTGGCTGTGAAGCCTCCCCAACCCCTGCTGCCCCCGCCACAGGTGATTCTGTTAGGAAGCCCTCGAATAAGGAAAAAGGACACATTGTGTTACCACAACAAACTATCCCCTTTCAGTGAATTATAGAAATGGTGGGTCCAGTGAGTGTGGAATGTGTCACAAGGTTAGTCTTTAATGATCAGTTTGTTCCAGAGCCAAAGGGAATGTTTGTATTCAACAAGCTAAATTTGGGTTGAATCCGGACTTGGAGGTTGTCCCAACGGATTCAAGCAGATTGAAAAGTCATGAACAAAGGGATGTTGGGATAATGAAATGTCCTGCTTATGCTCACCCTTCCATGGTTTTCCAATTTGTGAAAGAGACATCTAACAGAGTCATTGGGGGTTACCTTCCTTCAGATGAGTCCTTATTTGCCATCTTTATTAATGACCTAGAGTATCAGCTTGCAACAGGAAAGTAATGAATCTAGGCATTGACCATCAGTGGCTGCTAACATCACAAAGAGGCAACAAAATATTATGTACTTTCTGATGGAAGAACACGCCACCACTTATGCAGTAGTCTTGTCAAAAAGAACAAACCTGAATTTGATGAAACCTCTAGATCCTGCTACCAATTTACAGGAAATATGAAGACAGAGAACATGTTAAACAGAGGTGCAATCAACAAAATCCAGATTGTAGGGAAGATATAGGACACACAATTCTGTGTCTTTACAAATTGAAAGAAAAAAAAGAGATAGATGAGGCACCTACAAAATTAAAGAGATTTAAGAGGCAAATTATTCAATCACAATGTGTTGACTGTTTAGATACTGGTTCAAAGAAAAAATGGTCCAAAAGATTTATGAAATAAATGGAAACTTGAGCACCATCTAGGTATTTGATGATCTTAAGAGATTATAAAAATTTTGAGGTATGATAATAATATTGTATTTATGTTTTGGAGATGCATGCTGAAATATTTACAGATAAGAGGATCTGATGTCTGTGATTTGCTGCCAAATAATATGGGAAAGGGAGAAGTGAGTGAGGGTATAGATGAAAGAAGACGAAAGAAGATTGTTAATAGTTAAAATTGGGTAATGGGGGCTCATTGTACTATTCTCTTTCCTTTTATATCTGTTTAAAGTTTTCCATGATAAAAAAAAGTAAACCAAGGCACTATGAGATCCTAAATCTGAAGAGAGAAGGCAAAAATCAAGAAATATATGTATGACATAAGTATGAAGTACTATGATATGCACTGTTATTTCAATTATGTTCAGTATTATATATATGCTTAGATGAAGAGGTGGATTAATTCACTATAAAAAGAGTTTCAACAAGACTTGAAGGATCTTGATTCTGAAATTGATAATCAGTAGAGTTTAGCTCTGAACTCAAGTCTTTCTGCCTTAAGATTTGCACTTTAATGCTCAAGCTATACATCTACTGTGTCCAGGTGTAGGAGAGGCAAAGAATGAAAAAAAAGAAAAACCTTATTTACTAGATGTTGTCTTTGTGCCAGGCACTTTATTCACATGCTATCTCATTTAAATCCTAACTTTTTATTTCAATAGATATAGGGGATAAAAGTTAATCCTAATTTCAAACCTTGAGGTAGGCATTATTATTCCTAGTAGACTTATGGTGAAACTGAGGCTGAGAAAAATAAAATAATTTGCTTAGAGTCACACAGCCAGTAAGTAAAGGATCTGGGATATTTGCCTAGTTCAGTCTGATGTCAAAACATCCTGAAGCTACTCTCAGGACAGTGGAAAAAGAAATATACATAAACAGTATATAATAATTAGTGTGATCATGTCATAATTGAATTTGCACGGATGTGCTGGCATTAAAGGGTAGGGGAGGATCATACCTTCATTATTCAATAAATTAGGGATCTCCAAACTTTTGTTTTAACATAGTCCTTATAGCATATGCTTTTGGTGTTCCACACCACATCCCTTGTGGCAGACAGTTTCTATACACATTGACAGAGGCTCACTCCAAATGTCAATCACTTCTGTCTGCTTTTAGGAACTTAGTTCACACAGGGCAGTCTGAAAGTGCATGTGTCAGGGTGGAGTTAACACTTCCAGGGACAGCCCTCCACCAATGGGAGGTGGGAGTCAGCAGATAAATGCCCCAGGTTCCCATCTTTTGAACAAACATTTCTGAGGCACATGTGGTAGTTCTTCAGAGCGTCCCTAGTAGGACTAAGCCTCAGTGCCCACGGAGGTAAGTAGCTCAACAATGCATTGGCTTTTCCTGCTTTCCTGTCTCATCCTCCATGTTCCTTCACTCTTCTTTCTAGGATCATCTGCGAGATGAAATGCCTGCACCCAGGTTCATGCCTCAGGTTTGCTTCTGGTAGAACTTGCACCTCTCTCAATAAAAAAATCCTGAGCTCACTCCTAATGTATGTGTATTTGATAGTTAATAAGTTATAATCATGATTATTATATATACTATAGAACATATACTAAGAAATTCTGAAAGGGTGAAATAGACATAAAATAAGCAATAAAAGTTTTTTAGATTTCTATTTTCAGTTTATTTGTTATAGTGTACATAATGGAGTAGTATAATTATATTCAATACTTATAAAACTTATAAAAGATATATGTGCATTTATTGAGGATGCATACTCTAAATATTTTACTGGTGGGCTGCACATAAAAGAATTGGGAAGTCACTTCCTGAGACTGTCTGTGATCATTCTGTTTTTTAAAAATAGACTTTATTTTTAGAGCAGTTTTAGGTTCACAGCAAAATTGAGTAGAAAGTACAGACAGTTCCCACATACCACCTGCCCCCATAGACAGCCTACCCACTTTCGATATCCTGCACCAGAGTGGTACATTTGCTAATAATCAATGAACCTACATTGACATATTATTATCATCCAAAGTCCATAGTTTACATTAGGGCTTGCTCTTGGTTTTGTATATTCCATAGATCTTGACAAATGTACAAAGACATGTATCCACAATTACTGTATCACACAGAGTAGTTTCACTGCCTTAAAAATCATCTGTGCTCCACCTATTCCTATTTCCATCCTAACCCCTGGCAACCAGTGATCATTTTACTTTCTCTATAGTTTTGCCTTTCCCAGAATGTCATATAGTTGGACTCGTACAATATGTAGCCTTTTCAGATTGGCTTCTTTCACTCAGTAATATGCATTTACGATTTCTCCATGTCTTTTCATACCTTGATAATTGATTTTTTTAGCAATAAATAATATTCCATTCTGTGGATATATCATAGTTTATTTATCTATTCACCCATTGAGGGACATCTTGGTTGCTTCCAAGTTTTGGCAATTATGAATAAAACTTCTATAAACATCTGTGTGTAGACATAAGTGTGTGTGGATCTAAGTTTTCAACTCAGTTGGGTAAATAGCAAGGAGTCCAACTGATGGATCATATGGTAAGAATCTGTTTAGTTTTGTAAGAAACTGCCAGACTGTATTCCAAAATGGCTGTACCATTTTTCATTCCCACCAGCAATGAATGAGAGTTCCCGTTGCTCCAAATGCTCTCCAGCATTTGGCTCTGTGGGCAGTATTTTGGATTTTTGCCATTCTTATAGGTGCACAGTGTTATCTTTTCATTGATTTAATTTGCAGTTCCCTGATGACATATGATGTTAAGCATCTGATTGTATGCTCATTTGCCATCTATACATCTTCTTTGGTGAGGTGTAGCTCAGATTTTTTGCCCATTTTTAAATCAAGTTGCTCATTTTCTTATTGTTGAGTTTTAAGAGTACATTGTATATTTTAAATAAGTCTTTTATGTCTTTTGTAAATATTTTCTCCTAGCATGTGGCTTGTCTTCTCATTTTTTTGACAATGTATTTTGCAGAATAGATGTTTTTAATTTTAAAGAAGTCCATCTTATCAATTATTTCCTTCATTAGATCATACATTTGGTGTCATATCTAAAAAGTCATCACCAAATCCAGGTAATTCAGATGTTCTCCTAAGTTATCTTCTGGGAGTTTTATAGTTTTGAATTTTACATTTTGGTCTATTATCCATTTTGATTTAATGTTTGTGAAGGGTGTGAGGTCTGTGTTTAGATTCATTTTTCTTGCACATGGATGTACAGTTCTTCCAGCACCATTTGTTGAAAAGACTATCTTTGCTCCATTTGATTGCCTTTGCTCCTTTGTCAAAGATCAGTTGACTAGATTTCCGTGGGTATATTTCTGGGCTCTCTATTCTGGTCCATTGATCTGTTTGTCTATTCTTTTGAGAATACTACACTGTCTTGATTGCTGTAGCTTTATAGTAAGTCTTGAAGTCAAGTAGTGTCAGTCTTCTGACTTTGTTCTTTTTCAATATTGTGTTGGCTATTCTGAGACTTTTGCCTCTCCATATAAACTTTAGAATCATTTTGTCAATATCCACAAAATTATGTGCTGGGATTTGTGTTGAATCTATAGATCAAGTTGAGAAGAACTGACATCTTCACAATATTGAGTCTTTCCATGCATGAACATGGAATCTCTCTCCATATTTTAGTTCTTCTTTGATTTCTTTCATCAGAGTTTTATAATTTTCCTCATATAAATCCTGTACATATCTTATTAGATCTATGCCCAAGTATTTCATTTTTTGAGGTGCTAATGTAAATGGTATTGTGTTTTCAATTTCCCATTCTACTAGTTCACTGCTGGTTTATAGGAAAGAGCTTGACTTTTGCATATTATCCTTACATCCTGAAATCCTGCTAAAATAACTTAGTAATTTCACGAGGTTTTTGGTCAATTCTTTCATATTTTCTACATAGGCAAACAAAGACAGTTTTATTTCTTCCTTCTACATCTTCCTTCTATATTTTCTTCTTGTCTTATTGCATTAGCTAGGAGTTCCAGTATGATGTTGAAAAGGAGTAATGAGGGGGTACATCCTTGCCTTGTCTCTGATCTTAGTAACAAAACTTCCAGTTTCTCACCATTAAGTATGGTGTTAGCTGTCGGTTTTTCTACATGTTCTTTATCAAGTCGAGGAAGTTCCCCTCTATTCCTAGTTTGCTGAGAGTTTTTATTCACGAATGGAATTTTTTCAAATGCTTTTTCTGCGTCTGTGGATATAATCACAGGTTTTTTCTTCTAATTTAGCTTGTGCATATGATGAATTACATTAATATTACATTAATTGACTTTTGAATGTTGTATGCTTGGAATAAATCTCATTTGGTGAAAATAATTTTTTATTTTTATTAACTAAAGGAAAAAAATCCCTTTTTGATCTTACATTTTTTACATTTTAAGTGCGAGCAATGTGTTCGAATATACTTTGCACTTTTGGAAAGTCATAGTTCAACACTTTGGGAAAGTGTGTTTTGAAAGTCTGGTTTCAGTTTCAGTTTATTTTGCTAAAACTTGGTTTTCATAGCTTGACATGGCTGGCCAAGACATCAATAAAGACATATAGATTCAAAAAGAAGCAGATTATGGCTGCATTGAGTAATCATAATAATTTTTTTGAGCCATATATCAATTGCATTAGTCAGAGTTCTCCAGAGAAACTATACACACAGACACACACACACACATATCTCCTATAGGTTATACATATACACACATTTATATATTTATTACAAGAAATTGACTCATGTGATTATGGAGGCTGAGAAGTCCCATGATCTGCTGTCTGCAAGCTGGAGACCCAGGAAAGCCAGTGGTGTAATTTCAGTCTAAGCAGGGGAACTCATGGTCCAAGAAGAGGAGATACTGATGTCCCAGCTCAACCAGGTAGGCAGGAGGCGGTTGAATCCTTCCCATTTTTTGTTCTATTTAGGCTCTCAATGGATTGGTTGATGCCCATCCACATTTGGGAAGGCAATCTACTTTACTGAGTCCACCAATTCAAATACTAATCTCATCCAGAAATACACTCAGACATATCCAGAAATAATGTTTAATATGGGCACCCTGTGGCCCAGTCAAGTTGACACATAAAATCAACCATCACATCAATTATGCAAAGATTTTTGTTGAAATTTGGCTAGTGAATTTCTGTGTTTTAATGTCAAATTGTTTTAATAAAAGACATAGAATATACAGAACTTCGAAGATAACTTCATTTGGAAGATACTCAGACAGGGTTGAAAATGTCATGTTTGTGTTTTTAATAAATGTGCAAATATGAAAGTTTTATACACATAGTTTTCTACAACAAAAATAGCACAATAAAGGAAACTTCTTAACATCTATTTTCTCTTCATAGTATAGATATCTTTCAAAAAGCAGTTAATTTCTCACTCATTTAAAAAATATCAACTTTTTATTTCAAAGGGATAGATTATGTACTTTTACAAGAAGTTTCTGCTAAATACAAAAGTTAGGATCACTTATCATTTCAGAATAGGTCAGCAAATTTGAAATCCTTATTAAATGTAAAAGAAAAATGCAAAAGTCATCTTTAAGTTTCACAACTTTTAAAAAGTGCTTTCCCACAAGATCTCTGTATGGCACAAGTGATTTTCATGATTATTGCCCATCCCATCAGAAACTTTTATACAGATTCTGCTATTTAAGATAATATAATTCACACATCCAACTAACTGAGCATTCAAGCTGTAATCCCATACAACATACAGGCAGCAAGTCAACAAGCAAGGATGCCTTGGCCATCCCACTGTATTTTCTAAAAGTTTTCTTCTAATTGCGATAAAATTTGCATAACATAAAATTCACCATTTTAACCACAATTCCATGGTTTTTCTTTAGCATATTCATAATGTTGCACAACCATCACCACTGTCTAATTTCAGAACATTTCCATCACCCCAAAAAGAAATTTTGTACCTATTAAGCTGTCACTCTCACTCTACCTTCCCCCGCAGCCCCTGGCAACCACCAATCTGCTTTCTGTCCCCATTGTATTGTAAAGTTTCCTCTTTTCTCTCAGAAAAAGGTGCCTACTGTGTGTCACATGAGATCTCTGGGAGTATCTCAATTCAACAAGCATAATAAATATCATCAAAGTCTATTTAATTTCTTACTTTTTAAAAATTAGAAATATTATAGCAATTCTAATGATTTCTTTCTAAAGTCTACAACAAACCTTTACTGAGCACATTCTAGGGAATGTTGTAAGTGTTCAGTAAATTTGTTGGATAAATTTCCTTCCCCATTTTAAATCTCTCTCTCTCTCTCTCTCCCCTTGTCTGACACACACACTGACACATGCACACATCCCGCTTTGAGATTTTAGGTTAACTGTCTACACTTGTTACTGTAGAGAAGCCCTTTCTGCAAGCTCACATTCTTCCCCCTGCATCCCCATCACCACAGGCATGCTCGGAGCACAGCACTCTGTCCTAGAATGGGAGACTCTGTAGCCGCTGGAAACCTCCTTTGGGGCATCTCACAGTCCTTTTCCTCTGAAGTTTGTTTGGTTCCTCCCCAGGGTACAGGTCTCCTCTCTTCTCAGAAGCCACAAAATGTGGCCTCTTCTGAGTTTGCTTAGCTCTTTCTCTTCCAGAATAACTGCCTTAAGACATGCCCCCTCTTTTCCTGTGGCCCCAGTGGCACGTCACATAATCAACATGAGCTCTCCTACTGCCAGCTTTCTCTTAGACTCTGGAAGCCCGGAGTCTGGTTATCAGCTGGAAGCAGGAAAATGAAAAAGGAAAAATATGCAGGGAAAGGGAAGACAGAAATTAATACCACAAAAATTATTTTGTCACATTAAGATGGAACTAGAGCACTTTACCTGGACACCCATCCCTATTTAGGGTTGTTACAGTAAGTATATTCTTTTATTTTTCAGGCATGGAATTCAGGCCATTATTCTTAGATTCTTCTGATTTTACCATTAAGCAATTATGCTAGCCACTTTGAAGGGGCCAGTGTTCACTTCTGACCGAGCTGCGAGTAAAGGACAAGGGTAGATTTGAGTGTGAGCTTGTGATTGGGACTAGGGATGTATGATGCTCAGGCTTGGTTGGAAACTTGGTCAAAAGAGGAAGTCAAGCTTCACTTATGTTGATGCAGATTTGAATCTGAGAATCCACACATCCATTATTCATACAAGATGACAGGGAAAAGAAAGTTCTAGATTAATTTCCCCCAAATCTCCTCCTCAGGGACTTCTTGTGCAGTTCAAGCCAGAAGAGAGATTCAGTTTTCCATAAGGAAGACTTAAATCACTCTGTTGTCTGGAGTGAGCTCTTGTGTGGACAATTCTGGAATAAGTTAGACACTTTCAGACCGTGCCTGAATTGCCTCTACTGAAAGCCCATTGAAGGCAGGCCTGGGTCTTGGCCAACATTGTCTTTCCCCATGCCTTGCACAGCACTTGGCATATAGGAGGTGTGTAAATAATCTTAGTGGGGCTGGGCATGGTGGCTCATGCCTGCAATCACCGTGCTTTGGGAGGCCTAGGTGGGAGGATGGCTTGAGGCCAAGGAGTTCAAGATCAGCCTGGACAATATAGAGAGACCCCACCTCTACGAAAAATAGAAAAATTAGCTGTGCACAGTGGCACACACCTCTAGTCCCAGCTACTTAGGAGGCTGAGGAAGGAGGATCACTGGAGCCCAGGAGTCTGAGGTTGCAATGAGCTATGATGATACCACTGCACTCCAGCTTGGGCAACAGAGTAAGACCTTGTCTCTGAAAAAATAAAAATAAAATAGAAAAAAGTCTTAGCTGAATGAGCATGTAAGAGTGAAACAGAGAGTAAAGGTGTGTTAAAAAACACAACAGCCAAGGTCATCTCGATGCCTGTGGGGATACTATTCACCACCAACAGCCCTCCCTCAACAGGAACAGAAGAAAATTTAGTCCAGGGCTAGTGTTCATATCTGGCAGCACTGCAGCTACCCTGACCACGGGAAGAAAAAAAAAAAAAGGCATCTCCAGAGCAAGAAAAGCAGTGCCCAGCCTGGTGGAGTCCCAGCTCTAAATCTCCACTTCTTCCACATCCTGACAATCTTGGCTGATTTATTCCCATTTGGTTTTATGATCTGAGGCTTCTTACATTGCTAATACATTACTCATTTTAGCTGTATAGACAGCAGGGTCAAGTAAGTGACCTATTGGAGCTCAGAAGTGACTGACGGTCATGTAGACCAGGCTTCACTCGGAGGGGTCACTTGATATTTTGCTCTCTTGAGTAAATTTATAACTTTGAAAATTCTAATTTCCACCTTACTCAACCCCCCGACCCTCCACCTCTCCACCACCTCCCCTTCCTGCCACCCTGGGGCTGGGTAAATTATATTGCCTACTAATTGAGCACGCTGCTCCTACAGCTCAGTAATGAGTCAGAGGGATTTGGCTGTGTCTGCTCTTCTGGCTTACTCCTCTCATAAACATTCAGAGTGACAAACTTTTTCTTTGGCTTGAGGTCATAAAGAGAAAAAAAAACTTTTAATTTTTTTTTCCAACTTAAGACTTCAGTGAAATATTTTCCACCATCCTCAGCAAGACATAATACTTCATGTCATGAATAAGTTAATGAGAAAAATATGGATCCCCCCCCCCAGTCTCTTGGGGACCTGCTAGGCATTTTGCCCCTCTGAGGACCAGTTACTCGCTAAGTCTTTTGGGCTCTTGGAGAAGTCTCTGGCTTGGGTCTGGTCCCAAGGTACTGGGGATTAGTCTGTCTTTCTTTTCAGCTGTCTGCTGTTGCATTTACCTTGAACTTGGACACCCCTCTCCACTGAACTACCCTTACAATTCCCTGTCAAGTGGGTGGACGGCCCATAGCAAGCATCGCCAAGTGACAACTACCAATTACTTCAATACGGCCCTTTTCATATTTTATTTCATCTGTGGGTCAAAAATGTGCTTACCTAGAGAAGAGCATCCAGACTCTTAGCTAGGCATTTAGCTGGTTCTCTACCATCTGGCCACAACCTGCCTTGGCAACCTCATTTTCCACAACCCCTTTCCAGCTCTAAGCAAACAGTACTACTGCTATTGCCTTAACTCTCTTCCTGCTTAAAATGCTCTTCCTTTCAACCAATCTAAACCCTTTCCCTTTAGAGTGAGTTGGTGGGGGCAACACACTAATCATTTGGTGCTATTTTTACATTGATATTCTTTCCATATTTACTCAACATTTTTTAGTGTGCATGGTGGAGGGAAAAAATAGGTTTTTATGAATAAAAATAATATAAAGAAACAAATTGACTTTCTATTCCTTTCCAAGGGCTGAACAGAGTCAATGTCCTGAAAAGTCAACCAAAACCTTTCTGTCCTTTAGGTAGTTTTGTTCTCTCCTGGGTTTTTTAAAAAATAATTTCCCAAGTCACACAACTTTTTTGGAAGCATATGATGAAGTTTAAAATAGAGCTTATGAAAACTATCACTCTTTTTTGGTAGACAATGCCCACCAAACATTATTTGAGATAGGAAGTTCATTTGATTATGACTAGTCTTAGGTGGGGAGTAAAGCGTGCGGTGGTTGTACTTCCATGTTTGTGTCACAAAACATTCAATGGAAATAGATCAGCAAGGTACTAAAACATCATACTAAATATGATATGTATATATTAGGACCCTATTTTCTTAGGTGGGAGCAGAATCAATTTACATTTCACCAATTTAGTGAGAATGGGCCTGGGCAAACCTGAATTAAGGGGCATAATACCTGTAATTCACTCTAGGATTCTTCTGGGCTCCTCATGGGGAACTTTGTCAGTGAGAATCCTTTGTGAGACTTTGGCTCTGCTAGATGCACATTGTCCCAGATCTACATACTCCTTCACACTCTCATCTTCATTATCTCCCTCACCTTTATGTTCCTAGATAAGATTCCAATATCTTCCGCAACTAGAACTTTGCTACTCAAAGTGTGGACCACAGACTAGTGGCATTAGCGACAACTAGGAGCTTGTTAGAAATGTGGAATTTTGGGTCCCACCCCTGAACTCCTGAATCAGAGGTGATTTGTATGCACATTAAAATTTAAAAGCTTTGGATTAGTACATACTATACATTTTGGTATTCTTTCTAGTCGCTTCCCATGTGTGGTTTGTGGATTCTAAAGAGCAGTCATTATATCTTCTGATTCTTTAGTTTTCTCACAACACTTGTCTGGGCACAAAAAAAGGGTGTTAGGGACACTTTTGATGCAAGATTGGTCTATTTTTTAGTTGAATCCAGCCTTGGAATAAGAGAAAGAAGAGGAAATGTCCCTCACAGCTCTCACTGTTGTTCAACCTTTACAAATTCAAGTTTGATTTTTTTTTCAGGAAGTAGAAGAGCTATTTTTCCTCCAAGTCCTTTGATTTCTATAACTCTGTAATTGAGCTCCAAAGGCTGTTTTCAATTTGACCTCAAGTGCAATTCATGAAGACAACTTTGACAATACTCGTTCCACTTTGGGCAAAAATACTTCCATTGGAAATCCAGAAAGTGACCTATTAAGTACAATGTTTCTTAATTTATTGTAACAAGTGTATTTAGAAAAGCAAATAATCTATGACAGAACATAGAACTGTCCACTGTTATGAAATCCAATGAAGAAGAAAAAGTAAGCCAAGCCCTTTAAACTTTTTTTATAATAAAGCCAACAGCTCTCTACTTCCTTGGTGGATCTGTTTGCAGCATAGATCAAATGTAATTATGTAGGGAGCCTAATCTGTATACCTTCAGAATTCTGAACTTTCAGGGCAAGATTTCAGTTTTAGTTGCATGAAGGCCTCATGGCCTCCTGGGATACTGGAATAAGGATTAAGAGAAAGAGGTAAGAAACGTGAATAAATTTCTCTTTGGATTATGTGTGGGGGGTTAGCAGTTGTTACTGGGAACTCACTTTGGAGAGGGACAGACCTGAAAGGTATGTGGCTTTCAGATATCTGTTCATCATCACAAAAATGCTCTCTGGACCTATCCCTAAAAACTTCCTTCGAGCTTCTTGATAGATGAGAGTTTCATGGTGGAGTGATAAGGGTGACTTATAAAGACCTCAGAAGAGTTGCGGTTAAATAATCCAGCATGGCTAAAACTATGATTATTTGAGAGGAAAATATTTCCCTTCTTTAAGAGTAAAAATAATAGAGACCTACTCCTAAGGGTGGTACTGAATGTGGGTAGGAAGGTGAGCTGGAGCTTTGGAGTAAGAATGAAGGCAGCCAATGAGGAGGTCTATGAGCTATTTATGGAAGGGGGCGCTGTCTGGGGCATGGGTTCCTAATGATACTGGCTGGGCTTATCATGGACTTCCAAGGCCCTGGTCACCCCAAACTTTAACTGCCCAGAGACTGATGAGAAATGATGAACCAAGGGCAATGAACATCCATTCATTCATGAGAACAAACGCGTTCATCAGTAAAAACAAGCATTCATTCATGAGCTACCTACTATGTGCCAGGCATTGTGCTAGGTGCTAAGGGTAGAGAAAGGAATAAGACACCATTTTTGCCTTTGAAAAACTCCCAATCTAGTGGAGGAGTCCAGAAAACAGATATCTAAAGACTGGTGGAGCAAGTGCTGGTGTAGAAGAATATAGCACTCCAGGAATGGGATTTAATATCTTGAAGTGTCATCAGAGAAAGCTTTCTGATGTCCCTTGCTTACCACTTCCTATAGTTATGCCTTTTGCCATGTGACTTTACTATTCTTCACACGGAGTGTATTTACCCTCACTTTGACTTTAAACTTGACCATGTGACATGTTCTGCTCATGGGATGTTAGCAAATATAACTCGAGCAGGGCCTTGAAACATGCTTGCATGGCTGGACTTACATTCTGTGCTTCAGATACTGCCATGAGAAGAACATGCCTCGACTAACCACTGGTCCCTCAAAGAAGATGAGACACACTTGGAGCTCTTTTGAGCCAGCTGGACCTGCAGCTTGAAATGAAGCTTTGCTCTTCAGCTGACTGCTAGCTCTCCTCTCCCCTTCCCAGCAGAAGGGGTAAAGAAAGGGAGAAAGAGTAGGGTATGTGCAATTATTAAACACTAATTTTGTGCAGGGCACTGTCTCAGGGTCCTAAGCATGAGAAAATACACTAGGTCAGAGTATGGCTGATTAATAATAGTACTAGCCATAGCTATCACCATGTTTTTCCCATTTATTTATTTTTTTGTAAATACTCATGGAGTACAATTCTGTTACATTGATATATTGCATTGTGGTGAAGTCAGGGCCTCAGTGCATACATCACACACTATTACTGAGTGTTTCTTGTAGGCCAGTCCCTGTGCCCTAAATTTGGCGTTTTTCTCATTTATTCCTCATGGCCACCCTTCAGTAAAGACTATCATCATCCACATTTTATAGATGAGGGATCTGAAGCTCAGAGAATTTTGTGACGTGCCTGGGGTTATGAGAAAAAGAACATAAGAGCTGAGATTTGAACCTGACTCTCGGACTCCAAATCCTCAACTCTTAACTGCTTGGCTACAGAGAAATGAGGAAGAAGGCCCAAGTTGGGACTTTGGCCAGGCCTAAACGTGTCTGTTGGTCCCTGTCAGCCTTATCCCCACCTGTCTGTGGCCTGGAATCAATGGAGGCTTGGCCTGAAGTGGAAGCCCCCTCGCCGATAATGAGAAGGATTGAATAGAGCCTATTGTTCTATTAGTAGACATGCCAGGGAGGTCATTATGTGCCAGGCACTATTCTAAGCCTTCTACATGCATTAAAAGATGTCATCCTAGCTGTTAAAAACTATCCTTTGAGATACAACTATTAAACTATTATTATACTCATTAGTGTTCTCACTTTGTCAGCTGGGGAGCCTCAATTAGCTCATTCATTCCACACATTGTCATTGAGCCCCTAATGTGTGGCTGGTCCAGTTTCCAGCACAGGGGAGTATGTAAATAAGACAGATGTGGGCTCTGCTCTCATGGAGCTTCTAGTCTAGAATAATTTCTGCCAGCCCTTTTCCCCAAGCCTAGCGCCATCTTTAGTGTCTGCTCAAATACACACCATTAACACTGCCACTTCAGAGCCTCATCGCCTCCCTGCCCTACGTTTGGACAGACCTAAATTTGCTGTGGCCATTTAGATTTAGAGATTTGCTCTGACATACCCTTCCTGGAGAGGAGCCCATTTGCTGGCCCCAGGGGGGTTTGCCCCGAATTCCCACTTTAGCCCTTCTTGACTTGTTCTTTCCTTATGACCAGGAGTTCCCAGCATGCCCTGGGATTGGGCCCTCCGCAGAGATGGCAGAAGCACACATCACTTTACCGTACTTCCTTTAAAAGCAGTGTTCCTGGGTGGGCCATTCTGGTAATTGATCACTTTGCACCTGTGTGGGAGGATAAGTTTCCCCCACTTTGGGTTAACCCACACTCACCATACCAATGGAAGTAAAGATTTCTGCCCCTAAATCGACAGCAAAAGAAGTCACTAGCCACCACCCAAATGCCATTTGGAGTGTGAGAAATATGTGCACAGAAGTATTCTCAGAGGAATCATAATTTACTTGATGTGCTCTCTAGACCAAATTCCCTTAAAGTAGCTGAACTGTGAGGCCTTTATCATGGTGGCCCTTTTGGAAATGGCAGCCTGCCTCTGATTCACTACACTTCCCAGAATATTTACGCCAGCATGGGCTTTCTCAGAGTTCTTAGGAGGCCTGAGCCACAGGCTGCTGAATTAAGCTGTTTTCATGAGGAATAATTTAATATTCAAATAAGCAGTAATTAAAGAGCAGCTCTTCCTCTGGCTCTTCACCCTGTCCTCCCTGACCTAGCTTGCTGCTAGAGGCAAATCATGAATCCTGCAATTGTGAGACTGAGTGGCCGACTTCATTGCCAGCACAGTTAAGCCAAGCTACAGAGAAGAAAGTACAATACGGCTCACTGGGTCTTAATACCTCATAAATCAAATAGATTTTTCCCATGGTCAAATGGTCATGCCACATTCTGGTTTCCAGTCAGATTTACGAGCGTGTTCTCCACATGAGATACATACTATGATGGACTCATTGGCACAGAACACAAAGAAACACAGAGCACTTAGGAACCAAAATATAAGGAGCCTGTTGACCCCAGCTAGGCTCTCTTCACTGTCAAGCTAGTTATTTTAATTCCCATTTGGGGACAACTCAGGTCATTAATGGCTTCTCAGTGTCCTAATGAAATCAAGGGAGGAAGAAGGCACCCAAGTTGTTGGAGCTATCTTCCATGTGATTTTCTTCTTGGAAAGTGACTTTGGCTGGCTCCACAAAAGTTATTCTAGTCTTTGTTGGATGGACTGGGCCAATAAGGAGAACAGAGTCAGTGAGAAGAGAAAATAAGAACAGAGAAGTGTGGCTTTTAAGCAGGAGCTGAGAACCGCCTGTGTGGGAATCCTGTGGGCCAGTCTGTGTCTTCCTCACCTTGGGGAGAGTCGAATTCTTGCTTTACACATATTCTGTGGAGAGCACATGGGATGGCACCCCCAGCCTACATGCCAGGCTGAGTCAGTCCTAATCCTCATCCTACTTAGAGGTGCAGGGATTTTGTGAAGCCAAAGATGTAAAAATGATTTGGGGGTAGGGGAAGTATAAAAGTAATTTGGAGAAAACAGATGCTTTTCTCTTTGAGCTTTGTGAGCATACATTGAATGTAATCACCACAAAGTTAGGGAACGTCTTTCAAAGAAGAAAAAGGAACAGGTTTAGATGCATTCAGTGACATATCAGCATTTCCTCAGGCTTTTATAATCCTGTGTTTCTCATCCTGTATGTTTCCTTTTGCTTTGTTCTTTTGGCTTCACTAAAAAAATAAATAAACAAATATAGAAAGTCTGGTTTACCCCAAGCTGGGAAGCAATTAATAATGCATTGTAGAATTGTGACAAATTCTGGACTTATGACAAGGCCACCATCACTCATATGGCTGTTCATTTTGCTAAAGGCTTTTGTAGAATGAGGCATTCTAATTTAACCAATTTACTACTCCAGATTTACTACTTTATGGTCAGTTGGGTAACTGCCTGTGCAAAATTTTCACAGAGAGTAGGATTTGAACCACTTTGCAGTCTTCTAGGATGTATTATGTATTAGGCGATCTATGATAGCACATGACCTTAAAAAATAACAATGACTCAAGGGCAGAGTGTTTAAACTCTGGGACAAAGTATATACTCCTTCCCTCCCTTCTTTCCCTACCTTCCAACCACAGCATTTTTATTAACTTAAAATGAGGCTAAAATAATCCTCAGACAGCCTTGAAGTAGATTAAAACCACAAAAAAAGCCTGTAGCTTGGAAGGATGTGCCCAGGGCAACCTGGCCTTGGGGATGAGTCATAAGGAGATGGCACAATTGCCTGTGTCTTCAACTATTTTTAGCCCCAGCTGATAGAGCTAACTAACTCCTTCTGCTCCCCTCTCATGCCCCCTGAGTCACTCTAGCACAAGAGGCCCCAGGCCGCTGTCCCCAGCACTCTAGGACTGGCTGTGTTCAGGCTTCTCTCATGATCAAAGAAACTTTTCCTAAAATCTCTTTAAAAATAGGAAGTTCTTCTACTGGAGTCTATCTTTGATGGGTGATTTATGTACCAGAAATAGACCCATGTGGCCCCAATGCCCTTATAGAAATGAATCACTTCAAACATTCTCTTGTTGTTTGCATGTGCAGGGAATACACAACAGGAAAAATCTGGAAGAGCCTATCTGTTTTCCTCAATCTGTAACTTCTGTGTGGCCACTGAAAGGACAAGGTCTAACCGGTTTGCGACTTTTACTGAGCCCGCATGACCCCAACTGGGTTGAACATTTTCCAGAGACATACAATAGAAAGAACGATATGTTCATTTGGAAGATTAACAGCTCTGTTTATGCAGTGTTTCTGTGAGAAAGGAGTGTTTGCTCCACTGCATCACTGTAAATTGCCATCACGTCACAGAAAATAAGCAAACGTTAATGTAGGAGGGGGGACATCTTTTCCTTGTTGTTACATAATCTAGAAAATGCAAAACACTGGAATATAGGGATGTTGTGGTCAAAGGAATTTTACAGAATCCCTCAGGGAGTTGTGTATACCCCCTCCAACAACAGGATGAAGAGTCCTTTATTAGAACCAGGGTCTGTGCTCACTGGGCCCCACAGATGTTTGGCTGCCTTGCTGATCCATATCGCCTATGTTTACTCCTCCTAGACTGGAATGCTTCCATAAGCCAAGATGCGCCTGTAACTTTTCATTGGTTGGTGGTATTCTCTAACCCTCACACATGCATTTTAACTGAGGAAGCAGGACTTAAGGAGCATCCTTTTACCAAACTGAAGTTAGTTTGCTTTCTTATTTGTTTATAATAGCCTCAAGAGAGATACTTCTTCCATACCCCTCTCACTAGAAAATAAACTCCTTTGAGCTTTTTTCCCATTCTCTAAGGTCAGGCTCTCCTGTCCTTGGTAGGGTAAGCTCAGTGTCAAATGCTGCTGGTTCTCTTCAGCTGGATGTGGCTAATCTGTCATTTCCTCAAAGGGCACCTTCTGGAACCCATGGCCTTCTCTGGATCCGCCATGCTCCTTAGAACAATTGCAAGTTGAGAATTAAGACAGGAGACCATAGGCTCTTGGCTTTCCTTCTTGGCTCAGCCATTGCATCCCAGGATCTTCCTGGGCAAATAATTTAAATGTTCTGCTCCTTAATTCCTTCACTACCATGAAATGATAACCACCATAGTTACTTGGGAAAGAACCCTTTTGCAATCCTGAAATCAAATCCACCATTTGAAGTTCAAAACCATATAAAGTCACCAAGACTTCAGTGACTTTATATTCTGTCAATAGTCTTGGTCAAAATACCCCCAAGAAAAAAAAACAGGGATTTACCTATACCATTATGGGAACTTGAACATTTTTTTCCCAGTTCAAGAAACAAAACTGTCATTGAGGCTAATCAGAATAGTCTCTTCTGCCAAGGCATCCTGCTTTTGATGAAGAATGAGAGGAAAGGGAAAGGCTGTTGCAAATGACCAAGATGGTCATTTACATCTTCATTAGTAAAAACTAAAAGCTACTCAGAAGATGCACAGATCTAAATAGAAAGTGGTGTTGTGCAGCTGCTATGGAAAACAGTACGGTGGCTCCACAAAAAATTAACAATAGAATTACCAGGCCAGACTCCGTGGCTCACGCCTGTAATCCTAGCACTCTGGGAGGCCTAGGTGGGTGGATCGCTCGAGGTCAGGAGTTCGAGACCAGCCTGAGCAAGAGTGAGACCCCGTCTCTACTAAAAAGTAGAAAGAAATTATATGGACAACTAAAATATATATAGAAAAATTTAGCTGGGCATGGTGGCACATGCCTGTAGTCCCAGCTACTCGGGAGGCTGAGGCAGTAGGATCGCTTAAGCCCAGGAGTTTGAGGTTGCTGTGAGCTAGGCTGACGCCACAGCACTCACTCTAGCCTGGGCAACAAAGCGAGACTCTGTCTCAAAAAAAAAAAAATAGAATTACCTTATGATCTAGCAGTTCCACTTCTGGATATATAACCAAAAGGATTGAAGGCAGAGTTCTAAAAAGATATTTGTTTGCTCATATTCATAACAACATTATTCACAATAGCCCAAATGTGGAAGCAGCCCAAGTGTTCATCCATGGATGAATGGATAACAGAATGTGGTGTACCCATGCAATATTATTCAGCCTTTAAAAGGAAGGAAATTTTGACACATCCTACAACATGAATGAACCTCGAAGACATTAAGCTAAGTGAAATAAGCCAGACACAAAATGAAAAATACTGTATGATTCCACCCATATGAGGTACCTAGAGTCATCAGAGTCATAGAGACAGAAGGTAGAATGATGGTTGCCAGAGGCTGGGGGAAGCGGGAGATGGAGAGTTGTTGTTTAATGGGTACAGAGTTTCAGTTTTACAAGATGAAAGGAGTTCTGGAGATTGGTTTCACAACAAAGTGAATGTACTTAAAGAATGTACTTACTTTATACACTTAAAAATAGTTAAGATGACCAATTTTATGTTATATGTATCTCACAACAATAATTTTTTTAATTAAGCAATTTTTTAAATAAAAAATAAGTGGGAAGTAATGGTACCAAGGAAGCTTTGGAATTTCCTCAGGCTGCAGTGCACATTAAGCATATGTCCAGTAAAGTCCAAGGTGTTCTTTTGCTGGTCTTAGAGCAACGTACTGAGAGTTAAAGGTAGTTCTTACTGACTCCAGGGAATTTGTACATCAGCTATAGAAGGTGGTTTTGACAAGACAGGCAATCCAGCTTAATCTCTGCAATTCCTATACATTCTTGGGTGCCATCCCATGTGATAACCCAGAGCTATCCTCTTCTAATAGAGAAGAAAAAAGGCAATTCCTAACTCTAAGAGCCGAGGGGATCGACAGTTGACTCTGTTCACTTGCTTGCCAACTGTGTGAAGATTTCAGGACCTGCTGGAAGCCTCAACAGTGCTAGAAAGGGCAATTTTTTTTTCACAGCTCTATGAAGAGAAGACACCCAAACAGATGGCTTCCTGCTCAGATAGTTGCTAAAGTGAGCTCCCAATTTTCCTTCTGAGAGGCTGAAATGAAAGTTACCATGTTATGGAATTCCTTAAAAATCCTCTTTAAAAAGCAGAAATTAGTATTTTTCACTCTCTTTATGGACAATTTATTTTTTTCCTCCTAAAGAGACTCAACTATGGGGTTGGCTGGAAGGTCCTCAGCATCTCCCCCAGAAAAGACAAAAAGGAATTCTACTAACTTCTCCTAATTAAAAAGAAAATCAAACCAAACGATTCCCCAATAGGCTGGACTCTGTAAGGTCCCCTGAGAAGGGAGTGGGAGTGAAGGTAGGCAGTTCAAATTTCTTCCATCACCACCATTCTGGGCCCTGGGGGCAGATGACTGTGTAATAGTATGACGCAAACATCAAACAAAACCTTTCCTGTGGTTCCTCTAAACACAATCAAGAAAAACTGGAACTCTTGTAAAAGCTTTACATAATTCTTAAAAAAGAAAAAAGGAAATAAACACAGATAGTGGTACAAGGTTCACAAAATAGTTTTTTGAAGCTAGTTTGGGCAGCACATTTCCAGAGCTTCTAGCTTATACTGCCTTTCATGTGCTGTGTAGGGATTTGTGTCTTCAAACCCAAATTATCAAGCTCTTATCTGATCCTTTATTTCTGTGCTTCTGTTGTCATGTGGCTGGTGCCATCATGAAGCCTGCCACCAGAGCTTCGACCAACCTATGAGATATCTTTGTGTGAACCCGATAAAGGTGCCCTCTCTGGGCAAATGCAGCCCAGGGGAGCAGAGTGCAGCCTGGATTACAGCTTCTACTTACTCCCTCAGCAAGGCACGCTCATGCAGTGAACAACCTGCTCAACTGCATTTGGCGGTTCTGCCAATCACCCAGGGCTAAAGATTAAGATAACCTGTTATTTGTATAACTAAGACTGCATATACTAAGTCTCCTTTACCTGCCTAGCACCTTAGCTTTCAGGTCTGGCTTCTGGTCTAAAGAAATGCTCCTTCTCTAAGTAACCTGCCATTAGAAATGACGTCTCAGGATTCCACACCTTATAAAGACCTTCTTGCCAATCTACCAATAGGTCTTTTCTTTCTTTCTTTCTTTTTTTTTTTTTTTTTTTTTGAGACAGAGTCTCGCTTTGTTGCCCGGGCTAGAGTGAGTGCCGTGGCATCAGCCTAGCTCACAGCAACCTCAAACTCCTGGGCTTAAGCAATCCTTCCGCCTCAGCCTCCCGAGTAGCTGGGACTACAGGCATGCGCCACCATGCCCGGCTAATTTTTTCCATATATATTTTAGTTGGCCAGATAATTTCTTTCTATTTTTAGTAGAGACAGGGTCTCGCTCTTGCTCAGGCTGGTCTCGAACTCCTGACCTTGAGCAATCCACCCGCCTCAGCCTCCCAGAGTGCTAGGATTACAGGTGTGAGCCACCGCACCCGGCCCTACCAATAGGTCTTAATATAGTGATTATATCATTTGTACAATAACTATTATTTGGAGTCATAAATGGGTGTTCCTGCACTAAGAGGAGTTTTTAAATGCTAGTTTAAGGGTTACTGGATAAGAAATAGTTGAACTCAATTTGTATTTCTAAAGGACAGGTCCCCTTCCAACAACCGGGTTCTTCAGCTAAACAGCATTTGCAGTGAGCCAGTGTGGAGTCTCCATGTTGATTGCCATCCAACTCTACAAAAGCTCAGAAATATGTTTTTTTGAGCAAAGCAGATAAGCTTTGTGTCTAGGATCAACATGCTGATTTTCAGCAAAACACACATCCTGCTGGGTCCTGCTGTACTCACTCTCCACACATTTTGAATAGACTATCTTACAAAAGCAAAGGGCTGTTGCCTTGTAGAAAAACTCATGTCCTTTGAAAGGGCTGTGCCCTGAGCGTATATGTGTTGGTAGGTATGTGGTGCTTGGGGTAATCTCTCTTTGCCCAGGCTCCCCTGAGGTTAAAAGGGACATCGAGTGACAAGAGAAGCCCATAACTTAAACTACTTGATCAACAACATAGACAAAGAGTTCTAAATTTACAAATATGCTGTGCTGTAAAATATTCTCCTATAGAGGCAATGTTATGAGCTACTCAGGTTTCTAGATTAGTCTGCATCCCTCCCCAAAAAGCCCAGCACCTATAATATACATTTTAATTGGAAATATGTTGGAATATTTTTGTAACAGAGAAAATGGCCTAAAAAAAAGGGTAAAATGTTTCATGAGCTGTCTCTTTAAAACCCTCTTACCCTTTTTGAGAATTAAAACCTACATTCCTACCCAAGGCCAGTAATCAGAGGGGCAGGGGATTGTCCTTTGTTCTTTGTACCACAAGAGATGGCTCAAGAAAATTGTCCAGGCAGAGGTCATAAGACTGTCTTCTCAAGAGATGGGATGGATCAGAACCATCAACTATAGGTGAACAACAATCGCCTGAAGCTCAACCACCCCCCCCCCCTTAAAAGCTCTGTATTTCTGCTTATGGATAGGACATTGGTACTTTAAGACAAGAGTCTACCTACCTCCTCATTTGCTGGCAAATTAATCAACCTCCCTTTCCTTCTCGTCAAACCACTTGTCCTTGTTCTTCTGATGTGGCCTCAGAGATAAGTGCCAAACTTTCGATAACATTTTTAGTAGAAACTTTTTAGTGGGAATATTATTAGCACAAATAATCTACACTTAGTTGGAAACAAATCTTTTGCAAAATGAGTTATTAAGGAAGAAATTGTAAATACATATTTGCTTGTTTGCTTTTTGAAATGGTGGTCTCACCACTTTGCCCAGGCTGGTCTTCAATTTCTGGGCTCACGTGATCCTCCTGCCTCAGCCTCCTGAGTATCTGGGACTATAGGGGTGAGCCATTGCTCCCAGCTCGTGTTCTGTTTTTAATAATTTAGAATGCTGGAGTTTGGGGTAAATGCATGCTTAGAGGCATTTGAAAAGGTAAAGGGTGATTGGGGGTCTTCCAGGCTTATTTAAAGGACTCTAGAGATTGATTATAATGATTTTCTATTTAGATTTATTCCACCTTCTGTCTCTCATGTTGATGCATGATTGGTGTGAAGGGGGTATTTGGAGCTCACAAATGGGAGAGAGAACAAAAGGAGGAGAGGGATAGGAAGAATAAACAGAGATTATGAGAAGTAACAGAAAGAAACAAAGCAATTAGGCACAAAGAAGAGGAGCAAAGTGGCCCAAGGTGGAATGAACTGAAATGTACATAATCTCAAAAGCAAGAAAGGAGGGGGTGGAGAAGCACTGTTGGCCCTGGTGCCTGTTACACCAGGCCCTCCTTCACATTAAGTCACTGCAGTTACTAACCAGAGTAGCCACAGTGGGTGGGCTGGCAAAACAAAAGGTCACTCACTGGTTGTTCATATGCACATGGCTTTCTTGAGTTAGGTGTTTATGGCTTGGGGAATCCATTTTTTTCCTGGTAATCAATTGACAGAAAATACAGAGAACAAAAATTTATCAGTACTAGTTAACATTTATTAAACTCTGATTATGAGCCAATTACTTAGCTAAGTGCTGAACACACATTGTTTCCTCCTTTCCTGCGGCTGCTCTGTGAGCTTGGTGCTATGATTCTCCCCACTTAGCAGAAGAGCAAATTAAGGCATAGAGAAAATAGAGAGCTGGTCTCGAAGTTACAGAGCTTGTAAATGAAGGAATTGAGTTCAAACTAGGGAATCTCAGTCCAAAGCCATATTATACAGTCCTCATGGAAATGCTGGATGGCTAATAAATGCTTTGTGATCAAAGTGATAAAATAAATTAACACATTTAAAACTGCTACAGTGTTTTTGTGATTCCATCAACTGCTTAGCTGTGTTTCTTGGCGGAGGCAGCTAGAGGATGATAATTGAAGTTCCATCCATCACTGTTTCTCTGCCTCCCTCCCTGCTTCAATCAATCAATAAGTATTTATTAACCCCCCCTACTCTGTGTTAGGCATTGTGCTAAGCACCAGGGATAAACTGGTGAAGGGGATCCAGGCCCTGTTCTCAAGGAGCTCCCAGAGCAGTAAACAGGCTCTTAAAACATAGTGTTACCTGGGCAGGAACCCCAGAGTTGTAGGAAAGGAACCTCACCTAGCTTTGTGGTTGGGGACAAAGAAAGACTTCTACACTGACCTGAAGGATTAGTAGGGCTTAAATGGATGCAGATGGGTAAGGAAAAGTGTGGTAGAGGAGCCAGTGTGAGCAAAAACCTAGAGGATTTATATGTCATTTTTCTTCTGAAACAGAAACTGGTCAGTCTGACATCATTCAGCGGGGTATCCCATTCAAGTGGAGCACTTGGAGTTGGAGGAGGAAAGGTTTACACTCAGTGGTGTGCTGGAACCAGCTTCATATTTCTTCCTAACTCTGCGTTCAGTGAGGTCAGATTGGTAGCTTGAAATTGACTATGGTGGGAGTATCTATACCACAGAAATTGGCAACTGCTACAGATCAGGGTTGTTTTTTTTTTTTTTTTTTTTTTTTTTTTAATTTCCTGGAGAGCTGGTTGTTAAACATTTACCAAAACACCAGTGGACACTGATTCTGGAGACCACACTACTGCAAAAATATGTCTGTGATGTGGCTTTATGTCTGCTTCTTACCTAGAACAGAACATATTTTTCCTGATATTTTGTATCACCCACGGGCAGCTGCTCTTGAGCTGAAACTGGGATGGAGATCAGCAACAGGACGCCCCTGCAATAGTTTCATCACCCAGGTCTCCTTTGACTGCGAATCTTGCCACATTCACACATGCTAACATCCTGTGAGTTTTCCCACATTCGCAGCTTTTGAAGTCAAACATATGTTAAAAAATAAACTGACACTGTTTTCCTTAGACATTAATGCTCGTTAGCACGCACCTAGACTCCACATTTTCACACCTGTAATTTGATTTACATGAATAACTAAATCTTTGCTTATATCTACTTGAAGTTATCCAGAAGAAACTAACATTTCACTTTCAGAAGCAGATTCCTGTGGCACAGATATCAGCAACTTGCTCAAAATATTATCGGAGATGAATGATACACTCAAAATCCACCTTGCCACACACAATGATCCAGTTTCGATGGAAAAGGTCATGGACTGTGATCTTATAGGAAATAAGGAATAGACCAGGGCCGAGACCAGGTTTAGCATGTGACACTTTGTCATTTTCAGTCATTTGACCTCCTTTTTTCCCCCCTCTCTTTATTGATCTGGCACAGATTTATATATGCAGAGCAGACTGAGCAAATTCCCTTGTGCCCTGGGGATGGTGTTTCTCTCTGTCCCTGGAAGGAAAGACAGCAAAGATAGGTAAGTCATATCCACATGGTAGGTGGAGCAGTTAGAATAGGACTGTCTCCATCTGAGAGGTAGAGGAGAAAATTCAACCTAGCTCATGACATGCTGGAAGTTTATTTATTTTTCACACTCAATACAAATTATCATCTTCAAATTTTATCCATCTGCTTTTTCAGTGAGAAGAGGAGATTTTTATTCTGGAAGTCATACCAAATGTTTTGGAGAAGTGCATGAATTTCTAAAGCATTTTTTTCTGTAGATTTAGATGTTAACACCTTGATGCACAGGCACTAAAACTATTTCTCAAAACTAATTGAAATGAAGCAAAGCTTTTCCCTTCTAAGAGTCCATCCAGGAATGAAAAGATGAAACAGAGAGAGGTGGTTGGATTACCCAACTAACCTGGTGGGACAAGACTCCCTCAAATCTACTGTTTTCGCTCCCAATTAAATTTTTTGTCTGTAGTCAACAAGCCACTACTAAAACTAATATAGAGTTGGTGTTAATATCAGTAAACAAAACAGTAGATTTTTTTAAAAAAGAAAATGTTTAAAAGTTTACATAAATCAACTTTCTAAAAATGCCAATTAATTGTTTCTCTCTCTAAACCCGCAGGCTTTTGTCAATTTAGAAGGCAATGTAGAGAAGTTGAAAAAGCATGAACTTAGGCTCAAACCACAGCCTCACTACTTTCTGATCATGAGGCATTGAGCATTTCACTGAACTACTCCATGCCTCAGTTTCCTTATTTGTAGAATTGAGGTAAGAATATCTATTGCGTAGATTTGCTGCAAGGGAGCCTAAGGTACAATATTTGATCTATAACAGTATCTATTACTATTGATTTAAGGTTTCTTTTTTGTCCAGGTTGTGAGTTCTAATTTGTAGTATGGAATTTAAAAAAACTTGTGACTCAAGACTTTGTAGAAGTGATTGTGGGATGAGGGAGACAGGGGGAATAGAGTTCTCTTACCAGATATTCAAGCCCATATTCTTTTGCTATGTTGAACATTGGGAGGATGTGGCCATGTTTCTAGAGACACATTTTTCAAAAACTCTCTATTCAAAATATTTTGCATTTTTCAATAGCACCTTTCTTTATTCTTCTTTCCTCTTTTCCTTCCTGCCTTCCTGCTTGCCTTTTTAGAGACCAAGAAAGAATATATTAGAAGTATTATTCTCTCAATTATCCCAACATTTAACATTATCCTTTTAAATTCTCTATAATGCAACTCTGTGTGTTATGCATAAAAGTCATAGCAAAAAACAACCTCCAGAAATTGGACTTGTCTTTTTTCCATTAACCACCTGTGGCTGGACCTGATTACATCACTGATCTCAACTGAGTCTTATAATTTATATCTTCGTATTCTAGATTGGCTTGTGACTTGCAGAAGAGATTCTAGATGATTCACTACGTATTTGTAGAATCTTATTTCATGTGAAAGCGATTTTTAAATAAAACCATAAACATTTTCATAACTGGAAACATTGTCAGTACAAAGTAGTTCTCCAAAATCTACTCTGTAACCCTCAGGGATCCAGTTCCATCACATCTTTTTTCTCAAAATTAAATTTAAAATTACTTAAGAGTGAGATTGGCAAGGGGCCCAGCATCCTCTATTTGTGTCAACCGTCCCCAACCCCCATCAGTTGCTTATGGTCTGTCTTTGTGGACACCTGAAGGCCTCTCCTTGTGTCAGTCAGCCTGCTGTTGCATGGCTGCCATCCTTCCTTGACTCCTCAATGCCCCCTCAGGGCCCTCGTCCCCTCCACCTGCCTGCTGTTGCTGGCTCTGTTACAGTGAAATCTTGCTGGCCCCAGGCCCTTGTGACCCACTGGGAGAGCACAATTCCCCAGCTAGAGAAGCTGCAAGCATCCACCCACACAGAACTACAAATACCACTCCTCTTCCCAGTCCTGGGGACTCTATCTCAGAGATGGAGGCACATACTCTTTACCCCTTGAAAAACAATGAAGTAGTCATTTTGCTCCTTCTAACTCAGTATGCTTTTGATTGGAATGATACCAACTCAGTAAGGGGTCTCTTGGCTTTATGTAGGTGAGAAGATATTATTAACAGTTACTGGCTGGGCGAGGTAGCTCATGCTTATAGTCCTAGCACTTTGGAAGTCCAAGAGAGGAGGATTGCTTGAGGTCAGGAGTTTGAGACCACCCTGAGCAAGAACAAGACCCCCCTCTCTACAAATAATAGAAAAATTAGCCAGGCATGATGGTGCATGCCTATAGTCCCAGCTACTCAGGAGACTGAGGCAGTAGGATCGCTTGAGCCCAGGAGTTTGAGGTTGCTGTGAGCTAGGCTGACGCCACGGTACTCTAGCCAGGGCAATGGAGCCAGATCCTGTCACAAAAAAACAAAACAAAACAAAACAAAACAGTTATGCATGTAATTAATAAGAAATTTTAAAATAAATACAGCTTGTTAGTTAGTTGACATCTTTATCAGTCAAGGTCCTTCAGGAAACAGATGGCCTACTCAAGGGATGATTGAAGGACCCATTATATTATAGAATTGTGGACAGGGTTAAAGGAACCAAGAAGGTTGGTAATGTATCCCAGACACTAATAAAAATAGGAAGCCATTACCACCTGATTTTTAAAAGAGAGAGGGAAAAGTGCTGTTACTGGAACCCAAAGAGAGCTATAGCTGTGGGAGAGGGGCTACCTGTTGACAATGGAAACTGGGGCTTGCAGAGAGGTAGGGTGGGAGTGGGATGCATTTCCTGACCTCTCTCTGCCAACCCTTTGATTTCCTGTCAATGCCACACATTGGCCCAATCTAACCAGAAGCCAGACATCTGATGAACTCAGGTGATGCCTGGGTACCAAAGAGGTCAATCTCAGGGCACAGAGAAGGAACGAGAAGGGAGAAACATGGATCTAGAAGAGCAAACCGAGAAAAGAGCCAGCAGAACATCTTTTAACACAATATTGAATGGATGAAAAGATTGAGTGTTAAGGAAAATAAAAGATGGGTCCTGGTCAATAGAAAAGGTAAGGGAGGAAGGGATGAACTGAGGGACAAGGGATCCTCTCTTCCTGTCTGCTTCCCAGACTGGAATCCTAGAAGTTGCTGCTAACTAAGTCCTCTTTTCATCATACCTCCATAAGAGGAGACCTTTCCTCAAATGACCTCACCTTCCAGTCCACAATTTGAAATGCAGGCATCAATTACCGGCTAAGAAAACCTACCAGTCAGGACTTCAGACCATCTACAACTAGGCAATCAATTCTCAAATGTGAAGATTATTGTCTTCCACTTTCTGTTTTGCTACTGGGGAAGGGAAGGAAGAGTGATCATTTATCTTCTGCCGCATAATAAGTTACTACAAAACTTGGTATAAAACAATGATTTCTTATTTCTCTTATTTCCCTGGGTTGACAGGGCTTGGCTGGGGCCACCTTATGCTCATATCATATAGCCAAGGTCTGCATTCAGCTGGTAGCTTGGTTGGACTAGGAATGTCCAAGCTGGCCTCTCATCCTCTAGGGTTTCTCTGTGTGTGGGCTCTCAACATTCAGTAGCTAACCTAGGCTTCCTTACAGCATGGCAATGGGCTTCCAAAGAGTGTTCTAGGAGGACAAGTCCCAGTGCACAAGTATTTATTAAGTCTCTGCTCACATCATGCTAGCTAATGTCCCATTGGCCAAAGAAGGCACATGGCCAAACTCAAAATCATTGTGGGAGGGAACTACATGAGGGCACAAATATAGGGAGATATAGTCCATCAGGGGCCACCAATGTGACAGTGTTGGGGCTCAGAAAACAATACCCCAAAATGAAAGCCTCAGAGGCAGCCTCAGAAGCAAAAGTTTTTCTCTGACCTTCTCCTGCCCTCCTATCTCTTAGTCCCGTTCCTCCCTGAGACTGGCCATAGAAACTAGAATCCCTCTTCCCCAAGGCAGGTCATAGAAACCAGAACCCCCTCTCCCAAAAGCAGCCATAAAACCTAAAAATATTTTATGTAAAAAATTGGCCATAAAGAAATTATCTGACCTACCTTGTTTGACTGTAGATCATAAGACCCCCATTCCTTCCAGACAGGGCCCCGCCCCACACCAAGAAGGAAGGAATGCATACTCAGAGAGGACAAGAACAATCTAGACAGACAGGCCTTGCTGGGTTTACCCACTCGGTCTATTGGTATTAAATCATACCCTTCTTGTCCAATCATATTTCTACACAGCTGTCCATACTTTGTCGAATGTAAGCACAAAAATAGACAATTTCCCCTGTATCTTTTGGTCTTCATTCTGAAAGCTCCTGTGTGTATACATTAAAAAAATTGTATGCCTTTTCTCCAATTAATCTACCTTTTGGGAGTCGATTTTTCAGACAATCTCAGAGGGCCACGGGGAACTCCCAGCTTTGCCCCTACAACAGTCTGCCACCAAAAAGTGAGAGGATCTGGTCCTTGAAGAGCAGGGGGGGTCATCACCAAAGTGAAATGTTACAGAAAGGAATCCAGAAATCAAAACTTGCTAAGATTATCCTGTTACCTTGGTTTTATGAAGGCAAATACATGTTATGCTCAGAAGTTTGTTGCTGTAAACGTGGGCAGTGCTGGTTCCATGCTTTATAAAGGTTTTTTTTTTTATAACATGGAGTAATAATGCAATTCATTATCCAAGAGAGTCATTATCACAGTGTCAGGGTAGCAGGCTTGCTCTTTAGGTTTGAGGAAAGGGAAAGAGGTGTGAGGGTGGGGAGGAGTGGCCAGAGGGAGTGGGAGAATGGAGCTCAGGGTCATTTTGCACCCAACTGAAGGGTCAACACAAAACTAGCACCTGGCCTTTCACCTCTTGCTCTGGACTTAGGAAAACAGAGCTTAATGGAAATCAGAGTTATGCTAAGTTTGACAAAATTGGAGGCATTTATTTAACAAGTAAGAAGCAGTCTGCTCACAGTTTGTAACACTGAAGATTGTGAGTGGGGGGATCCCCAGAAAATAATCCCCCTTGATTTGTTATGTGAGGTCACTGTGCCCCGACTCCTCCCAACCAGGTTAAGGTTAGTGGCTGTGGGTGTTCTCAGATTTCTCTCAGCCCTAAGGGGTCCCAGGGTGTAGGTGTGGTATGTCAGTCTCTTATTGACTCTAACTGCAAACCCGAAGGGGGACTTAGATGTACACATGGATAATCCATGTGTGAACTATTGTAAAAGCATCCTGTCTGTTTTGTGGAGAAGGATGTACTTTGAAGTCCACTTGGGGGACTCTGGGTCTCTCCCTAGTGTCCCCTTCTGTCTTCCCAGCATAGCCTAGGCTTTCTATTTTCCCTGGAATATAAGGTGCAGAGGAAAAAGTGTAAACACATAAGCCATAGCTATGAAGAATGCAGATTGAAAATTTTCAGATGAGTACCAGGTTTTAAGCATCCAAATAAAAGTTAAATCAAAATAATCCTCTTCGGATGCTGCCTTCGAGGCCAATATATGAGTCACATAAGGAAATCAGTCTTTTTATTCATGCTTCCAAAAGCCAAGACTAAAAACAGCATTACCAACCTTGATCACTAACCTTATTTATCTGAATAACTCCTAACTCTTTTCATTATTCAAATCTACCTGCAAAGAAAAAAAATGGCCATAACTTTGTGCTGGGGTGAAGTCAGGGGAGTGAAAAGAATGTGTCATAGACACTAAAGGCAATTCTGAAAAAGAATTTTAAAAAATGATTTGAAAAATAGTTTGAGTAACGGCGGTATTATTAGAGTGGCTAGAGCCTTATAAGTTGCCTAGCTCAATAGGGACAGCATACAATTACGTTCCAAGTTCTCATGTGTTTGTCTAAATATTTTTTTCTTTACTTCAAGCTATATTTTATTAAATGACTAAAGGATCTGTGTTAGCTGGCCTCTAAACTGCCCCACAATGGCCTCTGTTTCTTAGTATTTACACCCTGGAGTGGGGCTGGACTTAGCTACTTGTTTCTAAGAAATAAAATACAGCAAAGGTGATGCGATATCACTTCTGAGATTAGGTTACCAAAAGACTGACTTCCTTTTTGCTTGTGACATCTTATACACTTCCTTTCTCTTTGAGTCCTTGCTTTTGGGGAAGCAAGTTGCCACACTGTAAGCTGCCCTCTGGACAGGCCTCCAGCTAACAGCCAGTGATTACTAGAGACCCCCCAATCCAATAACCTCTGAGCACCTGAATTCGGTCAACAACCATGTGAGTGAGCTTGGAATCAGATCTTCTCCAGTAGAGCCTTCAGATGAAACCATAGCCCTGGTCAACACCTTGACTGTAGCCTTGTGAGATACCGTGAGTCAGAGGATCCAGCTAAACCATGCCCAGATTTATGACCCACAGAAAGTAGGAGATAATAAATGTTGTTGTTTTAAGCCACTAAGGTTTTTTTTTAATCTTGAAATTTTATTTATTTTTATTTTTAAGTATTATGGGTACATAGTAGTTGTATATCTTCATAGGGCACATGTGATCTTTTGATACAGGCATACAATGTGAATTAATCAAATCAGAGTAATTAGGGTATCCAACACCTCAGGCATTTATCATTTCTTTGTGTTAGGGACATTCCAATTCCACTCTTTTGGTTATTTTAAAGCACATCCTAACTTATTGTTGATTATGGTCACTTTGTTGTACTGTCACATATTGTTCATTCTATCTAACTACATTTTTGCACCCATTAACCAGCCTCGCTTTATGCCCCCTCCCTCCTATCCTTCCCACTAAGTAGATAATTAATACAGGAACACTAGTATAGAATGGTCAAGAAAATAAACACTTCATTCTACTGTTTTCTGCCTATTCCAGTACATTTATATAAAATTTAAAATTATTAGATTTTTACAAAGTTAAAATTCTAAAATGTGAATGAATAAACATCTAAAAGGAATTAATTAATCAGTGGGAACTCCTCTTCCAGGACAGTTTTGGTAGAACTGGGTGTGATGGTCACCCACAAAATGCCCATTCTTAGTGTCATAAAATGTTAAAATTCATCTTTGGGGCAAAGACTGATTTTGATTGCACATTACCCTTTTTAATCTCCATTTCCTTTCAAAAGGGAAAGTTGTTTTCAGCAACTTTATTTTATAACATTAAAAAAATCAATTTTCATCAACAGAATATACCAGAATGGCTTCCAAAGAGGGTATTAATTAAAGCAATCACATAAACAGAATCACATCTCTGTACAAGTCTTATTTCATGCTTGAGCTTGTTTCCTATCCTTTGGAGACAGCATCTTTTTCAGGAGTAGCACTAAGCATGTGTCACTATTGAGAGATGACCAGGTTGGCCCACAGCCAATAGCTTGTTGGTAGGAGCCTGTCTCCCTTCTCTGGCTAGCAAGTTCATCCGACTGAAGCTGTCTGGTGAGGCAGCTGGATGAAGTCATAGCTGTGATTCAGCCTGGAAACAGCCCATGAAGGTTTCTCACATGTTTGGTAAATGACTGTCCATGAAAGGGAGGTCTCACCTTCTGAAGGAGGTGTATTTCTTGAGTTGAAACTTGGAAGGAAGATACAAGTTGAGCTTCTTCTCTCCCACCCTTTCTTTCACTAATGGCTCCTTAAATAAACTGAGTTGTTAATGACAGAGTAATTTCCCTGCAGATCTTAGAGTTTGTCAAAAACACCCAATTTATAAACCTAAACCAAATAAGTTTATATTATGGGTCTATGTGTTGGCAGATTACATGTAAAAAAACAAAAATTACAGGCATGAATTCCCCTTATACAGTCCACAGCTAGAGTTCAGATTGTGCCAATATTCTTATTACAACACACAATTCTAAGGGTCAAAATGAGAACAAGGAAGAGAATATCCCACAGGGGTCTGGTCATCTCTGAGAGGGGTAGCTTGGTGATTTTCCTGACTCAGACTTGGATGTGCATCTTCACAAAAGTAAGAATAGAGATCAGATTTCAAGAGGACTCAATAGATTCTCAGTGAGAGATGAAATTCCTGATTTCTGTTGACGTAAGTCTGATGATTTGCATTTCTGGCAGTCAGCAACCCTGCCAGGCATTCTGAGCCTGTCACTGGGGAAACTTCCACAGTTTTTTATTGAATCTCTTATATGAGAACTTTTAAGAAGAACTAAGAAATCTATTTTGCTGGGAGACCTAAAGACTGTTGTGGACTCATTTGAGTCTGCATCAGGGTAAATAAAATATCTCAAGACAGCTCTCTGCTATCTTGAACGTAGACAAATGTGGGCCCTCAACAAATGCCCATGTGATCCAGACCACTGATGCCAACTCAGTTTTGTCTTGGAGTGCCTGGCCAATGGCAGGGTGCCTCCTCTCAGACAAACAAACAGTAACTATCCCCTTCTCAAAGAGCTGAAACTCTGCTTGGTCAGTAAAGTTCACTGATGATGTGTGGGGTTTACTGTCATATATGAGGGCAAGAGGGGAGCATGCCAATCAGAGCCAGAGGGTTTAGAGATTATAGGCGATTCACAATGGCCAATGGGATAGTAGATTGGATTGATGTTCCTAAGTCTTAATTCCCTTCTTGTAATAGAATTATATGTGCACACCCTTTGCCATGTGACTTTGCAATGCCTTTCAGGAGAGTAAACAGATTATATGCCCCTGACTTTGGTATACCCTTGACTTTGGTCTTGGCCATATAACTTGCTTCAGGCAAGGGAATACATGTAGAAGTGAAAGCTTGTCAGTTTCCAGCTGAGGCCTTAAGAGGTATTGTGTATTTCTACTCAATTCTTTCTTTTGTATTTTTCCCATCAGCCATGAAAAGAACATGCCTGGGTAGTTGCTGGTCCCATAGTGAAGAAAAATGTGGAGCAAACTTGAACCCAACTTGAAGCTTGGAGCTGAGGCCAGCTGAGTTCACCTGAGCTACAGATAATCCTTAGATCCTTGAGCTAGAAATAAATGCTAATTGTTATAAGCCACCAAGTTTTGGAACTGTTTAGTATGCAGAATTATTGCAACAGAATCCTGACAAATATACCTGAGACCCTCCATCTTCCCATGTTCAGATAACAGAGTTTCCATTCTAGCTGAAAAGGACCCACATTTATCTACATTCTTCATTTACCTCTATCCCCTCATGAGCGCACCAAATCTCTGACAGTGAGGTGACAAATCCCTGAGGTACAAGTGTTAGGTGGCAGAGTAAGGGCCTGACCCCAGATCCCTAGATTCTCATGTCATGATAAAATAAAATCCTTGCTTAGAAAACACTTTTCCAATTAAGTAATCATATTCTATATCTGTATAAACATTAGATATGCAGTGTAAGAAAACCTAGCCAAGATGATCTATGGACAGATCAAGCAAAGGCACCATAACGATTGTGTACTGGTTTTAGAAATTCCTCCCAGGACAATTTCTCATCAGCCTAGACACAATATGTATATTTTTAAACATGAAGTAGGTGTCTAGTTCCTGAATTCCAATGCTGGATGGGCGAGACAGGAAGAAAAACATTCTATTAGAGATTGAATGTTGATCTGGCCTATCCCATAGTCACCACTTATACAGCCTCAGTTACAAAAATAACTCTTAACTCTTTATTTCTGTTTCAATGCAGACTTTGACAGTAAGTGTTAAAGACTGTTATCTTACCATTTCCCTAAAGATCTTCTAGAGTAGGTAGAGTTCAATGGAATAAACATAGTCCTACCTGTAGGTGGCAGGTTGACCCAGATGATCTTTTGCAATTCTTTATTGCAGTGTCATTAAGAAAACATCTGGTACTGTGAGCTAATTTGATATTTCTTCATTTGCATAAATACATGGGCAAAATTTCTAAGAGTGTTTAAATACCATCTTTTTACCATAAAATGATCATCCTATAACTTTTTATTGCTTGACTTTTTTTGACAGAGTTTAAAAGGTTCGGGGAGATAATTGTTCCAAAAGACACTCACATAATTATAAAGCTGGCTTAAGGTGCCCTTCACAAGGTGCTCAGTCAATGAGGGGCCTTGCAATCTCAGGCTATAGTTCCCTGAAGGGGACATGAGTTGGGAGACTGAGTCCCATTTTCTTGGCTCCATGTTTCTAAGCTTCTCTCCATCTACCCGTAGAGAAGTCAATAAGTGTGCCATGATGGTAGTAAATTACAAATTACAAAAATTTGATTAGTCCCTCCCTGCTGCTGCCCACCAGCATCCCCCAACCTGGAACTCAGCCCCAAAACTCCACGATGACCTTGGGAGTGGTTGACCCCTACCTTTTACTATATGTACTGCCTTCTAGGTGTCCTTCAAAGGCCCCCCCAAGTCCAGATATTCTGTTATCACTGAGGGTTCTAACAGGAAACAGCTGACACACACAAAACTTGCACAGTTGGCACAGGGGAACCACAAAGGATAGTGCAGCAGCCTGTAACTCATAGCAACCAAGTTGTTACCACTCCTAGGTCTGAAGGGTTGGGGGGAGGGAATGGTTACTGGAATAGGGAAGGGGCTAGTACATCTTGGAGTTACCATACAGTCAGCCACTTGGAAAAGGTGGTTCAGGGATGACTTCAGACCAAGATAAAACTGGAAGAAGGGAACCAGAGGCATAAATACCCATCTCTCATTCTCCTCTGTCTCTCTGATCTTCTGCAGATGCTCTGCATGGGTCAAACACAACTGGAAGTGAGAGGGCATGGGATCCTTGATGATGTAGTCCAGACCTGCAGTGTCCTGGCAGAAAGCAGGGAAGAGAAGGGCAGAGAATGGAACTGAGGGGATAAAGTGAAAATATCTGAATAATGCATTTATAGAAGCATCCTGATTTTCCACAGATCCTTGGAGAAATCTGAGTGCATAAAATGCTTCTAAACCACTCAAGTATAATTCATACCTGGCAGTAAGACTTTTCATTCTTCAGTGACTGACACTAGTGTAAATCATGTGGATAATTCTTTAGGCCTTTTGAATATGTTTGTTTGAAAATCTCCCCACTTCCCCCGAGATAGTTTACAGTTGGGGATAGATGAAGATTATGTGGCTTAAGGTGTGAAGCATGGCAGTCTCTGCCAGAACAAATCCCAGGGAACCATGTTGATCTCTTAGATGTGCTAAGATTTTCACTGACACTGCTCGGGATACATGTTTTGTATTGCTGAACCTTGTAATAACCACGCAAAATTTGGTGTCTTTTTAATTTTAGATTTTACTTTTGTACCTAGAAGTCAATATTCCCTCTAGATAACCATACAAAAACACATTTAGATGTCTCACCTATTGCTTTCAATGAAGGTTTAATAAATGTGGAGGAAGAAACCCTAAAGTATCCTTCAAAAACGTGAGGGAAACAGAGCTTTCACTCTTTTCTGGGATAAAGCCGAGTAAGGCAGACATCTAACTCTGTTCCCTTCACCTCCTCAATTACAGTAGTACAACAATATCCCTCAATGACCCCCTAGAAAACCTAAGAGGTAATGGGAAAACCCTGCCAAGTTCATCATCTACAGTGATAAATATGCCACAAGGGGATTGTCCCTTGTCGCCCTCCTACAGAAGTTCAGGATTATTAGGCAATAACATTAGTGGATGGAATCAAATATTGTATTCAAAATTGAAGTTGGGGTAGGATTAAACTAGATGAAGATAAAAATGTGAAAATGTCACACTCTGTACATATAAATGGTCCTAAGTCACTCTCTGTTGGTGTAATATCCATAGAAGATGTCAGGTGTCACCTAGGAAAAATGGTTTAGTGTTGTGGGACATTCAAATTCAGAATTTTGATGACAAACAGATAGTGTGTTGATTGTCATTTGTTCTTTAAGCATATATCGAGTACGTTTGTCTCTAGTATTGTTCTATCTAACAAAGGGAAATGCCAAAGAAGAAGACTCCACAGTTGCTCTAAGGAGACAAGGGAGATGGTAGTGGTCAGGAAATATAATCTTGAAATAGACAGACCAAGGACAGAAATGCATGTGGGAGGTATAGTCATTACTGCCTCAGAAATGCAGTCAGTGTGAGTGAACTAAGCCAAGAAAAGGTATTGGGAACAGTAAATATGGATGAACATGAGGTACATTGATGGCAAGTGGTGGTAGGAAAATGTGTGTGTGTCTTTGGATGCATTGTATAAAGAATAGGAACTAATAGAGGGTCCTGAGAGCCACTCCATTTCCTCTTCTTCTTCACTATTTCCTTACAGTTCTTTCAAATAGGCAATTCTAGTCCCACACTGTCCATGCAAAAGGAAATTGAGTAGAACAGGAAGATCAAGGGCTTGTTTATTTTTTTTAAAAAAGGTTCCTGATGGCCATATTCTTTCCTTCATGCAAGCCAAGGGAACATTTCTCAACACTTACCCCTATGCCAACCACAAAGTTCTAAGTCAAATTTTCCTCTGAATCCAATTTTTAAAGAAGAGCATACCCAAATGTTACTTAGTAGCACCAAGGTGCCAGCATGGGGGGTGGCCAGTTCACAGACCTTCATGTCTTCTCATGTCCTTTAATATCTTGTGAGTGGCCTTGAAGCAAGTGTGAAAACAGGGTTTTCAATTTGAAAAATAGATGCAAATGACAATAGTTTGGAAGCTGAAAATGGATGACTAATGTATATATGTATTACTTTAATAGATATAACATTTCAAATAAAAATTAACACTTAAAGAAAAAAGATTGCTGCTTTTTATATATCATATTGGTTCATTCTGGCTCTTTCCTTTAACTGAGTTAGTCAGTCCAAAGGCCTGAAACTCTGGGATTCTTCAGCAAATAAACAATCCAGGGTGGTATAACTAGAACCACGTGTAGAGTCTTTTACTACACATGAGGATCTTTCTGTTTAATGATCACCGTCCACTGAAAGAAGAACTCTCAAGATCACAGAGCATTTTTACTGGTGACAGGGGAGGAAAAGTATTCATTTTCCCAGAGTATTGTTACACACAGAATTTGGGGAGAAACAAAATGGTGAGTATGTATTTGCATGTTATTTGTAATATTTGTAATACTACAGTCCATTTTCAGTTGTGAATGGACATTTTTAGATGATATCTTAGTCCGTTTGGGCTGTTATAACAAAGCATCATAGACTGGGTGGCTTAGACAATAGACATTTATGTCTCACAGTTCTGGAGTCTGGGAAGTCCAAGATCAGTGTGTTGGCTGATTTGGTTCCTGGTGAGGGCCCTCTTTCAGTTGCAGACAACCATCTTCTCATTGTTTCCTCACCTGGTGGAAAGAGGGTGAGAGAGCTCTGGGTGGGGAGGCTTCTTTTATAAGGGCACTAATTCCATTCATGAGGGCTTCACCCCCATGATTCAGTGACTTCCCAAAGGTCCCACCTCCTGATACCATCACCTTGAGGATTAGGGCTTCAACATATGAATAGAGGGTACAAATACTCAGTTAATGGGGAATTAAAAGAAAATGCAAACTAAATTACTCTGCTTAACACCACCTTGTGTATTACAAAAAAAAAATCCCTAGAAATTTGATGGCTTTAACTGATTAAGTTTTCTCAAATTATTGGGATAGAGTTTCTAAAGTTAAGACAACAAATGAGTGCTTTGAGCTGATCCAAAACTGGCATGTGGACAAGGTTAGAGGTAGGTATGCATTTATAAACATATAATCAGATAATAAGCAGATAATGTGTTTCCTTCATTCAAGGAGCACATTCCTAGGAGGAACTAGAGCACCACATCCCATACGTACCCCAGAGACACAGCTGTGGCAGTTAATACTGAGCTGGGCAGAAATGCTTTTGGTGAGAAGTCAGCACCCAGCAATTTGCCAGTCTCAGGCTAAGGCTAGAGACCACAATCATTTGAACACATGCCTTGGTTGGTTCCTTGTCCACAAGAATCATGGGCAGTAAGATGGCTGAGTGTTATGCAAGTGAGATTTCAAATACGGACATTCTTCTGAACTTTAGCTTTAGAAAGGTTGGTCCTGCCTTCTGTCCATTCTAGAAAAATGAGTTCTCAATAATTATTTGATAGGATTCAGCAAAGCAGCCACAAGTTTTGATAGGGAGGGGGAAGTTGAGTATATTTGTACTAAAAATCATATAACAATAATATTTAGATAGTTTATAGACTATTTTAGTGTCTCCATTTCCACCTTATTGTTTTGAAATGACTGTTTAGCCAAGGGATTTCTCAGCATGATTATTGGAACCCTTAAAGGATTTTCTCTTACAGGCTTAAAGCTCTTGGCAGAAGGACTTTTGAAAATTTACTTCTGGGGGTAATCAATAGATGTGCTTCAGGTACTATTCATGTGAAGGTTCTGAAAACTGTCTCAGGCTACAGTACTAGCCCTCATACTTCCAAATCCTACAACTCCATGTTATTATTATGGGCCTTCAGAAAAGTAAAGGAAGCTTGAGCTGTAGTTTATCAGAAGGTTGCCTGCCTGTCGGCAGGTCCCCTGCCTGCCACATCTCCTGAAGTTGGGTCATGGGCTGTACAGAACCAGCCTCCACCCACTAACTCCTTTGGGAATTTTGGAATTATTTGTAACTAAGTAATTTGCTTTTCTTGGATAAGGAATCAACTAATTGCTTATTTTCCTTGGTGCTTTGCAAATCTTATTAATGTTGACTCAGGTAGAATATTATGAAGTTATTTATGCTGTGGGTGATAATTACTTGCAAATACATTTGTAGTTAGAGTGAAGCCTCAACAAGTTTATACAATTCAATTAGCCAGCCGCGGGTAATGATTTCTCCCTTCTTTTAAAAAATGTTATTAATTGTTCTTAGTTTACTGTTAATGAAGATGGTTTCTTGAGTCTTACCTCTTCGGCTCATTACACAGATCATCAATGTGGAAAACAGAGACAAGGGTAATTTATTTTTCTTTCTGAAATATAAATCTGTGATGCCTTGACTCTTGCCTTTGCAATGATTTATGTGTAGAATATATTGAGTAGCACCAGGTTTTGTTGTGAGGTAATTAAGAATAATAGTCATTATCTCACTAAGCTCAATAGCCACTAGCTGCTTTCTTTAGATACTTTCAGTGAAATTTAAAACTCTGATGATTCTTTACTTAAAAGACTAAAATTTCTAGGAGTACAAAATTGTCCACAATTTTCAAATGCATTTATTAGTAGTTTTTTGCCAGTACATGCTAACTGCTATGGAACATACTACAAATTACCTTTAGAAAAGATGTAAACTTTAACCATATCTTTCAAAATGTTAGTACTAAGTAACTAACATTTTGGGGGGGTTATAGCAAATTATATTTCCTCACTCCAAGATTTTCGTTTGTATCTCAAAATATTTTTAAGTTTAGCTTTGCCATCAGTCACAGTTTTCGGAGGAAACTACCTCTGTGGTAAAATAACTTCCAACACACATTTTTTCATACAATACTAGCCATAGATATTGATTTTCATTTAATTTTTTGTTTCCTAACAAAGAGCTTGAAGTAGTATTTCCTTGGGAAAATTACTGGAAATGTGTGTGAACAATCAAACCTGTGGTATTTTAAAATTTTGTAAAACCTAAATTCACATGTATTAGACAGAAATCTTAAGGTATTTATGGTTAATGTTATGCCAGATTTCCTTAGTGTAAAACAAAAATGTAACTGGAATAAAAAATACAGTGTGTGTATATGTGGGGGGTGGCGTAAGGAAGCAATTTTGGTGGTAAAAGAGCTCGGGAAATTTCACCCCAAAATATGACCCCTTGGTATAAAGAGTATTTTGAATTAAAGGCCCTTAGAAATCAACAGACCCTGGGAAGGGTCTTTCCCTCTATCTGCATAACCAGATGGACCCATCAAAAGAACACTTGACTTCCCTTCCCCTCCCTGTTGTCTCAATGTATTGCAGGGAAAAGATCAAGAATGCAACCAGGCTTGGTCCAACCCATTTTAAACATAATACCTGTCTCTCAGGTTAATTTACAAGTCAATCTGTTTCCCCTATCCATTGATCCTCCCTAGCAACCATTTATTGTCCCTGAACAGAATTACCTATACTCTTCATCTCCCCTCTCCGCTCTAGAAGGAAGATATAAAAATATCTGGATCCCACTGGGATATTGAATAATCCTGTGATTCTCCCCGTGTGCATGGTAAATAAATCTCTTCATCTTATTCATCTGTGTTAATTGTGAACTGATCTTTCAGCAAACTTTCAGGGGAAAGTGGAAGTTTCCCCTCACCCCCACGTTGGGAAGGAAAAAGATCTCACAGCTGTTAGCTCTCTTCTTGGCCACGGCGAACCATGTATTTCCCAAAGATGTCCAGAACAGTATCTCCCATCTTACACACTCTTCTACAATGTAGTTTTGACACTCATCCCATCACAAGGTGGGGTCCATGTCCCCTCCCTTTGAAACTGGGTGTGCTTTTGGCACTATTTAACCAATAAAGGACAGCAAATGTAACACTATGAGACTTCTGAGGCTATGTCATGAAAGGCCACTCAACTTCTGCCTTACTCACTGGAACACTAATGATTGGAATCCTGAGTCTCCCTATAAGCAGTTTAGTCATGGGGACCCTAAAGTCTCCATGCTTTTAGGAAGCCCAAGTTAAACCACATGGAGGGACTATGTATGTGGAGAGGCCCTGAGACTCCATGAAGGGAGAGAGATGCCAGCCAGGTCCCAGTTGCTCCAGCCCCTCACTATTCCAGCTCTAGTTACTGGCTGACTGCAATTGCACCGGTTTCATGCCAGACCCACCAAGGAGAGCCCTTCCTCAACTCCTGACTTACAGAACGTAGGAAAGATAATACAATGATTGGTGCTGTTTTAAGCCAGAGTTTTGGGGTGACCTGCTATGCAGCAATAGTAATTTGCACACTGGCATACTGGGTCAGGATGAGGCACCTGAATGGAGTGGGGATGAAGGTAGGAGTGAGAGAGGTTCACCTTTGTGCCTTCCTTATTTTCACCATATTTCCTCAGGGCTCTTCTGCCTCCACATCTGGTTACCAGGTGGTCTGCTCCTGTATTCCTCAATTCTGGCCTCCTTAAATGATAAAGACTCTGTTCTACACTGGCTGGGAGCCTCTTCTCTCAGGTATAAGACCGAAGTGACAATATCTCTGTGATCCTCCATGAGGCCTCAAGTTGCAAACTAGCTAAGAGAATCAATTGAAGAATTCACACTTTATCAAGCAGCAGGGGCAACTATACACAACTTCCTTGAGAAAGGAGCAGCCCCTGCCCTCAAGAGGCTCATAGACCAAGTAAGAAAAACAGATGTTAAATCAATAGTTGCCTTTAGGGGACATACTAGATGGGAGTATGTGCAAAGTACTATGGGAACACAGAGAAGTTGGGTACAAGGTAGCTTGACTGTATTCTAGACAGGTTGCCACAATTCCCTCTCCTTCTCCTCAGGCCACTAATTAAATTGCTTGTTCCTAAATATGGAAACCCTCTTTAGAATCTCCAGTAAATTTCAGAAATCTTCTATAGCAACTATGTCTTATTCTCAAGCAATTTGATGATCAATTTGATTCTCAAGCAAATGATGATCAAATATACATTTAGTGCTACAAATAGTCATTGCTCAGCTGAGATCAAGTCATTTCTGAAATCTTTTTTTAATATCTCCTTTCTCCCCACAGGGCATTCCTATTTCCTTGTGCAGGTAACAATAAATGGTTGTTCAACTGAATTAAAGTGAGGTGTGACTAGTACATTTATAGAGTTTCATGATCCCTTAACCATGAAAGACAAGAATATGATTATGAAAATAAGGTTAGAACTCTCACAACTTAGTTTATATGAGAAGCAAAGGCAGCATATGTGATTGAGAATGGTAGGGAGAATGAAAGAAAATGTGTTTTGAAAATTAAAATATATTCCAAGTTTTTGGGCTAAGAAAGTTAAATACAAATCAGGCCTTTTCGTGCTAAACTTTGTTTGCACTGGGTAAAGTGCAACTTCCTGTTTTGAAGATTAAATTTTAGGAGGTTCATAAGGTCTCTTGGGGACTCACTCATCTCCTACTAACATAACATTTGAACCATTTTAAATGTAAATTAGGGAAAATATGGATTGGATTTCATTTGCAGCACGACTTAAATAAGAGAAAGAAAAAAATAGATTTGGAAGTTATTGCAACCATTTGAGAGCTCCAGATCCTGGTCAATTTCCATTCTCCTCTACCACCAGGAGGCAAGCCAGACTGGGCAGCTGAGCCTTCATTCCTTTGTCAAGACAATGGGCATCAGTTTGGCTTCCTAGCATCACTATAAACAAACACCAAGTGATGGCTTGTCTCTCTTAATTCAGACTCAGTGAGGAGAAGCCTTCTATGAAATAGTGAAAGAGTTTAAGAACAGAATGCTCAGAAAGAATAACAATTCTATTTCTTTTGAGTATAATTAAGAACACTGACACATCTAACAAACAACAGTTTTCTTGTGCAGTGTTCTCACATTTGAGCATGCATCAGAATCCCCTGGAGGGCTTATTAAAACACAGAGAGCTGAGCCCCACCCCCAGAGTGTTTGATTCTGTAGAGCTGAATTGGGCCTGAGAATTAGCATTTCTGTTAGTAAAAAGTTCCCAGTTGATGCAGCTGCTGGTCTGAGGACCACACTGACAACCACCGTCCTGGTGGGCAGACCCACTCTTGGGCCTTATTTGAGGGATAGGAAAGCTGCATACTTTGTATTCATGTATTCACTGATTGATTCAACAAGCTGAGCACATAGCTACTCTATACCCACATAATGGGTTGGATGTGATTGGTTTACAACGAATGTGCCAAGGTTTCTAAAACAATTATTTTGGCTTACTCAGGATGAAAATGCTTTTATCCATTCTTGTTTACACTATAGTATTTTCCTTAGCACATTCTTTCTGCAGAGAAAGTGCAGAGAGGTAAATGTCAGCTAGACTTAGATTAAATCATTTATGCATTAATGGACTCCAAATCAATCAGACCTTACTGAATTTAATGCAGCAGTTTTGTATGTTTGAATTTAATTATCTGATGTGGGAGCACTTTGCTAATGCTGAATTCTACTGGTTAAATAATTTTCTCATCAATTCTTATTTACACTCTTAGATAGATGTTCTATACTAAAATGCAACTGAGGGTCAGTTATTCAAGAGATTCGCTTCAAACTAAAAAAAAAGCAATTTTGGACTCCCTACTCTAACAAAGGTATACTTCTGTGAATATGGAGAGATCACACCAAGTCTCATTAAATACTGACTCCATAGAATAACATGAAATTATAAGGATGGAAAGATTCTTCCTCCTCAGATCTGTATATCTCCAATCAATTTGATATTCTGGAAGGGAGATCTCATATCCATCCATTTTTTTCATATGTTAAGTCCACAAACATAAGCCTGTAGGACAATTGGCTGCCCTCTCCTCGTGAAAAATATCTCAAATTTAATACTGGTGCTTTAAGAAGGTTTCAGCAATTGGGTTTTATGTAAAATGGAAAATGTGACAAGGCAGCAGGAAGTAGTAAAGGGAGCATGGAATACGGAGTCCAAAAGCATAAGTTTGAATTATACCTCTGCAACTAACCTTCCTTATTGACCCTCTGACTTTTCAATTCATCATCTTTAAAAGCAGAAAAATGAAAAATAGCAATCATAGGGGATTCTTATGCAGTTTGGAAAAAATGTAAGCAAAAACTACAGCAAATTATGAAAATGCTATTACAAATTGTAATTATTTATAGGATTAAGTTCCATTACCTGTGTTGGACCTTGTCAATGAAGATGATGCCTCTATTATTTTTGATTGATGTTTTTGGACTGTACCTAGTTATCCACTTTATTCAGATAGATCCCCTTGGTTTCATTTTCAGCAGCTACCATTTGACCATGAAACAAGGTAAATCCCATGTGGCCTATACCCAGAAAGAACCCTTTCACACTAACTTCATTAGTACCATGCTTTGTGGGATACATCATCCCAGGTTATATCCAAATGGACCTCAGAGAAGACGATAAGTTACATCTGTTGGCATAATTTATACTAAAAGGAAAGCTGATATTATCTGTTGACTGGGACTTCGATCCATATGTATTAGTCTGCTTGTGATGCCATAACAAAGTACCACAGACTAGGTGGCTTAAATAACGGGAATTTATTTTCCAATAGTTCTGGAGACTGGAAGTCCAAGATCAAGGTATTGATAGAGTTGGGTTCTTCCAAGGTCTCTCTCCTTGACTTAAAGATGGCCACCTTCTCTCTGTGTCTTCACATAGTCATCCCTTTTTACATGTCTATGTCCAAGTCTTCTCTTCTTATAAGGACATCTGTCATATTGGATTAAGGCCCACCCTAATGACCTTATTTTAACTTAATCACCTCTTTAAAGAATGTATCTCCAAATACAGTCACTTTCTGAAGTACTGGGGGTTAGGACTTCAACATATGAATTTGGGGGGAACACAATTCAGCCCATGACACAATGTATAAGCCCATTACTTCTTGTTTATCTTAATGAGATGGATCACAAAACATCCTTATGAGAATCTTTTTTGCACTTAAACATAGTATTTTCCATGTGTTCTAGAAGTGATTTTGACCACCAGAGGGCTCCTGTATGTATGCAATGAACATAATTAGAATGACATGTTGAAAATTAAACATAAAGTTGATTATGAAAGTTAAATACTTGATATCTGTGTATCCTCAATCAATCCATAAGCATCTATTAATTAACCTGATGATGATGATGATAGCTGCATTTATTGAGTAGCAACCATTCTCAACCCTTCCGTTACATTCAATGTTTTTATCATTTCAATATTATTAATACAAATGAAGTATCTAAGACTTGGAGAGGTTAAATAACCACACACAGCTAGCAAGAGGCTAGGTGGCAATATGTATCATTAACATCATCATTAGCACTAATTTCATCATATAGCCTTTGGCAGACAGTTCCTAATTAACTTCTAGAGGTTTGTGACCCTCCTGAAATACTTTACACAATATGCAAGTATATGTAAGTGCAGAGACAAGATATCCAAATTTGTTGTTTTGTTAAGAAGCTCAGCTGTGCTTTGAAGTCTAGGAAAATGTTGGTAACGTGGCAGAGTCAAGGTGTTTCTAATCTACCCTCCATTCTTTTTGTTTTCATTGCTTGACTCATTATTCCCATAGTCCTCTACTTTAAAAGGCTCTCTAATAGGTAGCTGACTACTATTACCCATTTAGTTTTATCAATTGTTTTGTCCCAAGTGTACTTGGCTGAGTTTTCCCTCCTTATTAGCCTGGACTCCTGGCTGCAAGTGACAGAAACACCATTCGCACCTGCTTAAGACCCAGGAAGGGCAGGGGTGTAGCTGGCCCTAGGGACACCTAGAACCAGGGACTTCAACTCCAATGGGACCGTGGCTCATCTTCCACTAACTACAGATGGGCTTTTACCATCTGGTGGTAGCCTGGCCATAGTTGTTTTAGGCTTATGTCCTCACAGTCTTGGAGCCAGAGAAGGAAAGAGAGCTCTTCCCTCTCAGCGCTATTTAGAAAAATCCAAGGAAATGACTGATTAGCCTGTCTGGGAACATGTACCCATCCCTTGTGTAATCACTATGTCCAGGGGAAAGTGACACTATGGATGTCCAGGCCTCAATTACACGCCTTCATTTCTCATCAAGTGAGTAGAATAGCCTCCCCCCGCCCACCAACCCAAGATCACATGGATAGAGTCAGGGAGGAAAAGCCTCCAATGAAAGAATCATGCTATTACTAGAAAAAGAGGGAAAGTGTTATGGGCCCAAAAATACATCAAAGATCCATCATAGCAATGACTTTAAATACCAGAGGTAATCCTTTCTCCTTCATGCCTCAGAAAACACAGCACAGCAGAGCTGAGTGGCCTGCAAGAACCTGGACCTGGAATTAAGTTCCAAGTTGACCTTGGTTCCTAAATTTTCAGAATTGGTGATGGTTATACCTAGTGAAATTGAGCACTGTTCGTAAATTTTAGCATTTTATTTCTTTTAGTACTCCAAAGTGTAGTTGTTAGTGATAATAGGACACTTTTGTTCTATGACCTCTATAAACATACAAACATCAACTATTTATTGACGCAAGTGACTGGTAGGGATGAACTTATTTTGTTTTGGGGCACATTCTTTAGTCCCTGAGGACTGCAGTGTTACAGATGCCCACTGAAGCCCCACTTCCCCAACTGAAGTGGTTGTGGGCATTTTGCAATGAGACCGTGGATATAAACACTTTTTGGGAAAGAAGAAAGAAGGAAGGCAGGCCCCAATGTGGGAAGCTCTGCTTTCCCTTCTACATCTAGAGTTCTCTGTCTCCATTCCTTCTCCCATTTCCATATCTAGTTAACAATTTCAGATCTTACCTTCTCCCCTGGGATGCCTTCCTGGGCCCTCTGGGCCTATGTTAGGTTCTCTCCACTATACTTCAGGGGGCAGTGGGGATACTAGACAAGAGGGTTGTAGAGGAGCTGCTAGACCTTTCAGTTTTAAATTTGATTCTTGCCCTATGCTTTCCCATATGCTTTTGGCCAAGTCAGTCTTCAGTTTCTATAAAGATAAAATTAGGTAAATAATAAGCCCACTTTTCTCCAAAGTTTATTGTCCGTATATGCAAAACAATATTTGTGATTCCATAGGTGCTAGGCTATATGCACAAAGGGCTCACCAAATGCTAACAGGAAGTACATGTAGTGGTAGAATAATATAGAAGAATAACCACTTATTCAAAAGTTGCCATATGTCAACATTATACTTAAGTACTTTGTATGCATTAGCTGAGCCTCACAGCCACCCGAAATGATACAAATTATTATTTCCATTTTATAGACCAGGTAACTGAATGTCCAACATCATTCAGCTAGTAAGTTGTACAGCAAGGATTTGAACTCAGACCTCACTGATTCCAAAACCTTACCACACAGTAAACTGTTAAGACCTTTAAATAAATTCAAGAACAGTGCAGCTTGATATAAAGCTCTTTACTGTCCTATGTATTTAGTTACACTTGCAATCTATTTGACCAGGCCTTCTCCTCTGTGTATTTTGTGATAGTTGGAAGATCTTTCCCACTGTAAACCAGGATGCCTATTATTTGGATCTTTTCTTTTCTCTCAGTAGTGTTAAAATCACAGTCTATTGTATTATTAGCATTTAGCCCATCTTTTCTGCTGTAAATAAAAATCTCCTAAACACATTCTTGGATGTGTGAGGAAAATAATTAGGTCTAGATAAACTACAAACCAGCTTGATTTTTTAAAAATTTCAGAACATTATCTTGAATTAGGGGTTGGACACATAGATGCAATATGCCATATACAGTGTGACGGATGATCCTTTATGAGAAGTGACTGAATGTACCCTGCTCTGTTATGCTTTCCACTCTCCCATTCTAGCTGGTCCATGCTCCATTTTTCAGGCCTGGGAGTTAAGTCTCTCCATCTCAAGGTTCTGAGCTGTGATCACCAAGCCTTCTCTGCCTCACCCTTGGGTCTCCAAAGGAAAAAGGAAAGAAACACTTCATATTTTTATTTCTTTTGAAAACGATTGACACTACATTTCCAATGGCAGCTTTCATCAGTTATGAAATTAGTGAACGATTGAGGTAACATGATTTCAATAGCAGCTATATATTTCATTCACAAGATGATCTTTGTTTTAGTCAGAAGTCTTGAAAACTTTCCACCTCCCCATCTCATTTTCATGGTGTTTAAGTTTTGGCTTCCAAGGACTTTAGACAAAACACACAGACAGGGTGGCATCTCATACGGCAAAATGAGCCACAGGTTAAGTACGCCAGAAGTCTAAGAAAAAAACTCAAATGAAAACAAGTGTGTTGGGCCAAATAATAAGAAATAAACAGAAATGAAGTAAAGTCACAGACCAAGCCAGAAAAGAAACAGAAACCCCATAAGAAAACACACTTAAGGAAATCAACAAAATGTGTAGCCAAACAAACATCAGGAAGGCTGTTCCCAGATGGCCATCTCTCCTGGGCAGTTGCCCCTTGGGAATGGAAACTCTAGCAGGCAGCCAGACAAGGCAGCTTGGGCCCAGAGGATCTGGGCTTTGTTGACCTTCGGCAGCTTTTAGTGAGCAGAGGCTAAAGGATTCTTTCTTCAAGGCCCAGCCCTTCCTGGGCAGGGCTCCGTCCTGAGGCTCCAAAGTGAAGTGTTGGGGAAATAGGATATGAAGTAGAGGAATAAGGAGCCTCCCCACTTCCCAGAGAAACCAAGATGCTGAGGAGACAAACAGCTTGTGGTGAACACCCACAAGCCTGGGTCTAAGTCCTACCTCCTCACTTATTCTATGACCTGGAACAATTCATTTCCCTTCTCTGTATCTCACTTTTCTCATATGTGAAAGGAAGAATAATAATAGCACTTATCTAACAAGTTTACAGTGGAAATAAATGAGATAATGTACATAAAGTGCTTAGAATTGTGCTCAAAATGGTATCTATTGTGACATTAGCCATCAGTGGGGGAAGCAGGAAAAGACAGGGGTTAACCATGGGATAGCAGAAGTTCTATAAGGCAATGAAGGAATAGTGGCTTGCCCAGGAATCTCTGCTCTTATGAACATTTTTGTCACAGTATTCTTATTTGAAGTTTCTTAGGAGTTCTACATCACCCTGATGAGTAAGACCTCTGGGACTTCTGCAAAAACCAATTTGCCATTCCTAGAGGCTCTCAGAATTCTCTGGAACAGTTTCCCCACACAAAGGTCAGGTATGGTACAGGTTTCTCTGTGACTGAACCCAAAGATCCTGGTATCTCTGGAATTTCCTGGGTATCAGGAATTGGGTCCAGGGAGCCAGCTACCTAGCATGGCTGGCTGCAAAACAGACATATGCACCAAACAGAGAATGGAAAATAGCCACCACTCCTGTGGGGTTTCCCTGAGCTTATCTGAACCTTCATGGTCTCTAATGGCTGAATCAACATGCAGCACATGGATATAGAAAAAATAACGATAAGGTAAAAAAAATAAATATTCACTCTGCCTTAATCTCAGCCAATTTCCAAAGAGTCTATTTGCATATCTCTCTTGCTCAATTGTCTAGTAAGAGAGGGGACATAGTTCCCTCAAACTGGGTGACTCCACCATTGGTGGAATATCAGAGGCTTTTTCCATCACATTTTCCCTTCCCTTCCTTTTGTAGCAACATGGCTGATATCTTAGCTAAGTTTAGTCTACTTTCTGTCAAGTAGGAATATTATAGCCGGGTGTATGGACAGTTTGGAGTCCAGTTTTTTAAAGTTCCACATTGCAGATCCATTGTTTTTGTCTTAGAGGTTGTTGGATGATCAAAAATTATTTCATATTGCACACAGTATGGGTCATGTGGACATTTATTTTCCAACTATAGCATTCTTAGAAGCTGTTCATGGTAAAATTGTTAGGTAAGTAAATTTTTTCCTTGACACCTCTATACCTTCTCTATTCCCTGTCCAATGCTTTCCTCCTCCTCAGGACCCTCACACAGACCCCAACACTTACACACCCTGCTCAGCCAGGCTTTCTCTCCCCAACCTCTTTCTTTTTTTTTTTTTTTTTTGAGACAGAGTCTCACTCTGTTGCCCGGGCTAGAGTGAGTGCCGTGGCGTCAGTCTAGCTCACAGCAACCTCAAACTCCTGGGCTTAAGCGATCCTACTGCCTCAGCCTCCCGAGTAGCTGGGACTACAGGCATGCGCCACCATGCCCGGCTAATTTTTTGTATATATATATTTTAGTTGTCCATATAATTTCTTTCTATTTTTAGTAGAGACGGGGTCTCACTCTTGCTCAGGCTGGTCTCGAACTCCTGACCTCGAGCAATCCACCCGCCTCGGCCTCCCAGAGTGCTAGGATTACAGGCGTGAGCCACCGCGCCCGGCCCCCAACCTCTTTCTGCACTCAGTAAAAATATGTGGGTCCTGAATGCTAGTCCTTCAGTATCCAGGAGGTGACAACTAATTTGATCAATAAATTACTACTAGTATGTTAATATTCATAATGGATACATGTGTAATCTCTCTTGAGGAATATATTTCCATTTTAACAGTAGCTTTCCAAGGTCTTAATGTCTTAAGTTAACCCAAAGGAGGAGAGAGATATTTGTACATCCATTTGGGGCACTGACCATGGACTTTATGATGCTGATCATCTGCAACCATCAAACATCTTAATGTGTCTTGAAAAAACACCTGTTATATCCTTGGAATGGGAAAGTACACTTGGACGGCATCAATGGTAGCCTGGCTATGCAAGAAAAATAGTCCAGAAGCTTTTGTCTTTTCAGGCTTGAACTGTTTATTTACATTGTCAGATACTTGTGAGGTTGCTGCTATAGGGGTGGCCTTGAGGATATTAACAGATTCACCATTAGAATTGAGAAAGTCAGCCCTACCTCTGTCACCAACTAGCTTTGTGGTCCTGGGAGAGTCTCTTAACCTCTCTGGGCCTCAGTTTCTTCCTTTTGATATACTTAGGAGAGTTAGACTAAGTGCTCTCTAATATCCTAATAAGCTTAAAAGTTCTATAATTCTAAAATCCATCTGTGAAGCCTCCTAGGGTGTTGACTAAATGTTGAACACTGACGTATTCTCAGCGGGGTTACTTTAGGGCATTGCAGTAATATCTCACTGGGGACATTGTTTTTTGTCTGTAGATTGCTATCTTGCCACAGAGGGTTCTTTTGCATTGCTCCAAGTGCTGAGTTACAAACCCATAAACAGTATCTTAATAGTTTTATCTTTCCAAGAACAATTGGATGGTCAGCGAGTATTTCTTCTACACAGTCCTCGGTGTTCTTATTTTAGCTTCACTTGATTCTGATCCGAAGTTTTTGGTTAGAGTATTTGCCTCTGTATTTGTTTTGGTCTGCAATTTTGTCTGTCCAGTTCAAAGGGTCACACTGTTGAACAACTGCATGTGATACACTTATACTTTTTCAAAGTTGATGCTTCTACTTTATTTCTCTTACCCCTCAAATTCCTAAAATGGTCTCCTGACAATTCCAAACATCATGTTCTTTCCCAATGTAGATCAGTATGATTTAAAATAATTGTTTTCTCCAGCCATTCCACTTCTGGGTATATATCCCAAAGAATTGAAAGCAGGGTCTCAAAGAGGTATTTGCACACCTGTGTTCATAACAGCATCATTCACAAAAGCCAAGAGGTAGAAGAACCCAAGTGTCCATCAATAGGTGAATAGATAAACAAAGTGTTTATCCACACAATGGAATATTATTGAGCCTTAAAAAAGAAGGAAATTCTGACACATGAGACAACATGCATGCACCCACCCTAAGGACATTATGCTAAGGGCAATAAACCAGTCACAAAAAGACAAATAGTGTATAACTCCACTTATATGAGATATCTAAAGTAGACTCATAGAAATAGAAAATAGAATGGTGGCTGCTGGGGGCTGGGGGAAGGGGGAAATGAGAGTTATTGTTTAATGAATACAGAGTTTCAGTTTTGCAAGAAGAAAAAGTTCTGGAGATTGGTTGCACAACAATGTGAATATACTTAACACTACTGAACTGTACACTTAAAAATGGTTAGGATGATAAATTTTATGTTTTTTTATCATAATTTAAAATAAAATTTTAAAAAATATTTGTTTTCTTCACCACTTCAAGTTCAACAATTCTACCACCAGGGCTCACTAGTTTGCTATTTAGGCAAGCTGCTAAGAGCTGTGTCTGGTCACCTGGTTCTCTCTGTAGCGTGTTTACAATAAGCCTCCTGGGTAATACATTCTGAATGTCAAGTTGAGCTCATAAGTTTGGCGTTAAGTCTCAGCTGCACAAATCTTGTATTTTTCCCTGTTTACCTCAAGGGAATGCAATTTGGGGTATAAGACATACCCTAAGAATGCTATAGATATTCTCTTGCAAATTTAGACATCATCTTAGGAGCTAAGCAAGTAGCACTTCTTTTAGAAACATGGAAATAGCCATCACCCAAACAGCCCCCGCAAAGACTTAAATGATGGCACAAATCTCATGCTCTGTCTCATTCACTTTTTTTCACACATATCTGATAGATGTTGATGTGTAAAGAGAAATGTCCCCTAGACCTGGCTTCAAGGGTATGGGATCTGTGCAGTTATACAGGGGCCACCCTCAGAAGGGCCCTGCACTTTGATTCTGTGCCCTTCTGTCCTTCTGTCATTTTCTTGAAATTCTTAATCATTTTACCTTTGAATTTGTGTTTTGTTAGTGAGGGCTGGTGGGACAATGGGGCATGCATATCAGTAGAGGAGATGCAAGTGATATGTGTACCTTTTGTTCCTTGCCACCCCATTAGTGTAGAGAGTTTGGGATGCCCCTGAACACAGAATTCCAGTGGACTCATGATGCCTGTGAATTCAGTGAGATTCATTCAAAGGATGTTACATGTACACCTGAGTAGGCAGGGGAGCTGGCAGCCCTGAGAGGTTACACTTTCCATTTGAACCAGAACTTGCTTTGATTTCAGAACTAAGGCAATGATGTTCCAAGAAACATGGAGGACCAAGGAACCCTATGGTATTCTTTTTTACTTGTGTTACTTCCATGTATTAGCCAACCATTTACACTAAAATTGGTGAGATAGAAGGAAGAGAAAGACAGGGCAACACATAGCCCCATTTCCTTTCTCTCCATCTTTATTTATCAATAAGCCAAAGATTGAATGTTAATAGAATGTGTACATATGAAGAAGTGAAATAAAAACAACTCAGTTAGTTTTGTGCAGCATTTCTATTCTTTTGGAATGAACAAAATATACATAAATCTATGAGCCATGAAATCCAAATTGTGTAATTTTGGTGCTTCCACATATGGGTCAAATGCTCTGATATTTGCATTTATAGCTAGCATCATGCAATATAGGATGAATGAGAAATTCATACTAATAATATAAAACTTTATTTTTTCTTTATGTAGAACACATTAAATATCAAATGAGAAACACCATGACAAGTCAATAGAGAAACTGCACAAGAAAGGAAAAAGCTTTATATTTTAGTAACTTTAATAGCAATGTTTCCCCTGCTTTTTGAACAAGAGGACTTGCATTTTCATTCTTCACTGGACCCCCAAATATGTAGCTGGCTCTGATGTCCCCTACAGCATTTGGCTAGTGTGATTTTCAGGGAAGTGGGGAGAATTGTAAAAGGGTCTCTGTAATTCAAGGGGCCTTGAAAGTATTATATTCATGTCTATGGTTCTAAGGACTGAAAAATCCTCAAGAAACAGTCCCTGTAAGTTTGTTTTTTGTTTTTGCTCCTCACCCATGCTAGATGTATGGTCATGCCGGAGGGATTTGAATGAACCACTCACATCCAAAAGGTTACATGACAATCAATTTGCTTCTATAATATTAACCAATGGCACCTGTGCTAATAGTTACATGTGAAATTAAGTCAGGGACAGATGGAGTTCTAAGGCCAACTGTTGCCAGTCATGGAAAACCTGCTCTCCTTAAATAGCCTCTGGTGTAATTGTCTGCTCACACTGCCCACTTTTCAGGTTTAAATACAAGGCGACATTTGGTATGCATTTCCTGTAATAAAGAAGCATGTGATGATTATTCCCAAGATGTTATTTTTAAGACTATTGTTAACTGCGGTCTGTCTTTGGTTTCTCAGTTAAGGAAAAAGCAACTTGACTCAAAGCATCACTTGATTCAAGTTGAGCAACCACAGCAGAACAACCTATTGTGACCAAACTCCCTGAAGGAAAATGAGTAGGGACAAATTCGTCCCACACTTTGCAGGCACTGAGGTATGGCATAACTCAGTGACTCCTGGGAGAGATCAAATCTTAACAATGCTGTGTAAAACATTTGGAATGTGACTAATACATGAGGTTATCTGTTTTTATAAAAGTCCTAAATAACTATTTATTATATCGTTATTTGAATATAACACCTCGTGGATAGGCAGCCAAACCTTGGTTTTTCCTGCTTTTTTTGGTTTCTACTTTTATGATTAAAAATCACTTGAAAATCAATCATGTTAAAAGGTAATAGTTTATTTTTTCTCAATATTGAAGAAGACAATACCATGTAGATTGAAGCCATTAATTAAAAGAATAAGATGTGTTCATTTAAAATTGGGAAGGAGTTTGTGATAGAAAAGGAGTCTATTGTCATAAAGTCAGAACATGGTCGAGTCTGATTCATGCTCAGATCTTCTGTCTTGTGCCCAGTGCTTGATTCAAGAGGTTGGTGCCAAAATAAGCAACTAGGATGGGTCAAGTACAGGCTAGTACTCCCCAAGGAATGGTAAGAAATGTTCTGAAGGCTCGTGCCCATATCAGGACTAAGGCATTAGTATAGTAAGGCAGTCCCTAAAGGGTGAAGAAAGACCTGGGCTCAGTTGAATTTCCTAGAAGGCTTCGAATCTACAAAAATGATTAAGATCCATTTACTTAGTCCTAGAATGAACATTCCAAGATAAGTGTGTTTGAAATTAAGTGTAGTTTATTTAAGAAGGTATCTGGCCAAAGTTAAGAGGGAGGCAGGGCCTCCTTAAATTTATATTGTATCTATAAAATCTACAGAATCCAGCCAATGTTCATAATTAGTGTTAGGTTGAACCAAATGAAAATGCTGATGGAGATTTCATATGGTCCAACTTACTTAAATATTTATACTTATTATTTTCGTAGAAAGATACCTTTCTTTATGCTAAAACAGAAAACATACTTTGACTGTACTCTCTTCCTGCTGTCTCTGGGTTAATTGTGCATGGGGTAAGATGAGTCAGTTGCCTTCTATAAGTCTTCCAAAGTCTCATATGGTTCTATATCACCCTTTCAGGCCATTCTGGTGTGTGGTAATTAGTTGTAGGACATGTTGCAAATAGTTTATTACTAACAATAGCTGAAGTCCTGATGTTTGTGGATTTTTAACTTATTGTGTTTAGGATGGTCTTTGTGTGGTCATTCATCTTTACAAGACTTTGCAGGGTCCCAGATAAAATTTTAGAGTTGTGCATGTGAGTCAGAGGGGACCTAGTCCTGAAAGGAGCCCTGAGTGAAGAGTTTTGTCGTAGATTGAGGTCCCCAGAAGTAGGCCCTGACATAAGGATTTGTGTACAAGTGAATTTTTCAGGAAATGGTCCCAGAAGAAGCCAGGAAGAAGTGGAGGAAGTAGGACAGTAAAGGAGAAGAAGCCAGTTGAAGTCCCATGGAGGGATAGCATCAGCCTGATCCTGCTGGGTCACTCTGGAGAGTAAGTTGTCCCAACTCAGGGCAAGGGAGCCACACATTCAGGCTTTCATACCTGTCAGTCATTGGCTAAGGGCTGGTCAGGCAGGGCAAGGGGTGGACATGGGAGGGATGTAAAGTTCTAGGTACTTCTGGCTATCTCTATGTTTGGGCAAAGCCCTTTAGTAGCTGGGGGGCAGTCCTGTGACAAAGAGTCCCAAGTGTAGACCATTATTGGCAGAAGCACACCACAGACAGGACATGGGTACATGGCAACGATAAAATGGCATTGCGAGGATCAAAGCAGATCACCGACTGTGTCCATGTTGTGTCTGAATTCAGAAACACTTCATAAAGAAAAGGGGAAAGAGCAGCTTGGGGGAGTGTTCTACAATGCCTAGGATGCCATAGAACTAGTGACTGTGTTAATCATGTTCTCACAGAAAAACAAATATCATCAATAAATCCGTCTCACTTTGTTCCCATCATTACCTCCTTAATCTATGCCACTGTCATCTCTTACCTATTCCACTGCAGCAAGCCTCATCCCTAGCTGCCAGGCATCTACTCTTGCTCCCCTATGTTCATTCTCTACATGGTAGTCATGGTGATCTTTACAAATACAGTGGTGATTCTAGGGATGAGAGGGAGTTGAGTTGGAAACACTTTAATCACCTCATAATCACCATAAGCCCCCTTACTACCTTCCCCTCATTCTTTGGTAGGCACAGTAGACATCTCAATTTTATGCAAAGTGTTGTGCAGCTTTACTTCATCTGCCATATCCCCCTACTCACCAACCCTCCTTTCCTCCAAAAAACATTCTTCTAAGCATCTTACCACTTTCAAGGTCCTTCCGTACAGAAAATCTGGAACCATCAATGTTAAAATATAAATCCAGTCATGTCATCCCCCTACTTAAAACCCTTCAAGGCCTCTCATCACACTTAGAATAGTATCAAGACTTCTTTCCATGACCCATGAGCCTCACCTCAGATGGCTTCTGTTTCTCCAAATGGCCTTCATCTCCTCCACCAATGTGCTAAACTACCCCCCACCTGACGATCTCTGCCCTTGTTATTTCCTCTGTCCCAAACCATCATCCCCTTTTTCCAATTTGGTTTCACATAAATGTCCTCTCCTCCATGGTATAGCTCCCTGTGATCCTCTGACCACCACTCCTGTCCAGTCCCTTTCTAACATGTTACACTGTTTGATTTGCTTCACAGACTTTGCTACAGTTTGAATGTGTCCCCCAAAAGTTCATGTGTTGGAAACTTAATTGCCACTGTAGCAGTATTAAGAGGTGGGACCTTTAAGACATGATTACACAATGAGGGCTTCACCACCCTTGAAGGGATTAATGCCATTATGGCAGGAGTGTGTTAGTTATCGTGAAAGGGGGCTCTCAATAAAATGATAAGTTCAGACCCATTTCTCTTTCTACCCCCCTCCCATGCTTGTTTGCCTTTCTGCCATGGGATAATGCAGCAAGAAGGCCCTTGCTAGATGCCAGTGCCATGCTCTTGGACTTCCAGTCTCCAGAACCATGAGCCAAATAAACTTCTATTCTTTATAAATTACCCAGTCTGGGATATTCTGTTATAGCAGCAAGAAATGAACTAAGACAGACCTTAATACTATCTTGTCTATTGATTTATTGGCTTATTTCTGCTAGAGTGTAAGGTGCAGGTGGCCTTTTCTGTACAGGCTGCCACTGTATAGCTCTATAGCAGTGCCTGGCACAGCCATAACAGGTACTCACTATATATTTGCTAGATTTGAAGTTGGGCTACCAAAGAAGTAATTTATTTATGTGCCTGGGCAAAGACTTTGCAAGCTTTATAATAGAAGCTGTGAGAAATTATTTTTGCCACAAAGTTTTAGACACAGGTAGATAAAGAAAGTTGAGTCCTTCTCAGAAGTTTCCTGAAACAGGTGGCTGGGCCTGGTTGGATTCTCTATCTTCCATATACCTTACTGGTCTGAGACCACCTAGAAAAGAGCGTCTATTTCCGATGGCCACATTTTGTAAAGAAAAGGAGTCCACTGTCATGTGCCTAAGTGTAATTAACCAATAGGCTGCAGTTACTGCATCCTTGGGATCCAATGCTGAATTCATGCTCTGCAATGACTGAGCTTGCATGGATGCTAGAACTAAGCCATTTTGGCCTAATATGAGACTTCTCTTATGAGCAATCTTTGTTCTAGTGCTTTCCATCTGCTGAGACTTCCTCAAAGCTACACTGTAGTCTGAGGCTCCTTCTACCCAATCCTCCTTTCCTTCCTCTCTCCCTTCTTAGGTGTAAAACCTGCATCTTGGCCTAAATCTCTTCCCACCTACTCCTGTTCCCTTTTCCCTTTCTCCTTCACACAAATTTTCCTCAAAAAATATCTTGCACATTGAATCCTACCTTAACATCTGTTTCCTGGAGTGCTCAAACTGACATTAAAAACATAACTCTTATCTAAAGAATATATTGACATTGAGTATGGAATCATCTGTAGAATTGAAAACATCCACTCACTTTCTTTTCCTGGGTCAGGGAAAGTACACTAATATTAAAATCCTTGAAAACCATGGGTCCTGGAACCCATCTATTTTCCTCCTATCTGGGATCCAAATAAAGTAGAATTGTTCTATATTAATTCAATGGGGATTCATGGTTGTTTGGCTCATAGAAAAAGTTAGTTCAATCTGGGAGTCATAAAAATGATTCATACATTTCTTAAACATTTAATTATAACTCAAAATATGTAAATTTGCATTAATCTTCCAATCCTTTGATGAAGAGCCAAGGCTTTTCTTTGAGTATGTTTTTCTTGAGCATTTTTTGCAGATGAAATAGAGAACATTGGTTAGTCTGGCCAGTCTGTTAAGGAGTGATTGGTCAAGAGGATTTTACTATATGATACTTGAAAATGCTTTAAATTATTAATAATATTACTTCTGCAGTTCCTTTGGCTCTCTAAGCTGCCTCCACCAGTGGACAGCAATAATTGATGTTGACTCTCTAGCAATGGAATATTCTTCCATACTAGTTGGTCTTATCCTGTTTTGGCTCATGGATTCTGTTGAAAATCTGATATATTATAGACCCTCCTATCAAAAAGATGTATACTCACATACACACAAACAAAACTGTAGGTTTTTTTTTAAATCCATGAATCTGACTTGCAGATTCCTTATCCACAAACCTCATGTTACATTATTAAAACACACAGAGTAAAAAGTAAATAAGCAGTACACTGACTTGTCATTTTCTATCCAAGAAAATAAAGCATGGACTATATGTGGCTGATAAAATTAATCGATCATAAATGCCACTGTCTGGTTCTTGGGAAATGAAATACCCTCAAAGACACACCCACACTCATACTCACATTTGCTTAGTTCCCTTCAGAGAGTGGCAAGAATCATGTCAGTCTGATTCATCTTTCAGGAAGGAAGAGGGAAGTGCAGCGTAAAACCACAACCCAGGCCACAGAGAGGACTTGGTCCCAGAGTGCATCAGAGGTTGGGGCCATTCAAGGGCAGGGCAGTAGCTGAGTAAAGACTGTGTCACCACCTCCCAGATGGGCATAGCTTGATGGTGCCTTGGCCATCATCCAGGCCAACTCATTCCACTACTCAGTCCCATCAGATGTAAACTATTACAGAATTACAAACAAGAAACCATTCTCTCATATCTACTCTAAACTGTAGGAGAAGCAGGAATTGCTTTCCTGGCCTTGATTAGCAGGCAGGTGGTTGGCGCCAAGTGTCTTCCTCCTTGTCCTGAAGACGATAAAACTTGAACTCATCATGGTTAGTGCCTACAAGTTGATAATAAAAGCTGGGTGGGAATTCAGCCCTTCTACTGCTCTTACCATGTTCTTGCTAACAAATCCCACTGCACTGGGCCTTGATGATGCTTTTGCAGTTTGGCTAATTCTACTAAAATGATTTTAATATATAGACATTTCAAGAACATTCTCATTCTGTCCCTACTCTCCTCACTTCTTCCTCTCTTCAGGACCAGCTTTGAGGGCTCAGACATAACTTCCAAAATTAATGGTATTAATGCTTCTATTTCCTGGGTTTCACAAATCATTCTGAGTGAGGTTGAGTTCCCTTTCTTAAGAGCTGCTACTAAACTTTGTATAGTGTGCCCTAAACCTAAAGTCAAGTGGTTAGAACTTACAATCAAGTACAAGACAGCTTAAAAGTGTTGGTTAAGATTACCTCCTCATTTTGCTAGCTTTTTGAGGGTATTAAATGGTGACTCATTCATTTATAGAATAACTTAAAATAATCAGGTTACTATGTACAAAGTAAGGCATTAATTGGTAGTAAGCTTTTTTCTCAAGTACCAATTCTTGAGCTGGATAATGACCTGACTTGGAAGTAGAGTGGAGAAAAGCCCAGAAGGAAAGGAAAAAGAGATTTTTATTTGTACTTCTAGGCATAATGGAAGGAGAATAAAAAGGGGGGTTATAGTAGACAGGATAATGCCCCCCAAGATGTCCACATCCTAATTCCTGGAACCTGTGAATATGTTATGTTACATGGCAAAGGGGAATGAAGGTTGCAGATGGAATTAAGGTTGCTGATCAGCTGATAGGGAGATCATCTTTGTGATGACAAGGGTCCTTAAAAGTGGAAGCAGGACGCAGAAGAGGAGAGTCAGAGGGAGATGTAACTATGGAAGAGGTCAGAGTGAAGCAATATGAGAAGGACCAGATCTGTTGTTGCTGGATTTTAAGGATGGAGAAAGGTGATCCTGAGCCAAGGAATGTGGGTGGCTTCTACAAGGTGGAAAAGTCAAGGGAATATATTCTCTCCTACAATCTCCAGAAGGAATGAAGGTCTGTACACACTTAGATTTTAGCCCAGTGAGGCCTGTGTCAGACTTCTATCCTGCAGAAATATAAGATAATACATTGGTGCTCTTTTACACCTCTAAGTCTGTGATCATCTGTAATAGTAGCAAATAGAAAAGGAATGGTCATGGATGATAAAAGTAAGGACTAAGGAGATGTTCCTGTTTTAGGTCTGTTTCAGGCTGGCTGTTGCCAGCAAGGGAACCGAGGAAGATATATCAAGAGTTGAAAACACACAGGAGAAGGTGGATGTGAATCTATAAAGCTGGAAGCTGAGACACAGGAAAAGATTGAGAGAAGGAACAAAACCTAGAGATTTAAGGACCCTGATCACAAGTGACCTCAAATTACCAGAGAACAGCTACATTGAGCTATGCAAATCAGCAGATATGGTGACTTTTATGTGTTGCTAGTTCACTCCTTTGTCTCTCTTTGATTAAGAATCAACACATAAAATAGAACTAGCCCTGGCTTTAATATTCTCTTTCCAAAGAACCACACAAGACAAAACCAATATACTTTTACAAGCATAAAAAAAAAACATGAATCAACATAAATGAGGAGTATCAGTTACACAGTGTAGAAGAGATGGCTAGTTTTGCCTCCATATTTGTTTTCCTCTTCTTCCATCCTAATAGAATTTTTAGGCTGATAAGAGCTACCCAGCCTCATTTGCTTAGAGGTGTGGCCATGTGAATAGGTCCTAGCCAATGGTGTATGAATTGGAGGAACATGTAGAAACTTTTAAAGGGAGGAGTTATACCTGTCACATCTCCTCCTATCCCCTGGCTGGAATGAGGATGTGGTGTGAGCTGTCTTGGCCCCTACAATGAGGGCACTACTTGGGAATGGTGAGACAACATGACAATGTTGCCTTGGGCTCCTGATGGCTTCTCAGAGAGAGCACCATATGCACTTAGGTTTTATATGAGAGAGAAATAAAATTGCTTCTCATTGATTCCACTGTTATTGTGGATCTCAATTTGAATGTCATAAACAATATTGACTATTTCCCCGGATAAGTGGGGTATAAGCTCTTTCAAGTCAAAATAATTGTGATTCTCCCTACTTCGTCCAAAAGTGACTCAGGCTTTTGTAGGCTTTGACTTGACAACAGGGTTTTTGTCACTGTGTTAGTTTTCTATGGCTGCTGTAACAAATCACCACAAACACTGGCTTAAAACAATACGTATTTGTTACCTTACAGTAATGTAGGTGAGAAGTCCAACACACATCTCACTGGGCTCAAATCAAGATGTTGGCAGGGCTATATTCCTTTCTGGAGGATCTAAAGGAAAATTTTATTTCTTGCTTTTCCAGCAGCTATAGGCCACCAGTTTTCCTTGGCTCCATGGGACCCTTCCTCCATCTTCAAAGCCAGCAAGGCCAGGCCAAGTTCTTCTCATGCCACCATCTTTCTTCTGCCTCCCTGTTCCACTTTTAAGGACCCTTGTGATTATACTGGGCCCACTTGCATAATCCAGGATCATCTCCCCATTTCAAGGTCAGTTGATTAGCAAACTTAATTCTATTTATAACCTTAATTTTCCTTTTCCATGTGACCTAATATAGTCATACTTTCTGAGGATTAGGACATAATATCAGAGGCCATTATTCTACCTCAGTCACTTTTTTCCTTTCATCTTCTGTGCATAGTCCACACTCCAAAAATTCTGCTTTGTGTACATACATGCATGTGTGTATGTATATACATATATCTTTTTGCTATCTCTTGCCAATGAGAAGACCTGGAAGCAATGACACCCTTGTAGCAATTGAGCACATGTAGGACCTAGTTTTGGTTTCTATCTCCAGAAAAGAAACCCCAACTCCTTGGAGAAATGGGTGATTCCAGAGATTGGGCAAGGAAAGGATAAGATGAGCCTGGAGCATCTCATTATGCCAGAAAGTGCTCAAAGAAAGATGGAGGCATTTCAAGAGGACACAAAAGCCACCTTGACAAGGCTACCACTGGCTAATCTGAGACAATTTGAGGTTAAAATAAACAATGATAGTAAATGATTATAACCCACTAAAAAAAATAAGAATCCGTATGTCCATGGTAATATAAATACATAAATAAATAAATGCAGGAGAAGAGAAGATTCTTTCCTACAATTGAAAGGTCACAAATAAAATTAGAAAAAAATTACAGAAATGGAAAATCACCATTTGACATTATCACAATGATAATTGATTTAGGCAAGAATCATGAATGGATGACTAAAACTAGTCAGAAGTGTCCCATCCAGGCAGACCATGGTGGGACACCCCACTTTGTTTTATACATAAAGTAGCATGCATGACTATTGTTCTTTAAAAATAGCATCCAGATGCAATTGTTCTTTCTACCTTTGTGCAAGTGCCTGCGAGGACATAGTAAACGCTCTCTGTGGATTATCAAGGTCAAGAGTTTAGCATCGAGCAAGACTTGGGACATAGGAGGTGCTCATGGAATCTGTGTTATGTGCACAAGTTGGTAGTGTCAGAATATGCCTATTCTCATTTGTATTTCAAAGGAACAATTGTTTCTTTTTCTTATGTTTAATTGATAAATCATAATTGTATACATTTATGGGATACAATGTGTTTTTATATATGTATACAATGTGCAGTAATTAAACCAAGATAATTAATTATTCAGCACCTCACATACTTAATGTTTTTTGTGGTGATACATTTGAAAAGTATTTGCTTAGTTATTTTGAAATATACTATACATTATTATTGACTATAGCTACACTGCTGTGCAATAGCTCTCGAAGCTTGTTCCTCTTGTCTGACAGAAATTTTGTACCTTTTGACCAACATCTCCCCATTTCCACCCTATCCTTTCCCCTCCCACTTCCTAGCTTCTGATAACCACCACTCTGCTCTTTACTTCTATGAGTTCTACCTTTTTTAGATTCCACATATGAGTGAGATCATGTGGTCTTTGCCTTTCTGAGCCTATCTTATTTCACTTAGCATAATGTCCTCCAGATTCATCCACACTGTTGCAAATAATAGAATTATCTTCATTTTTAAGGCTGAATAGTATTCCATTGTGTGAATATATATATATATATATACCATATTTTCTTTATCCATTCATCTGTTGACATACACTTAAGTTGATTTCATACCTTGGCTGTTGTGAGTAATGCTGCAAAGAACATGACAGTATAAATATGCCTTTGACATATTGATTTCAGTTCCTTTGAATATATATCCAGAAGTGGAATTGCTGGATCATATGTAGTTCTATTTTTAGTTTTTTCCAGGAACTTCTATACTGTTATTCATAATGGTTATACCAATTTACATTCCCACCAACAGTATATAAGGGTTCCCTTTTTTCTATAGCCTCACAAACACTTATCTTTCATCTTTTTGTTAATAGCCATTCTAATAGGTGTGAGATGATGCCTCATTGTAGTTTTAATTTGCATTTCTCTAATGATAAGTGATGTTGAGCATTTTATCATAAAACTTCTAGCCACTTGTATGTCTTTTTTGAGCAATATCTGTTCAGGTATGTCTTAGTTCATTTGTGCTGCTATAACAGAATAACTTCAACTGGATAATTTATAAAGAATAAAAATTTATTGGCTCAAGGTTCTGAAGGCTGGAATATCCAAGATGAAGGGGCTGGATCCGGCCTTCTTGCTATGTCATCACATGGGTGAGAGAGAAAGTGAGAGAGGATTGAGCTCACTTTTATAACAAACCCACTCCCAAGATAACAGCATTAAAATTCTCATGAGGGCAGAACCCTCATGACCTAATCACCCCTTAAAGCTCCCACTTCTCAACACTGTTGCATTGGAGATTAAGTTTCTAACACATGAACTTTGGGGGACACAGTCAAACCATAGCAAGACCCTTTGCCCATTTTTAAATCAGGTTATTTGTTTTCTTATTATTGAGTTTTTTCAGCTCCTTATATATTTTAGATATTAACCCCTTATCAGATGTATGGTTTGCAAATATTTTCTCCCACTCTGTGGGTTGTCTCTTTACTTTGTCATTTGTTTCCTTTGCAGTACAGAAGCTTTTTAGTTTGGTGCCATCCCATTTGTCTATTTTTGCTTTTCTTTGCCTGTGGTTTTGGGGTCATATCCAAAAAAATCATTGCCCAGACCAATATTATGGAGCTTTCTCCTTATGCTTTCTTCTAGTAGTTTTAATTTCAGGTCTTATATTTAAGTCTTTAATCCATTTTGAGTTGACTTTTATATATGGTGTGAGAAAAGGATCCAATGACATTCTTCTGCATGTGGAGATCCAGGTTTCCCAGCATCATTTATTAAAGAGACTATCCTTTCCCCTGTATGTTTTGGGCAACTTTGTCAAAAATAAATTGACCATAAATGTGTGGGTTTATTTCTTGGCTTTCTATTTTCTTCCATTGGTTGATGTATCTGCTTTCATGCCAATACCATGCTGTTTTGATTACAATAGCTTTATAATGTATTTTTAAATCAGGGCATGTGGTGCCTCCAGCTTTATTCTTTTTGCTCAAGATTGTTTTGGCTATTCAGAGTCTTTCATGGTTTCATATGAATTTAAGAATTATTTTTTCTATTTCTGTGAAAAATGACATTAGAATTTTAATAGGAATTGCATTCAATCTGTAGATTGCCTTGGATAGTATGGACATTTTAACAATATTAATATTTCTAATCCATGAACACAGAATGTCTTTCTATTAATTTGTGTTTTCTTCAATTTTTTTGTCAGTGTTTTATAGTTTTCAGTCTTTCACCTCCTTGGTTAAATTTATACCTAAGTATTTTATTTTATTTTTGTTGCAATTGTAAATGATATAGTTTTCTTAAATTTCCTTTTTGATGGTTCATTTTTAGTGTACAGAAATGTTACTGATTTTTGCTTATTGATTTTGTATCCTGCAACTTTACTGAATTCATTTTTTAGTTTCACAATTTTGGGGGAAGTCTTTAGGGTTTTCTATATATACAATCTTGTCATCAGCAAACAGAGACAATTTGAATCAGTAGATATTTTGCAATATTTACAGTACTTCTCTCTTTGGTAATTTTGGACATTTGAGAATGATGTGCAAAGATTATTGGAAGGAACATTCTAATTGTGATTATGGTAAATGTTCAACAGTGGCCTTCAATAATCCACACTTCCTTGTATTTTTGCTCTGTGTAGTCCATTTCCAGTGCCCCTGGGCTGCATCATATGACATGCATTGGCTAAGGAGACATTGCCAAGCTCCACACAGAGGTTGATAAATGTTTGCATACGTGCTTGGAAAGTGCACTCTAAGAAGCCAATCATGTAAGACTGCGGTCACCAACCCCCGGGCTTCGGACCGATACTGGTCTGCGGCCTGTTAGGAATTTGGCACAGAGCTCTGCTGCGCTCCCTCAAATCCAGTCTGTGGAAAAATTGTCTTCCATGAAACTTAGGAAGCGGGGAGGGGCCCGCCCAGAAGGAGGTGAGCAGCAGGCAAGAGCAAAGCTCCATCTGTATTTACAGCCACTCCCCTCCCCATCGCTGGCATCACTACCTGAGCTCCACTTACTCTCCCTCCCCCATCCCTGGAAAAATTATCTTCCATGAAACCTGTCTCTGGTGCCAAAAAGGTTGGGGACCTCTGAGTAAGAGACTTGACTATCCTGAGATCACTATGCTATCAGTAAGCTAACAGGAGAAGAGGAGCAAGCCATAAGGATGAGGACGAAGATATTCCAGCTGTGTTAAACAGAATAATGGTCCACTGAAGATGTCCACATCCTAATCCCTGGAACCTGTAAATATGTTATGTGTCACTTAAGATATTCCAGCTGTGTTAAACAGAATAATGGTCCACTGAAGATGTCCACATCCTAATCCCTGGAACCTGTAAATATGTTATGTGTCACTTTACATGTTATGTTACATGTCAATTTTGTGCAGTGTTTCCACTGTTCTGGTAAGAAAAAATATGTATACATATAACAAGCTGTGAAATATGAATTGAGTAATACTGGTGATTTCACGTATTAGTTAAATGCTCTTATATGTGCATTTAAAACTGGTATTGCACAATGTCAATGGTAAAATTCATACTAATAACTTAAAATAATTTTTCTTTACTTAGAATGACATTGAATAGCAAATAAAAAACACTATGGCAACTCAAGAGAGAGACCACATAAGAAAGAAAACACTTCATATTTTAGTAACTTTAATGACATCCTCTCCCAACTTTTTGAACAACGGGCCTCACATTTTCATTTTGTACTTGGTCTTGCAAATTATGTAGCAGGTTCTGATATAACAGAATTAAGATTTCAGATGAAATTGAGGTTGCTAATCAGCCAACCTTGACATGGAGAGGTGATCCTGGATTATTTGGGTGGACCCAAAGTAATTGTGAGGGTTGTTATAAGGTAAAGAGAGAGGAAGGAGACTCTGTCAGAATCAGAGAGTGAGATGGCTTCATGAGAAAGACTCACCCAGCCATTGCTGGCTTGGAAGATGGAAGGGGGCCATGAGCCAAGGAATATGAGCAGCCTCAAGAAACTGAAAAAGGCAGGAAAACCAATTCTCTCCTGCAGAAGGGAAGGCCACTCTGCTGACACCTTGATTTTAGACTAGTGACACCTGTGTCAGACGTCTGATCTTCAGAACTGTAAATGATAATTTGTGCTGTTTTAAGCCACTAAGTTTATGTTTGTTACAGCAGAATTAGAGAATTAATACAGCAGTCAACAACCCCAGCCCAAGCATAAGCTACAAGTAGTTGACATCACATAGAACAGAAAACCACTCATTTGATCCACAGAATCTTGAGAATTAATAAATTGGTATTATTATGGGGAAAATTCTTTGATGAAAAATAAATGTATGTATAGCTAAGTGACAGATCTTTTGACTGTAAATAACAGAAAAGCACATGAGCTATTTTAGGTTAAAACCAAAAATATTTGGGAGGATTTATTATAATAATACATAAGTGTCTCAGAAACTAGGAAATGAAGGCAGAATATAAAAAGGCATTGAACTAGGACCTGAAAAGCCATCAGACACACAGAGGGGCTTCTCTGCCCCTCTGCGGCCACATGCTTTCTTGAAGCTGCCTTATTCTAAGTATGTTTAACTCGTCTCCCTCCCACTTCCCCTTCTTTCTCGCTGGAATGACTTTCTCTGCTTCTTGGGGCATTCATGGTCAAACAGGATATTCCCAGCTCAATCTTTCCTTAGTTTACAATCTAAGCTCTCAGCATACTTACCATTGACTCTGAGCCTCAATTCTAAATTCCTTGGAGAAAAAAAGTGGAACCTGGCTAGTACAAACACAGCCAACAGGGCCTGTGTGTATGTGTTTGTGTGTATGTGTGTGCATTTGTGTGTGCAAGCATGTTGACATTTTGAAGCAGATAGACACATTAGCAATGTTCTTATAACCTGGCTTTTTGAGGCAATAATAACCTGTTTGTTCTGGGTGCCATAACTTTGAGGAAAGTCAAAAGAGCAGAACAGGTAGTTCCAGATGCCAAAACCAGCAGTTCTGAGAGTACAGAGCCAGATGCTCCTCCAGGGAAAGCCTGAGTCAGAGCATGGGCTCCGAGGATGCTGCTTCCTGGAACTCTCACACCCTACCCACTCACACTCTCATCGGGGAAGTCCAGACCGTTGGGACATTTGGGGCATGGGCATTCAGGAAACTGAATGTGTGGTGTGGGTGGTGAAGAAACAGACAGCCTGTCTGGGTTTAATCTGTCTCTAGACAACATGCCTCTTCATGCTTCTCCACCTTTCCTGATGGATGTCTCCATTTGAGGAATGTAAAATCCCACGCCTGCTTCATTGTGATTACATCTTCAAAGTGAATTAATTATTGTGACTAAAATCAAATCTGTAATTATAATATTGATAATTCATTTTCAAATAAACATGCCTCCAGAAGATTCTGATCATCTGATACATCTCTCTGGGAGACGGGGGTGTGTTTTCCTCTGTTCCACACCTATTTTATCCCACTCCTAGTTGAGAAAAACTGATTTCAATCCTAAAACAGTTGATTCCTTTCCACAGATATTCTTATTGGTGTTAATTATTACTAAATCAACACTTTAGAATCTAAGAAATGGCCCAAGTGAAGATTCATGAGGATGCATTTACTTGCAATGAAGAAATAGCCTTGGGCCATTTCATTTTATTAAATTGCCATTGTATTGGACATCTTTATATATACTATTAAAAAGTCAGCTATTTTATATGTGCCCACATACTGTGTCATACTTTCTGAAGTCTATAGAAAATGCAATTTGTGCAAATGAATAAAATCTCAAACTCTGTGGCTAGCTGATCTATACATAGCTAGGATAATAAGTTTTCCTAGTGTGCCACTCCTGCCTCCAAACTGAGCGGTAGTCAAGAGATGTATTATGTCTTTATTACTCTAACATTTCATCATTCATTTAAAATTGGGCTTACTCAGGCCACCTATTGTCATCTTGAGCATTATCGAAGTACCTCATCAGAAATCATATTTCTCCTTGAAGGATAAGTTGTTTTCAAAAAATATCAAGAGAGAGTTGCTTGGCCGGGCGCGGTGGCTCACGCCTGTAATCCTAGCACTCTGGGAGGCCGAGGCGGGTGGATTGCTCAAGGTCAGGAGTTCGAGACCAGCCTGAGCGAGACCCCGTCTCTACTAAAAAAAATAGAAAGACATTATATGGACAACTAAAAATCTATATAGAAAAAATTAGCCGGGCATGGTGGCGCATGCCTGTAGTCCCAGCTACTCGGGAGGCTGAGGCAGTAGGATCGCTTAAGCCGAGGAGTCTGAGGTTGCTGTGAGCTAAGCTGACGCCACGGCACTCACTCTAGCCTGGGCAACAAAGTGAGACTCTGTCTCAAAAAAAAAAAAAAAAAAAAGAGAGAGTTGCTGTGTGAAAACCTTTTTCTTGGAACAATTAAAATAAGATGGATTGGGGTTTTCTTTTCTTGGAAAGGTCTAGAAGAGTATTTTCCAAAATGTGTTCTGTGTGATGTTATCTGGTATGATGCAGTGGGTGGGTGGCGAGGATCTTTGTTTAAACAAAAACAAAGAGCTTTACTTCAAGACCACTGGATTAGTCAGGGTTCTCCAGAGAAACAGAACCAATAGGACACACACACACACACACACACACATAAAAAGAGATTTACTATGAAGAATTGTTTCATGCAATTATGGAGGCTGAGAAGTCTCATGATCTGCCGTTTGCAAACTGGAGACTCCAGAAAAGCCAGTGATACAATTGCAATCTGAGTCTGAAGACCTGAGAAACAGGGGAGTCAATGGTGTAAATCCCAATCTGAGAGCAGGAGAAGATGAGATGAGATGTCCCAGCTTATGCAATGAGACAGGAAAGGGGTGAATTCCTCTTTCTTCAGCCTTTTGTTCTATTCAGGCCCTCAGGGGATTAAATAATGCCCACCCATACTGGAAAGGACCAGTTACTTCACTGAGTTCATGGATTTAAATACTAATTTCATCCTGAAACACCCTCACAGACACATCCAGAAACAATGTTTAATCTGGGACACCCAGTCAAGTTGACATATAAAATTAACTATCACAACCACTCAGAGCCTTTAATCTAATGCAAAGAAGGTACATCCAAGAAGATACATGGGCACTACTTCAAAACAAATTGGATCACAAGAGTCTTTTCTTGAGGACCACATTGGTAGACTATAATTCCTTATAATGTATTTTTGAAGAAGCTCACCTATTGTATGGTGGCTTTCTTAAAATTGACCATTTTAATGTGAACAATTAAGTGGGATGTGGTGCAATGGTGTGCAACCACCCCTCAATCTAGGTCCAAAACATATTCATAACTCCAAAATAAAACTCTGTACCCATTAAGCAACCCCCATTTCAATCTCCCCCAAGCTCCTGGCAGCCACCAACCTGCTTTCTGTCTCTATGAATTTAGTATGGGTCTTTTTTTAAATAGACTTTACTTTTTAAAGCAGTATTAGATTCATAGAAAATTTGAGTGGAAAGTACAGAGAATTCCCATATACCTCCTGCTCCTGCTCCTGCTCCTGCTCCTGCTCCCACACATGCACAGCCTCCCCCACTATCAACATCCAGCATCAGAGTGGTACATTTGTTCAAATCCTGTGTTGGCTTTTTAATGAGACCTTTTTAAAGGCTCTTCAAAGCCTTGTTTTCATAACTGAGATAGTTTATGTAGGCAGAGTATCCATGGCAAATTTCTAAAGAATTGTTCTTATAGTTTCATTTTTAGCTCTATTGTTCTCTATCACCCAAAAGATGTCTACATGAACTTTTTTCCTTTCTCCCCAAGCCCTCTACTTCATAACATTCTGCTACATGACTGTGATGATTGATTGAATAGGTTTCTTTACAGGTGCTCAGATAACCCCTTTGGCGTTGGGTCCCCTCCTCTCTCCAAGGTTTACATTACCACTTTCATAAAAGTGGAAGGCATTACTAAGCATACATTACATCTATTTACCTCCCTGAAACACAAAATCTATTTTGGGGGGATGAATAATGAATGTGTTGTAGGAAAAAGAGAGATTCCAGTTTTTAAATGTAACCATCCATCTTTGAGCAAAATGCTTAACTTCAGGCCATTGTTTCTTTAATCTTAAGTTAGCCACTAATTTAAAACTCAAAATTAATTAATTGATTGGTTGTTTGATCATTAAAAAAAGATAGCTGTCTTATGTTTTAGTGGGGAGATAAATCATAATAGTGAGTAAAGTTCCCTAAGTTTTGATTTTCTAGTACAGTTTTCTAAAACTGTTTCCCATAACTGGTTATCTCTCACTACCATCTTGCTTGATTAAAAAAAAAAACAGCTTAACTGTAGTTAGTTCCAAATAAATTTAGTTAATCCAAGGTTTTCTTAATCACTTCAAAGCTTCCTTTCCGCCCATGTCTCTGGGGTGGTAGCCAAGTTCCAGCAGGCTCTGCATGAGGCAAGTTTTGGGGAAAGAGCTTCAGCAGAGGAGCCAGTGTGGACCTGCTTACACTGGTCTCTGTATGTCATTGGCATTTGTGCTCACTGGTACATGCCCAGATATTTCCATCTGATTTTTGACCATAGGCCTCTGCTGGTCACTTGTATCGTCCTTATCTGAACTCAGAATTCTCAAGTTCCACCATTGTTCTCTTGGCTACAGTTATGCTTGAGAAGAACTTGGGTTGCTTCTTTTGTCATGCTGGAGCACAGAGAGGCTCTCAGAGTCTCCCCTTAGTTTCTTCTGCCTGGACATACCCAACCTTCACAAGCCACTGTCACTCATCTGTCCTCACTCCACAGAGGAAGACACGGGGAGCTTGCTTGCTGTAGTTTACTCAACCTGGAAAGGGAGCACAGGTTCCTGTCCTCATCTCCCACCCCGTGAAGAAGCCCTTCTCCAGCTTTTCTCCTTCTGTCTGCCCAGCCCAGGTCATTGTTATCTCCTCCCCAAGCCAATCATACACTCCATACCTTTTTTTTCTTTTAGCATAAACTTTGTGCCTTGGGTCTCCTTGGCTCTTAAAACTAAAAGAAGACCATACTCTTGGAACTTGAATTCTTTTGCTCTCAATCTATTATATTGTCTCTGCCACAAGATTAAAAGGCTATTTTGAAGTCCACAAAGCAAAACCGAGTAAATATTTTTCCCTTTACTCTGTTCTAACAATTCTTTCTTCCCTGAGTTGATGATACCTGTGACTGGAAGCGGTAAAGAGCAGTATGTATAGGGAAGAGCAAGGGGAAGGACCCTTAGGTCATATCTCAAATTGTTGACACATCTCTCTCTCTCTCTCTCTCTTCCTCTCTCTCTCTCCCCAGCCCCTGTCCCCCGCCTCTCAGAAGAGTTAAGAAGAGTGTAAGAATTAACTAAAATATAAGACTACATTATAAGAAATGTATTTGATTATTGCCCAAAATGATATAAACGCTGTCTAGTCAGTGGCAGATCAGGTCCAAATGAGATGATCTAAGGAGTTTTCAAAGAGGAAGGGACATTTAATTTGTTTGTAATATGTAAATTGGTGGAAAGAAACATCTAGTGAATTCCAAGTTGAACCACAGAAATGGGAATACACAAAATGTGGCCATAGAGGGGATGTTCATGATTGTAGAAGAATGGCTGCAGTAACATGGTGTTATAGAAGCTGGAGGAGGAAAGGGTTTCAAAGAGGAAATGGTCAACTGTATTAAAAGCTATAGGGAAGTAAAAGCAAATAAGTATCAATTGAGGAAAGGCTACTGTGTTAGTTGGAAAGTTCCTATGCTGTTGGCGTTGGGATGGTATCCACTAACACCCCTGCATATTTCAAACTTCATTGACTTCTCAAGAGAGCTGACATATAGTGCAATGGGGATTGTAGGAGTGGACAGAGGAAGGTAAGACATGCCAGAGTCATGTTGGAAAATGTCACTGATCCAGAAAACTTCCAGAGAACACTCCACCTCCCATGGTTACTGGTCCGCAGAGCTCTGTACCCATAACCATACCTGGAGGTGGGGAGCTATTAGATTCTGAATAAGCATGCAAATGAGAAATAGTAACAATTTTAGCATCCTATTACAAACTGGCAAGGTAGCATGTTCAAAATCAACCTTACTTTAATCTATGCTTATAACTGGTAGTTCTATCAGCTATGCTTAACCATTATTTATTGATATTTCCAGATGGGCTCTCAAGGCCATATGTCTATAGTAGAAATGCACAAAAGGATTAGTAGAGAATCTAGCTGCAATATTACATTTTAAATTACATAGCATATTCATAATATTCTTAGATTAGTGTTTCTCTTTTTAAAGAATTCCTTCCTGTTCAACTTATTTGAAAAGTGACTTGCACTAGATGATTAAAAAATGAGCTTTAACTAGAATGAATGTCGTGAAGCCATTTTAGTCTGTTCTTTGTGCTGTATATAAAGTGAATATAGAAATCTGCTCAAAATCAAGAGTTATAAAAATCTATAGCTTTAAAGAGCCCAATCTATTTTAATTTACTTACTGAATGATCAGTTTGATATGTGATAGAATTTTAAATAACATCAATTTTGATAACTGCATGGTGGGCATTTGCTGCTAACCAAATAAGCATTTTGAGGACTTGGTGGTGGGAATAAAACCTTGCTCTGAGTCAGAAGACAATGTTAGAGCTGAGTTAAGTGTCTGTCTGCCCAAGAGTTGGATACCAGCTCCGTGGAGTAATTGGGATATAGAACTCAGAGAAAAACAAGACGGTGAGTTCTCAGTGACAGAAAGAGGAGCTGTGTATAACTGAATATGTTCACCCCATTGATTAAAGAATGACTGTAGGGGCACAAAGAGAATAAAATTTATTTAGAGAGGCTCCCAGGTGCAAACCTCCATCCACACATCACCATGGGGTCACAATCTTTCTGTTTGCTCTTCTTATGCTAAAAGCTGAGTTGGTGACCACCACACCTTCAGGCATTTGACCAGAATCTGGCTGTGACCTAGAAGTTTTAGAGATACTAGGAAGAGCAAGAGCTTTTAGGGAGGGGAAAGGAGTTGGAAAAGTTTTACAGAAGATGAATATCATCACTCTTACCAAAATTAAGAATGAATTCTGTTGATTTTTTGAGTTCTTTGTAAATTCTGGTTGTTAGCCTTTTATTGGATGTACAGCATGCAAATATTTTCTCCTATTCTGTAGGCTGTCTATTCGCTCTATTGATTGTTTCCTTGGCTGTGCAGAAAATCAAACAACCCCATTAAAAAGTGGGCAAAAGACATGAGTAGAAGCTTTTCAAAAGAAGATAGACTAATGATAAAAGTGAAAAAATGCTCAATGTCTCTAATCAGCAGGGAATTGCAAATCAAAACCACAATGAGATATCACCTAACTCCAGTGAGAATGGCTTTTATCAAACAGTCCCAAGACAACAGATGCTGGCGTGGATGTGGAGAGATAGGAACACTTATACACTGTTGGTAGGACTGCAAACTAGTACAACATCTATGGAAAGTAGTCTGGAGATTTCTATAAGAACTAAAAGTAGACTTACCATTTGATCTAGCAATCCCACTACTGGGTATTTATCCAAAGGAAAAAAGCCATTATGAAAAAGACACTTGCATTCGAATGTTTATCACAGCACAATTCACAATCACAAAGATGTGGAAACAACCCAAGTGCCCATCAATGCATGGGTGGATTAATAAAATGTGATATATGTATACCATGGAGTACTATTCAGCCATAAAAAATGAATTAATACCTTTTGTAACAACCTGAATGGAACTAAAGACCATCCTCCTAAGTTAACTATCACAAGAATGGAAAAACAAATGCCACATGTACTCACTATTAAATTGGAACCAATGGATCAGCTGGCATGTGCACACATGGAAGTAAAACTCAACGGAAATCAAGCAGGTGGGAGGGGGGAGGAGGGGATAGGTGAAATCATACCTAACGTGTACTGTGTACACCATCTAGGTGATGTGCACACTTATAACTTTGACTCAAACTGTACAAAAGTAATTCATGTAACCAAAACATTTGTATCCCTGTAATATTCTGAAATAAACAATAAAAAAAAAGAATGAATTCTGAAAGAAGGTTTTTCTTTTCTTATTATCAGACTTTCTGGATTCATCTGTGATTGAAAAGACTTTCTATAATGGGGCACTTATTAAGAAATCGAGTTAATAATGAATGACAAAGCACACATTCGGTACCAAGTACCGATTATACTTTACCACCCTTTTTAGCAAAGGGTTCAAACTGCGTATTATATTCTAATTTTTAAAATTAAACTTCCTGTTATACACATTTCCCATGTTATCAGTTATTATTTTTAAAATATTTTAATAGTTTCTATGTATTTCATTATATAAAGGCATTTATTTATTGAGCCAATTGTTCATTCTTATATATTTACTTTGATTTCCAAGATTGACCGCTATAAGATATGATGCAATGGACATATTTATAGATAAATCTTTGGAAAAATTTGTAAGTATTTCCTTAGGACAAATTCCCAGAAGATCAAAGGTCAAAATTTGAAGGTTTTTGATATGAATTATCAGTTTTTGATATAGAACACTATACAATGCATACTTTGGCCAGCCAGCTGTGTTTGTGGGTACCAGTTGCTTACACGCTTACCAACACTTAGTGTATCATGATCTTATTTAATTCTTGTCAGTTTGATACACAAAAGGTGATATATAGGTCATCTTTATTTTAGTGTACATTTTATTACTAAAGTTAAACTTTCTTAAAAATAAAATAATTGACTCTGTAATTTTGTGAATTATACTTTATGGCCTTTGCCAGTTTTAATTTTGTTTTTTTGTTTGATTTGTGAAAACACTTTATTATATTTATTTTTTCACTTCATATGTATTAATGATATTTTCCCAATTTTGTTTGTGGTCTTCTAATAGAAGAGTGCAATATGCTTAAGATTTTTTATATGTACACGAACTTAAAAATTTTTATATAGTCAAGTAGAACAGTATTTTTCTTTATGATTATTATGGTTTGAATGTCTTCCCCTAAGTTCATGTATTGGAAACTTAATCCCCAATGCAACAATGTTGAGAGGTGGGGCTTAATAAGAGGTGATTGGTCATGAAGGCTTTGCCCTCACGAATGGATTAATGTCACTCTGCTGGAGTGGGTTAGTTATTGCAAGAGTGAGCTTATTATAAAATCGAGTTCGGGCCCCCCTTACTCTCCTGAGCTCTCTCACGCTTTCTTGCCCTTCTGCCTTCTGCCATGAGATTAGGCAGCAAAGAAAGACCTCACCAGATGCAGGCCCCTCAACCTTAGACTTCTCAGCCTCCAGAATTGTAAGAAATAAATTTCTTTTCTTTATAAATTACCCAGTCTGTGGTATTCCCTTATAACAGCACAAAACAGACTAAGGCAATGACAATGCTCTGGATATCATGATTAGAAAAGCCTACCTCACCCTTACATAAATGTGTATTTATATTCTCTTCTAGAATGTTCTTGATTTTTTTCTTAAAAATTTACATTTTTAAACCACCTAAAATTTATTCTGGAATATAATGAGGTTAATTAAATTTTCCCACAAATATTTAGTCACTTTATATAATAAATATGATTTCAAATGCCATAACTATTATATACTGAATTCTTAAACATTCTCATCAATAGAAAGTCTGTTCTGGACTTTCTATTTTTGTTACTTTGATTTGTTTATCTAGTCCTGAACCAGCACCACATTGTTCAAATTATTGTGGCTTTATGATATGTTTCTTTTTTTTACTTCCTTTTCTTTTTAGGCTAGTCAAGTGAAGCAGTGGGAGTGGAGGAGGAACAAAGGAATCTGTAACTGGTTGTGATCAATTAGTTGTAAACAACCCTGCACTGAGAGCAGCCGCTTTATGATATATTTCAACATTTGGTTTCAAGTCTGTTCTTATTTTTCTTTTTAAAATTTTGTTGGTTCTCATTATATTAAGTGAAGTATCCCAAGAATGGAAAAACAAGCATCACATGTACTCACCAGAAAATTGGTTTCCCTGATCATCACCTAAATACACATCTGGGAACGACACCAATTGGATATCAGACTGAGGTGGGGGGTGGGGGAGGGGATGGGGGTATGCCTACACAATGAGTGCATTGCGCACCGTTTGGGGAGTGGTAACACTTGAAGGTGCTGACTCGGGAAGGGGGGGTGGGGAAGGGAGGGATATATACCTACACGATGGGTGCAATGCGCACGACCTGGGGAACAGACACGCCTGGAGCTCTGACTTGGGGGGAAAGGCGGTACAGGAGCAACGTATGTAACCTGCAATTCTGTATCCCCCATAACAAGATGAAATAAAAAAAAAATAAAAAAATAAAAAAATAAAAGAAAGAAAGTAGTATCCCTGTGTAACAAGTGAGAAAAGTGATATACATCCAGAGGTTCCATAACGTGACTGAAGTCGCAAAGTTTTAAATAGTGCAGGATTTTTTCCGTTTGGACACTAGAATTTAATAGTTACATAAAGGTTGATACATATATGCATTTTTGCTAATATTTAGTGCTTGCTTTGGTTCAATATTTCAATTAAAATCGATAAGAATTTGTTAGGCATTGACACTAAGTTTGGAGACACTTAAATGATAAAATTACTGCCATCAAAAAAAAAATTTTGTTGGTTCTTCTAGCATATTTATTCCTTTGGATAAACTTTAAAAGCACTTGTCAAGTTGCAAAAATGTTCAGTTGGTATTGAATTAGATAAGAAATGTATCACATTTATAAAACAAACTGGAAAGAGTTAACACTTTAACAATAATGGATTTTCCTATCAAGAAACATGATGTCTTTCTCTATTTTAAACTCTTTTTTTGTTTTTTGTGTTTGTGGGTTTTCTCTGCACAGTATTGAACATTTCTTGTTAAGATCATTTGTAAATATGTAATATTTTTATTCATTTTGTGAATGAAATAATATTTGGTTTTTACTATTTGAAAATTATTGATACTTGTGTTTTTATATTGTTTTCTGCTACTTCCTAGTGGTTATATTTTCATGGATGATCTTCTTGAGGTTTTGAGGAGGGTTAAAAAAAAATGAAAAATGAATTAGTTTTGCCCCCTTGCAAATATTTATACCTCTTATTTCTTTTATTGTTTTGTTGTATTGTCCAGAACTCACAAGAAATAAAAAAGAATAGTTGTGATTTTAAGAGTCCTTAACTTATTCCTGATTTCAGTTGAAAAGCCCGTCAGAATGATGTAAGTTGCTGGTTTGCAAAATATGCCATTTATCATGTTAAGTTTTTGCCTGTTCCAGTTTACTACATATACTCTGTTTATAATTAATGGATATTTAATTTTATCATCTATTAATGAATTAATTTGGGGACATTCATTGAAATTCTGGCTTTTTCCCCCTATATGATAAATTATATTAGTAGATTTTAAAATATTAAATAACCCTTGCATTCCTGGTATAAACTTTTTTTCACTGTGGTGTATTATTCTTTTATTTTCATGCTGGATTCAGTTTGCCAATGCTGTGTTCAGGATTTTTATTTCTATACAGTCACTAGACTATTTAATAAACCTTCTCTTTGAGTGTTTATTCTTTATCAGGTTTTGATATTGTGGTTTGGCCAACTTCATAAAATGAGTTAAAAGCTTTCCATCATTTTCTCTACTTTGAGATTATTTAAATAAGATTGGAATATTATAAAATGAAAATAACCCAGTAATTTTCCTACAAATTTTGCAATTTCTTCCATGGTTTCTAGTTTATTCCAATATCTTACTTTTTCTTGAACCAGTTGATAAGGGTCTTTCTCAGAAAAGTGCTTCTGGGACGTTAGTGTACACACATATCTCCTGGGGATCTCATTAATGTGTAGATTCTGATTCAGTAGGATGACACCATTTATTCTGAGTATCCTACTCTCTAATGTTCTACCCTAATTCAGAGAAAGATATTAGAATATCTAAGGAGATAGATGTATCTTTGGTTATGTTCTTCAGAAGCAGACTCTAATCTAAAAATTAATGTTCATGTGATTTATTTTAAAAGTGCTTCCAGGAAAAACTGGCAAAGGAATGAATGAAGCAGGATAGAGGAGGGGAAGAAGCCAAGCAAAGGTGAAAATTTAGGTGACATCCTAGTCTCAGCCTGATCCTGCAGGGAGATCTGGGGAATAAATTGCAACTCAGAGTTTGTCCTGACTTGGGGCAAAAGAACTGGACTTTATTTTCTGGCACCCATCCGTCATTGGCTAAGGGCTATAGGGTCCAGGAGCAAGTAGAAGTGAGATAAAGTCCCAGGTACTTCCTGCTCTAGTACCTGTGAGCAAAGTGGCTCCAGTAGCCTATGGGATTAATCCTCCCAAAATAGTTGCCAAAGTTGAGGGAGGGTACATGCTGGTAAAAGGGATACAAGTTATATTAGTCATCAGGGTTCTGAAGAACCGAGAGAGAGAAAGAGAGAGAGAGAGAGATGAGAGAGAGAGAGATGAGAGGAGATTATTAAGGGAATTGGCTTTCATGATTATGGAGGCTGAGAAGTCCCATGACAGGCTGTCTGCAAGCTGGATACCCTGGGATGCTAGTTATGTGGCTCAGTCCAAGTTCAAAGGCCTCAGAACCAGGGAAGCCAATGATATCAGTCCAAGGCTGAAGGCCTGAGAACCAGGGGCCACTGGTATAAGTCCCAGAGTCCAAAGGCTGTAAAGGCTGTGGAGCCTAGATTTCTGATGTCCAAGGACAGGGCAGGAAGAGTATGACCTAGCTCCTTCAGATAAATCAACACCTTAGTCTTTTCTCTGTTTTGTTCTCTCTGGGCCCCTAGCGGATTGAATGGTGCCTGCCCACACTGAGGGTGGATCTTCCTCCCCAGTTCACTCAGAGTAACTTGCTAATCTCCTCTGGAAACACCCTCACAGACACATCCAAAAATAATGCTTTACCAGGTTTCTAGGTATTTCTTAATCCAGTCAAGTTGACACCTAAAATTAACCATCACACAAGGGGATCTGGGCAGAGCAATGACAATGCTGGCTACAAAGTGGATTCTATATCCCTCAGGTAAACTTCCCTAGGCATTATTTATTTCAAACAAACATTAAATTAAATATAGGGCAACAGAGGGTTCAAGATTGCACTAACTGATGAATTCTAATAGTCAATCCTTCTATGTTGGAATATTTTTGCAGATGATCAATGGCCTGGGAGTAGGGTTGACATCTGACATCCTTTTGTAAAAGGCAAGGAACCACATAACAAGGGTGCATGCTTGAATAGAGATCCATATTACCTCTTCTTTAAGGTGAAGCATGAGAAAACTATGGACGAAGCTAAGATTCTCCTAGAAAATTGTTTTTTGTTTACTACATAGACATATGGGGGGGAAAGCCTGAAGCTCTACTCCATATAATATAGCAAAAATATCCTTAGCCTAGAATTTTTCAAGGCTTTAGACCATTAAAAATATCTCAGTAAAGGACCCAAAGTAAGTTATTTCCAACAGCACAAAATAACTAGATAAAATAATACATATGGAAATTTTATCTATATACTAGTTTGTAATTTGAGGAAGCCCTACCCAAAAAATTCCTTTAATTTTAGGAAAGTTTATGCACACCTCTTCTTTTGTGCAATTATTGAGTAGAGTTTCAGTAATCTGTTTAAAGCATAATATCTGTATATAAAAATATTTTTTATTCTCATCTCTGTAGTAGGAGGGCATACATTCAAATTGTCCAAAAATGGTATCAGATCCTTAGGAAACAAATTACCTGCTTGCACAGTGGCAGATTGTATTGTAAAAAGATGGTTGCATGTATATCCCATTTGTCATTCCCTTCTTACAATATGACATTGACACTTCTCCGTTGAAAGGTGGGGTCTGTGTTCCCTTCCTTAAACTTGGGTGGACATATGTAACTGCTTTGATCAAAAGAATATAACCAAAGTGATTCTGGGTGACTTCTGGGGCTAGGTCATGAAAGGCAATTTGGGTTCCTCCTGGGTCTCTTTCTTGCTACATTCACCCTTAAAACCCAGCCACCATTTTGTGAGGCTGCCTAGGCTGTGCAGAGAGGCCATGTGTGGGTGTTTCAACTGACAGCCCCAGCTAGGCCCCCAGCCAATGGCCAGTATCAGCCTCAGATATGTGAGTGAATGAGGCTTCAGAGGGTTTCAGCCTCTAGCCTTTGATCTGTCCCAGACATGGTGATATGGAGACAAGCTATTTCTACTGTGCCCTGTCTGAATTTCTGACCCACTGAATCCCTGAAATAATAAATGATTATTGTCATTTTGAACCACTAAGTTTAGAGTTAATTTGCTAACTGAGACAAGCACCAGTAATCTTTCTCCACTGATTAAGATATCATTGTCATATACTAAGCTTCCAAATATGCATAGGTTGATTTACGAACGAACCCTTTTATATTTCATTGATCTGTTTAGTATTATCTATTGAGGAAGGTTGGCTTTTATATTAGTATATGCCCAGGTAATGGTAAAACACAAAATTCCAAATCTCTGTAGCTTAATACAACAAAGACTTATTTGACAGTCACATGAATTCCAGTGTGGGTCATTTGACTCTCCCGGCCAGTTGTCTTCCATGTAGAGATTCAGTGATATGGGCTTCTTCTGTTAACAAGCCCACAAGGCAGGGTTCCCTCTGTTGCTTGTTGCACAGAAAGTCAATTACTGAAACAACAAGGATTGCCAAGGAAGAAAGGAGATTTATTGTAGAGGATGCATCAACCAAGAGGTGGGAGGAATGGACTGCCTCAAATACGCCTCCCTGGCCAAAGGTGTCAAGGGTTTTTCTAGAGGTGAAGTGAATAAGGTACGAAGTGAGTGAGCATCGTTACATGTTTGCGGCAGAGTGGAGGGCACACAAGCACAGTGAGAAATTATGTTAGTACATATATCACATGATAAAAAAAATGGTGGATCGCTTGAGGCCAGGAGTTTGTGACTAGCCTGGACAATGTAGTGAGATCCCATCTCTATCAAAAATTTAAAAATAAAATAAAAAGAGAAAAAAAAATGGTGGATAAGTCCCTCCCAATGCAGGGATTTTAGTAGTATAATGAGCTAAAGGTTAATATTGATCCCTTTTTTAGTTTTGTGTGTAGGTGGGATGCGGGGAGTAGGTTGCTCAGCAGGTCCTCTGGCATGATCTGTGGTGGAGTGTCGCTTAGCTTGTCATCTCTGGATAACAGGTGGTATAAGGCTTTGTAATTATATCATTGCTGTAAGTAGGTTCTGTTGTTTCTGGGGAAAAAAAAAAACTCTAAAGGAAATGTATCAGTGCAACAGAAAGTTATAAAGTTCTGATCAGCCCATCTTACTGGCCTGGGAACTTGACACATAAGAGAACTATGAAAAGGTGTCTTTGTTTATGCAGCTGGTTATACTTCCATGCTGTGAGGCCTCAATCTTCATATATGGCTTCCAGGTCACCGAAGCGTAGGCTAAAGAGCTGGAGAATTTGTGCCCAGGATCTTAAACAGTTTGACCCAGAAGTCACACCTTTTCTTCCACTGGCCAGAACTGGTCCCATTATACTGTCCACTACAAGGAGGCTAAGCAACGTGGAGGAAAACATGGATATTGGGTGAGTAGTAACTGTTTTCATCACATCCTTCATTATTCATTGCTTATTTTTCCAGAACTTTCTTATTCTTCTCACCTATATATTGGTCCTGACAAATTTTAGAATCCAATATATTAAATTTTAATTGTTTTTATTTTTTTAAAAAAATGACAGATCTTTCTGTTTGGGGAGGAAGAGAAGGAAATAAGCTAAGACAAAGATAGACATGAGTGATTTTCTATTTTCTACTGTTGGACATTTTTATTTGTTGCACCATCCCCTTCAACCAAGACTCTTTTTGTTCCTGATTTAGTATTACAAATCATGAGTTAATGCCTAGTTCATTTATCTTAGGCTATAACAAATTCCTGGCTCTAGACCCAAAAGCTGAAGAAAGGTCAAGGGCATTTTCAAATTTCCTTGATGATTTCTCCTCAGGGTAATGAAGAACATAACAGTGATCTGTAATGGAATAACCAGATCTGAAGCATCATTTCTCCCTACTTGAAATATTGATCTGAGAAACCTAGACTTGAAGCAGAAAATAGACATAGCGTGTGAGGGGAATGTCCAATAATTTAAGAGTTCTGTAGTTTGAGGGGAAGGAATAGCAAAATGTAGCCCTATTGAAGATAGGATAAAATGTTGCATTCAAAAGAAAAACAACCCCTGGGCAGAAAGCTTTGAAATAGTCTGGGCATAGTTTGCCTGTAATCCTAACACTCTGGGAGGCTGAGGTGGGAGGATTGCTTGAGGTCAAGACCAGCCTGAGCAAGAGCAAGACCCCATCTCTACCAAAAATAGAAAAAATTAGCCGAGCGTGATGGTGCATGCCTGTAGTCCCAGCTACTCGGGAGGCTGAGGCAGGAGGATTGCTTGAGCCCAGGAGTTTGAGGTTGCAGTAAGCTATGATGATGCCACTGCACTCTACCCGGGGCAATGGAGTAAGACTCTGTCTCAAAATAAAAAAAATAAGTTTTGAAATAATATATAAATTTAACTGAAATCTCTGAATAGTAGGAAAAGTATGGGCTCTTGTCAATTTCTTGTTGAGGTGACAAGGAATTCTTTTTAGAGGAGTGGGGAGAAAGATTTACTTTTAATTTTTGTGTCTTTGTCATCTTCTGTGTCTATGCTTGTAGAAATATTCTCCCATTGCCTTGGAACATGATGCATTAGGTCTATCTCAAGCCTGCCTTAAGCAGTAAATCACAAGCATCATTTTGAGAGTACATTGTGCTTGAATGTCCCCTCTTTCCTTGGTGTGGGCAACCAAGAGTCTGCCTGGAATAGAAGTGGGCACTGGATCTGCTCCAGAATTCTAAATATTGACACACCTGGGCAAGAGTTAGTTTGCAGCCCTTTTCTCTTTCTTATTTGCTCCTATGATCATCTAGTTTCATGGCTTTCAAAGGCACCTACATGCTGATGACTACAAAATTTGTATCTGCAGCCCAGATCTCGTCCCTGAACTCCAGGTGCTGTTTGCCTTTCTACTTGAGTGGCTATTAGGCTTTTCTAAATCAGAATTCTTGATTCCACCTCTACCCCCACTACACACTCCTTCAATCTTCCTTATTTCTGTCAATGACAACACTATTAAATAAGTTGTTCAGGACAAAAAACTTATACATCCTCCTTGACTCCTCCCCCTCAAATCCTAAAGCCAGCGCACCAGCAAGATTTTTTGGAAATCTACATTCAGAGCATTTCCAGAACCCAACCACATTGCACCACTCCACCACTGCCAATTCAATCCAAGTTTTTACTAAGAGGTAAGTGTTAATTTGTTCATGAATTATTCCCTGCAGAGAGGGAACTGGCCTTCTGCAAATCTCCATAGAAACTGGCTAAGGCCAGTATTTAATGCAATCAATCCTGGTCAATGATGGGACTTGGACCTGAGCCCTTCAAGCATGCCCAGATAGAGGCTGGTTTTTCTGCAATCATAAGCTCCAATGTTGTACATCCTGCTATTAGGTTTCTGTGTCATACAGCTGCAACACAGAGCTTCGATCCTTCTCTCACTTCTGTAACACTAGAAGATGAGCTGGCAGGATAGGGGTGGGACAAGGTTATGCTTTATCATATTCTTATTATATTCTGGTCCCTGATCATATAAGAGAAGGGACTGGCAGGATAGGGATGGAGCATGGTTCTACTGTATCATATTGCTACATTTTGCCCTTCAAGGCCCCACATCCCAAAAGTCCTGTCCTCTTCCACATCTGGCATCTGGGGGAAAGCTACCCCAGAGGGTGATGGGCACCTGCATATCTGCAATGAATGCTGTTCCAGCGGGTCTGATGTGCTTGCCATCAGAACATTTGTCCTTGTTGCACAATAGATAATCTATTATGTCTAAATCAGGGCTCTTTGTTTTGCCTCCAACATCCATTGCACTCATCCTCTAATCTTTCCCATCTCAATGAAATGGGAACACCAATTAATCACCAGTTGTTCATACCAAAAACCTAAGTGTCATCGCCAATTCCTCTTCTTCACCCAAGCCATAAATTCAATCCATCAGCAAGTTCTGCAAGAGCTCTGCTTTCAAAATATAGTCAGAATTCCACCACATTTTATTGTATTGGCCTCCTACCCAGACTGCCTTATTACCACAAAAGACCCAGGATGATCTTTTACAAACATGAATCAGATCATGTCATCCTCTAGTTCAAAACTCCCCAGTGGTTTCCCATCACATTAGAATCTACTCAAAATGCCTCACCACAGTCATAGGCTTGACATGATCCACCCATTGGCTCATTTTCTTCTACTCTTTCTCTTGTTCACTCTGCTTTAGCCATAGTGACCTCCTCTCTTCATCTTGAATGTGCCAAGCTTGCTCCCCTCCCAGGGTTTTCTCCTCTGCCTGGAATGGTCTTCTCCTAGTCCTTGCACGGCTCTCTTACTTCACCCATGTCTCTGTTCAAATACCATCTCCTCCTGGGTACATTTCCTGATCACCCAATCTAAAATAGCATTCCCCTTCACTCTGGATTCCCTTATGATTTTTGATTTCCTTCATTGCACTTATCATCACCTGAAAGTACATTGCATATTTGTTTATGAGCTTGCTGTCTATCATCCCTAATAGAATGTCAACTTCACGAAAGCTGGGACCTTGTCTGTCGTGTTTGCTACTGTGACCCTAAGACCTAAAACAGAGCTTGACAATGCTCTAAAATCATTTGTTGCCAGGCATGGTGACTCACACCTGTAATCCTAGCACTTAGGGAGGCTGATGCAGGAGGATCGCTTGAGCCCAGGAGATGGAGGTTGCAGTGAGCTATGATGACACCACTGCACTGTAGCTTGGGGAACACAGAATGAGACTCTGTGTCAAAGAATTTATATATATTTGTTGACTGACTGAATGAGTTGGTCTAATAAAGATTAGGAAATCATTTCTTATATATCTGGAAAAATCAAGGGATATTTCTAAAAATCTAATTATTTATCAATTTAGTAAGAAAAGCAGGGTTTTCTGCACTTAATAGGTGCTTAGTAAATACAGACTGAAAAAAAATGAATGGATAAAATGAAGCTGCCTCTATTCATCATATACAAGAACTGTGGACCACCTCTAAGCCTGTTATTTTTTTCTTGACTCAAACCACCAAATATGTTTTTTAAGATTAAGTTTTAATTGAAAAAGTCAATCATAAATTTGGGGCAGAGAAACTGTTCAATATGAAAAAAATTCTTTTGGGAAAAATAAAGAAGTGTCAAATATGATGACTAGATTTTTTTTCTCTGGGGGAAGATCAAGAAATATAATCATTCTTTGAATATTTATTCAATGACTATTCATTGTCTCAAAGGTATACATTAATTATAAGCTGTTAGTACAAACTCTGACAATAATTCTTTCTATGTGAGATTGATTTTATTTTATTTTTTTTTTTTTTTGTTGAGACAGAGTCTCACTTTGTTGCCCAGGCTAGAGTGAGTGCCGTGGCGTCAGCCTAGCTCACAGCAACCTCAAACTCCTGGGCTTAAGCGATCCTACTGCCTCAGCCTCCCGAGTAGCTGGGACTACAGGCATGCGCCACTATGCCCGGCTAATTTTTTCTATATAGATTTTTAGGTGTCCATATAATGTCTTTCTATTTTTAGTAGAGACGGGGTCTCGCTCAGGCTGGTCTCGAACTCCTGACCTTGAGCAATCCACCCACCTCGGCCTCCCAGAGTGCTAGGATTACAGGCGTGAGCCACCGCGCCCGGCCGAGATTGATTTTAAATAAGATTAAAACTGACCTTACATGAGTTTGTTGAGCTACTAGTGAAAGTAGTGATCCTGAGACATGCAAAGTTAATTAAAAATATATTTCTAAATAAATGTTGCTTTTTATATTAATACCAAAGGAAGTGAATATTTCTTAATACTATGAAATTTAAGAATTTGAGAAAGTAAGATTTGATACTTAAGTCTATTATTTTATAGCAAGAACATAAGAAATTAAAGTTCAAATATGACTGAAATCATTCTGTCTCATTCTGCGGAGAAAGTTATTACTTCCTAGCCTGCCAGTAGTTTTATAAGAATTGTAATATGGGAGTCAAAGACCTTAGGTCTGTTTATAGCTAGGACTGAGTTCACCATTTCCTTAGGTGTTCTCCAGCAGGGTCTCGTCTAACAACACACAGCAATAATGCCTGAAATCTAAACCAGTGACAGTTCAATGTCTCAAATAACCTTCACACTGGGCCTCTTAAATTGGTTTTCTTTACCCATAAAACAGATGAAGTAACTGAGGATGTAAGATGTTAATAACTTTCCCCAAATTGCAGAGCTAAATAACAAGTTTCCAGGCTGGGGCAACTGTGATGCAATCAAGTTAAGGATACAAAAAATTTAGCAGCATTAGAGGAGTAAATAATCAGCCTGACTGGCTACCGCAGTGAGAGGTGTCAATGAGATATTTAAATGGAGGAAAGAAGAGAAATTCTTGTTTTGGCGTTCAGAAAGTGGGCTAGGAGCAGAAATTGACATTGAGCTAACATTTGAACCATGAACTAGATAAATGCTCAAGTGAGTGTGAGTGGAAAAGAGAATTGAGGCCTCGAAGGAAAAGAATGCCAGGGTAGGAATGGATCCTATAGCATAAAGAAGACTAAGGGAAGAAGGAATTTTAAGGAAGAGTTGTCCATTTGTGTCAGATGCTATTGAGGAGTCCTTTGGGGGTGAGGAATAAGATTTTTGAAATGACATGGACATTAGGGATCTTACCTCTAGCATGGAGCCCCCCAGCAGATTGGCAGAGTACTAAGTGATGATTTTAATAACCCTATTTCTCACCTAAATAAGGCAGGGCTAATTTTAGAACCATGTGAAGCAAGATGACACACTTTATTAGAGGATTTGTTTCCTCCTTAAAAACAAGTCTTCTTATTCTCAAATGTTCTTTGGACTGCCTTGAATCCTTACATTTGTGATTTTGTGTATAAAATAATTTTTCATTATCTTTATGGAGTAACTCACAGACAATTTATTAAAAAGAAATGGGATAGATAAAAATCTTAGCTTTTCTATCACACTAACAATGTTGCTCTTAAAACGATCTTACAAAGTTCAAAAGGTGCTTAAATTTAGAGTGGAGAGTCTTTTTTCTTTTGTCATCTTTTTATAAACCCATGATTATCCCTTATTTATGCCTTAGATGAGATGTACAGTATGTCATAAGAAAAGATGTCCTCTCAGTGCTTTGAAGATGCTCATAAAATGGTGGAAAAGATGCCAAAAGAGATTATTAATTAAAATTAGTGCATACCTAGTGGTTCATGAATTTGAATTTACACTATGAAATTATTTATTAAATTGTATACATTGATAATCACTAAAGACTGGGTACATTTATAATGGCTAAAGACTCATGTTTAGAATCACCAGGAGTTTTTTGTTTTGTTTCATTTTGTTTTTTCCTTGAGGCTGCCTCCTTAATCAGGTAAAATTTGGGGAGAAGGGAGGGAGGTTGCTATGCTTTTTCTGTTTCTTTAAAACAGACTTTATTTTTTAGAGCAGTTTTAGGTTCACAGCAAAATTGAGTGGAAGGTAGAGTTCCCATGTATCCCCTGTCCCCACACTTGCACAACCTCCCCCACTACCAACATGCAGCACCAGAGTGGTACATTTGTTACAATTGATGAACCTACATTGACACATCATTCTCACCCAGAATCCATAGTTTATGTTAGGGTTCACTCTTGGTGTTGTATAGTCTGTGGGTTTGGGCAAGTGTATAATGACATGTACAGAGTAGTTTCACTGCCCTAAAATTCCTCTGTGCTCTGTCTATTCATCCCTCCCTTCCCTCTAACCCTTGGTAGCCACTGATCTTTTTACTGTCTCTGTACTTTTGCCTTTTTCAGAATGTCATATAGTCGGAATCATACTGTATGTAGCCTTTACGGATTGGCTGTTTTTCCTTAGTAATATGCATTTAAGTTTCCTCTGGGTTTTTTTCCTGGCTTAATAGCTCATTTCCTTTTAGCGCTAAGTAATATTCCATTGTCTGGATGTACCGCAGTTTATTTATCCCTTCACCCACTGAAGAACATCTTGGTTGCTTCCAAGTTTTGACAATTATGAATAAAGCTGCTATAAACATCATGTGCAGACATAGTGTGTGTGGACATAAGTTATCAACTCATTTGGGTAAATACCAAGGAGCGCAACTGCTGGATCATATGGTAAGAATCTGTAACTTTGTAAGAAACTGCCAGACTCTTCCAAAGTGGCTGTACCATTTTTCATTCCCACTAGTAATGGATGAGAGTTCCTGTTGCTCCACACCCTCTCTAGTATTTGGTGTTGTGGTATTGTCAATGTTTGAGATTTTGGCCATTCTAATAGGTGTGTGGTGGAATTTCATTGTTGTTTTAATTTGCAATTCCCTAGTAACAGGATGTGGAACATATTTTTATATGTTTATTTGCCATCCGTATATCTCCTTTGGTGAGGTGTCTGTTCAAGCATTGAGCTCATTTTTTTTAGCTAGGTTGTTCATTTTCTTATTGTTGAGTTTAAGACTTCTTTGTATATTTTGAATATCAGTCCTTTATCAGATGTATCTTTTGCAAATATTTTCTCCCAGTCTGTGGCTTTTCCTCTCATTCTTTTGATATTGTCTTTAACAGAGCAAAGGTTTTTATTTTTAATAAGGTCCAACTTTTCAATTGTATCTTTCATGAATAGTGCTTTTGGTGTTGTAAGGGGAGCTTTTAAAAATACCAAATGCCCAGACCCCACCCTTAGAAGTTCTGTTTTAACTAGCCTAGGTGAGGCCTGGACCTCAGCATTTTTACAGCTCTCCATTCAATTCTAAAGTTGGGAAGCACAAGTCTAAAGCCATAGCATCCTCTCTCTAGTTTCTGGCAATAGTTTTCTATAATTAAAAAGCAAAACCTTCGTGTTGGAACCCATTATATTAAGTGAAGTATCCCAAGAATGGAAAAACAAGCATCACATGTACTCACCAGAAAATTGGTTTCCCTGATCATCACCTAAATACACATCTGGGAACGACACCAATCGGATATCAGACTGAGGTGGGGGGTGGGGGAGGGGATGGGGGTATGCCTACACAATGAGTGCATTGGGGAATGGTAACGCTTGAAGGTGCTGACTCGGGAAGGGGGGGTGGGGAAGGGAGGGATATATACCTACATGATGGGTGCAACGCGCACTACCTGGGGAACAGACACGCCTGGAGCTCTGACTGGGGGGGAAAGGCAGTACATGGGCAACGTATGTAACCTGCAATTCTGTATCCCCCATAACAATAAGATGAAATAAAAAAAAAAAAGCAAAACCAAAACAATTATTTGTTTTCCTGGTGACAGTCTGCTCTCCTGGTTTTCCTCCTACCCCTTTGACTTCTTTTCAATGTCACTCAATGTAGGGGAGCTCCAGGGCTTCGTCCTATCTCCTCATCTTTTCTTTAGCTAGATTCTCTCTCTAGGTAATCTCAGTCACGTAGCTTTAAATACCCTCCATATGTTGACAACCTCCAAATGTATAGCTCTAGCTCTGAAATTGGCCCTGAAATCCAGACTTGTAGAGCAAACCACCTTCTTTACATTTCAACTTGGATGTCTTATTAGAATCTCAAACTGAATCTGTTCCAAACTGCATTAATGATTCCAGCTCCATCCTTCATCAAACTCATACTGCCCTCACTCCACCATAGGGCAGGAATCACCCTTGATGTTTCTCCTTTTTTCACCCCCCACATTCAATCCAGAAGGAAGGCTTGTATATTCTACTCAGAAAACATATCCAAAATCTGTCCACTTCACTCTGTCTCTACTACTTCAACCTTGGTGCAAACTGCCACCTTTGTCTTGCCTATGAGACTTCAATGACTTCTCTTCTGCCACTCTTTGTCCCTTTCACCTCCTTATCTCCCATGATCCATCCCTACATATGAGCCAGAATAAGCTTCTAAAAATGTAAACCTGTAGGAGGCCAAGGCGGGAGGATCACTTGAAACCAGGATTTCAAGATCAGCCTGGGAAACATAACGAGATCCTGTGTCTACAAAACATTTAAAAATTAGCTGGGCATAATGGCACATACCTGTAGTCCCAGCTACTCAGAAGGCTGAGGGAGGATGATCACTTGAGCCCGGGAGTTTGAGGCTGCAGTGAGCTGCGATGATGCCACTGCACTCTAGCCCAGGTGATAGAGTGAGACCCTCTCAAAAAAAAAAAAAAAATGTAAACCATTGTTTTAAACCCACCAGTGAATTGTCACCCTGCTGCAAACAAAACTATATTAGTTTCCCAGGGCTGCTTTATCAAAATACCAAAAAGTGAGTGGTTTAAAACAGCAGAAGTTTTCTGTCTCATAGCTCTAAAGACCAGAAGTCTGCAGTCAAAGTGTCAGCAGGGCCATTGTTCTCTCTGAGGGCTCTCAGGGAGACTCCTTCCTTGCAGCTTCTAGCTTCAGGTATTTGCCGGCAATCCTTGGCATTTCTTGGCTTGTAGATGCATCAGTCCAGTGATATCGCTGTCTTCTCTCTGTGTGTATTCACATCGTCTTCTCTCTGTGCATATCTATCTCTGTGTCTAAAAGTCTCCTTTTCACCAGGACACCAGTCATATTGGAGTAGGCTCCATCCTAATGACTTTATTTTAACTTGATTATCTCTGCAGAGACCCTACTTCCAAATAAGGTCACATTCTGAGGTACTAAGAGATTAGGACTCCAATATATCTTTGGGTGGGGAAGGGTACACAATTCAACCCATAACAAATACCTCAAGTCCCTACACTGGTCTATATACTATTTTGTATGCTATATACAGCCCCTGCTTCCACCTCTGACCACATCTCTTACCACTTGCCCCTCTCACTCTGTTCCAGCCACTCTGGCATTTCTGCTCACCAATCTTGCTCTTGCCATTTAAATGCAAATGTCACCTCCACAGAAGACCAATTCTGACCACCCTATTAACTCACTCCTCTTCCTGCACTACCTTAGTTACTCTCTGTTTCATCACTGTTTTATTTTCCCCATTAGCATTTGTCACACTTTGAAGTTATCCTGTGTATATATTGTGTCTGTCACTGTGGCAGATGCTACTGGTTCTCTACCCAACTACCATTCATCCTCTCACTGCTAAGAGAGGTCTGACTGTTTAGTCTGCTGTGCACTCAGCCCCAAGAAATTAATAGTGATTGGGCCAGGCCAGTGACGGCATTTGTATTTCCCTTTGCAGAGATTGCTATTGGGCTGGGTATGTGATCAGGTTCTAGTCAATGAGATAGAAGGGGAAGACTTTGAGGTTTCTGAAAAGATTTTCCTCGTGATTGAAGAAGCAAAGAACAAACTCTTCTCTCTTTCCCTCCTGACTCCTGAATTTCAATATGTTTTCTAGAGTTCCACCAGCTACCTTGTGTCCATGAATTGGCCTGCCAGAGGAGAATAGAAGCCAGTAATACTGAGCATGATGGAAGTAGAAGGAGCTTGGGTTTTTGATGATATCGTGGAGCCACTATACAAACCCTAGAACTGTCCACTTCCTGATTGGGCATCATAAATAGCCTTATATTTTGAGCCATTGAAACATGAGGTTTTTGCGATTTGTCTTTAATGTGTCCTTACTGACATACTCCTCCACCATAATCATAGAAACTTTGTCTGATCCAACTCCAGGGCCCCTGGGGTAAGAAAAGCACTGGGCAGTTAGGAGGCACTGAAGACATTTTTTTTCTGCATTTCAAAGTTTATTTCCAGTTATTTACTATGGCTTTGTGACAATGAGTTTTGAATGATCATGCTTTTTGAAAGACAGTTCTTTTCATAGAGAAGTATTTGTCGAATGAATGAATGGATGAATGAAAGTACCCGTTGCACACCTGCCATGCAACTTGTCTTTGCTCCTCTGCCTCAGTCTTCTTTCTCCACTTACATAAGCTCTCTTTTGTCTCAGTCTGGCTTTCCACCCTATCCTCTCCTTTTTAACCTCTTCTGGTCCCAGCTTCCTAGCCTGGCTCCACTCTGCTCACCACATCATCCTGGCTCATCATAGCATGAGTTTAGGCCCGGCCAAAATGTCTGGCTGCATGTCACTCCACAAACTCACCTTCATCCTCTGGTTCCCACTCTGTGCCTTCAAAGCCCAGACTCAATGGAGTTCTCCTGGAATCACCACTTCCTCTTACTGTATTTTTTGCTTTTCTTGTGACACTGATCAAGTTCTACCTTGCAGTGTCTTCATAAGTGAACATTTCTCTCTTTCCTGTAGTATCACAAATGCCTTTAAAAACCAGATCCATGTCCTACCTTTATTTGTCTCCCTGACAAGAGCATTACTATGTAGACGCTGCTCAGGGAATTTTTGTTGAACGGGGACAAAATATTCACATGCTACACATCCAATAAAGGGCTAATAATCAGAATCTACAAAGAACTCAAGCAAAACAGCAAGAAAAAAATCAAACAACCCCATATTAAAAAGTGAGCAAAAGACATGAACAGATACTTTTCAAAAGAAGATAGACTAACGGTCAACAAATGAAAAAAAAAATGCTCAACATCTCTAATCAAAGGTGAAATGCAAATCAAAACCAAAATGAGCTATCACTAACTCCAGTGAGAATGGCTTTTATCAAAAAATCCCAAAACAACAAATGCTGGCATGGATGCTGAGAGATGAGAACACTTATGCACTGTTGGTAGGACTACAGACTAGTATATACAACCTCTGTGGAAAGTAACATGGAGATACTGCAAAGAACTAAAAGTAGACCTATCATTTGATCCAGCAATCCCACTACTGGGTGTTTGCCCAAAGGAAAAAAGGACATTTTATAAAAAAGACACCTGTACCTGAATGTTTGTAGCAGCACAATTCACAACTGCAAAGATGTGGAAACAACCCAAGTGCCCATCGATACATGAATGGATTAATATAATGTGGTATATGTATACCATGAAATACTACTCAGCCATAAAAACATGGTGAACTAATATCTCTTGTGTTAACCTGGATGGAACTGGAGACCATTCTTTCAAGTGAAGTATCATAAGAATGGAAAAACAATCACCACATGTACTCACCATTAAATTGAAACTAATCGAACAATGCTTATGTGCACATATGGAAATAAAACCCATTGGAAATCAAGCAGGTGAGGGTGGGGAGGAGGAGATGAGTAAATTCACACCCTAACAATGTACACTATCTGGGTAATGGACACACTTACAACTTTGACTCAAACTGCCCAAAAGCAATTTATGCAACCAAAGCATTTGTACCCCTGTAATACTCTGAAATAGTAAAAAAAAAAAAAAAAAAAAAAAAAACAGCGTTCTCACAGATAATTGTAAACTGTGCCTAGTTGGCTATGCCAGTATGTTGGGATTAAACGCACACATGTACACTGTGGATCTTATTATATACCAACACAAGAATTTTCTACTTTTGAAATGTTATAACAGATACTATAGCAGACTGACAATGAATCTAAAACCACATATCTGTCGGGAAAGTAACTAGGAGGAAGTGGAGGCTGTATTTCCATTTGTATGTTAATGATGTTAGTTTGCCTAAATTTGGAAAATGTGATGTTTAGGTCAGGACTCCTGGTTGCCAACCTCAAAAACTGTCTCTAGCTAATTAAAGCAGAAAGGAATTTATTGGCAGAATCTTGGCAGGGGTGAGGATTGGGTGCAATTCACAAAATCACCAGGAGAGCTGGAGCTCCAGGCTCATAAAATGGTGGCGAACACGAATGTAGCCAAAGAGACCAGACTGCTAAGGATGCTGCCACCGTGGGCCCTGTGTCTTCAGGACACCACCATCATATTGCTGGGCTCTGTTGCCCTTGACACTAGCTGTTGCAGCCTCTGGGCTCTCAATTCCAGTGGGACCACAGAGAGAGTAACCTCTGAATGTAGGTATGACTTGACCACTCCTCCAGGATGGTTCATCTGGGGAACCAGGCTTGATCATGCCTGGCTCCTCCAGCTGCCCTGAGGAAAGGAGAGGAAACAACCTGCTCCTTCAGGTTCTGCAACAAGGAGACCGGTCCTGTTTCCCACCTGCTTTGGGACTACTCATTCCCCCAAGGGTATTTGGATGCTAGGTGACTCGTATTAAATGTCCACTAGGGCTACCAAGAAAGAGAGAGGCAACCTGAAAACAGGACCAGAAATAAAAGGCTAGGAAGTGGTCCCTTAAAGGATTTCCCATCCAGCTGATAGACATCTTTTTCTGCAAATTCTTCCTTCCCTGAGTGCATATGAAATAACAGCAGGGGTCTTTTCATCCCTTTTGCATAAACGGAAAGTTAAAGGGAGCCCTTCTTTCTCAGCAACTTTAATGATGGCCAGTAAAGAAACCATGCATGGCACAGTGACCTTTCTAAAAAGCATGGTGATGTGATGAAAAGAGTTGCTGTTGCCAGATACCTATTGATAGCCTTAGAAACCGGTCCTCTGCATCCCAGTGGGCGGAGGCAAAGCCTCCCTCTTGAATGGGGCAGCAGATGGTATTCTTCGCCACCCCTGACAGAATAATGGTTGGAGGAAGCAGTGGGGCTCCATCTGGGAGAAAGCCTGTCTTCTGCAGCCAAGTAGTCAATGTGTTTGCAATCTTTATACTTTCTGGAAAATTCCGCCCAGGAAGAACTGCACCTTTTCATGTTGTTTCACAGCAGATAGGGTGACCCTGACAACCCGAAGGTGAAAGATGGCAGGGTGGAGTAGAGAGCATATGTTGAGAAAGCCACAAATTGTTTCTTAGGAGAAATGAAAAGGTGGATGGATGTCAAGCTCTGCTATTTGAAAATGTTCACGGCCAAAGAGTTCATTCTCCCTCCCAATCTGACCCACAAAATTGAGCCAGAAAATGTATTCCTGACTGTTTCCACGGCTCTTACTCAGCTACAAGTCATTTCCCCTTTCAGATTATTTCCAGTTTTAAGGTCCAATTTCCATTTGCATTTTGATCTTCTGCTTTTAAGATATTTAGCCAATATCATCATCAGCCAAGTGCCAGGTTTCCCTTCATGGCTTTGAATTTGTCACTTATCCTTTATCTTTGCAGGTGGATTCTGTTTGTGACTGGCTGGTCCAAGGTAGACAGGGGTTTTTCCCAGGTAGAACAAAAGAAAAGGGGCTTTTTAATAAAGGGTGGCAGTAAAACTAAACATTTTAAGACATCTCTTGTAAACATCAGTGACTGGAGTAAAGGTTCTGTGGAAAAGTATTAATGTGATTATCAATTTATTAATGAATAATAAATGGTTTGGTACAGCAGAACACGACAGTTTCAGCATGAATAATTATAAGAAGCTCCCAAGAAAAATTTCTTCTTAAGTTTTATGATATATTTACTTTCTGCGAAATATTGTTTTTCTAAAAAAAAATCCTCAGTTTAATTCTTCATCAGTATTAATAAAATAAATTATTCTGGGGCTGAGTCTACCTGGTGTAAAAAAAATATAAAGGATTCTTTGTATTTTCCACTAAAATTGCTGACAGTTTTCTGTCTTAATTTTCAGCTTTTTAAGGGCAGGGATTATGAAATATTTCCCTTTGTAGTCCCACAGCTCACAACACAGCGTTCGTTATTTAGCTGCAGGTACTTAATCCACACACATAGTTATCTTTGTCACTTTTCTACTAGTTGTGGCATGGTGAGTTGGCCTTACCTGTTAGTCAAGTTCTCATTGTTTCTAAATCAGAGCTAAAGTTTTATTCTAAATGATGCAGATGAAGGTGCTTATTAAAGTGCCACTGTAAATTTAATCATGTATATGCTGCTAAAAATCATTTAATGGATGAACAACTCCGGGGGGAAAAAAAAAAGAATTCTCACCACCCACACACATCGTGATAAAATAGGGCAGCTTTTTGCACTTGCTTCAGCAGCATCGCCTGAGAAAGATTTCTGATTCCCATTTTTCTCCTCTCTTGCTTAGAATTTCAACTTCATCCCAGTCAGCTGCCGAATCTTTCAACAGAATGCCACTCTATCTTTGTTATTTCCAAAACTATGCGTCTCTATTGCGGACTGCACATCTTTATGGCAGCCACATGCTCGCAAAAGAATTAAATTCAGAATATTCATTTGGCCTCTTATTATTTCCATAATACCAAAGAGAGAGAGAGAGAGAAAGAAAGAAACTTCCTCGCCCTTGTTCTTCTACGCTGCTCCCATCGCAAGATGCTCGGTGGAAGGGAGCCGAGCGGTGGGCAGCGGCTGAGTCCCCGATAACGAGCGCCTCACATTTCCGTGGCATTCCCATTTGCTAGTGCGCTGCTGCGGCCGCACGCCTGATTGATATATGACTGCAATGGCACTTTTCCATTTGACATTCTCTCTCTCTCCGTCTCTCTCTCTCTCTCTCCCTCTCTCTCTCCCTCTCTCTCTCTCTCTCTCTCCCTGTGTCGCTTAAACAACAGTCCTAACTTTTGTGTGTTGCAAATATAAAAGGCAAGCCATGTGACAGAGGGACAGAAGAACAAAAGCATTTGGAAGTAACAGGACCTCTTTCTAGCTCTCAGAAAAGTCTGAGAAGAAAGGAGCCCTGCGTTTCCCCCAAGGTAAGCAGGAAAACAAGCGCTGCCGGCTTGCCTAGGAAATCGCTTCTTTCCAAACCGAGCATTTCATCCTCCTCTCAGACAAAGAGACAACCTTTAAATACCACTTAAATTTGCATTACTTTAATTTGCATTAATCTGTAGCATGCTAGCATTGTGTTTTTTAAATGAACGGGTCTTTGAAGTCTGTGACAGAGCAGGGAGCCTCTCAGAGAAGCTCGAAAATATCTTTTGGTTTGACTTAAAGAGATTTTCTTTTCAAACTCTCTGCGTAGTTAGATGTAACTTTGTGATGGTTCTTATAGTTGACCCCGTGAAAGGGGGCTGAGAAGCAGCAACTCGCCAACATGGATTCGTGGAGCCCAGTATCTTCCCCACCGCCCTCATCCCACTCACAATGGGGGTACTATTAACACAGGCAAGCCTGCGAGTTTGAAAACGCACTGTTTACTTTTATTGCTACTTAGGTATGCTGCTGATCTCCTGCCAGTGCTCTGCCGGAGTGCTCAGAATGACTTCAAACAATAGGCAACATTTATTTCTAGCTTTCTGTGTCACGCTTTGCAGGAATCCTGCTCCTTTGCACTCGTCTCCCAACGCGCAGGACTTCGCTTCCATAGATGCCTGCGGTAGCACTGGGGAGAGCTGAGGATGGGTTTACTGTATGATTTTGATTGGGCAAAAAGTCCGAGGAAATGCGTGCTGTTTGCCTTGGACTTATTGCAGGGGGTTATTTTTAGTCGTCAGCTCGTCCCTGCAGCACGATGTCCAAGGAGTGACCGGGAAAGGATGCTCCCACCAGCACAGGGACCAGGACCTGTAGGAATGGCTCCTACAGATACCTGAGGAATATTCAGAAGGTTCTTTCAAACTCTTGAATACAAGTTCGCTCTTTAAATGAACAATCGAGCTGTAGGAGGCCTGGGCATAACTCTTTCTTGGGGGACGGGAAGTTTGATTGTGTACAGAATGTTAATGACTCAGAACGCCCAGTAACTGAGGCTCATTGTAATGGACAAGCCTAGATAAGCCTCCATGAAAGAGGCAGACGCCCGTCTCTATTGAGATTCAGGTGCGGGGGAAAGGAAGCTATTTAGCAAGATAGGAGTCCCATTCGCAGTTCTTTGTAATTGTCATTAATAACAGATATGGCTGCTGCAAAACATGCCTCTTTTCTTTTCTAATATTAATATATTTTAATTACAAGAAGCTGGCATCTGCAAATTGCTTTAACACATAACATTAAATACCAGGTGCATTTGAAAGCATAGAGATGCCTAAAATGCGATGTCGGCTGTGGGTGTCAACCAAATAAATACAGCCAGGACTGCAGAATGCTTCTCAGCTGAGCATTTAGACCATGCAAATATCTATTCATTTTCTTCTTGCCAGTCTTGTTTCTGCAAGTAAACTTTAGGGTCCTATTGACCAGTTTTCATTGCAGAGCAGGACATAGTTTATGGGGAACTTTTCTGATTTTCACTAATAACTAGCCTAACAAGCATTGTTGAATGAAAATCTGACATTTGAATGAGTTAATTTACAACTTTGGAATAGTTGCTATTCAAGAAATCCTATATGGATTCTATCGCTATAAAATTTTACTGTGATTTTTTTTTTAACTGCTGTTAGCAAAGCATTTAGCTGAGTCAAAACAATTTTATTAAAATATTATTCAGATCATTACTTGAGAGTGTTTGAACACAAAATGCAATGTTTTGCATCATTTATTTTAAAATACATTTGGTTCAGGTAATGGGAGAACTGGCTGAGGCCTTCTTACGACTGTGTACCAAGCAGCTGACACCCACAGATGGAAATGTGCCTGTGGAGTTTTCAATCTTAATTCGAGTTCCAATGACACTGTCAAGGGAAAAATAAATCATTTTTCAATACATTTAACAATTTCCAACTCATTTATTTTCTTGGGCCCTTGAAAAATGCGGTGAGTTTCTTGGAATTATAACCACCAATGGTGGCTGGCAATTTGTACTCTATTTTAAGAACTTGCAATTCAAGTACTATTATTCTTACTGGTTATTCATTTCATCGCTATTTTAATAAATATTTATTAAGCATTTTCTATGTGCCCAGTGCTATGCTACTCCTGATGGATGCAAAGATGAATGAGACATTGTCCCACACCCTAATTCTCAGTCTATATGCTATCTTCAGGACTGAAATGGACTTTGCCATTGGGTAAACTGGACAATAACTTTCTTGCTATAAAGAACCATTTAAAATAGCTGCTGGTTTCCAGATTTACTTGAAATGATTCTCATTCATCAATAGGTTTTCTTTCCATTTATGATTAAGGGGTTCCCCTGAGGCTTTTTTCACCAGATCCTGGGATCCTGGGCACATGTCACTTGCACAGCTTACCTAGCCTGGATCTTTCCAGCCTGGGTAGAAGACGCCTGGAAAAAGAGCAGTTGATCCTTTCTCTGCTCTCTGGAGCACCCTTTGAAAAGGACCATGTGCTGTCTCTATCAGGGCTGGGCGTGAGTCACCTACTCAGCAGCTGATATCAGGGCTACTTGATGAATCATTGAATTAGAAATATGCACAGAGGAAGATGCAGTCACTATCTCCCACCACTTACTTGTTCCATCCCCAGGATCAAAACTAATGACCTTTGGGCCTGGCCTATATTCAAGAGGCCCCTGGGAAGAAGCTGCTGGAAGCTGTTCCCCAAACCCGAGTCTCGGTCAGAGCCACACACAGTGTTGCTTTCAAATAATTCAGTATTGTGTTTTATCATGCCGTTAGGTTACTGGGAAAGAACCCTGAAGACAGCATCACCAGGGTCCTTGACTTAGTCCTTATCAGTAGATAATCCCCCATGGTGGGATTAAAATACCTCTGACTCCCTGGGGTGCCTGACTCACCCTAGCCAGCCCTCAGCTTCTTGGCCGGTGACCTTGGAGCCCATCCTCACCTCTTCCCATGACAGTTGGTCAGTGCTACTTTGTCCAGGCCCTCTTGGCTAGGCCAGCAGCCAGCGGGTGCAGACGGGATGGGGAGGCAGGTGGAAGGACTGAGAAGTGCTAACACAGAGGGGGTGGCAGGGCCATGGGAGGGTGGGTGAGCTCCAGGGCCCGGATTGCTGTGGCCCCCTGCCCTGGCTGTGATCAGCTGTCATTTCCTCTTCGTGTATGACACTGTGGAACATATTAAAATTTCTCTGGGATGGTATGTTTGGAATTCCTCTGATGCCCCACCTCACCAACTTACCCGGACAATAAAAGCAAGGTTGTAAGCCTTTGAACAGCTGGCCGGCTATATATTTCCCCGCTTTCGCATAATCTAATTCAGAAAAGAATCCAGCTAGACTGGCAGTGCCATGTCTGGGTACTTGCTTCCTGCAAGTCCTTCCTCCACCGCCTCCTCCCGCCTGCCTTGGAATCTTCCTGGGTGGCATGTGGCTTTTCTTTTCTTTTGCTCGCCACCGCTCCCAGCCTGCCCCCTTTTCCCTTCGCCTGAGCTCCTTCCATTGTGAGCTGGCTCTTGGCTCTGCCTGTTTTCCAGACAGCCTGGGTCCTGTTCCATCCAGGGAGAACGGCCCATGAGGTCTCCCCATCTTCATAGTATTCCCAGGATGTCATTCTTGGCACCAGCTCTGCCGGGGCTGGGCTGATAGGACTGGGGGGCTTTTCGTAGCCCCGAGCCTGAACCCACTTGCAGAGAGGAATAGCGGCTGCCCTTTAGGCTGCCAAGAGCAGGGCTGGAGTGACCGGGTTGGCAGGGACAAGCATACCATCACAGTGACCCGAATATCCCCGGCAAAGGCCTGGGGGCGGGGGCAAAGGCCTGGGGGCAGGAGAGCTATGGGGATGGCTGGATGCACTTCGGCCTACATTAAGAGAAATGTGGTTATTCTCTGTTTGGGGGAGGGGTGGGGGAGACAAGTGACTTGAAACAAAGCTCCCTGGATCCTTGGGCCCTGCCCTACCCCCTTTCCTCCTCTGTCCTTCCCACATCCCTCCCTCCTCAAACAGAAAGAAGGAGAGACAGGACTTTTAATTTGGCTAGCACAGGCCTGAATGTCTTCATGAAACCCGCTTGGTGAAAAGGAAAGGGGAGAAATAGATCGTGGGTTGAGCCGAACTAAAAATGCATGAGACTTTAGAAATGCGGAGGGATTTTTTTTCTTTCTTTCATTCTTTCTCTTAACAGCTGAACAACAGTTTGGTTGATGAGTGGCAAATGGAAGGAAGTGGACCTCTCAATTAGAGATTCCCATTTAAGTGACTCATATAAACCTCCCTGTGCAGCATCCTTAAAAGATGCTGCTGATGTCCTTGGGACCAAAAGGTATCAGAGAGCAAGCCACAAGGCGGCTTCCTATTCCTTTTCATTTCCTGGGGGCTTTGGTTGTCTTTTCTGAATTAGAAGTTCACTAAAAGACCCAAAAGGAAAAATTTAACACAGCTGAATTAAAATGAGCCTTTCCCTGTTAGCTTGACAAGAAGGAAAAAAGAAAGGAAGAAAACAAAGAAATGAAAGAGAAGAAAGAACCAACTCCCCTCCACTGCTACTTCTTGAGTTTTAATATGAATTATTCCATACAAGTCCCTAGGCTAGAGGATCTATTTAAAGACGCCTGGCAGCATGAAGAGAGAGGGTAAAAATACAACCACTCTTTTGTCCATCAAAGGTTTTCTTTGGGAGGACATTAAGAGCATTCCTGTTTTCTCGTCTGCCCCTGCCAGTGGCAACATTCCAGCTGGTAGTACCCACTCCTCGCCCATCAGGTCAGCGACCATGAACTTCTGTGTTTGATTTCAGGAGAAAACATAGGGTGGGGAATCCTTCCAAAACCCCCATGTGTGCAGCGGGGAAGGGGAGGCTGGTACTGAAATGAGTGCTCGTTTGACTGTGCAGGTTGCATGCTGCAAATTCACACACCCACACAGTTGAGTTTTTGAGGAAGATTGTGCTGATGGCATTATTTCTGATGCCAGCTTCCCCCGCATCTGCAAAGCTTTTCTCCCCGTATCTCTGGCAGTCATTTGCTTGGCACTATTTATGCTTACTGTCCCCTTCCTCGGTGGTTCTCAGAGCCTGATGGTTGAGCATATATCCTCTAAGAGTCACACCCCCAGACCCATTTTCAATAGTCAGAATGTAACACCTTGGATGGGGTTCACAGTCTGGAACAACTACTTTCTTGTTAGAAAGAGTGCTGACTCAGAAGAGTCAAAGAATGGGTAACTTCAGTTGGTGACATATCCCCCAGTGCTCATAATCAGGAATTCATCCAGTTGGGGTCCATTTCACCCTCATGGCAAAATCTGGACATGAACATTTGACTAGCAACTTTACAACGGGTATAAGATTTGCAATAGATATATTTTTCTCTTTTCTCTTTTTTTTTTTCCACAAAAGCTAAGAATTTTTCAGACAATTTGCTCTCTTCCAAGACCTGGCTCAATCCCAATTTCCTCTTTTAAGCCATGATCCAACCAATTGCAGTATCTTTTAAAAATGAAAGGGTTACAGGTTAAGACATTTACAAAAGTTGATGAGCTGTCAGAAAATGCTCAGGGGTGGCCTTTCTACGTGGTGCCACAAACCCACAACAGCCCTAAACGTGGAGTCTTGTTCCATCTTTCATCAATAGGGAATTAAAAATAGGAAGAGAGCAGGTCATGGGAGAAATAACAAAAGAGAAGGAGGAAGGATTATTTTATTTTTGATGTTCAAAATCTGCCACTGCCCTTTCAATTTTTTCAAATAGTACAATTTCAGAAAGGGAAGGATCCCTTCATTTCACCCACTCTCTCCCAGGAAGGGGTTTGAAGTTGCCTTCTTTACCCGAAAAGCAGGTCAATTCCTCAAGTGAAAAAACATTCCCTATCCTCAACTCTAAGTACAATGTAGGTACACACATTGCTAACGTGGATATGAAAAGAAAAGAAAAAAAATTAATTCAATCCTTAATCAAAGTCCAATTTGTCTTTAAAACTCAAGGAGATACGTTACATCTCAATATACTCCTATAAATCCCCCCCAATTATGAAAAATTGCTCCTTTTTCAGAATTTAAATTTTTCTTTTGATATTTGGAATCTAAAGGTAGCAGAATAGGATTGTTATGGGAGAGCTGACAAGGAAAAGATGTAGTATGCAGAATTTAAGCAAAGCAAAATACAAACAGGGAACCACCAGCCCAACAAGTTTGGGGTTATTACCAATATAATGAAATGTATTTTTGTGTGATTTTTAAATTAACCTTGCTCCTTTGACATAGGTCTGCATCCAGGAGTATACCAGATTGCAACAGGATGGAATTCAGTATTCAAATCCCACCACTGTGCAGAAAAGGCAGATTGAATAGGAAATGGAAAGACCAAGTAGCTCCTATTGTTTATACCCCTTTCTTAACAAAGGGCTCTACAGCTGTTAGGTTAGATCACTGCCCACCATTCCAAAACATTGCGGGTAAGGAGATTCAAATGCAGCTTTGGAAATACTTTGCTGGACACTTTGAAGAAAAGCCAACATACTCATTCGGCTCTAGAGTAAAAGGGAGCCTGTACCCTGAGCTGACATTGGTCACCTCTCTTCTTCTAAGGCCATGCCACAGCCAGCAGTCTAATGGCAGAGCAAGTGTTGAGTTATTTCAGCATAAGCGTCCTCAGAATACCTGGCCACCTTTTCTTTACCACAGGGAGAGTGTATCTTTATGTGTTTTGACAGGACTGAATCCTCTGGATTGGGTATCTCAGAACACTCTTGCTTTCTTTCCAAAGGGTCTTATGCAAGGTGTGCAGTAGAGTGTGTCTCATTCCTCATGCAAAACCTCCCTTCCTGGGGCGGAATGGGTGAAATGAAGGGATCCTTCTCTTTCTGAAGTTGTGCTACTTGAAAAAATTGAAAGGGCAGCGGCAGATTTGAATATCAAAAATAATCCTTCCTTCTTTTCTTTTTATACTTCTTCTGTGGCTTACTCTCTCCCTACTTTTATTCCCTATTGATGAAAGGATGCAAGGGGACTCTTTGCTTAGGGCTACCATTGATTTGTGGCACCCTAGAAAGGCCACCCCTAAGTACTTCCTGACAGCTCATCACCATATCAGTCACAGCTTTTAGTCAGGTGGCTAGATTTACAGAAATGATCCAAACCCCTGGAGGAAAAGACTTCAACAGAAAAGTGCTCCCTGACACTCAAGTAAGCAGACTTGGTCATTTCCAATTTATGCAAGGTTTGTATTCTAAAGTCTATTAGTTATGTCAACTGTTAAGAACTCAGAATGAGTGGTTCCACAGAAATTATAGAAGCCCACAGATGCCCAGCACAGGATCCAAGAACCATACCCAGTGGTAAACTCTTTTAGAGCCAAGTCCCAGCTCAGGGCTTCAGGAATGTACCTCTTCTAGCACAGAGGTTCTATGGAGACTTTACCAAGCAGAGTGCCTTTCTCTTGACCACTAGGACATTATTAATTCTACATCTGTAGAGAAGACAACTCTTCTAACCAATCGTCCTCTCCTGTCCTGAACTAGAGCATCACAGATGACTCCCCTAGGGCATGAGGATCTGTAGCTTAAGCTTAGTTTAAAAATAAGGGCCATTCCTAAGAAAGGTGCAGGAGAGTTAAACTCAGCCTATGTTGTCATCATTAAATAAAAGAACTCTAATTCTAGCATTGACTACTATTAACCTTTCTACTTTTCCCATTTAAGCTTTGGTGGAGGCTGGACAGAAACACCACAAATTTTTTTTTTTTTTTTTTTGAGACAGAGTCTCACTCTGTTGCCCTGGCTAGAGTGAGTGCCGTGGCGTTAGCCTTAGCTCACAGCAACCTCAAACTCCTGGGCTCAAGCGATCCTACTGCCTCAGCCTCCCGAGTAGCTGGGACTACAGGCATGTGCCACCATGCCCAGCTAATTTTTTCTATATATATATTTAGCTGTCTATATAATTTCTTTCTATTTTTAGTAGAGATGGGGTCTCGCTCTTGCTCAGGCTGGTCTCGAACTCCTGAGCTCAAACGATCCGCCCACCGCGGCCTCCCAGAGTGCTAGGATTACAGGCGTGAGCCACCGCGCCCGGCCCAACACCACAAATTTTAAGACAGCTTTAAGAGAAACAGGAACTGGTTAAATATTCTTGCTAACCACTTCCTATTATTAACAGGACATTATAAATTTATAAACTACATTTAGTACATTGCAAGCACCAAATCAATCGGTTATTAAGGGCTATTTTTATTCCAGACCACCAATATGGCCTCATCAAGGGGCAAGCTCTTACAGCTTGACCTTCAGTGTTAGCTCAGGTACCACATTAGACCTTGTTTGGATTCTTCTGCAATCATTAACTCCTTGAGTAAGGAAGGAACTCTTTTTGTAGGATTGCTTTGGGGTCTATGTAGCCCCAAAGCAGGTGCTGTACTCTGAAAAGCTTGGGTAGAGTTAGAGACTGTTAAAAATGGATAGGGCCATAGAAACATCTAGCCCAATCTATTCATTTTGTAGATGAGGAAACTGAGTCCCAGAGAAGGCAAGTGACTTGCTCAAAATCACACAGCCAATGATGGGAGGGCAGGACTGATGGATTGAAGATCGTTCATAGCAGCCTGCCTTCCACCAGATCAGGCAACAGTAGAATCCTCTTTAGTTTTCAGAATGCAGAGAAATTGTTATCCAATATTTCTGAAAAATCAGTGCAAAATACCAGGACACAGGACACTAACAACATAGGCTGGTAATGGGTCTGGGAAAGAAAAGATGAAAGCTGTAGGTAACTGGGAGCCTGGACAACGAGAGGTTTTTCTGGATTTCCTGATAATGCCTCAAAATCAAGATTTTTAAGTTCCAGTCAGGCTCAAGGCCGAGTCCTCCCACTCCAGTCCTTCCCTAGACAGTAAAACTATTCAAGCCAAGGACACACACACAGGCGGGGCCGCTTGACAGTTGGCTCATCCCCCCAAACCGTTTCTATTCCCAATCATTCATTTTATCACTCCTGTTTATCCCAGAATTGTGATTTATTGCCTCTTTCCCCGGCTATACTCCTTCTTTCCTTTTGCTTCTCCAATCTCTTTTCTTCCTCCATCACCCCTACTGCTGAGTTTGGCCACACTTGGCTAGTAGTGCAGGTTGAGAGAACACAGAGTCCTATCAGAGACTGGAGGACTGTTGTTTAACCCCAAGGATGTTGTCTTCTCTCTCCTGCAGTAACACTATGGGGGCAGTCATTCCCTCCCACGCACTCTCACCCCCCACCAATCCCACACTGTAGAATAGCCGCTCCCTCCCCACTGACCTTGTGGCTGCTCATCCTTGGAGATACCTGGGGCTGGCAGGCTGGAGGCCTGGTAGTGTTTGCGGTCAGTACTGCTGCCTCTGGGTCAGCCCAGGCCTGACTTCTTGGCTACTACTGATGTGCTTCCAGATAGGAATAATATGAAAAATCATTCATTGAGCACATGGGATGCTTTATAAAATCCAACATGCTGTTTACAGTTTATAAATTAAGTGCCTTGGGAAGAGGCATCTGATTTATTCTCCAAGGCTTCTAGTTGACTAGACCCAATCGGAATTCTTTTGGGTTCTTGGGAAGGGGCTACTTAGCACTTCACACCCTCAGAATTAGACCTAGAGTTTCTTGTTTTTCTAATCCTAGTGCCACATGAAGTGTTATCTAGCAAGCTTTCTTCCACAGTTATAAATCTTTGATTTTTTTTTTTTTTTGGTAATTCCTTTGAGAGAGGCTGTATGTTCTGCCATCTTTACCTTGTTCATGTCTCATATCATAATTTTTAAAAATTACGATAAATAACAAATAATTCTGGCTGATACCCTCACTCAATTCCAAAGTCATTTTATAAAGCAGATGACTGCTTAACTTGATCTTCTCAGAAATGATGCAGTGCATGTTGGGTACAAATGATATGTTAAGGAAATTTATCAATGTGTCCAAAAAATCACCCAGGAAAACAAAAGGCCGAGACTCTGCAGAGAGGTGAGCTAGAAGAGAAATCTAGGATAGAACCTATTTTTTTCCTTGACCCTTATCTCTTATTTGTTAGAGCAAAAGGAGACACATAGTGGGTGCTCAACGAATATGTGTTTAAAAAAAAAACTTGTCGAAAGAACCCACAGGAGGGAATACCTGCATATATTAATATTAAAAACAGCCAAGGTGGAGGTGGGGAGAACATGGATACCAAAGCGCTGCCCTCCTGTGCCTGGCAAGCAAGGCAAGGATAAGGCCATTCTTGGCACATGCCACTTGTCTTAGCCTGTGGCTGGAATAACTTGCATGAAACCAGTACTTTACCCTCTGCCAGGCAGAAGGTCAGCCCAGGAGTGAGCTGCTCTGTGGGCACAACACCATCTCACACCCAGGAGGCTGGGCCCACTGTAAGCTCTGCTATATTATTTCGCTGAGGATGACAGGTGGGGAAATCTGGGCACCAGTTGTTCTTTTCCACTGGTATCGTTTGGAGGGTAGCTCCAAAGTCGGGCATGCCAGCCTACGTGCCTCTCCTGCCGGCAGAGGCTCCACACTGAAGCTATTAGAATGTGGGCCCTGTACATCAGCCAAGTCCATGTTTCAGAGACTATACCCGGAGCACAGAGTGGCCACAGGGCTAGTGAGTTCAGTAAAAGAGTCATTCTCTCATTCAGTTCATTATTGCCTGAGCTAAGGTTCTAAGTCTTGATCGGCAGCGTTTGATTTTATGACACACAGCTTGAAAAAATTAAGGCAAACTGGAATTAATTTACTTTTGAGAAAATGACAAAAGCTCCTACAAGGCAGAGATGCCCCTAGGCTGCCAGAAAGTGGGGATGTTGGTGGTGTAAATTTCCTTAATTCCTGATTTTCCTCTTTGTGAGGTCTCACCCCTGCTCTACAACCACACTCTGCACATTTTCAGCTATGTACACCCTGACCAGCACAGTGTTAAGACACCTCGACATAACATTGCTTTTTTCTTGAGCTTTATTTTTATTTCTTCTTCAAAACAACGGTGTTGGTTCATTCAATTTGAACACTTAAGGCAAAAAAATCCTGGCGTTATGTTACCAGAAACTTACCTTTTGGTTTTGAAGGTTCTGTGAGTTCTGTGGCCTATTCACATTGTTATTTGCATTATTATTTCAGAGTTTAAGATAAAAGCTGGACAAAAAGTATCATGCTTTGTGAGTGTGTTAAAATGAGAAACCTGTTTCTGAGAATTAGTGGTGAAGCAACATTTCTTCTTACTCTTTTATTCTTTATTACTACTTCTAGGTTCAGTGTATCATCTCTAAAGAGAAAAATGTATGATAAAGTTACATTGTATCTGAGATTAACTATCTCTTTATCTGTGTAAACTTCACAATAATTGCTTGCAAAGTGTTTTATTCACTTTTCAGGAAAACAAAATTTGACTGTGCTTGCAATTCAGGATGTTGCTACTAGGTGGCAGTAGCTTACAAGAACTAAATGATTCACCGGAAGAATATTTGACTAAAGAAAGACTAACATTTCTTCCCATATTCATAAGAGATAAAACTATAATATCATTAAAATACTCAAAATGGCATAAACATTAAACATCCATTAACTTAGTTACTAGTATTTTTTTTTTTTTAGTTGAGAGAGGGAATGGGAGATCAGATCACATAGGGCCTTGTGGACCATTATAAGGACGCTTTTTTTTTTTTTTTTTTTTTTAGAAACAAGGTCGCGCTCTGTTGCCCAGGCTGGAGTGCAGTGGCATAATCATAGCTCACTGCAGCCTCGAACTCCTGGGCTCAAGTGATCCTCCTGAGTAGCTGGGACTACATGTGTGTGCTATCATGCCCAGCTAGTTTTTTTTTTTTTTTTTTCAGAGATGGGGTCTCACTATGTTGCCCAGGCTGGTCTCAAACTCCTGGCCTCAAGTAAGCTTCCTGCCTCAGCCTCCCAAGTCCCTTGGATTATAGGCATGAGCCACCACGCCCAGCAAGTTACCAGTTTTAAGATGAGCTTTTAAAAGAGAAAGCATTATTTTTTAATTAAATTTTAAATAGGTAATACACTCACAGGTTCAAAAATCTAAAACTACGAAAAGGTACACAGTAAAAAGTCTTTCTGCCATGCCTCTCCCCCCAACTTCCACAGGTAACTAATTTTATTAGTTTCTTGGATATCCTTCCATGACTTCTCTATGCAAATACAAATATATATTCTTATCCCTCCCCATTTTAAGACAAATCAGTACGTAGAGTTTCTGCATCCTTCTTTATATAGTTGCCCAGCATTTCATTGTATGAATGTTGTATAATATGATTAATCAGTTCCCATTGATGGATATTTTGTGCTGTTTCCAATTTTACGCTATTGTAACCATGTGCTCATGTGATTTCACATATAGTATAATTCACAGAAGTGAAATTACTGGGTCTAAATTATATACATTTTCATTTTTAAAAGATATTGCCAAATTGGCCTCTACAGAGTTTGGACCAATTTATACTGAACTGTCTCCAAAATGGGCCTGTCTTCCCACAGCCTTGCCAATAGGGTGCATGATCAGACTTTGGAATCTTTATCAATCTGATTGGTTGAGCAAAGTATCTCAATGTACTTTAATTTTTATTTCCCTTAAATGAGTGAGGGTGTCTATCTCCCATGTTTAAGGGGGCTTTATATTTCCTTCTCTGTGGAGAAAGAGGAAACGCCAATAAATACAACCATACATACATATATGTAGGATTTTTTTATTGATGCTATGGCTTGTTTTTGCCATCATGCTATACATTTTTTTTTTAATTTGCTTTGCTCATTTAACCATACCTGCTGTCCATGGCTTTGAAGAGAAGTTGCTGGCAGTGAAGAAGGAGGGCCAGGACTGGAATGTCTGCTTTTCCCTTCATCCTTTTGCCATTGACTCCTGAGGAAAATATCTGTAGACTGGAACAGTGAAAGGAGATATCTAGTCAATTCTCTTTCTGACGCTAATTAAGGCTTCAAAGAGACAGATAACCACTTGGGATAATTTAGTCACATTAAAACTCAGGAAATGGTCAGTAATATTGCATCCTCTGAACATAGACCCTAAGAAATTTCTGGCTCTTTGAGCTGAAGTCTTGGTAAGTTTCAGGGTAATGTGCGTAAGGAAAACCTAGAATATGCAGCTGAAAAGAAAGCAAAACATGCTCTTCTCCATCCTTTGCTGTTCTGGGACTTTGGGCGCAGGTTTGATCCATTTTAACAAGATACTGCCATTAGCATGCACATAAGGGAAAGTGGTACAGAGTGGGTGGAAATATGGTCCCCTCAATTTAGGATTACCTTCTGCATGTGGAGATGGTGGTAGCTGAATCCACAGCTATCACACGGTGGCATTTTAGAACAAAAAAAGACAACAGATGCTATCTCTGCCAACTCCTCTATAGATGAGGAAACTGGGGCTGAAAGAGTTTAAATGACCTGTGTAAGGTCCCCCAGCTAATAAATGGCAGGACTCAAGTCCAGGTAGGTCCCCTCATTACTGGTCCCTGCCCTTCCTGAAATTTCTAGGACTTTCCTGAAACACATGCGCTGAGGCTTTGTTGTTGTCAAGGATGCCCTGCTCTGAAACAGCCCTACCTCACACACCCCTCTCTGCTTAGGATGCCCTGCCCCACACTTGCAAGACAGTTGACTGAGGCTAAGTGGGTCTGAGGCTATTCTATTCGGGCAAAACAAATTGGCTTATACCGACTTGAATTTCTAATCTTGATTTTATCAACACTTTGCCCTGTTTATTCAGACTGTTCATGAGTAGGAAGTTAAAAAGACGTTGTCCTGTGAACAAAATGATCAAACTTTTATCTGAAATACCTTTGAAAGTTTTTCTGAAGCTTGAATTATCATGTTCCTTTTGTTTTGGATGTAATGTCAGCTCCCCCAATTTTCCTAAATGTTTGAAAATATTTTGAATACTCTCTGCCTTCTGCTATGATAAAAAGCATTGAGGTTGGCCATGCCTGGGGTGTTAGTGAGATGACTGGGGAAGATCTCTGGACTCCAGTCCCTTGTTCAAGAGGTATGGTTAAAAGAACAAAGCAAATTTCAGTAAAACCTGTATAATGTGATCCCATTTTAATGGTCAGTCTGTGCTCCAATGGCTGCTTGCTTTTTCAGATTACACCATGTGCCCAGGCTACAAAGGCTCTACAGAAATGTGTGACTCTGTTGGCAAATACACATGTGCTGCCTTAACCATGCTGAAGGCCAGTTAGCATAACGTGTATTTCAGATGCAGCTTGTCACTGATGCTAGGTGGCACAGGGCTTAAAACAAAAACAGGATAAGCTCAGAGCACAGAAGTGGAAAACTAGGTGGGTGGTTGGGTATGGAGTTGGAAATGGAAAATGTGCTTCCCCATGGGACATGGCCTGTGTTCATTATCAGTGACCTGCCTGCTCTCTAGCCCTGTAAGCTGACATTCACACCACAGCTTACTGAGAAACGGAATAGACCCTTCTGCCTCCACCCACCAAGGATAAAGATGAGACCACCCAATTCAGTTATGTTGTCGCCAGAACCATGTTTAATCTTTACTATGGGTTCAAACTATTCTTGCCCCTAGGAACACAGACTCCAGCAATTAAAGTCAACATGTGCTTCCATTAAACCATTGTGTCCATTTCCAAATGGTTATAAATATGTAGCACAAGCTAAGCAGGGGGTAGGGGGGAATGAATGATAGCTTATGCTAATGACTCTCTAGAAACCAATATTCTCCATTCAAAATGACATGGAAAAATTCTACTCAATACCTCCTGGGTTCTATTAGTGGTTCTGGGTAAATATTTCTGGGGAAAATAATTTCTGTTTTCATTCCAGCTGTGCTGCAGATACTGTGATGATGGATTGCAAGTGAAAAGAGTAAGACAAAACTCAGGCATACAAAGGACAATGACAACCAGAAAGCTTCAGCCAGATCCTGCCCTTTGCTTGAAAGGGACTGGATCCTAGGAGGTGAAGGCATTTCCAAATTTTTGTCCTCTGCCTCCCTCTGCTGTTCTTCTGGAGAAGTTTTTCCTTACAACAATGAGAAATCATGTACTAGCTGCATCCTTTTCTATGCTCTCCCTGCTGGTGATAATGGGAGATACAGACAGCAAAAGGGACAGCTCATTCATGATGGACTCGGACCCTCGACGCTGCATGAGGCACCACTATGTGGATTCTATCAGTCACCCATTGTACAAGTGTAGCTCAAAGGTAAGACCAAGGTCTCTGTAGGGGAACATCTCCACCCCCTCAAAACAGGAGAGAAACCATATTTCTTTGTCAGGGGATGGAGAACTATGATCATAGCCCAAACTTGAGTTATGTGGCTGGCCCACAGGGCTTGTGGGAGAATCATGCCTTCAGGGTTTCCCACCAGACTTTGTATTTTTGTCAGTAAAACTGCCTCATTGACTATGCGCACACTCATCCAGTGAAAGGGGTGTCTTTTGTTCCTGGCTGTGAAATTTATGAGTGGTAGCATTCTTTTTCAAGAACGAAAAATGTTATCTTAATTCCTTCTACCTCCGCCAGCAATAAAGAGGAAAGAAATGCAAAAAAAATATGATGGAGCACTGGAACATACTTCTTGGAGGGCTTTTCAAAGAGTTTTCTAGTGAAATAGTTGGTAACTGGCTTTGTGTTCTGAGCCTTTCTCTATGTGCCATGTTTATGTTAAAATGATCTCAAAAGATAAGATGGAAATTTGATCATTTATCATTTTTACATTGGTTATCCAAATTATTCTCACTTAGAATAGGCAACCCACGGCCCAGTAGTGTGCAAAGGAATATCATGCTTAAAAGGCCACCAAGAGTGGCCAGCCGCATGGACCACCCAGAAGGGAGGTACATTGTAGGAAGGGACATACTCTGAATGAATTCTCATGACTGTCACTGACCCAAACAGGCACATAAATGAAATTTGTCCACATTTGGTAAATAAGAATTTTTTTAGCCCAACCTCAGAGATTTTCCTGAGACTAAAACCATTTAAACATTCTCATGTGACAAGTATTTTTTTAATTACCAGTATAATTAAGACTTTTTGTAACATCAACCACTAGAATTAAGACCATATAAGTCAATCTCTCCACTCTCCATTTAAAAACATTATGACTTCTGTCTGCCTTTAAAATTTCCATTAACTTCTCCGATTATAGCTCAATGATGATGACTTGTTTTGGTTGGGGGGGATCAGAATTTGAGTTAAATCACTTTAACCATTATATTAACAAGACCTATGACTGTGGGAAAAAATAGAGATTTTCCACTTAAGAAAAACTTTCTGTCTCTTACTTGTACTTGCAGAACCAAAAAAAAAAAAAAAAAAAGGAGTAAATAGATGAACGTAAATTTTTGCAGGCCTACAATCCCTTCTTGGGAAAAGAAAACTAAAACAAATTGAGAAAAAAAAATGAGAACTGTTTTTACAACCGTGATTGCTCAGAAACTGTAGGCCCAAGTAAGGCAGACTATAGCAATTACTAGTTTCTCCTTCGCTCCCTCTGCAGAAACAGACGGCATTAATATTTAGTGTTTCTTAGACCATGGATAATTTCTCCCTTTGTTGGATTGTCCTCCATAATCAAGATTATTTTAAAAAGAGGAATTAAAATTATTTCAAAGAAAGTGTCGGTCACTGTGATGATAGAAAGGAACAAATAAATAGTAGCGTCTATAAAAACTAGAGAACAATCTGGAAAGATTGGATGAAATGATGGAGGAATGCCTTAGCGACTATCACATTAACCTAGGAAGGATCAAAGAAGAGATGTCGTTATCTGAAACCCAACAAACTCACGGTGCTTGGACATGAATCTTAGAAACAGACTCCAGTCTACTATTGTTCACCTTTGCTTCTTCCAGAAAGCCATGGTAAATAACAGCACAAGATTGTGATAGTAGGAGAAATGTTTGTAATTTCATGGGAACAATCTGTTTTCAAACATCCCAAATATAGCAGTAGTTTTATGTAAATGGTGCTTGTAATTATAAACCTTTCTTCCTTGGCCATAAAATATGTCTGGCAAAATCTCAACTACCCAGACCTTTTCTGGATTCGATTTTCTCTATGTACCCAGGAACAAAACTGTTTTTCGTTTTGAAATATTCTATAATTCTTAACTCTCACAGACTCAGGCTGACCTTCTCTCCAATGGGTCTTATTTAATGAAATTGTTTGCCTTTAGAAACTTGGGCTAGAACATTCAGCCTGTGTCTAGAAAAAGGCCAACAATAATCCACCTTAGTCTCTTTTACAAAGAAGACACTTAACAGTAGATTTTTCCTCTCCACATAAATATTCCCTCACTATCATCTTTAAGGGCCATTATTTATTAGACACATGCCTACTGTTTGCCTGTCAATTGTTAGTGCTTCCTGATTTGCATTTATTCAGTATCTGGCCTTATGAAGACAGATGAAGGGGAGCATGTGACCCAAGCTCAGGGGGGGGGGGGCACCTGCTTGAACACCTAACATGTGTCAGGCACCTCATACTATATGTTCTGAACCTGTGATGGCAGCTGTTATCAGGCCCATTCTACCAGTAAGGAAAACTGAAACCTGAAAGAAGTAGGTTGCTTGTTGTCATATAATATAACCAGGGAGGGGCAATGTCTGCCTCAGAGCATACATCTTTCTGCTACTTGGACGAACACAAGTAGAAAGCAAGAGCCATTATTTGGAAGTCCAGGCTCAACTTTTCATCTGCTAGCAATAATGATTTATACTCAGCAATTTTTTCTAGAAAAAAGAAATAGTAGTGAAAGCTTTTCTGGGAGCCTCCAATCAGACTGCCTGTTCATCCTAGCCCTGAACTTGCAGCTGGACTGTTCCAAGGTCCTGTCACTCATCTCCTAGCAATTCAGGAAAGGACTGAGATGAAGTCAGGTGGAAAAGACTAGCCACAGTGACCCACCAAGGAGGACAGCGTGGCCACAGATTAGGATGTGCCTGGTGGCTTTAGGTGGTGGTACCTCCTGGGTGCAAAGGATCCTAGGAATGGCAGGTTCATTTATAATCTTGATGGGAGACCCTGTTTCTCTGAAATTCTGAGTAAGTAAAGACTATATAGCAAATGGGCAAAAGGTTAGTGGTTAGTGGGAACAGGCTGCCTGGGGAATCTTTAAGGGAACTGAGGCTTTGAAGTGAGAGAGACTTGGTTTTTAATTCCAGCTCCACATTTGGTGCCTCAATTTCTTCTCACACAAAATGGAGCTGTCCACCTGAGGGTGCGAGTATGGGTGTTGGTGATAATATTTGTAAAGCATCCAGAACAGTGTCCAGCATATAATAAGACATTTAATAAATGATATTATGATCTTGATGATGAAGTTATAAACTGGACAGGTGTTTAGACTCATTTTTCTATTTCAGTCACTACTGAGACCTCAATAACTGTTGGGATGTCCTATAGTCTTAAAGGATTAGGAAAATGAACTGCATTGTGGGTCTTGTTAAACCACAGGGTGGGGCAGAAGAGCAAAGAAAATGTAAGCCACTGTGCTGGGTGCTAAGAGAGAGGATAAAAGCAAAAGAGAAACAGCCCTTGCTGTCTGGGCTGACCTCCCTTCCCAGGTGAGGGGAGGAGGGAGGGGCTGGAGAGGCGTGAGTTCTGGACTCCAGGCCAGGGAAGGGTCTTCAGGAATGGGGCTGGCAGGGCAGGCCTGTGAAGCCTGAGTTGAATGAGGAGTGTGAGATGGTGGCCCCAGGCCCCAGCATGGAACTAGGGCACCATTGTCTGAACTCTGAAAGGCACAGGAGCAGATGGGGAGCCCAAGGGGCAGCAACAAAAGAGAAGGAGGAGGGTTCAGGGTTAAAGCCTGGGGAAATTCCTAGAGGAAAAGGGACCTGGCACACTAAGGGCTGACTCTTGGTGTTCGGAGGCAGCTGTCAGGACCCCAGGCCATCTCCTACAGCTGCTCACCAAGCTCATAGTGTGATAGGAGCAGTGACGGAGCCAGAAATGTCATATTTATAACACAATTGACTACTTAGACATATAACTTGATTTTTATAAAGAAGCACACTTATACTGAATGCCTACTATGTGCAGGTGCTGTGGAAGGTTCTGGAGACATTAAAATGGAAAGAAAGAAAAAAGAGACAAAGTTTTTGCCCTCGTAATGCTTACATGTAAATAGGGGAGAGAGAGAGGGAAGAGAGGTGTTCCGTGTGCAAAGGCCACTTTGTGTTACTTTGATTTGTGACCTGAGTGATGAGACCAGATTCTGGTTGGAGTGAGCTGAGTTCCCACCCACCTCTTCAAAGCCCTCACTACCCCCATGCTGCTCTGTTTCCCTGATTGCAATTTTGTTGGTGCCCTCTGCCTGGCACAGACCCTTTGGAGGTTGACCTGGGTCCCTGGAGATGTTTATTGAGGTTGCTGGTGAGGAAAGGAATGGGAGAGGCAGCATGGGTGAGTCTTGCTCCTGAGGAGAAAAGGGGCGCTTCCAGGGCCACAGAAATAGAGACGCACAGTGTTCAGTGCTGTGAAAAGGGCAAAATATGTTTCCCACTTGGTTGGGGTAAAATAGCCAAAACACTGTTGTAGGACAGGACAGATGGCTCTCTATTCTGATGCTAATGGAGACACCTGGTCAGTCAGGCTCTTGGAAGATTCCATTCAGTGTGAGCTTGGGGGTGGTGAAGCTATGTCCCAAGAAGCCCATAAGACAAAAGTTAGACTAGTATGTCTATAAAAATGACATGGTCAGGGATCCCAGAGGTGGGTCAATATAGATTAGAGAAAGGTATGAATTGGCTAATGCCTTATGAAAACATCTTAGTATTAGGAGGCAATTATAGTGGTTTTGGTCAGGGGTTTGGTTTCAGACAGATCTGGGTTTGATTCTAACTCTGCCTTTTACCAGAAATGTGAAAATTTGGGCAAATTACTGAAACGCTCTAAAGCCTGAGTTTCTTCATCTGTTGTAATAGTACAGATCATAATAATACCTTTCTTGTAGTGTTGCTGAGGATTAAATGAGATAACTCGCAAGCACTCGATAAATGTTCCTGTTAGCGAAATGATTGCTATCTAGTGATCCTCGAACTTTAGCAGAGCCCTGAAACTTTAATGGGTCCAGAGCCTTGCTACTCAAAGTGTGGCTACCCAGCAGTACCAATATCAACTATTAATAGAATCTTATAAGAAATGCAGGCCGGGCGCAGTGGCTCACGCCTATAATCCTAGCACTCTGGGAGGCCGAGGCGGGAGGATCGTTTGAGCTCAGGAGTTCGAGACCAGCCTGAGCAAGGGCGAGACCCCGTCTCTACTAAAAATAGAAAGAAATTACATGGACAGCTAAAAACATATATAGAAAAATTAGCCGGGCCTGGTGGCGCATGCCTATAGTCCCAGCTACTCGGGAGGCTGAGGCAGTAGGATCGCTTGAGCCCAGGAGTTTGAGGTTGCTGTGAGCTAGGCCGATGCCACAGCACTCTAGCCTGGGCAACAGAGTGAGACTCTGTCTAAAAAAAGAAAGAAAGAAAGAAAGAAAGAAATGCAGAATCTCGGGCCCTACCCTAGAACTACTCAGAACCTGCCTTTTAACAAGATCCCAGCTGATTCAATTGCTCATTCCTGTTTGAGAAGCTCTGGTCTGGAAGAGGTCAGGAAATGTTCATTAAGTGCTAAAATACAGATAAGGCGTGACACAGGCTAAAATGTGGACTATTGAGAGTAAACCTGGAAAGCAAATGGTTATCTCTTCATTTCTTAAAGGCACCCATTTATGGATCTTATCTTCCAAACTTCTGCTTCACCCCTCCAACACACATACACAAAGCAGAGGTAGATTTCCATATAGTTTCCAACTTCGAGCTAGGGTCTATATACTTAGGTCTCCTAAAGAGGGGATTTGTGTGTTTGTGTGTGTGTGTGTGTGTGTGTGTAATATCAAGAGTCCAATAATTGTTTCATAGTCTCTTCCTCAAGGAGGGGGAAATTGAATTTGGCCACAGAGCAGATAGATGGGATTTCATTAAGCAGAGCTAGGTGGAAAGGACATTCCTGGGAGAGGGAAGACACAGCAAAAGCAAGAGGCAGGGGAATTCGGGGCAGTTCCATCAACTCCTAAGTAGTTAAGCTTGATCGGAGTAGGGAGTGGGTGATGAGAACAGTGGCAAATAAGACTGGAAAGATATGTGAAACTCGGGTCATGGAGGGCCTCGACACCTGTTCAAAATGATGGATTTTATTCTGATGACCAGGGGCAGCCACTGAAGGTGTTCATTGTACATGTCTGTGCATTCTCTTTGTGCAGGAAATCCAGCTCTTGAGGAAGAGGAGCCTGGTCCTCTTCCATTGGAGGTGGCCCCAGGTCCTTCAGTGCCTAGAGTTCTTGTCCTTTAGAGTGGGCTGGGGTGGAGCTTGACATCCTGAAAACTTCTGGTGAAATAACAATCAGGTTAGCTCCTCTACAAATGGCCCTACACTGCTGACTTGGTCATTTTATGGCCAGCGCTAATGGCCTGGTTAGTTAGGTCTGTGTTTGGTTCACCTGCATGTGTATCATTTGGATTTAATGCCCATATTGTCTTCGGCCCTTCTCAATTAAGTCTGTTGGTGCAGGTTTGCTAAATCCATACAGACCAAAATTCGACCTCTAAAGACTCTATTTTGGAAGGTGACTCTTTGAATAACTGCTTAATCAACCTAACAGATAATTTAAATTAGAGATCAGCAAATTTAACACTACTCCAAGGTGAGGTGTCAAGCAGCTCTTCCCATGTACTGGCAGGTTTGGGGAGAAAGGACTAGGGAAGATCTTGGACTCTCTCCTTCTCATTAGAGAGATGGGGTTGGGCACCAGAGACCTATAACATAATCTCTCAAAGCTTGTTCCAGAGCTGGCTGCAGTGCACATGCCTGTATTCCCAGCTACTCGGAAGGCTGAATTAGGAGGATCCCTTGAGCCCAGGAGTTTGAGGCTACAGAAAGCTGTGATCATGCTTGTGAATAGCCACTGCATTCCTGCCTGGGCAACATAGCAAGATCCCCTCTCTAAAAACAAAACAAACAAACAAAACAAAAAACCTGTTTTAGATCATGTTTAATTTTGCCTGATGATGTGAAGAGCAGGCAGGATAGAATCAAAAGCTTTAATAAAATCAAAACAGCTTACAGCTGTCATTTGCTCTTTGCCTCTGTGATCTTTCAGAGAAAATTAATCAGTTGGTCTAGTCCAACTTACTTATTCTTCCCCAAGCCGTGCTGTTTTTACTCTAGTATCTCATATTGCCCTGGTGGTTGCTAAGTGATTGTTGGACTTACCCCCAGCATCTTCTCAGATAATGATGTTAATGATCTATAAGGACCAGAAGTCATCTTTTCCCCCTTTTGGAAAGATGGACTGGCTATTTCCTTCTTTTAATCCTTGGGTGTTTAATTCTGCCCTATAGGATGATGTCAGAGATAATAGCTGATGGGTCTTTAATAATAACTGCTAATTCCCAAAATATCATAAGGCAAATGTCAAAAGGTTTCATGCATATATATGTATCTTTTAATCTTTCATTTGAACAGTTCCACTTTGTATGATCTTGTTGACTCTGGAATTATAGGGCAACTTTTTCTCTATCATTTAACGTGAAATTCACCAAGCAAAACCCTCCCACATAAACATGGACCAATAATCTCAGGTTCTGTACCCACTCTCCACCCCAGTATATAGAGTTATGTAGCTTAATGAATCAAGCTGCTACACCCTACCCCACCCATGACTTCCACTCCCAGGATACTAGGATTTCTGTATGGGATACATAAATAAGCCTTTTGTACATTCCCGTAAGCTGTATGCAAAATATTGAATGTGTGCTTATGTACATTTTTCTGAGGATAACTTTGGTAGTATTCATCAGATTCTGAAAGGTATCTGTTTACTATAGCCAGATTAGGAGCCACTATAAAGCACACACCACCTCTGTTACCCTAGCCCAAACCTTTGGAAATGGAGAATGATCAGGATGAGTGCATCCTAATATTTGCCCTAAATGACTCTGAAGACGCAGATGTGATTGCACAAATCTCAGGCTCCTTCACTGTATACAAAAGAAATGTGATTCTTTTGTCCCAAGTTGCAGCCTCCAGAACATTTCACTGAGGATAATTATCCCTTCTTCTTCAGAAACATTATTACTTTTCTTTAGCGATACCCTGTACAAGCCATTTCCCTTTTTCTGTAGTCATTCTTTATTTACTCTTTGATTTCAATTTGAAATGACTTTCTGCATTTTGCTACTGGTAAAATTGAAATGCATTGGACCCATGGTAGACCAACACCTATCAGGAGAAATATTTTTTTGCTGTTCTTTGATTTTTACCTGCACAGAACGGTGATGGGCCACGTCCAGTGGTTCTAAACCCTCAGTACACTTTGAAATCACCTAAGAAGCTTTGAAAAACCACAAAAGCCTGGCCCTACCCCCAAGGATTTTAATTCAATTGGCCTGAAATGGGGCTTTGGTGTTGACATTTTTTTAAAAAGTTTGCCAGGTAATTCCAATATGCAACCAGGGCTGAGAGCCATTGGTCTAATCCAGCAGGAATTGGCAAGGAGTGTTAGGGTCTTTCAAAGGATGCTGTGGTACCTGGCTGAGGTTTTGATATCCCTGCAGGGTAACTACCTCCTCTTCTCTCCCCAGATGGTGCTCCTGGCCAGGTGCGAGGGGCACTGCAGCCAGGCGTCACGCTCCGAGCCCTTGGTGTCCTTCAGCACTGTCCTCAAGCAACCCTTCCGTTCCTCCTGTCACTGCTGCCGGCCCCAGACCTCCAAGCTGAAGGCATTGCGGCTGCGATGCTCAGGAGGCATGCGACTCACTGCCACCTACCGGTACATCCTCTCCTGTCACTGCGAGGAATGCAGCTCCTGAGGCCTGCTGCTGAGCCTGGCTTCAGGATGGGACAACCGCAGGGGCAGTTCAACCAGCCAGGGAAGGACTGGCAAGAAAAGAGTTAAGGCAAAAAAAAGATGCAGCAATTCCCGTGGGACTCTGAATATTCTAGTAATAAAGATTCTACATGCTTGTTGACAGAGAGAGACACTCTGGGAACTTGTTTTCAGTTCCCATCTCCTTTCCCTGGTACAATTTCTTTTGGTTCCTTTTCAGATTCAGGCATTTCCCCCCTTGGCTCTGAATGCTGTCTGGGTTTCCAACAATTCAGCATTAGTGGGAAAAAGTGGGCCCCCATGCAAGAGCGTGTCAGGCTGTCACTGTTAAGAATTTGCTTTGGAAAGCAGGAAAGCCCCACTCTTTCCGGGACATCTTCTGTTGTTGGTTTTTGTTCTCTTGTCATTTTGGTCTAAGGTTGCCATCGCTACTAAAGGTTACCAATTTCAAATTCCAGACACCAAGCATGTGGATATGTTTAGCCAGGTTTACTCACAGTCAGCTAACTGACATTAAAATAACTAACAAACGGATTCTCTTAAGTGATGCTGGAACTCTTGACAGCCATAATTATTATTCAAAAATGACTTTTGGGAAGTAAAGGTGGCAGAAAGAATTTGTCACCAGAAGACTGTCTCAGTTAAATTATGGTAAAATTTTGTAAGGGAGCAGACTTTTAAAGACTTGCACAAATACGGATCCTGCACTGACTTTGGGAAAGGCATATATGTACTAGTGGCATGGAGAATGCAACATACTCATGCATGCAAATTAGACAGCCAAGTATGAACCTATTTGTGAGTGTGCTATAGCTTTAGCTGTGTCGCGGGCATCATTCTCTAATAAGTGTCCATGTGAAGCTTGTTGCCAAAATGATGGCCTGGCTCATCTTCTGAACATTTGGTTCAAATACGTTTCGGTCCTTGAGGCTCAAATTTTGAGTTATTCCCATGTTTTGAAATAAAAAGAGAGGATCTTCAAACTTTTGACTGTGCAAGTATTGTTTTTTTCCCCTTCAATATCCTACTATGATGTGGACTATAAGATACGTGTAGCTAGTGCTTGACCATCTCCTATGATGTAAGGAAGTGTCCAAGGAAAAGAGGGAGATAGGGTTCCAGAATGCACAGTGGGGGTATTTTTTGAAATCAATGTACTAAGGTGGTGGGGGCTTATGAAATTTGGCTATTAATCTCAGGATTTAGCCTACTGAAGGAACACAAAATCTAATACCTTCTGGCTTCCTGAGATGCTATGGAATGAAACAGAGAAATCATCTCCTTTTTAATCTCTTCACTTTTCTCAGAAGAAAATAAATACTCATAAGTGAAGTCTGAAGAACCAGCAGGAGGACAAATAGTTCACAAACAATGGTGTCTGTACCATTGACTGTCTAGTGCTCCAGATCCAATGATACTACTGAGCATTACGAGAATACTCAGATGTTAGCATAGTGCTATGTCCACTGTAAGCATCTAAATATTAACCCAGACTTGGCAACTGAGTTTCCAGGGCAACCTGGACACCACGCTGTCCTGGTTAACAAGAGTTGACAGTACCCCCCACTGTAAGTACAGCCAACCTGTGAATTACTTTTACTGTAGAGACGGTGATTTTGTACACTCTTTTGCACAGCTTTCACACATTTTTTAGAAAGCCAGCAGGGTTAAATTTGTATCCATGGCTTTGAAACAGAGTGAAACTAATACTATTAAATCTTGACCTTGATCTTAACCTTCATGGTGACAGAGCCAACCAGTCCACTAAATTGAAGGTTCTTTCCATTCTGAAGGCAAATGTGAAATGGTAATTTGGACCGTTATACAAAGAGAAATTTTGTCATAAAATGAATTAAATTTAATACTGAAAGTTAAATGGTTATAATTCTTAACTGATAATAAAAATATTAACTGCTGGTCACATTTATGGCTATTCTTTCATGTTGCTAATCACAAAGTGAAAACAATACTTCTACCCTTAAAATGTCTTTTCTTGGCTTTGAAAACTCAATTTGCTTTGAGAATCTAGAATACATGCCCCAAACTCCAGTCTTTATTTCCTTCCTACCACTTCGGGACTGGAGAGGGGAGTTCTATGACTCATATTTTCCAAATTCTCTGGAAGCCATAGAAAATAGCCCCTTCAAATCCTATTACTTGGTCTATTGTCAAAGCTTCCCCATAAAAATGAGCATAATATGCTTGGAGCATTAGATAATCACAGGACAGTGGCACTGGGAGAACAATTAGAAAGCATTCCTTTCTGGATCTTGGATGTTGAATACAGTGAATGGACTGGAAAAGAGTGTGGTGAGACAGGGAAAAGTTTAATGGTGGCATACCAAGGCTGAGAAAGGAGAAAAAGACTAATATTTTCCCTAAAGAGCTAAAAATAGCCCTGGGAACTGAAAGAATTCAGACATCATTGGATATTAAGTTACTATGGAATTTGTATTATAGCTTCTAAAAATGTAAACATATTTAGCCTTATTTTGGTGCCTACCCCTAAGGATTGAGAGAGAACTAAATGAAAACATTGATCGGTTTAAAACACTACTCTTGGAATGCCTAAGGAATGTTCCCTTGCCTTCTTCATTTATTATGCATGAAAAAAAGAAAAATTAAAATATTATGATCTTAGTAGTTTACATCTTAGAAATCTATATGATAAACCAGAATGGTCGAGGCAAGCCTCTTGTAAACTGATCTTACCCTCATCATTTATAAGCATTTAATAATAATGAGTTAATAGTGCACTGAAAGATAGAGGGGTTTATGAACTTAATTGATTTTCTTGAGATCCCAGCTTTCCAGACCAATCCATTAAGTCTTCTACACATAAACCCCTGAACTTTCTCCAGAAGCTTAAAGTGAAGGACAAATCAATCCTTCTTGGTTCTGAGGAAATAGTGGTTGATTTTTTTCTAAACTCAAATGTTTGCTAATCCGCCCAACACATTATTTTGTACTAGGTAGAGCAGGCTGCATACACATTATGACTGGGGAAATGTTTGAGTAAATTGATTTCTTCATAGTGACCTTGAAGAAGTGACAGGTTTGCTTTCAATCACTTCTTTGGGCACTGTTGAAACATACACAGTTGAGCAAGAGAGCTGCCCCAGATGAAACCTGAAATGCATGGGGCCCAGGCGGTGGGGGTAGGAAGGCTTAGAACAGAAAGGGAAGTCAGATCCTGCTGCTGGTGCCCTCTTCGTGACTCCAGGGTACAGACACATCCTGGTGGACAAACATGCCTGTTCCTTTCAGGAATTAGAACAGTGGAGAGGCTTGGATCTGGGAAAAGTTCTGCCTGTAGCTGTATCATTACACCCCAGGAGGAGCTCTTTACTTAGTAATGCCTGTTTCAACGCGCAAACAGGTACTCAGCAACACTTGCCGAATGATCGCATTTCATGAGAAATTGACATCACGTGCCAACAAATCACTGTTAGAACTCTTTGTTTTCCTGTAAGTCTTCACTATATGAATTATAATACATGTTTTGGTATAGTCTACTGTAAATCTATGAGCACATAGGCCTTTTCTTTTATTCGATTGTGAATGTGATTTGAAATGTCTCATTGATTAAAGTTATTCTGTGCCCTCAAATATCAATGCCATCTTCTCATGTGGTAGACAGAACATTTTAGATTTGATGACTATGGTGAATATAGAGATGTATCAACCAGGTCTTCCTTCAAGGGAGGATTTGTTGCCTCTGTTGCCAACCCCTTCAGGGATTGCCTCGGCTGCAGAGAGTCACCTTGCCCAAGGACATGCTCTTCCAGGGTGGCTCATATCCAGTGACTGAGGGAGGACAGTGTATAAAGGCCTGGCTATCTTGGCCTCATGTAGAGCAACTCTAATGAGCACTCCTCTTTCTACTTGAGCTTCTCCCCTTTTCTTCCATGGGTGCTGGTCCCTAATAAATATCCTGCCACCACAAACTCCACCTCAGCATCTGACTCTTGACATCCGAGCCTGCAACAGTAACTTTTACTGCTGGCCTATATTGGCCTATAAAAGGAAAGAATTACATTATTTTTGGATCTAAGCCATCTAGTTTCCTTGTATGATCCATAATATTTAAGGGTTCAGATCAATGTTTCTGCTTCCTTTAAATGCATAGTTTTTAAAAATATGTGATAGCACCTACTGTGTGTCAGCTAGAATACTAAATGCTAGAGATATTGAGATGAAAAAGTCATAGCCTTGCTTTTAATATATGCATAGGCTAGAGAGGGTGAGAGATCACTATAATAAGTGCACGAATGACATATAGAGATAATCCACAAAGAGATAATCTGATGTGCTTGGTTTTAAAGCCACTGTTTAAACATTAGCTTTTGTATAGCACTTGCACAGATAATATCTCATTCGGTTCTCAAAATATCCTTATGGGGTAAGTTAATTATTACAGAAGTTTCACAGATAAGAAACCAGAGGTCATCTTCTGACTTCAAAGTCTATGTTTTCTTTGCTGTTCCAAAAACCTTCTTTTCGTTTTTTCAAAAGCATGTGGACGGAAGCAAAGGACCATCAAACCATCCTGTGTTGTGATCTGTCGGTTCTCATTAGCAAACTGTGATCCCAGAATGTGAGGAGCTTGTTGATACAAAGCACATAGGGCCTTAACCCAATAGAACTTTATAGAATAAACTATTCTAATATGAATTTCTGGAGAGAATAAATACATTCCAAATTATATATGAAACAACACTGTGCTTATACGTTTAAAACTCTACCATAGGCCGGCCACAGTGCTGTAGTTCTAGCTACTTGAGAGGCTTAGGTGGGAGGAAAGCTTGAGCCCAGGAGTTCAAGGCCAACCTGGGCAACATGGCAAGACCCTGTCTCAAAAAAAAACCCCAAACTCTATATTTGGCTGTAATCTTTTGGATAGCTTCAATGTCCTAGTGTTATAACATGTATAATGTGAATGTTTTAGGTAAAATTTGTTGAGAGTTGGACATGGGTCCCTAGAAGCAGGTTGATTTGTGTGGCATATAATCATCATCATCACTGTCATCATTGTCATCAATGTTAACCTGTATTAATAGCAATTAATGGAATAGACATTGTGCTTAGTTCTTTCCCTGCTTTTTCTCATTTAATCTTCCCCAAAGCCCTTGAGGTTAATATTACCCCCACTTTACAGACAGTATGAATAAGTGCATATGGTTCCTAAATCATTCTAGCTTTTTTTTTTTGTATCCCAGAGTTCTTCATTATCTTCAAAATGATCACCAAATCTAATATTCCCATCTTCATTACAAAATGTAGGTAAGGTATCTGTGCATGCATATGTGCTCTGAAAATAAATTTAAAGAGGTAAATTCTCTCCTTGTAAGAGCTGTCATTCTAAACCCTGCTTGTGGTTTTAAATAACTAAATTCTTAAGAATGTGTTCTCCTCAATCTTTGGTCTACTCTAGCAGTGTGTTATTCTCCACAATCCTAACATATCTAAATATTTCCCCTTTTGCATTGGGACAGTCTCCTTCTCTTTCCCTTATTATGTTCCATAATTTCACTTGCAATGCATGACTCTTTAGGTAGCCGTTGTTGGACGAAGCCATGAGAAACCACAGCACTAACAGAATCACTGGTTTGAAGGGAAATATGGAGGGCATGTAGCCCAACTTTCTCATTTTATAGAAGTTTTTGATCTTCTATCTCCTAACTTCCCAACCAGTGTTCACTCCATTGGCCAATACTCTGTTCTTTATTTTTTTTTTTTTTTTTGCTGACAATTTCTAATGGACAACACACACAAAAAATGCTTTACTGTTGTTGTTGAAACCAACACACTGTGAATTTCTCTGACTCTTTGTCTACTCTTATCTGCCAATTCATAGTGTTCATCATTATATGTTAAGAGCAGAACTGTTGGGCCAGACTGCCTAGGTTCACAGGCCCTGTTCTGCTGTCTATTAGCCATGTGACTTTGAGGAAAAAATTGGCCTCTGTATGCCTCAGATTCCACATCTGTCAGGCAGAAATGAGGATGATATACATATATTGTACTTCATGTTAATATTTTGAGGATTGAATGAGTCAATACATGATGTGTAGAGACCTAGATCCATGCCTGGCACCTGGTAAGCACTCATGAGTATTAGCTGTCATTCCCCTTATGTATTCATAGTTTGAACAAATTGTAACTTCTCAACTACAGCTTGGTTAAACTGAACATTATTTTTGCCCTAGTTTTTTTCCCTGCAAAAATTATGCATTCTTGAGATTTCTTGTTATATCACTCTACGGTAAAAAGTTTTCATCTTTTAAAGTTCTAATTGATAGAAAAAAATTAGAGCTGGTTGTTGTTTTATAGCTTAATGTTTAGCTTGTGCAATCTGCCTTCAAATTACATTCATACTAGTGGCAAAAAATGCCTATGAGATCATTTTATGTGCCCACCTACACTTCTGAATCAGGCTTAGATTAGAACAACAAAAGCAATGAAATGTGCAAGTTTCTTAACACCCTTCCTGGGAAATTATTTTACTCTTACATAATTGTACAGCCTTCACTTCCTCCCATCATTCAATTATTCTCAAAAACACACCTTAACAATTCCTCTTAAAGGTGTGAGTTAATTAGCCCATTCTGAAGTATGTTCCGGTGGTGTTCTGATGGAAGGCCCTCATGAAGGTAAATCTTCTGGTCAATTTTAAATTTAAGAACACCAGAGAGTCAGGGACTATATGTTCCACCCCATGGAAGGGAGGATTGTAGTAAATAGTACAAGTTAAAACATCTAAATCCTTGATTCCTTAATTTCTATTTTTCCAAAATAGAACAACTATTGATTAGCATAATTTACATAATTTCTACAAACAGTGCATTTATTGATTAACACAGTTTAATTCATCTTAATCATTTGTCTCTTACATTAATTCCCATTTTCCCACAACAGTAGTCATTCATCCAGAGCCAGAAACCTTTGTAGCAAACCTTCAAATTGAACAAAGGGTAGAATATCAAATTAAAATTGGAAAATTACAATTCTATATTACCTAAGTCAGTTCTGCTTAATAGAAATGTAATATGAGCTATATATATCATTTTAAATTTCTTAGTAGCCATATTTTAAAAAATAAAAAGAAACAGGTGAAATTAATGTTAATATTTTACTTAACCCAATTATCTCAAATATTATCATTTCAACAGGTAATCAATATGAAAAGTTATTAATGAACTATTTTACATTCTTTTTTTCATATCAAGTCTTTGGAGTCTGGTGTGTATTTTACGCTCACAGGGCATATCAATTTGAACTATATATTCTTTCTGAGATTTCATGGATATACTGAAATCACTGGGGAACAAAGGCCAATGTGGTGGACAAATCTAAGAATAAGAGCAAAGAGGACGGGCCTGCAAATTATAAATGAACCAGCTCAGCACTTGGCAAGCAATAGTTACTTTGACATTTCAGAGACTTTATTGCCAAGGTGGCTTTGTACAGCAATCCCTTCAGAGTCAGGAAACCTGACTGCACTTCTGACTCCACCACTAACCGACCGTGTGATCCTGAGTGAATCACTTAGGCTTTCTACTTCTCAGTTTCTTAGACTAGACTGTGAAGATCTCTTTCTGTACCATGATTATTCTTTCTACACACACACACAAACACACACGCACACACACAGTCCCCTTCTAACGTCTGTTCTCAAGGTAAGGGGGGTTTAAAAGAAATCTATTCTTTTTTTATTTTCACTGTTAAGAAATCTTCTGTTTTTACTTATTGGATTTCTCTCTTTTTCCTTTTCTTCTTTTTGAGGGTTGGGCATGGGTGATGTTTTACATATGTGATTAAAAATGGGGGTAATCTAGTAATGCCATTAAAATATTGTTTTGACCAGTCTCAAACATAGTTAACTCTATTATTTTACGTAGGGTAGAATTGCTGATAATGCATCACTCAGTTTGAGAACGTTTTAAACATATGGTATATTTTATGAAATGTGTTACATTTCTCCTTTTCCTTTCTCCCTAGCTCACTCTTCCTCTCTCTTTCCTTCTAACAAAGGCCCCAGGCAGCAGATGGATGGGAAGGGATTTGGGGGCCGCTCAATAGTGGGTGGGTCAGCCTTCCTTTTGCTTTTGTGCATTGAGGCCTTGGATATATGCCAGGAATATTTGAGGCAAAAAGAAAGAGAGATACAAGCTTTTAGGCAGAATGTTGATTCATAATTAAATTGCTTAGTTGCAGAGCCATCAAAGGAAAACTTCAAATACCCTGATAGCCAAAGCCACCTGTGCTGAAAGCAGAGAAGCAGGATCCTGCAGGGCAAAGGCAGATACTCAGGAAATACTGGGCTGAGAAGACATTTTGAAAGACAAAGACAAGGCCCAGGTCTGTGTGTCAGAGGACCCTGGCAAGCCTTTGTTGAGTCTAGACTTGGAATCTATTGCTGGGGCCTGTGCTCATAAGGAGGAGCCTTCAGCCTTTACAAATTCTGTTGCCTCCAACAGGAGAGACTGATTTTAAGATAAGAGTCCAGTGACATCACTCATAGAATCTTTACTCTGTATCAAGTATGGGGCACTAAATAAGAAGGGCACACTGTCAAATGTAATCCCCTCAACAACTTTTTTGTTACCCACATTTTACAGACATGGAAACCAAAGCCTAAAGAGGTTGCATGATTTGCCCCAAGTTGTCTACTAAGCTTGATTCTTTTTTTTGTTGTTTGTTTGTTCTTTCTATTCACCCACCCTCCCTCCCTGCATCTACCTAGGTTTGACCTTTAGACAAGGCCCTTTCCCACTGGGTGACTACATCAGAGAACCTGGGTCAGGACCAAAGGTCAGTTTATTCTAAAAAAAAGAAAAAGGTCAATTTATTCTAAAAACCACCTACCACTCATGTCTTTTACAAGACCAATGTCTATTTCTAAAAGGTTCTTGGGAGCACACCAGCTTCTAGGGACCCTGGGGACTACAGCTAACCACTTAGGGCCCCTTTAAATTTCCCAAAGAAATTTTAAGTCAGATTTTCCTTGGCCTTGAATCCAAAGGATTTGGGTGAAATTTGGCTAGGCTTAAGAACTCCATAACAGAGACCTGCCTGGATAATTTTATTTTGCCCCCTGCACTGATATGAATTAGAGGTAAGGGACCAGACCATCTACAACACCTTCCCGGGACCCAGGGCCACACTGATGTCAGAACAGAAGGGGCCACTAGAGATAATCCAGTTGAACAGCCTTGCTTTATAGATAAGAGGTTCAAAGAGGTTAAAGTCACAAACCTAGCACATAGCAAAGCAGGACTGGAGCCCCTATCTCTCAGGCCCAAGCTAATGGGATATCTGCCCCATCCTTCCCCCCAACCCCTTCACCCCCACACTCATGGCCAAGTTTAGACTAGTCCCACTGGCAGAGTGAATTTCCTGAGCTGTCATTCTTCAGCTCGGGAAATTCACTCTGCCTACACAAGAAAGCAGTCCAACACAACTTCTGATATACATGGCCTACTGTTTTCCCTCTTTCTAACAGGAAAGCGTTACAGAACCACATGCACCTCCGCAGGAATACAACCATCACAGACTCATAGCTTGCAATAGTGGCCTGCTGCTTCATTCCAGGTAGGCAGAATTTTTCAGAGTGTCGGTCCCCTGAACAATTATATCATCAGAACAAACAGCAGTTTGAGCAACATGCATACTGGCAAGACATTTGGTATGTAGCCTTTAGATGGTGCTAATGGTCTACTATAACACAGAGATTGCACGTACTCTTTATGCTCAGAATCAAGGAGGTGGATGAGACCTCAAGAGGCTAGCTATATTTCAAATATCCTGTGCCAGGCCAGGGAAACACATTCACAAACAGATTTGGAGGCATCTTGATAAAAATAAATTTCTGGGGCTTTGGTTGCCACAGCAAAGTTTTGATAATGCAAAATGCATCAATCTATCCTTGGCAAGTCTCATGCAATCAATCAATACTTTAAACATAAATATACATCCTCTGAATTCAGATTTATCTTGTGTCTTTGTGCATTGACTGGAGCTTGTGGCGATCTTGGTTCATAATGTCTGATTGTGTTGCTAGGTTGTGTGATAGAGCCATTCATTTTGTGAGGCAGTTTTCTTCAGGAAAGCCTCATTCATTCACTTAAAAAAGAACTGGTGAAATCTATCATCATTCATTTTTTTTCTGGCTCTGAAAAGAAGGGCAGAGAAGAACACATCACACTACAGCAACCTTTCTGTAACAGGCTTTTCTGTCTTATTTCTTCTCTTTTCCACACATTGTGAATTCTTGAGGCTCCATTAGTCTCATAGTCCTGCCAAAAGAGACCATGCTTTGCTATCCAGTTTTTCTTTGCCAATGAAGTGGGTAACAGGCTGTGTCACAGTCACATTGAGAAGCTCTGGACATTGTTAAGGTTTTCTATGCAGCAAAGAAAATAACTCCTTGTCCATTCACATGCATGGCTCTCCACATGTGGTAGCTGACATAGGTTGCTGAAGTCAGATGTCACACTATATACATATGTGATGCTTGTGGGGATATGTGTTTGTGTGTATATGTATATCAGCTCTGATTAGAAGAGAAGGACTTGGGAGCAGGAAGAGGGCAAAGGTCAGGATGAAGGTGAAGCTCCCATCCAGATCATCTGGTGAGAAAAGTGTTTGGGAGGGTCAAGGTACCATTATTCTAATGTCTGAAATTCTGTTATAGTGTAAAAAAATCAATTTGTCTAAAAAGATCTCAGGAGCAGAATTATTAAAGATATAAAGGGATAGATATCTTTAGGAGATAGATTTCAATTCAATTTCAGCAAGAATTTTTTTTTCAGTTTTTAAAAATTAAAAAATAATTTCTGGCCGGGCGCGGTGGCTCACGCCTGTAATCCTAGCACTCTGGGAGGCCGAGGCGGGTGGATCGCTGGAGGTCAGGAGTTCAAGACCAGCCTGAGCAAGAGCGAGACCCCGTCTCTACTAAAAATAGAAAGAAAGTATATGGACAACTAAAATATATATATACAAAAAATTAGCCGGGCATGGTGGCGCATGCCTGTAGTCCCAGCTACTCGGGAGGCTGAGGCAGTAGGATCACTTAAGCCCAGGAGTTTGAGGTTGCTGTGAGCTAGGCTGACGCCATGGCACTCACTCTAGCCTGGGCAACAGAGTGAGACTCTGTCTCAAAAAAAAAATAAATAAAAAAAATAATTTCTAAGTTACAGAAGAGTTGCAAGAAAAGTACAAAGAACATTCATATGTGGTTTACCTAGATTGCTCAATTGTTAGTATTTTGCCATGTTTACTTTATCTCCCTCTCTCTCTCCCCCATGTATATATACACACATGTACATATATATATATATATATATATATATATATTTCTGAACCATTTCAGGGTAAACAGTATTATAATATCCCTTTATTCCTAGATATTTCATCACGCATTTCCTAAGAATAAGGACATTATCTTACATACCCAGGATAAAATTATACTAAAATGTCAGCAATTGTCCCAATGATGCCCTTTATAACAATATTTTTTCCTCTGATCCAGGATTCACTAGGATACATTACTGGTGATGTTAATAAGTGAGAACTTTTTTAAGATTCAGGATTTTCAGAAATGAAACAGGCTATGTCAAAAATCAAAATTCAAATATCAGTTCTGCAAATATATAGGAGAAACCAGCTTGGGGTGTGTGGCAGAATAAATAACTGATCTGAATAAATAACCAAAACCTTTATGGTTAGGGCTTTTTGTGTCCTATGTAGGAAACTTTGACTTCCCCAAAGTTATGATGATATCCTCCTATGTCTTCTTCTGGATGCTTTATGGTTCTAGGCTTTACATTTAGGTTTATGATCCATCCTGAATAAATTTTTGTGAATGGTATAAGGAAGTGTCGAGGTGCGTTTTTGTTGTTGGGTTTTTTTTGCTTTATTGGGGTTTTTATTTTTATTTTTATTTTTATTTTTTTGGTTCTGTCCAATTCCAGTTGCATTTGTTTAAAACATTAGGGTCCTGCTAATCTTCAGGTACCTTTCATAGATGAAGAGATTTGGCCAAAGGATTGTGTCACAATACAAAGCTGGGTGGGGATGACATTGCATAGGGAGGCTGTGGTCATATGAGAGGGGAGGGATTGCTTTCCTTTGGCCTGAATGTCAGGAGCTGGGGATTAGTCCTGGGGGTCTAAGTGGTCTGATTTGTGGTCTTCCTGCTGAATTTCAGAAGACCACAAGAGATTTGCTTGCTGCTTCAGAAAACACCTATCAGTGACCTGACTGAATGGTAATTTACCATTCAAGGGAGATTGTTCCTGCCCAAGAAGCAGTCCCTGAGGGTCCAGCAGTGCCCAAAGGCAATAAATACATAGGTCAGAATCCCAACCTGAATTCAACCTGAAAAGTACAGGATGCTGTGAGAGTTTGATTCAGGAGACAAATTTAGTCAGAGCATGGGCTTCCCAAGGAAGAGACATTCAGGCTGACAATTGCAGGATGAGCAGGAGAGAGCCATGCGGACAGGAGGGTGCAGATGGCACCAGCATGTGGAGGAGGTGAGGGAGCTGGCATCCAGCAACAGGCAGCCACACAGAATGGGGTGTGGGGAGCTAGGCAGGAGGCGGAGGAGCATGGAGATGACTTGGGAAGGCAGGCAGGGGCTGACTTGCCTCTCCAGGGACTTCGGGCTGTGCTAGGGATTTTAGACTTGATTTTATTATTTAATTTTATTCCAGTTTTACTGTGGCATAATTGAAAAATAAAACTTTATAAATTTAAGGTGTCCTGTATGATGACTTAATATATGTATATATTGTGAAATGATTACCACAATCATGTCAGTTAACACATCTATCACCTCATCTAGTTACCTTTCTTTCTGGTGGTGAGAACACTTAAGATCTATTCTCTTAGGAAATTTCAAGTAAACAATGGAGTATTGTTAAATATAGTCAACTTAGATCCCCAGAACTTATTCATCTTATAATTGATAATTCATATATTTTGACCAACACCTTCCCATTTCTTCACCTCCCCCACCCCAGCCTCTGACAACCAACATTCCACTCTGTTTCTATGAGTTTGACTTTTTTAGATTCCACATATAAGTGAGATCATACATTGTTTGTCTTTATGTGTCTGACTTATTTCACTTAGCATAATGTCCTTGAAATCCATCCATGTTGTCACAAATGGGAAGATTTCCTTCTTTTTAAAGGCTGAATAATATTCCATTACGTATACCACATTTATTTAAAATCTATTCATCCACCAACAAACACTAAGGTTGCTTTCATGTCTTGGCTATTGTGAATGAACATGGGAGTTGGGAGTGCAGATATCTCTTCAAGCTATTGATTTTTGGTTTTGGTTTTGATATAAACCCAGAAGTGGGATTGCTGGATCATATGGTAGTTCTATTTTTAGTTTTTTGAGGCATCTCCATAGTGTTTTTCATAACGGCTATACCCATTTATATTCTTACCAACATTGTATAAAGGTTACCTTTCTTCCTCATCCATGGCAAGACTTATCTCTTGTCTTTTTGATAATAGCCATTCCAACAAGTGTGAAGTGATATCTTATTGTAGTTTTGATTTGCATTTTCCTGATGATTGGTGATGTTGAGCACTTTTTCATGTGCCTGTTGGCCATTTGTATGACTTCTTTGGGAAAATGTCTATTCAGTTCCTTTACCCACTTTTTAATCAGGCTATTTGTTTTTTCTGTTGAGTTGTATGAGTTCCTTACATAGCTTGGGTATTAACCTTTTATCAGATATACGGGTTGCAAATATTTTCTCCCATTCCATAGGTTGGCTTTTACTATTTAATTTTTAAGGTGAGAACTATAAAACCTTATATTTTCTTAAGCTTTTGAGCCCATCTTTTAGGTTATATTTATAAATTTAGTGTTTTGTATAAGAAAAAGAAAGATCACTTTAATTGGTTATTTGATTAATGTTTGACTAACTCATAAATTTCAGAGATCAAATTCTACTATTTATCACCAGTTTCATCTTTAATTAATCAAATTACCTTAGCTATTTCAAATTACAATTACAAATTTAATATATTCGATTCTCTCACTTTTACAAAGGCAAACTCACAAATCTAACAGGAAAAACCCTCCTTACCACTTCTGAAAATCTAATAAATTTATTTAGTAGACCAAATTCTCTTAAGCATTTCAAGCATCTTGGAAAAAGAAAAGAGAAGCCTGCTTGGAGCAACACAAAACTTCAACACTTGTCAATACACTTGTATAAATACAATGTACCCAAAGTATTCTCATTGTTAATACCTTCCTTGGGCCACTTAGTTAAGCAAGGTGAAGAAATTTATCATCTCAGTTTAGCTGAGCTTTCTCAGTCAAAAATTCTAGGCTGTGAAAGTTTGACCAGAAGTTTCACAGGCAGTGTGGATTAAAATGTACCTGGGTCTTGTTGGAATTGGGTATGGTAAGACACATAGACATAGAAATGATTGTGTCATGAAGAAGGAATTTTTCCTCACAAATCTGTAGAATCAGAATCACAGTACACCTTCCCTGCAGGGCCTCACAGGGAAGCGCCAGGGTCAGTCAGGAGGCAGAAGGAGAGAGAAGAAAGCTAGAGCCAGAGCCTTTATTGTGGTTTTCATGGGAAAAATGGGCAAGGCAGGGTAGGCAAGCTGAGTAGCCTTAGGATTGTGTAGTTTGAATACTTTCAGCAGACTCTGGGCTATAGGGTTACCTGGTACCTGGCCCTGGGGTGGTTTAGGGAAGGGGGATATTGTCCCAGACAGCAGGAGCCTGATAAAAGGAGGTGGAGGAGGGTATGGACTTGGGTTTGGCTGGTTTATAGTAAATTGTTTTCTATCTCTAGGAATTAGCTACCTCTGGTAGGGGTAGTACCCCCTCACCCTGGGTCTGTATGACCTGAAGATGTCAAAGCATCATAAAGTACAGACAATTTTTTAAAAATATGGTTAATACACCCTGGGAGCCCCACCCAAGATGAAGCAGGCAACTGTTAGGACTTATTTGTGCAGATTTTGTCTACCATGTCACCTGTCATCTGGGACTTAACCAAGAACACAATTTCAGGTTCTAATAATATAATATACTATACTAATTCTGATCTGAAATGATCTCTCTAATACCTGAGCTGGGGCCCTTTCTAGGCCCTCTGATTGAAATTCCCTTTTGCATAACCACTGGTAATGCCCTACATTAGGACCTGTTACATTATATATGGATGGAATTTTGAACCCTTTCCTCTGGCCTTGACTGCATCCATTGTCTTTTTTCTCTATTTCTAATTCTCATATGCCTCATGAGTCACTATTCTATTATTGTTTTATTCACTTATTCATGCAACAAATAATTATTGAGAGCTCACTATGTGCCGTGCCAGGTACTGTTCCAAATGCTGGGGATATGCCAGACAACAAAACAAATGCAAATTCCTGCCTTTGTGGAGCTTTCATTCTAACGGAAGGACAAATGACAAGCAATGTTCATAATAAATAATTGTATAGTTAGAAGGTGGTAAGTATTATGGAAAACAAAAAATAGGGCAGGTCAAGGGGGACTGGGAATGTTGGCAGGGTGTGAAAAAAATCTTAAATAGGGTGGACAGGGGAGTATTGGAGCAAAGGCTTGACATTTACTAATGGAGTGATGTGATCATATCTGAAGATCAAGGCTGTGGTTCTGTTGGCTACATCTGTCATTCCCCAAGGGTTAGGTCAGGGCATAATAAGAGAAGGAGTAGTAGAGACAGAAGATACATGTGACTTGTGAATGAGGTAAGGTGTGTAGATGTGGAAGATGATGCTAGGGTGCTCCATTTGTGGGTCACCCTTCACTTTCTGCAGAGGGTGGGGAGCTATGCCCCTATAAGTACTGTGCTGGGCTGGACAAGATAGACGACAGAACTAAGACACAGGCATGGCAGTCTGAAGCCCATAAGTGGTAGTGGAAGCCATGAGATTAAGCAAACTTAAAGGGGGCCCCTGGGAACACCCATATTTCAAGAGCAGGTAAAAAAGGGGAGCCAATGAAGACATCTGAGAGGTTTCAGCCAAAGATGCTGAAGCAGGACCAGGAAAGACAGGAGCAAAGCCAGTGGAGGTTGGAGAGGATACACAGGGTAGTCAGCAGTGCATCACCACTCAGGGACTGTGTGAGGGCTCAGCTGGGGTTAGACAGCACAATGGGGGAGCCTCTGGTGACATGGCAAAGGAGAATCAAGGTTGCGGATGGAATTAAGACTGCTAATAAACTGACCTTAAGATAAGGAGATGGTCTGGATTATTCAGGTGGGCCTAATGTATTCACAAGGGTCCTTAAAAGTGGAAGAGGGAGGCAGAAATGTCAGAGTCAGAAAGACATATGATAACAGAAGCCAGGCCAGAGTGAGGTGATATGAAAACGACTACATTCACATTTGCTAGCTTTGAAGATAGAGGAGGGGCCATGAGCCAAGGAGTGGTCTCTAGAAGCTTCCGGAGGTATAGCTTCCATTTCCTTGTCTTTTCAGCCTCTAGAGACAACATGGCAAAGTCCAAAAACTGATATCTTAAGAATTGGAAGTACAACTGTTAGTCTGATTCTTTTAAGGAGTGTCTAGAGATGGAGATATGATTATGATCAAGATTGTCCTCCTAAATAGTGCCAAAAACCAGTTGAGGAAGGTAGAGGAGATTAAGAGAGGGTGAAGGCATAATTACTACCTTCAAATATGCATTCATGCATTGCCTAACAACAGGGATATGTTCTGAGCAATGTGTCATTAGGAGATTTTTGTCTTTGTGCAAACATCCTAGATTGTACTCACAGAAACCTAGATGGTATAGCCTACTACACACCTAGACTATATGGCATGGCCTATTGCTCCCAGTCTGCAAACCTGCACAGCATGTTACTGTACTGAATACTGTAGGCAATTGTAACACACAGTGGTAACTATTTGTGTGTTTATTTTATTTATTTATTTTTTTTGAGACAGAGTGTCGCTTTGTTGCCCAGGCTAGAGTGAGTGCTGTGGCATCAGCCTAGCTCACAGCAACCTCAAACTCCTGGGCTTAAGCAATCCTACTGCCTCAGCCTCCCGAGTAGCTGGGACTACAGGCATGCGCCACCATGCCTGGCTAATTTTTCCTATATATATTTTAGTTGGCCAGATAATTTCTTTCTATTTTTAGTAGAGATGGGGTCTCGCTCTTGCTCAGGCTGGTCTCGAACTCCTGATCTTGAGCAATCCACCCACCTCGGCCTCCCAGAGTGCTAGGATTACAGGCGTGAGCCACCGCGCCCGGCCTTATTTGTGTGTTTAAATATAGCTAAACATAGAAAAGTTACAGAAAAAATGTAGTATAAAAGATAAAAAATTGTACACCAGTATATGGCAGCTCCATTATAATTTTATGAGATCACCATTGTACATATGGTCCTTTGTTGACTGAAACGTTATGTGCCACATGACTGTATAATGGAATTTTCATGAGGATGAATTGGATCATTTTTCTTTATTTTTTTTATTTTATTTGTATTTTTTTTGAGACAGAGTCTCACTCTGTTGCCCGGGCTAGAGTGCCGTGGCATCACCCTAGTTCACAGCAACCTCAAACTCCTGGGCTCACATAATCCTTCTGCCTCAGCCTCCCGAGTAGCTAGGATTACAGGCATGGACAACCATGCTCGGCTAATTTTTTCTATATATTTTTATTTGTCCAGCTAATTTCTTTCTATTTTTAGTAGAGATGGGGGTCTCGCTCTTGCTCAGGCTGGTCTAGAACTCCTGAGCTCAATGTGCCCTCCTCGGCCTCCCAGAGTGCTAGGATTACAGGCGGGAACCACCGTGCCCGGCCTAAAGTATGATTTTAACCTACTCTGTTTAGCACCAAAATTTGGAGAATTTCTCAAAGATTGGTCCATGAGACACTTATATCAGGATAATGTGGGAAACTTGGATCTTAAGTCAGGGTTCCACGTAAGCACAGCCTAATACAAAGGTGTTCTTGTTTGTTTGTTTGTTTTTGAGACAGTCTTGCTCTGTCACCCTGGCTAGAGTGCAGTGGTGTCATCATAGCCTCAAATTCCTGGGCTCAAGTGATCCTCCTGCCTCAGCCCCCCAAGTAGCTGGTACTACAGGTATGTGCCACCACACCTGGCTAATTTTTCTATTTTTAGTAGAGATGGGGTCTCGCTCTTGCTCAGGCTGTACTCGAATTCCTAATCTCAAGTGATCCTCCTGCCTCAGCCTCCTAGAGTGCTAGGATTACAGGCATGAGCCACTGTGCTCGGCCGAGACAAAGGTTTTGATACAGATAGTTTCTTAGAGAAGTGAACTCAGGGAGCAGCAGTGAGCACTTAAAAAAATAGAAGGCAGACAAAAACACACAAGGATGCATTCTCAAGTTGGCCCCTTCTACTGATGACTGGTGTTTAAATTTGAAGAGATCTCTAAAGACCTTAATGGAATGGGGTCTCAGACCTGTTCACCTGAAGATGAGAGAAAGAAGCTTTAACCCATTGGATGTCATCTTTTATTGGTCAAGGGTCACTTAGGGAGTGTTAACTTTTCCATCTTCTGAATTACTCACTTGTCACTGCTGAGGGGGCTCCAGCAGCATTCCAGGCTATTGTGTCAGAGAAACCTGGGGTAAGAAGCAAGAAATATGAGGTGCTGACTTGGAGTGAGGTGCTATCCAGGGGCACCTATGTGAAACAGACCAAAATCTACTTAGAACTGTTTCACATCAAGGCTAGTAGAGCCCAAGATGGGTCCAAAATTATAGGCAGAAGCTTCAGGGATTTTGATACAGCATTTGAAAATGCCAGTTCCTGGTTATTATCCATTGTTATGGGTGGAATTGTGTCCCCTTAGAGTTCATATGTTGAAGTCCTAAACACCCAGTACCTCAGAATGTGATGCTATTTAGAAATAAGGTCATTGTAGATAGAATTAGTTAAGTAATTCTTAACTTACTTAAATTGGAGTAGGGTGGGCTCCTCATCCAATATGACTAGTATCCTTATAAAAAGGGGAAATTTGGACACGCACGCACACAGGGAGAATACCACATGAATGCTGGAGTTACACTGCCACAAGCCAAGGAACTACCGCAAATTAGGAAGGAGATCTGGAACAAATCTTTCTCTAGCACTTTCAGAGGGAGAGTGACCCTGCCAACACCTTGATCTTAGGCTTCCAGCCTCCACAACTGTGAAAACAATAATTTCTGTTGTTTAAGCTGCCTAGTTTATGGTGATTTGTTAGAGCAACCGTAGGAAAGTAATACACCCGTGATCTATTGGATCCCAGTCCCTGGGGGTATGGTCTATACTTCCACACTCCTAACAAAGTTTGCAGGCAGTTCTATGTGCCCTCCAAGTTTAAGAAACCTGGTCTAGAGTGAAATAAATATTGTCGTATCTGAGCCCCAGGGAGAGTGACTCCAGAAAGGCATGCTTTTGTCCAAATATTCTTCTGAAAATCCAAAGCAACACATTGGATGCAGAACAACACCTTACATGTAGGGAAGGAATTCTCTTTCTGAAAGTCAACTCACGTAGCACACTTCAGGTTATGGTTGCTACTTAAAATCAGAAGCTGGAAAAGTGGTAAAGGAACAGGCTACAACTTCACCCCCACCCCAAAACATTTGTACAGAACAGAGTGGATAAATGTAGAGAGACAATGCCCCTGTACTTTCTCAACCCCTATCAAAATATGGATATGTACATGCACATGTGATGCCTTATTGTGAAATAAATAGGAACAAAATGAAAACCAGGCTTGGAAAAGGTAGCACATTATTAACCTGTTATTTCAAAATGGAATAGAAGTAGTCAGTACACGTCAATGTTAAAGAAAATACAGAGGAAAGAAGATACAGTCGGGAACACTGAAAACGAAGCCATTGAAACCATCAACAACTGCCTATGCCACCTTTGCAAAGAGTGAAACCACTTAAGAGCAGGCAGCGGGTCTCTACCCCTCTCTAAGAGTAGACACATGGTAAGTGTTTGCTGAGTACAGAAACACTGAACAATTTCTGAGACACAGAGTTCCTGCTCTTAGTGGACCCAGATTCTTGCACCAGGCTAGTGATTCCTCTATTATTTTTCAATCACTCTGCACATTGATTGGTGTATGCTCCCATCTCTCGGGCGCTATGCTTAGAGCTGAGATATAACTTGAAAGGATGTGACTTTCAGCTTTGACTTTGGAAGCAGTCACCTGCTAGTTACTGCTTCCAACAGTCTGTAGTTCCTGATATGCCAGCCTAGCCCAGCACCAATGCCAACTGCAGTGAATGAAGTATCTACCATTCCTTGGCAATTTTCCCTTGATCTCTGGTGTGAGAAGGCACTCAGTAAACATTCAAATGAACTTTCAAAGAATGAACAAATGGGTGAATGGATATGGCATAGGAGAGCACCTGTCATGTGAACCATCATTTTTAGAGTGGGGGTAATGTAGACTAGAAGAAGACCACAGCTTGAGAATTTTCAAAGCAATTTCATATACAGTACTGGAAACAGAGTAAATACCAAAGCATATACAAACTGAAAATATGGGGAAGCAGAAAACAAGAGCCTGCCAGCAGTGGAAGTGGGCGGAGCGAGAGGCGGTGATTGGGCGGCCCGTGGGGCGGAAGTGGGTGCAGCCAGCGGCAGAAGTGGGCGGAGCGAGAGGCGGTAAGCGGGCAGCCCGAGGGGCGGAAGTGGGTGGAGCCAGCGGCGGAAGTGGGCCGCCCGAGGGGCGGAAGTGGGCGGAGCCAGCAGCGGAAGTGGGCGGAGAGTGGGCAGCACGAGGGGCGGAAGTGGGTGGCGCCAGCGCCAGCAGCGTGAGCAGCAGGAGCGGCGATTACCTCAGGGCGCGGCTTTTGTGAGGAAAAGACACGTTATCCTGCCCACCGTTGGCCAGGTACCAGCATGAGCGGCCTAGGTGGGGCGGAGAAGCCCCCTCTCTCCCAAACCCGCAGCCTCACTGTTTCTGACCATGCCCCGGGAGACCCGGACCCACACCAGTGCCTGAGCCTCCACGACGAAACCGAGGCAACACAGGTGATGGCGGAGGCGGGTGAGGGAAGCTTGGAGACCGTCGCGCTCCCACCGCCCCAGCTTTTAGGGGAGGGGGGCGTACCCCGGGATCCCGCAGACAGTGGCCATACTCCTCAGATCCCAGTCGGTGGCGGTCACGGTCGTGTAGCCCTAGGAGCTGGGCAGGAACAGGCTCCGCCTCCCACAAAGGGCCCGAAAGCAGCCTCTATGTTGGTGGCTGCTGAAAGCGGCATGAAAAATGGCTTTCAAGATGGAGGAAAGGCCCCAAAAACCTGTGGCGCAAAGAGGCTGTGGTCTGAGGTGATGGTGGGCGCGAAGGAGGAGGATGTGAGGTCTGAAAAGTGCGCCACCCTCTCGGTAGCAATGGATGACGAGGAGAGGGCCGAGGTGGTGGAGATAGGAGTGAAGGAGAATGAGGTGGTGGAGGATCCAGTGGAGGTGGAGGAGAAAGCAGTCGATGAAGAAATAGAGGTGGTGGAGGAGAATCCAGTCGGTGAAGAAATAGAAGTGGCGGAGGAGAATCCAGTCGGTGAAGAAATAGAAGTGGCGGAGGAGAATCCAGTCGGTGAAGAAATAGAGGTGGTGGAGGAGAATAGAGTGGTGGAAGAGGTGCAGGAGGAGGCAGCGCCCCGGCGCCTGGATGTGGCTCGCCCCATGCAGTTTCTGCAGGCCCTCCAACGGGAAATGGACATTGTGAATGCTGAGGGGGAAAGGGCCCTCCAACAGCTGCGGGACAGGTTTGGGCAGAGGCGTCGACACTACCTGGAGCAGAGGAACCGCATCATTCAGAATATCCCCGGCTTCTGGAGGACTGCCCTTCGGAGCCACCCCCAGTTGTCCCCCATGTTTACAGGCCAAGATGCAGAGATATTAAGGTACCTAACCAATTTGGAGGTGAAGGAACTCAGACGCCCTAGGAATGGCTGCAAGTTCAAGTTTTTCTTTCAAGGAAACCCCTACTTCAGAAACAACCTGATTGTCAAAGAATATGAGGTCAGATTCCCCGGCCGAGTGGTGTGTGTTTCCACCCCAATCATATGGCGCAGGGGACATGAACCCCAGTTCTTCATTGGCAGAAACCAAGACCTCGTCCACAGCTTCTTCACCTGGTTTTCAGACCACAGCCTTCCCGAGTTTGATAGAGTTGCTGAGATTATCAAAGAGGACCTGTGGCAAATGCCACTGCAATACTACCTGTTGGGTGAAGGAATCCCTAGACCCAGACGTGGCCCAATAAGGGAGCCAGTGGCGATCCCCCGGCCCTTTGGGTTCCAGTCTGGTTAACATCTGCCCTTGAGAATACTCCTGCACAAGGTCCCCTGTCACCACCTGCTGGACTTGTGTTGGGCAACAGTAATGGGTATGCCTTCTACTTTTTGATTTTTTTTTTTTTTTTGGCTGACCTTTCTGCAACCTCTCTCCTGGATCTTCAGTTCTCTCAAACTCAAGATATACAGTCATGGACATTCTTCTCCGCTTCACAAGATCTTCATGCTGTTCTGCATTACTGTCACAATGCGTGTGGCCAGGGTCCACAACACTTCTAAGTCAAGCAAATAATGCTGTATATTGTACTGCCTTTACTGCACTGCTTGGACTCTGTTTGTTCCCAGGGACTCTGCTCTGGTTACTATCACCTGGATGCCTGGCTTTTATCTAAGAGCCCATTCTATCCATTCTGCTGGCTTCTGGCAGTACAGGCACGTGGCCTGTGGACATTACTAGGCATTAATGACATCAAGGGAGAGCAGCAGTGGGCCACTTGTTCTACGTGATGTATGTTACTCCATTGCTGTTCCTGTACCTCTGGTCACCTTTTGCTATCTGCTGCTGGTTATGCCCACCCTCCTTGGCTACTGCCAAGGTCCCTCTCTCCCTCTTATCCTCTTTTACTCCTATCTCATTTAAAAAAAAAAAGTGATAGCTTAGTAACATCTGCAAAAGCAAGCTTTTTGGTTTATTTCGACCCTATCATTTCCAGAGACAGAGGGGTTATCCTGTAAGGTAGACTGTTCAAAGCTCTTTTTGTCCCCCTCTGCTCTCTTTCCAACTCCCCAGCCTCTTTAGCAACTCCTAGAGGGTTTAAAGGGATAGAGATCTAGATGGAATAAAAGGTGAGATCTAGTTTATAATGGATGGAAGAACTAAAGAGATTATGATGGGTACCCTAAGAGGGGGGAAACTAAAGGCTAGAGGCAGAAATAAGCCAGGTAAACATTGGGTCTAGAGTGAAGACTGGGCTGAGAATCTTCAAGAAAGGGGTACTTACTCATCAATGGTGATGGGAGGAGAAATACTTCTCAGGATTGCTGTAGAATTGAAGGGGGTTTGAATATTAAAAACATTACCTAGACAAGGGTTCTTTAAAAGAAATGCAAACAATGCAACTTTGGGTGTTTTTTCTCTCTCTCTCTCTTTTTTTTTTTTTTTGGAAGGGGCTGTCATTTACCTTCTCTGAGCCTCAGTACTGTCATCTGTAAAATGTGGCTAAGTAAGAATTCTTGTTATGCAGACTGCAGATAACATGTGCAGAGCACCGGGAGTTTAGTAGGTGCTGAGTAAATGGTCACTACAATTGTTGTCATCACAACTACAGAGCGACTGAGCCAGCCTTGGTGCATTGTCTAGTGCGTGTTGCCTGGAATCGCAAGCTCGTGGTTCAGTAAAGGAAGTAACTGTGGGGATGACCCAGCTCAGCCTCCTGAGCTGGCCTGACCGTGGTGACATGGCAGGTATCAGTTGGAGCCTGGGCGGTTGTACTCCTGGCCTCTGAATCCTCCAGCCTCCTGTGCCTGCAGGGGAAGGGATGGGGGCTCTACTGAGGCTGGGCAGGAATCCTGTGCGCACAGGCTGGGGAGGGCAGGCAGCAGGGTGCTGTCTCAGGCTTCACAGGTTCGGACATCACGGGACATTCTTCCCACCCCTACTCACGGCTCACAGCTCAGGGTGCTGAGACTCACCCCTTGCCTCCTCTGACCATCGCGACAGACTTCGAGAACACCTGTAAACGAATTTATGTGGAAGATTGATACTGTGCTCTTATTTCACTAGTATGTAGGAAACTCTTGTTGTTTTCTGTTTCTGCTTATTGGAAAACCTGAGCAGTACAAGCTTGCTTTCAGTTGGTAACATTTAGAAGAATAACAGTCTTTACAATATAGAGACATGAATGTAGATATATATTCATACCAGTTTTCAACTTGTTCTTTCTGTTAAACTATATTCTTAGAAACATTTTGAATAACTCCGTCTTTGTTAGGCTTGTTAAATTTTGTCATTGTGGAAAAATAAGCAACAGAAAAGTGTGTGGTTTGATTGTCTTACTTGGTAATTTGCTCTGGTAATATAATGACTTACTAACTGATGTGTCTTTGTTCCTAAATTGCATAACTACTATGAATTTGCTCTGACATACTGGAAGCGTACCCTTGACATATTTGTCTTCGTTTATATGCATGATGGCAATTTTGCTAGATTTCTTATGTCTCATCCTGCCCATAAATGTGCTTGAATGAAATTGTTCAAGTTAATGACAGGTTATGGAATCATTAATGTTGTTAAATGGACACAATAGGCATTATCCCAAAGGTAAGAAAATAGGATACAGAACTGTACCTTCCAAGGTAGGGAAGGTGGTTACTGCTGTTATTTTGCTTTACAATGTTAAGAATTGCAGCTGCCTACTTCAGATGTCACTTTTTCCCACGTAGCTTATGTAGCATCACCGCCCCTTCACGTCCTCAAATCCTCCTTTTCTATCTCTATAAGTGATATTCTTAGTCATTTAGTCTCTTCCCTTTAGTCACTTGTGCATTTAATAAGCAAACATGCAGGGAATACCTATCATATGTGATGTACTCTTCTGTTCCCATACTTTTTCATCTGTAAAAATTTGTCATTCTTTTCTGCAAACTTCTCATCACCCTCTGTCAAATCTTTCAAGGCCTTGCCTTGGTAATTCCTCTGCTTTATAGTCTAGCGTAGGGAAGATAAGATGTTTCTTTGTGTACTTTGTAGGGTCCTCTGTTCTAGAAAATGATACATAATTTTTCATTATAGTGAACGCCATAAATGTTTATTAAGGTGTTCTGTTAGGCCTTGGGAAGATGATAAAGTCCACTCTCTTCATTGTTAAAGAATTGGGGAAGGACTGGTATGCAAACAAATAATTGACACAGTGATACAGTAAAATAAAATACAGAGGCATATTTTCACATATTCTTCACATTTTCACTCCCTCTCTTAACTAGTTTGGAAACTTAGTGAAAGTGGAGATGGAGTGTACTTTACATCCCTCACTGCATCACATAGTGTTGCGTAGCACAGTTTTGCTCATAGTTAGCAGATAAATATTTATTGAATGACAGAATGAACAAGTCAGATGAGGAAAACAAATAATCTAGTGCTCATTAAGATATTTCATTATCTTAATGAGATAATAGAAAGAAGAAAATGGTTTTCAAGGCATTTGTAAAAATGTCAAAAAGATTTGCAAAACCATTTCTATGTAACAGCAAAGTTTCTCAGTTAGTAATTAGAAAAGGTCCAAATACTTTACCATTTAATCTTTCACTTGCCGTTTTAACAGAGCATTACTTAGTTTAGGATAACCTTTTATGTACTTTGTATATTTTAAGGTGATGATTACGTTGGAGATAGGGTTAGACTTTAGACATGTGCTGTCCAATACAGTAGCCTTTAGCCACCAGTGGCTATTGAAATCTTGAAATGTGGCCAGTGTAGACTGAGATCTGCTGTAAGTGGAAAATTCACACTGGATTTTGAAGACTTATGGAAAAAAGAATGTAAAATATCTCAATTATTTCCTACTCGTTGCATGTTGATAATATGACATTGGGTTAAATAAAATGTATTAATTAAAAAAAAGAATTAAGCTGGGTGTCTTTTATACATTTTTTCATTTAATGCTCACAATTCCGCAAGGCAGTATTATTGGAAAGGTTAAATAACTGCCTGGCACTTGGCTGGTAAGTGGTAGAGTTGTGGTATAAACCCAAATCTGCCCAAGTCCAAACCCTTTCGAGTGCACCATGGGCATTATGATATCCATTCAATGGCTTGCTCAATTACCAGCAGATTTAGAGTCTTTGCTTAGGTCCAGCTTGGATTGTCTTCCTTTGTCATATTCTTTTGTTCACTCTCTTCCTCCACAGTCTTTTGAATACAAAATATCTTATTCTTGGTTAAAATAATGCTATCATTTTAACACATACACAAATACAAACATATGTATGTATAATTTTTTAATTTGTTTTCCTCCGTTTGTTATTTCTCTTTTCCTCCAAAAACTTTTTTTCCCACAACTGTGTCTAGGCACATAGAGCTGACAAACTCTGGCATGGATTTTCAATCCTATTATTCAGAGCCCATAGTTGTCATCCTTTCTGCTGAGCGGGCCATTCTGATAATTGTTTGGCTTTTTAAACTGCTGAGTCAGCCCCAGAGAGAACTGGCCTTCTGTCAGCCTAGTAGCAGAAGCATAAAGTCCAGGTTAGGACCTCAGTTCTTCCAAGTTAAAGGCTATTATCAAATGGGGATTTATTCAAATAAAGCTTTCAGAGTGGTATAGGCTTCTCGGTGTCATGAGTCCTGTTTCCATGGAATATAGCAGGGAGATTACCACATCCTATTTGCCTGTTGGCCTGGCCACGTTTTGGCCACTTCTGGAGCCTCATAAGACCCTGCTTCCTGAAAGGGTGGCAGTATCTGACCCACAGCTTTATAGGGCCTCAAAATAAATTTTCTCAGTGCACAGAGACAATGAGCCTTGGAGAATTGAGTCATACTGACCCACTACCCAGATAGCTTCTCAGGACAGACAGTACTAGCCATATTCTCTTGTTACTTTGATTTTGGACTTCTGCTCATATAACCCCTGACTTCAGGATCCCTCTTGCATACTTTTGGGATTATTGAAAGAGAGTGTTATAGGCAATGACCTACTTAACAAACAGGTTAAAGTATGATTTTATTTTTTTTTTTTATATTCTTCTTTTTTTTTTGAGACAGAGTCTCATTCTGTTGCCCAGGCTAGAGTGCTGTGGCAGCATCAGCCTAGCTCATAGCACCCTGAAACTCCTGGGCTCAAGTAATCCTCCTGCACACATTTATGAACTGAATAAAGAGTAACTTGTCACAAGAGTCATACATACAGCTCCACAGCTATCCATCTGTCAACATCTATCAGTCTATTCCTGTCTTATATGCTGGTAGAGATTTTAGACCCATTAAATAACTGGATGGCACATTCATAAGAGATAGCAAATAAAATTTGCAAATAAAGACCCTCAGATATTAAATCTTGACAAAACTTTTGTTAAAATCAGTTAGACCCTGCTTTTCTTGATACCTGAGAATATTGACATAGTATTATCGAGTTGTCTCACTCTCTCATCAGAATGCACTTAGCCCATAATTAAGTAAAAGCTATTTGGTGTTTTTAGTCTGTCAAGAAAACATCCTTCGTGAGGCAAGAAAAAGAAAGATATTTTTTAACTCTCAAAGAGCAGATACATTAATTCTATTTCAGCAATTAGAACTGTCCTTCTCCTGTCCCATAATTCCAGCCCCTCACTATGGTTTGAATGTCCACTCCAAAACTTACTTTGAAATTTAATTGCCATTGTGATGGTATTAAGAGGCAGGATCCTTAAGAGGTGATTTGGCCATGAGGGTTTTGCCCTCATGAATGGATTAACATAGTTATCACAGGAGTGGTTTTGTTATCAGAAGAATGGGTTGTTTAAAAAGCAAATTTGGCCCTCTCTTGCTCTCTTGCCCTTCCTCCTTCCACCATGGGATCATGCAGCACGAAGGCCCTTACCAGATGCCAGTGCCATGCTCTTGGACTTCCCAGTTTCCAGCATTGTGAGCCAAATAAACTATTGTTTATAAATTACCCAGTTTCAGATATTCTGGTATAGCAACATAAAATGGGTTAAGACACCCCCAAACTCTGGAAAATAGAATACCTTTTGGCAAGAAGACCACTTCATCATGTCTGCATGCAAGTTGCTTATTCTTAATCATTATTTATTTCTGTTTAGAAAATGTCCATGTAATCATGTGGACCACATGTGCCCAGAAGACCCAAAATAACTAAATATTTTTGGTTGGTCTATTGATTTATTAAACCAATGTTTATCAAGAGTTATGTGAGAAAATAAAGAATGGTGATGACCTCCATGTATGAAGGATCTAAAGCCAAGAGTTACGTAAAGGCATTTCATGGATCACCATAAAATCTAAGCTCAGCGTGCACAATTTCCTGGCACCTCGATCTTGTTCGAACTATGTCTTCACTCTCTCATGAAAATTCCAAAAGCTAAAATTGCAAAGATGTTATGCTGTCAGTTACTATGCCCTAGATTGCTATGGACATTTTCCCCATGAAAATATTTGATTCATATGATCATCACATCCTTCTACACTTTAATTAAACTGCAGATTAAATTTACTTTTCTTCATTTGCTAGGTGCCAGCTTGTTCAGTTTCTGATAAATTATCAGCAAGTGTTTTGCTGTTATAATGAACTCAGGGTATTTGAAATCACAAGACAATATTTCACATACTGTTTTTTTCAGCCACAATTTTAATTTAAATGATCTCCAAGAAAAAGCCAGAAATATAACATCTTATCCTTAAGAGACTTATCGTAGAAGTATCTTCTTGCCTGCAAAGAGGAAAAAAAACAACAACCCTTCATAATTATAAATTTGCCATCAGGGCTTATATAACCAGGCACTGAAGAGTTACCACGAGATATATATTGTGCCAAAGTTAGAAAGATATTATTTTTGACAAACTAGTAATTCTAATTTAAAAATGAAAAAATTATCTACAACACCCACAGTTCCACCTTGCTTGTATAGGTCCCTGATGTTTCTTACTGGAATATTGATAAATAGAGAATGATAGGGACAGGCATTTTTACAGAGTCTTAGATATGTTTGGACACAGGTCGATTTTTCAAAAAAAAAAAATCCTATTTGTAAAATATTTTCAAGCCAAAACAAATATCCACTTGAGTATACAACTATTTGCCCTTTCTTTCTCAGTTTATAATTATCTTTGTGAAACAGAGCAAACAATAAAGCAAGAAATAGGCCAGGCATGGTGGCTCACGCCTGTAATCCTAGCACTTTGGGAGGCTGAAACAGGAGGATCACGTGAGCCCAGGAGTTCAAGTCCAGCCAGGGTAACATAGTGAAACCTTGTCTCTAAAAAAAAATTAAAAAACAGGTGGGAGTGGTGGCATGTGACTGTAGTTCCACCTACTTGGGAGGCTGAGGCAGGAGGATCACTTGAGCCCAGGAGTTCAAGGTTACGGTCAGCTATGATCTTACCATTGCACTCCAGCCTGGGTGACGGAGGAAGAGCCCACCTCTAAAAAATTGCTTTTAAATAAAGAAATAAGTTAAACTGTGCATCAACATATTAAAACCAAATATATCTTGATTTGATTCAGCGAGATAAATCTTCCTTTCTAGGTAAATAACAAATGGGCAAGCATCCAGTTAATTGGAAGCTGGCCAAAAGTGAAATGGAATCATCACGTGGCGGCCTGCTTTCACAATTGCACACTCCTATTTGCAAGGTAAAGCTATGTGTTCCAAGGTAGCACAGGCTTCTTTGTTCTAGATATGGCATGTCATTTTAGATCAAAAGAAATGTTAATATCTCCCTATATTTCAGTTGACATGATATATTATGTAAAAAAATGAGGATTTTTGGTAATTTCATATTCATTGACATGACAGCCTTTTTCTTCTACTTGCAAAATCAGCGTAAAACATATAATCCTTACATAATTAAATACAGTGATTAAGAAGATGGTGGTGACAGGAAAACTTAAAGGGAGGGGGAAAAACATTTAGCCCAGCACCGAAATCTCAGTGAACAAAAGGAAATTTCTGTAAAACCCAAAAAAAAGTTTGCTCACAATGGTGATATTTCCCCCATGTTCTCTGTCGTTTTTTAAACAACTTCATTCTATTCCCTATTTTATTCTGCTTGTTTGAGGGTTTAATCCCTTTGTTAAATCATCTTTCAACTTCTTTCCTTCCTCCCATTTCTTTACTCATAAAAAATCTCCCTAAGAGAAGGGCATGAGTGGCTGGGACCAGTTTTGACCAATAAGAAGGATCAGTGTAAATAACTGGCTAATTGCTTTTATAAAAGGAACTAAATGCCATGTGTATTAGTCTGCTCAGACTGCCAGAACAAAATACCAGAGACTTGGTGGCTTAAACAACAGGAATTCACTTTTTCACAATTCTGGTGGCTGGAGGTCCAAAATCAAAATGTCCATCGTGGTTGGTTTCTTCTGAGGTCTCTCTCTTTGGCTCGCAGAAGTCCATCTTCTCACTGTGTCCTCACATGGTCATTCCCTCTGTGTGTATATGTGTCCTAACCTCCTCTTCTTATAAGGACACCAGTCATATCGGATGAGGGCCCACCCTAGAAACCTCATTTGAACTTAATTATCCCATTAAAGACTTTCTCTCCAAATACTGTTACCTTGTGAGGTCCTGGGGGTTAGGATTTCTGTATATGAATTTGAGGTGGGGGAAACAATTCAGCCCACACCACCATGCTACTGTAAATCAGTGTCCCCCTCCAGAACAGAGCGAAGAGAAGACTTTATACAGGTAGCATTTCTTTTGAAGCAGCAGCATCACCACCACTGTCACTCCTTTTCTCTTCCTCTTCCTCCTCTTCCTCCTCTTCCTCCTCTTCCTCCTCCTCCTCCTCCTCCTCCTCCTCCCTCATCTCTATTTCATGAAATATATCATCAACGGAGGTTAAACTGGGAACCAAGAGGCTTGATCTGGCTTCTAGTCTTGCCTCCAACATTGCCTATCTTGGGGCATTCCTTCCAGCTCATTGGGTCTTGGTTTCTTCCTCTGTGAAGTGGCTGATTAAGTGTTAGTGGATAAGATGATATCCAAAATCTCATCTATGCCTGAAATTTTACCATTCCGTTATTATATTTATGACCTTACCCATAGGCAATATAAGGAAAATTGGAGGTTATTCCTGAAAGATGTCTGCTGCTCCCAAATCACTCTCAGTTGTGCTCTTGGAAGTTCATTCATTGGATGGAGACATTGCTCTTCTAGGCATCTTGTTAAAAATATTACTTGGGGGAGGAAGAACTATGTAAATAATAACATGCAACAATGTGTCTCAAGATTGATTTGCTATTTTTCTGAAGAATTTCACTGACTACATAATTTCAGTGTGTATTCCTTCCATCAGCCAGCAAGAAATGTCTATTTAGCACTTACTCCATGGAATATTACTACTACCACTACCAGCTACAATTTACTGAATCCTTACTAAGTGATAGGTTTATTTGTACCCACTATTTGAAACACATAACGGTTCTAGGAAGTGGCTTTTATTATCTCCATCTTTGCAGGTAAAAATCCTGAGACTGAATTTATTAGATTTTGCAGATGTAGACCAAGTAGAACTAGTCTACTTGGCAGCACTTTTTCTATCTCTAATGCTGTATCGCTTCAGAACTGATTCTGACAAAGATCTTACTGTTAGGGACCCTGCAGACTTAGTAAATGCGGTACAAGAATAGAAATGAAGACATGATAAGGAACCTGGGGAAGAAATCTACTTCCTTAGAAGTAGATTACTGCCCAGACATTTTATCACTAATGAGATTTTATCAGCTCCAGAAGATGATGAAAACATTAACAACCTTAGCAATAATGATGATTCCTAGACCAGAGAAGTTGGAGGGGGTCTTCATACTTTATTTGTGAGACTATCCAGGGGGCTCCAACCATGAGATATTTTTAAAAATAGACGTTATAAGAAATTTTAATTCTGTCTTGGGGATTGGCATTTTTTAAAGTGTTAACTTTTTTCCGATTGTAAAAAATAATGTGGGTTCATTGTTGAAAATTTGGAAAATACAGGAAAGTATGAGGAAAAGAATCTAGTATTCTATATTTCTATTTCCAGTGATAATAAGCAATGATGTACTCAGGAATATTGTTGTAGGCATTATTGCCATGAAATTTTAACATGGTTAAGTACTTAGTATATATTCGATTTTGCTCCTGTTTTATAAAATTAATAGCTATGTTTTATCTCTAAATTCTTTGTAACCATTATTAATGGTGGTATACTATTTCATTGTTTAGAGACATCATCATGTATTTAATTAATATTAGATGTTTCCATTCTTTTCACAATTTGAACTTGTGTATGTACAAATAAATATTTGCATTTAGAATTATTATTGCTTAAGATATGAGTCATTTATATCAGAGAAAGCATTTTCCATTTAGCTTTCTTTAGATTCTTCCTTTTTTTTTTTTTTTTTTTTTGAGACAGAGTCTTGATTTGTTGCCGGGCTAGAGTGAGTGCCGTGGCGTCAGCCTAGGTCACAGCAACGTCAAACTCCTGGGCTCAAGCGATCCTCCTGCCTCAGCCTCCCGAGTAGCTGGGACTACAGGCATGCGCCACCATGCCCGGCTAATTTTTTCTATATATATTTTCAGTTTGCCAGATAATTTCTTTCCATTTTTAGTAGAGACGGGGTCTCGCTCTTGCTCAGGCTGGTCTCGAACTCCTGACCTCGAGTGATCCACCTGCCTAGGCCTCCCCAAGTTCTAGGATTACAGGCGTGAGCCCCCGCCCTGGCTTAGATTCTTCCTTTTAAAGCAAACCTCTTAATAACAGAGTTAGTAATTCTGGTTCAGCCTTTAAATGCTATTGCCCCTTATCGTGGGGAGATGAGGTATAACTTCTATTTCTGTAAAAACTCAGTGCCTTTTAAAGTCAGGCTTACAAATTACCTAGAAAACTTCCACTTTAGAAAATTTTGTTTTGTTTTGTAGACTATAAATGCATATCCTAACTGAAAATTCTAAGGTGGGTGGGAAAATACTATGACAAAAAACTCACACAGTCCCACTGTATGTACCAAAGCTCCAAGATTATATATATATGTTTTCAAAGCTTATAGAACTTTTAAACAGAGTGTCAAAATGGGAAAAAAAAAAAAAAAAAAAAAAGATATGTTCCCCGAAGTGGAATTACAGAATCAGAAGAGAGGAGCACTTTTAAGACTGCTGATAAATATTGCCAAATTCCTTTCAGAAAAGGAATTCTTATTTTTATTTCCACTGACAATATAGATAAGCACGCATTTCATTCCCCCTACCTGGCCAACTTTGGGTTTTATCTTTTCTTACTCTTTAATTTGACAGATAAAAATAGATTTTCACTCTTACTTTTAGTTTGCAGTTATTTGATTACTGACACATTCAGGAGCTTATCACAAGTTTATTTAGTAATTTAATTTATAATTTTGAGGAGTATATACTCATAACATGGGTTCATTTATACTTTGGGGTCATATTCATTTTTGTATTAATTTTTATGTCTGTTTAATTTACAAAGGTTAACACTTTGTTTATAAATGCTTGTTGAAATATTTTCTCAACTTTTCTCACTTATTTTACTAATAATTCTTCACATGTAACATTTTATTTCTAGCCACCATATTTGTTCATTCTGTGTTTTCTAACATAGTTTTAAATTTAAACTTAGAAACTCTGTGGATGAAGGGATTAAATAACTCTTCAACTGTTTGTATTTGATCATTTTTGGTAAAATATAGTTAGATAGATAGAATGAACAATATTTCATAGCACAACAAAGTGACTATAAGTAACAATAAGTTAGGGTATACTTTAAAATAACTAAAATAGTGGAATTGGAATGTTCTTAACATAAAGAAATGCCAAATGCCAGAGGCAATGGATACCCCAATTCCGCTGATTTGATTAATTCACATTTTACACAGTTCATTCTTTATTCCAATTAAAATGTATTTCAAGTATTGTGTGTGGTGAAGATATAAAATTATTTTATTCCCAAATAGCTAAAGAATTTTCCAACTCATTTTACTGATTAATTCCTCCTTTTGACCACTAATTTATGGTGCCACCTTTATGATACATTACATGACTGTCAATGATATATATTAACAGATTTAATGATCTGTCAAGGAATTCTTACATCAGTTTTAAAAAGCTTTTAGTTATTGAAACTTTATGATGCATATTAAAGTACATTTATTTTGGATTTCAGCTTCTATTCAAAATGGAATAACAGGGACCTGAAACCACTTTTTCAGTGGAAAAAATATATGAAACAGTGATTTTCAAACACTGGACATAAGCAGCATAGGATAGTGATCCCTGAGAGAGGGTAAACAAATGAGGTGAGCTCTATGACTATTCCAGCTTGCTGCTCAGAGACAATTTCCTGGCAGCAATGCAGGGAGGAGGAACCCAGGTAAAGCCTAGTCCTCTCCTTGTGTTGAGTTTGCAGGACAGAGTTCCAAAGAAGAGAGTGCCCCAGGAGATTTTTCCAGAGATCTGTATAGGGCCCCCTTGACTCTTCACCTGAGACATGATCTATGCATGTGTATAATGGAACTACCAGAGGCTGAGAAAAGGAAAAACCCAAAAATAGTATCGGGAAAAATCTCCAGAACTCACACAGAGTTAAGAATAGTTTGAGCTCCCAGTAGCCAGAGAGAAAAACCCGTAATGTACAGGACATTGGGGAGAATAATCACATGGGTATTGACTGAGTCGTGAGGCAAAATCAGACCTACCCAGAAGGCTACTCAGATCTCCTCTATTTCCAAGTAACTTAACTACATCCTATAACAAAGCTCGAGAGTTTTTTTTTTAAGGAATGCAAAAACATCCAACCACCAAAGATGCAGATACACTGAATTGTGACCCAAATCATAGAGAAGATACAATTAGTAGACAAGGATATTAAAACAGTTATAGTTATATTCCACATATTATATATGGTAGAAGATGATTAAGCATATTAAGTAGAGACATGAAAGAAATAGAAAAGACCCCCATGGAATGTCGGAGATAAAAAGCACTGCAATATTTGAGATGAAAAATACTCTGGATGGGATTAGTGGCCCATTTGACTTTACAGAAGAAAAGATTGGTGAAGTCGAAGACATAGCAATAGTAACTATTCAAAATGAAATAAGAGTGATAAAAAAACTAAAAATATATAAAATCATACACTCTATAATGTTTTGGTCAACGATAGACCATATATATGACAGTGGCTCCATAACATTATAATACTGTATTTTTACTGTACCTTTGCTATGTTTAGATACACAAATATTTATCACTGTGTTACAATTGCCTACAGTATTCAGTACAGTAACACTAGCAGCAATAGGCCACATCACACAGCCTAGGTGTATAGTAGGCGATGCCATCTAGGTTTGTGTAAGTACACTCTAGGATATGGGCACAATGATGAAATTGCCTAATGATACATTTTTCAGAACATATCCCCATTGTTAAGCAATACATGACTATAAACAGAGCATTAGTGAGATGTGGGACAACATCAAGTGACATATTACTAACATATATGTAATTGGGATCTTCAAAGGAGAAGAGAGAGAAGGGGACAGGAAAAAGAATTAGAAGTAAAGAAAGTATAATTTTGATGAAAACTATAAACTCAAAAAGAGGCCGGACATGGTGGCTCACGCCTGTAATCCTAGCACTCTGGGAGGCCGAGGCAGGCGGATCATATGAGCTCAAGAGTTCAAGACCAGCCTGAGTAAGAGTGAGACCCCATCTCTACCAAAAAGAATAGAAAGAAATTAGCTGGACAACTAAAAATCTATATAGAAAAAATTAGCCGGGCATGGTGGCGCATGCCTGTAGTCCCAGCTACTCGGGAGACTGAGGCAGGAGAATCGCTTGAGCCCAGGAGTTTGAGGTTGCTGTGAGCTAGGCTGACGCCATGGCACTCTAGCCCGGGTAACAGAGCAAGACCCCGTCTCAAAAAAAAAAAAGAAAAAAAAAAATTAAAGAAACTCAATGAACTTCAAACATAAGAAACAAAACTATACGAATTTACAACATAATAAAATTGTTTGAAATGTTTTTCATTTTGCTCATCATCAGCTATTCTTTTTATATTACTGAAGTAATAAAAAGTAATTGCATAAAAGTCTGAAAATTCAAATAAGCAGAAAATGAAATGAATTATGAAGTTCACTTACTATGACAGGTATACAAAAAAGACAATGCTTTGTATGTTTTTTATTGAGCCCTTGCAATAAATTTATTTGTTAATTATAGTAATTTTCCAATTGATTTCCTTGAAATTTTAAGGAAAATATGGAGTCTCCCAATAATGGTAATTTCCACATATTTTATTACAATGTTATCTCTGTTCTCTCTGTCTATTTTATAAGGTACCACTTGATTTGGAGGGATTTTTATAGGAATGTTAAGGAAAAAGACCATGCAAAATGAATGTGTAATATGATTCATTTTTATGGAATAAACTATGACAAACACTCATATGTGTGTATGTGTATATATGATTACATAAGCTTGGTAAGAAATATGGAAGGATACACACTAGGTAGTGTAGGGACCAAGGCCTTTGGTCCTCTAAAGGTTCACTGAAAAATTGCTGACGTGATTAATAGGAGAAAAGGCACACAAATTTATTTTAACTTGTATACATGAGAGCCCCCAGAACAAAGTGTTATAAATGTCACAGCAAGTGTTACAGCGGGTGGTCCCGAGGACAAACCAAGCGGCACACGGAGTCGGAGAACAAAGTTAATTCGCCGGTGGGCCCAGAGGGGTCTCGCCACCAAATTCGGAGCCCCGTCTACCCGATTTTTCCCACTTTTATTAAGTTGGGGTGGTCCGAGGGGTGGGGTCTCAGGTGGCTGCTGTGCCAAGTAATAGATGGGGCTTTTCCTTATCAAAAGACCCAAAAATACAGGGGAAAGTGTCCATTTTTATGCTTAGGTCCAATAAAGTATAGACAGCTGTGTAGAAGAAATATGACTGGACTAAAAGGATATGATCTAATGCTAAAAGACTGATTGGGGAAACCCAGAAAGTCCTGTCTGTCTAGATTGTTCTTGGCCACTCTGAGCATGCACTCCTTCCTTCTGGGTGTGGGGCAGGGCCCTCTCTGGGAAATGGGGGGCTTATGATCTACAGTCAAACAAGGTAGGTCAGATAATTTCCTTATGGCCACTTTTTTTTACAGACTAATTTTAGGTGTTATGGCTGGCTTTCAGGAAAAGGGGTTCTAGCTTTTATGACCCATCTTGTGGAAGACGGATTCTAGTTTCTATGGCTAGCCTCAGGAAAGAATGGGGCTGAGAGGCAGGAAGAGAGAAGAAAGTGAGAGAAAAACTTTTGTTTCTGAGGCTGCTTCTGAGGCCTTCACTGGGGGTATTGTTCTCTGAGCCCCAACAGTAATCAGCCTGGTGTGTGTGTGAGCGCATTGCACGTGTGTGTACCTGTGTGTTGGAGGGGTGATCGTGGGTGACAGTAGAGTGATGAGGTGGATGGAAGAGCCAAGCAAAAAATGGAAAACAGAACAAAAAGTTTGCATTTTAAAAATACATGTACATGAAGACATATACGAATCACATAAAACTTAAAAAAAATTTTTAAACAATTTTATAACTAACAAAGTTTTGTATGCTTCATGTCCATATGTAAAGCACCTTTGGAATTTAAAGTTGACTCTTACAGATGTCCTTTTGTTTTGAGAGACTCAAGCTAAACAAAGGAAACATTGTTTTCCTCTAGGAAGGATTTCAGGATCATGTAGTTCATAAATTCTAATCTTATTGCCAAGAAAATATCAGAACCTCAATCTATGAAATCCATCCTTTGTTTTATGTTCACATACACACACCCTCTCTCCATTGCCTTGTCTCAGGCATAGACATCTGGCCAACTTATTTAAAAATGTTTGTTGTTGTTATGATCAGAATTAGATACTCTACAGTTGGTACTGAAGCAACTAGAAGATAATATAATGAGATTTGACTTAGATAAAATTATTCATTGCTTTGGATGGTTTGGATTTGAGCAATTACTTTGAAAAAAACAAATAAACAAGTTATGTTTTTCCCCTAGAATTTAAATAACACCTACTTTTTCTCAGGACAGTTGGAACAAGTTCTATCATATGCTATTTAATATAAAGACGTCCTAGATATGAAGCACCTTGGGCACTGATGTAATTCAGAATGACTTAAAGGGCACAAGACCCTAAATGAAAGGCAGTGTCTTGAATCAACAATCAACAGGCTGGCTCAGTAGCATAGGAAAATTACAGGAGCTATGTAAGTCTGAAGCACACAGGAACAACGTACATAGCTGCTGCTCCTTACCCCTAAAACCCTAATGAATAAATAAACAAAACCAGAAGTCTTGTTCAGGAGGGTCAATATTCTCTGGGGTGGTTAAAGAAATGGAGCGACTATTTGCCATTATTTTCATGTGGAAATGAGAGGAAAGCATGACTAAGAAAGATACAAATACAATTCAGGCAATTTTTTTAATTGAACAACTTTGGAAATCTATTGGTATTTGAAACTAACATATAATATTTGAATCTCACCAATGAGAGTTTCATAGAAAGTTAACCTCAAGCTTTATTGTTTATATTTCTCTGTTCTGAATTCTGAATGTACTGCAGTGGATAGCTTGCCTGCAGAATCAAACTATGTGGGACTTTACAACCCAAAATATTAATTATGTGACTTTGTCTTTAAGATAAAACTTCAGTGTATCTGGATTGTGTGCACAGATGAACTTGGAACTACATATACCTGCTTCCTTCTGGGATATTTAGGTTTGTCTTTATACCTAACACGTGCACTGAGGGTCTGAAAAAAGATGCGTACACTTGAGACCAAAGACTAGCTTTTGTCTGAAATGTACAGTTGAAAGCTAATTCTTCAATGATTTGAACCACCCCAAGTTTTGGGCATCCCAGGTAACATATCTACCTTTTTGTTTATGTAATTCTCTAGTATGCTTCTTTTAATAGTTTCTAGACCATCCCAAACAGTAGATGTTAAGTAAATTTTAGCTGGATGAACAAACTGATATTTAAAACTCCGCTTTTAATGATTCCAACTATATCGATAAGGAAAACCCCATCTATTACTTGGCACAGCAGCCACCTGAGACCCCCACCCCTCAACATGCGCAAGACCTGGATCAGCATAATACTAACCTATTACCTGGCCCATCAACTAACCTATTACCTGGCACATCAGCATAACACTAACCTATTACCTGACACATCAACTAACTGATTACCTGGCTCCTTAGCCATCTGAGACCCCATCCCTTGGACCACCCCAACTTAATAAAAGTGGGAAAAATAGGGTAGACAAGGGATCAGAATTTGGTGTTGAGACCCCTCTGCTGAGCCCACCGGCAAATAAACCTTGATTCTCTGACTCTGCGTCAGAGACCCAAGGACCACCCGCTGTAACACTTGCTGTAACAGTATGATATTCTGAAAACAGCAAAGCTATGGAGACATGAAAAGGTCAGTCATTGCCAGGGGTTAAGATGGAAGGGAAGGATAAATAGGCTGAGCACAGAGGATTGTTGGGGCAGTGCAACTACTCTGTATGATACTATAATGGTGGATACATGTCATTATACGTTTGTCCAAACCCATAGAATGTATACCACCAAAAGTGACCTGTAATGTAAACTATGGACTTTGAATGATTATGATGTGTCAATATAGGTTCATCAATTGTAACAAATATACTGCTCTGGTGGGGGATATTGATAATGAGGGAAGCTGTGCATGTGTGGGAGGCAGGGGTATAGGGGAAATCCGTACTTTCCCCTACACCACATCAATATTGCTGTGTACCTAAATCTGCTCTAGGAAAATAGTCTTCAACCCTCCCCCTTTTAGGTAGCTAATGGTGTGACTGTGCCTGTCTTGGTTCAGACCCCCTCTACCCTTTTCCCGGATTACTGAAATCCATGGTCTTTTGACAGTTGAGAGTCCCCCCAAATCCCCCTAGGTTGCTGCAGCCAGCCTGATCTGTCTGAAATACAAATTCTCTCTCCAGCTTGAAATTATTCAGCTTAATTGCTATTAAATATTTAAATCATTGCATTAATTTTATATTTATTATTATACTTATTATTACTAAACATTAAAATTATTTCCTTTTCAGGATACATTTAAAATTCTTTACCCTTGATATGCAAGGCACAACATGATTATGTTCTGTTTCTCCACCTCACCCTCCATCACACTCTTCAGGTTCACTTCCTATCAGGACCTGGGACATTGAGACATCCTGGATGTCGTGCTGCAAGGAGCTGCTATACCCTTCTCATGTGATGCTGAGTTCTTTACTCATCTCTTAAACTCCTACTTCCTCAAAATGAATTTTTCTTTGTAACATCTTCAAGAATGCCTTCCTAGTTAGGGCTTAATTTTCAAGTAATAGATACTATGTAGAGCTAGGGGAAGGGAGAAAGGAAAAAGGTTTTTTACAAGTCCAGAAAGGGACTGAAAACAGGAACGAAAAAAACAGCAATGTGTCTAGGAATCCAGGTAGCTTCACACTTCTTATTTTGTATCTATCCTATTTCCTCTTTGTCAACCACTCTTTTTGTTTGTTTCTTCGTTTGTTTTTTGGTCACCATGGAGCATGAAATATCCTCTTTCAGGTATAAAATGGGATAAGAATAGTAATCAACCTGGTAAGGAAGACCCTTGTCAACCTAATACTAACCTATTACTTGGCTTCTGCAATTGCAACAGCCACCTGAGACCCCACCTCTTGGACCACCCCAACCTAATAAAAGTGGGAAAACCCGGTAGACGGGGCTCAGAATTTGGTAGCGAAACCCCTCTGAGCCCACCGGCAAATAAACCTTGATTCTCCGACTCTCCGTGTGCCTCTCGGTTTGTCCTAGGGACCACCCGCTGTAACACTTGCTATAACAAACCCAAAATAATATTGTAAAGGAAATTATGCTTATAATGGGCTCATCCATTCCTTGGCACACAAAAATATTAGTTATATTATCAGGCAAATGGATCATTTGAACACGAAAGTTCTCATTACATTCTAGTTGATTCCAAAGACATTATAAGAATTCAACACCAAATCAAACAATCCACAAAAGTCAATTGAACAATGCACTTTACCAGACACTGTGGGAACAAAATATAAGGACGTGGTGAGCGTTGTAGGGGGGAAAAGGCACACCTCAATTCATGGTTTTGGTGTGGCAAAGTCATAACATGTAACCAAAATGTTCGTACCCCCTTAATATCCTGATAAAAAACAAAACTAAACTAAATGAATCTATTTTGGAGTTGGATTAATGTTCCCATTTTCCAAAAGGGAAGAAAAGTAAGTTCTGGAAACCAGGAAAGAATGTACTTGATGGAATTGCTCAGCAAAATTCTAAAACAGATAGCAGAGGAAGTCATGGCCATCGAGTGATAGAATGAGTTTGTCAATGGAAAAGAAGCCAAACTCTGTCAAATAATTTAAAGAGGTTTATTCTGAGCTAAATTTGAGGCCCATGGCCCGGACCCACAACCAAGTAGCCTTGAGTGAGTGGACTCACTGTGGCTGGGTTACAGTTTGGTTTTATGCATTTTAGGGAGACAGGAATCACAGGTAAAGTCATAAATCAATACATGGAAGGCATACATTGGTTTGGCCCGAAAAGATGGGACATCTCAAAGGGGGGAAGCTTACTGGTGGGTTTAAAGACTCTTTGACTTATAATTGGTTAAAGAAATGAAGTGGCTTTGTCTGAAGGCTTGGAAAGTTTTAAGTTAAGATAAGGAAGTCAGTTAATTAGAGACAGGCTACCAGGCCTTAAATTTGTTGTGTAAATTGAGGACTTGCAAGTTAGTCTTGCATAGCCTTAGGCCTATTAATGAGTTACTAAGAATATCTACTAGGAGGGAGGGGGCATGATGAGGCTTGTTTGATCTCCCTTCTTATGGCCAGCAAATCAGTTTTAGGGTATCCCCTTGGCCAGGAGAGGGTCCCTTCCGTCCGCCTGTGTGGGGGGGGGGGGGGGCGGGGAGCCTTAAGATTTCATTTTAGTTCACAAGTTCGCCAAAAAACAAGCCAAACTTTGTTTCCTTTGTTAATAGTGTTAATGAAACCAGTAGGTAAGGGATTTCGTAGGCCTAGTGAATTTTAAATCCAGCAAGATACTTGGCAAAACATTCTGTTACATCTTTGTAACAAAATTGTTGGATTAGTAGCTATTTGGACGGTTTTACCCAATGGATGATGCGTTGATATCAACCAGGCATGTCCAGCAGTGAGCTTGAGTGCTCTGTACTTTGCCTAGCTTAGCTCATTTAATCCCCACAACAACCCTATAAGGTAGATGGTACAGTATTATCTCCATTATTACACTGAGGACATGGAAGCACAGCAAGGGTGAGAAACCTGTACAAAGCCTCACAGCTAGAAAATCAGAAAGAAATCAAGCTCTATCAGACACTAGTTAACCTTGGGCAAGTTACTCAACCACTCTGAAACTCAATTTCCTCCTTGATGAAATGAGGATTGTAATGCTTACCAACAGGCTTGTTATGGGGATTGGCCATTCATTCATTCAACAAATACCAAGCATGCTGCAAAGTGCTGAGGGTACACTGTTGAGGAGTGGCTGGGGGTGGAGACAGACAAGAAGGAGGAAGGGAGATGTTAGGGTGGAAAGCCTAGCAAGTGCTCACAGCATGGGTGGAGAGAGATTTCTCAAGCCGAGATTAGAATATATAAAAGTAAAAAAAAAAACCAAAAAAAAAAAAAAAAAAACAGTGCATTTTATCCTATAGAATGGCAGAGAGAATGAGAGGAGAGAGTGAGAGAATGAAACGGAGAAGGGAAAGAGAGAGAGAGCAGGGAGACCGCGTGGCATCCCAAAGGAGAAGAGGGTGGCAGCAGTGAGGCCAAGTGGCTTGCTGATTTTATGGGGACAAAGAGAAAGGAAAAAAACAGTGATTGTTGTCAGCTGAAACAGCAGCGGCTATGGAGTAATCAGCAGGCAGCTGCTAGATGTCAGGTTGTCAGTCTTTCTCACTTTTTCTCTGTTCCTGGAGAGTTAGTTATGTCTGAAATGTACTCAGGCTTATCGCAGGGGACGTGATTTTTGCCCCTGAGATAAGGTTTTAGGCTGGAAACTAAAACCTGGAGTTTGCCTCCCTGCTGTCCGTTGGGGGTGGGGGGGGTGGGGGGCGCTTCTCAGGAACACCTGAGTCTGTATAGAACAAATTCTAAAAGCAGTTTCCGGGGAATGTAAAGAGAAAAATTTACATTTCCTTTTTGTCATTCAGGCTCTTTTCAGATGTTGGTGAAAACAGAGTCCCTGCAGGGTGCCTGCTAGCAGAGAGAGCAGAGAGAGAGAGCGTGGGTAGGATAGATCTTTAGCTGTAATTAGAAAATTGCCGGATTAGATATTTTCCTGTTATTTCAGCAAGGCCGCCCCTTTCAGGAGACATCTAATAACAAGCAAATGAACAAATAAGTATCAATTGCAAGTTGCTTTAGGACAATGAAACAAAAGTACAGGTGCTGTTAGAGACAAAAGCATGTAGAAAATGCTTTCAGATTTAAAAGTATGGGAAACGTGCTTTGTAAAATGTAAGATTCTATAAAAAACATTAAAGGACAAGTAAGTGATATTGGAGTTTAAAGTTAAAAGAGATTCCTTGGGCTGAGATGTTCAAAAAATCATCATAGGGGAGAGAGATTTTAAGCTAAACCTCTAAGAATGGGGATAATTTTGACAGTTGGGGAGGAGGCAGGTATTCTTAGGCAAGAGGGAAAGATTCAAACAAAGGTATCAGAAGAAAAGGTTCTAATGCCAGAATATAAACCAAATTATTTTAATATTTGTGAAGAACAGGAATTGATAGTAGGAAAATGTGTGCTCTCTTTGATTCTAACTGATGCTATTCGCTTCTGTGACTATGCTTGCTTTTAGTTGTTTGATAAATATAGTTAATCAGAATGAAAAACAGGGATAAGAGCAAAGGTAACTCCATGATACGCTAGGCTTCCTGGATGTGAGAAGTTAACAGCCTAGTTCTGCTTCTGTATATATGGCTTGCTGGCTTGGTGCTTAGCGTAAGTGGAGCCATGGCAGGCTTCACTAAAGTAAAGGAAAACAAAGCCCCGGGGAGGTAACCACAAGTTACTTCCTGATAAAGGGCTGGAGAATCCAGGTGCCCTCCAACCAATTAAGTAGATAAGAAGGGCAAGACATGATCAGCTCATGAATGGCTTGTGCAGGGCATGTGTTCCCAGTATTGCTTGTAACCCAAAACTAGAAGGTATGCAACAACAGCCCCCCTCCCCCGTCGGAGACCCTCCTCTTCCCCTGGATGACGTTAACTACAACTGGCGCCAGCACAAAAAGCCCGAAGCTTAGAGTCAACCAATCAGGAGCCAACGCGATCAGCCACTTCTAAAAGAACAAATAAACTAAAGGGGGATGGAGTGCAGACCAGTATGTCGTGTGCAGACTAGTGTGTCGTGTGCAGACTAGTATGTCGTGTGTAGACTAACGTGTCGTGTGCAGACTAACGTGTCGTGTACAGACTAACGTGTCGTGTGAAAACTAGCATACAGAAAAGTATAAAAGCTTAACCTTTACCCCAGGGCGGGGTCCTAGTTCGTGGAGAGGCCACTGCGTTGGTGCTGTGGGACTTGGACCCTAGCTTGAGCTAGCCAATAAACTTTGCCTTTTTGCAGCCTCAGTGACTCTGCCTCCCTGTTCCTGGGGCCAAGGGGAACCGGCTCTAACATTTGTTCTGTTCCCCAGTATTACAGCTTATGAGTAGATATTCGTGCTTACTCTTTTTAAGTGTAGGCATAGTGTACCTTTAAAGTTTATTAAGTAAGTGTCTAAGGAAATGTCTCTAGAAGAGAAGCTTGTGCTATTACAGGGCAATTAGAGACTCTGTAGATTAAAAATAAAGATAACACAGCTGAAAGGGAGATTAAGTAAAATGGATATTGAAAATGGAGTGGGAATTGTCCAAGAAGGAACTCTACACTTAAATTTCTTGACATTTAATACACTTTACCCTGGGTAAGATTTATGGCCTGCATGCTTGTGGTTTTGAGTTCTTAGTAAAATACATCCAGGGCAGAACATACGGATCACAAAGACAATGAGTTGAAGCCCAATTTTTGGCAAAGGAAGCCCTTTCAGATGTAGGGCACGTGAGTATTAATGCCTAAAGGACAGAGCTCTTGGGATCTCATTGAGCTTTTACTGTTGTGAATGAAAATAAAATTTTAAGGCTCCCCCCCCCCCCCCCCCCCCCCCCCCCCCCCCGCCACCAGCTGACTAAATGGACCCCCTCAAGGCCAAAGGAATATCCTAAAACTAATTTGCCTGCTACAAGGAGGGAGGTCAGACATGCCTCAGCATGCCCCCCTCCCTTCTTGGGGACATCCTTTGTAACCCATTAACAGGCCTAAGGATATGCAAGACAAACCTGCAGGCCCTCAATTTACATAACACATACATGTCCGGTGGCTTCTCTCTGGTAAACAGCAACTATGTTAAAACATTCCAAGCCTTCAGACAAAGCTTCATGTTTTTAACCAATTACAAGCCAAAGAATCTTTAAACCCACCAATAAACTGTAAGCCCCCTTCCCCCTTGGAGATGGCCCACCTTTTCGGGCCAAACCAATGTATGCCTCTTATGTATTGATTTATGACTTTACCTGTAACCCCTGTCTCCCTGAAATGTATAAAACCAAACTGTAACCCAGCCACAGCGAGTCCACCTGCTCAAGGCTTCTTGGGCGTGGCTCTGGGTCATGGTCCTCAAATTTGGCTCAGAATAAATCTCTTTAAAATTATTTTACAGAGTTTGAGTTTTTTTTCTGTTGACACTGTTGATAGTAGTAAAACTACGTCATGATTTGAAGTGATTGACATTATCATGCATCAGTAATTTCAAGATATTTTTCTCAGTTTTTTTCTTTACAGGAAATGTTATAAGATGTATAGGGACATATGAAAATGCACAAAAAAAGTAATTCTTCCTTTATTCCCAAACTGGGCAGGTCCGTATTAAAATGCCATCTCCATTCTATGTTCTTAAATATAGGATGGATCTAAAGTCCCAGGTAATAGTTCAAAGGAGAGACACTTTGCCCAGGAGAATTAACTCCATAAAAAACTTTATTTTTGTCTGAGAATGAGAAGACCTAAGGGTCAATTTAATAGTAGTCTTTAAATATACAAAGCACAGGTTGATGAGGGTGAGACCTATTTTTTCTTTTCATTGAAAGAAGACTTTAACAAAATGAAGAACTGAGATAATGTGGAAAAAATGAAGGATTTTTTTTTTTTTTTTTTTATAATAAGGATTCTCTAACAAATGCTTGAATGGATTACCCAGTGAGGCTGGAAATCTTACATCAAAGTTTTTGTAGACAATTACAAGGGTTCCGGGCTGGGGATCAGAAGACCTCTAACCTTTTGTCACTAGTCAGTTCTAGGACCTTGGGCAAGTCCCTTAGCCTCTCTGGGTCCTAATTTCTTTATCTGTAAAATGGCATCTTATAGGACAGTTGAAATGCATCCCAAAGAATAAGTAAGAAAGCATTCCAGTTAGGGTGGCCAGATTCAATATGGGACATCCAGTTAAATTTGAATTTCTCATAAATGAGTAAATTTTAATATCAATATATCCCAGATATTGCATGGGGCGTACTATCACACACAAAAAAAATTATTCATTGTTCACCTGAAATTCAAATTTAACTGGACATCCTCTATTTTATTTGCTAAATTTGGCAACCCTAATTCTAGAAAAAGGGAATGGCTTTAACAAAGGCACAGAGGTGCAAATAGGCAGGAGTGTGGCATTATAAGAGGGTCAAATATGAGGCAGAAGAGTGGCAGATGAGGCTAGAGAGAGGTAGGCACCAGGTCAGGGGACAGGAGTGCCATGCTAAGGAGCTTATACTTAATTCTTATTTCTAGCTTTAGCAAACCTAGAAGGCACAGAAGGCTGGAGGAGAATGGTTTATTCTGCAGAACCAGAATGCACGGAGGTCTGCAGCAAGGGCCTATATTTTCTGAACTCTCCCATCTCCATCACTTCTACTCATGTCTGTGAAGTCATGCCCAGCTCCCTGTCCCCACATCTCTTCTTTCTTCTTCCTGCAGCAAAGCCATAGCACCACCATGTGCAGGCCCAGCCCAGCCTGGGCTGTCAGGAATTTAAGGAGTCATGTTTCAGTAACAGATGTTGCTGAGAATTCAATCCACCTTCTGCTGGATATGCCTTGGGTCCAGCTCTCTGACTGTGTTGTTTCTGGGGTTTTTGTTTTGTTTTGGCATCTTCCTATAACCAAGTTTTACCTTGTGAGCTAATGATCCTGGTTTAGACTGGTAACATGACAAATCCCTCTGTTTCTTCCTCCAAGGCTGGACCCGGGTCATCTAGCCTGTTCACCCATGTTTTATAAACTCTGTTATACTTATGCCTTGGAGATATAAACCCTTGGCCAACAAGCTTTCCCATTTAGGAGGCTCCCTGTAAACTGTCCAGACTGACCTGGGGTTCAGTTTGCTCACTAGATTTCTGGTCTCCTGCTTTGCCTACGCTGGAGGTTTCCTAAAATGAGCTTCCAAGTATCAACTACTGGCTCTCCCAAGTCACTGCTCAAAGCTCCAGGATGCAGGCTCCAGGCTCCAGCTCTGTGCTTCTCTTCCACCTGTTACCAACTGGGGGAACTTGGTGACTTCACACCCTCCAGCCATGGGCACTGCTCCGATCCCAGCCCTGTGAATAAGACCCCTTCTCTGGAATGGGCACAGGTAGCTAGACTTCCTACTCTAGCTGAAATGACCCTCCCTTACCTTCCTAGGCCTCAGTGGCTCTGGACATGCCATTTGGGTTTTCTGTCCCTCTTATTTGATTGTCCTTTGGAAATCCCTGCCCTATCTCAAAGAATATTCCAGTCTCGAGGTGCCAGCCCACTCCTCCCTTAGTCTGGACCAACATCCCACTCCCAACCTCCCAATGTCATCTCTCCGACTGCCTAAAGGGCAAAGCTCATGCCCAGCATGGCCAGGAAGGCCTTCCCTGATCTAGCCTCTGCATCCCTCTCCAGCCTCAGCTCTATCTGGTTTTCTATGCCCCTGACATACTATGTTACTCATCTGTGCCCAAGGCAGGTACTATGCAGCTTCACACCCACCCCCACTATAGCTTCTTCCCAGAATGGCCATTCCTGACCAACGCACCCCATCCTCATTAAAGTTAACTGCTCTCTACTTTGTGCCAACACCATCCTTTAGCACTAATCTCTATATAAAGACTTACCAGCCGGGCGCAGTGGCTCATGCCTGTAATCCTAGCACTCTGGGAGGCCGAGGTGGGAGAATTGCTAGAACTCAGGAGTTCAAGACTAACCTGAGCAAGAGCAAGACCCTATCTCGAAAAAGAAAAAAAAATTAAAAAGAAAAAAGACTTACCACATTACATTGTAATTATTTATTTAATGTTTATCTTCTCTATTAGAATATAAACATCTGGAGGACCATGTCTTATTTCTCTTGGTATTTTCAGAGTGTCTATAAGCAGGTGGGATCTCAGTAAACATTTGTTGCCTGAATGAACATATGGATGGAGATATGAGTGAATGGCCCATGTAGCACTAATTTCCACTCTAATAGTTAAGTGTATTAGACATTTATCACATAGTGGACATTTCCCCCCCTTTTGACAGCCCAGGATCTAGCCCCCTCTTACATTTGGGAAATCTGCCATGAAATTCATAGGATGACAAGGTGGGAGACAGGTATTGGCATCTAGGGTACAGTCGTGTGACTCAAGCTCAGTCAGTTAACATGGACTTTGAATTCATAATGAATTCAGGAGTTTGAATTCAGAATGAGTGATGAGGGTAGTTTAGGCTTCATTCTGGCAGCACCAGCGGTGACCAACAATGTCCAGTGGTGTCACCTTAACCAGGGAATTTTCCTTCTGCATGGCTGTGGTAGTCTTGAGTGCTATTTGTCAACTATTTCCAGTTCTTTCCTTCTTCTGAGTACGTAGTCCAATTTCTCTTCCTGGCTGCCTTGTAGTTGAGGAGAGCCATATTATCAGTTATAGTCAGTGAATTGGGCTGGAAGTGATGCATGTTACTTCAGGGCTCAGAATCTAATGAATTGAGTCAGACCCTCCAGAGTTCTCTTTTCCCTCTGGCATGGCCACTAGCAATGTTTGAGATGGTGGCTACTTTGTAAGCCTGGGGCCCTTAGTGACTGTGTTGAGCAGAAGCCCTTTGCCAATCCAAGATAGACTTTTGGCTTGAGCAAGAAATAAGCCTTTATTGATTTTAGCTGTTAAAGATAACCTAGCCAATCTTGTAACTTTGGTTTCCTGTTTGTTCATTAGCTTAGGACTTTAGCATTCCCACTGATTCTGTGAGGCAATCCATATCCTTCCAATAAATTCTTTCTTTTTTTAAGACAGGCAGAATTTACTTCAGTTTTTTTACTACCAAGAATATCAAGTGGCCCCACTAAGGGGCACACTGATAACAGTAACAGAAGCTAGAAACAATGCAATGTCCTAACTTTAGTTTGTAGGAAGACAGTTAGTTTGGGCTAAAAAATGTTTTCAAATTATTATGAACAAGAAACAATGTTGACAGGGAAAGAACATTGTCAGAAATCCTAACATTTTCTGGTTTGGTCGCTATGCTACCTCGGGAATGTTGCTGTCACTCTTCCCATTTGAATCTATTCCTCCACCGTTGATGTGTGGGTCAAATGAGAAATGTCATGTGAAAACGTTCTGTAACTTTAATGGGGCTGTGCAAATATGGCAGTTCTGGCCTATCCCAGGCTGGGACTGAGCCAGTCTGGATCACAGAGAATTGAAGGAGTCCCTTTGCAGTAACACTTAAGACTAAATGATTAAGTGATTATGCAAAGAGCAGGTCACCGCAGCTGCTGTGTAAATGTAAGAGGACATTAGGGACCTTGGGAAGTAAGAAACCCTGAGACGTGAGCTATAGTCTCAGCTGTGCTTAGGTGCATGGCACGTTAGGAAAATGCCTGCCTGCCCAAGCTGTCGCTGGAGACCAGAATCACTACAGACTAATGGGAAGAGCAATACATCCTACTAAAGTTTCACCTGAAAGCTTTTGTTTCTTATGATGAAACTACTGCTTCTGGATCCTTCTATTTGACAAAAGCATTATATAAGACACTTCAGGTGCATTGCCTCACATCCTCCTAGCCCACCTTTTGCCCCAGCCATTGAAGTGGCAACCAGTTCTGCACAGGTATAACCTCGCAGCACCTCATGTCAACTGCACCTTGTACGTCTCATGTTCTGCCCCAGGGTTCCTCTGACACCACTCTCTGGGACACCTGCAGAAACCCTCTTGACATTATATAGGCATAAGCTGGAAGTGTGGGTGAGTTAGCAGCCCATGGGGCAACCCTTGAGGTATGGGGAATGTGAATCAGTGCATAAATGCTCTCCCTTCTATGCCATTGGCAGACGATTGTGAGGGTCCCTGAGCTTCTATGTAGCTCCCCAGAAGGTCCCAGTGAGAGTGAACGCCAGGTGCCCATGTTGTGTCCTTCCTTCCTAGTTTCCCTTTTCTCCCATTACTGTTTCCTGGAGCCACTTCCCCAAATCAACTGCCTGCATGAACACCCATGTCCCAGGCTCTGCTTTTCAGAGCAACTCAGGCTAAGGCAAGCGCCATATTTTCTGCAGAGCTGCAATGTTCTCCAGCCTTGTGCATCCCAGTCTCTCCTCTCCTGTTCCCAGAATGCCTCTCTAAGTCTACCATCTTCCTCACTGGCCTTTCCTGTTTCCCTCTTTTTCTGTGTGTCTCTAGCTTTCTCTCTCATACACACTCACACATACATGCAATGGCTACTGGTGCTCTCTTATTAAGGTTTGCCACTTTTGTCCTGCAAATGCAGAATGCTCAGACTTCGCCATTTCACAGACTGATATGATTTCCCTAAAAATAATAGTAATAATCAACTGATTGGTGTAAGGTTGTTGAATTTTAGACAACCTTATATAAAGAGATTTTAAAGATCATCTACTTTTGTCAGCAATTTATAAAAGAAAGGATATGTTAACACCAAAAAAAAAAAAAAAATGCATGATGGTCCCCAAACTAGCATAATCTTAGCTTTCTGAAAATTTTACTACAGTGTGAAAGTCTTTGTTTTTCTATTTTGAGAAGGGTTGATAATCCTTGGCAGAACACAGGGATCAACTGCTCCCTCTGAGTCCCACGTGGACTCTGCTGTTTTCCACTTGTACTCTTTGGCCCCTGGGCTCTTCTCCCCCTCCCTCCAAGCAATGTCACCCAGCTCTGTTCCCTTCACTAAGAGCAAAAGGGTTTGCATTTGTGTTACCCAATTCTTTCTTCTAACTAGACATAACATTTCTCAGATTCCAAAGCCAAGAAAATAAATTACAAACCAAACCAAACCAACAATAAGAGATACTGTGTGTTTCTTTGCTTCACTGTTTGTTTTCTTAAAGATGAGAATTCAGGGAAACGATAAAAATCTATGTTCTTGGCATCAGAAGACACGAAGTGAAGTAACAGTTCTGTCATTTATCAGTTGTATGATCTCAGAGAAACCTCCATCCCTAGTATCATAGTGTGTGTGTGTGTGTGTGTGTGTGTGTGTGTGTGTTTGTACTGAGGGAATGTCTCGGGTTTCAAGTAATCCTGCAAATAGCCAAAGGGTAGGGCTTTGACCTCTGGAATTAGGACTCTAACACCCTGCCTCTGTTGAGAGCCTCTGCCCAGGCCCTCTCATAGGGCATAACCATGGTCTACCACTCTAGGAATTCTCACTAACTCTGCTATTAGTTATGTGGCTGTTATTTTTTCTCACTGGGATTGTGTATAAATTTACTTTATTTTAAAATTATTTGTCACTTGGCATTTCCGTGTTGGTTATATACACTCTTAGTCTGTTTAACTTGTTTTACATTATTTTCTATAAGTCAGCATTCTATTTTCTTTTCTATTCTTTGACTAAGAGCTATGCTTTTTAAAAACCCTTCCCTTTGATTATTTATTTTATATGAACTTTTGCTTTTTAAGTCACATTTATATATTTTAGTTCTTTTCCTTTTTACTGCCGATGCACTAACCCTTTTGATTTCAACTTTTTACATTTTTATCATTTTGTTTAATTTTATTTGATAGTTTAATATGATAAGAATTTATCCTTTTTCGTTGTAAGTATTTAAGTGTTACCTTTCCTTCTCATTTCTATCATTCATTGTAACCTGTTGTTATGGGGAAGAATCTGGTTTTTGTGTCATTTGTGTGTGTGTGTGTGTGATTTTTTTTTTTTTAAAGAAATCCAGATTCTAGGCCAAGATATGCTCCTTTTCTTCTACCTTCCAGGCAGGTGGCATGTGTCCAATGAACTCTTTTATTGACTCATTTATTTTAGTGTTTGGGCTTCATTCAGGGGTCTCAGTTACAATATTTCATGCTTCATGGGCCCAAATCTCTTCTGCCTGTCCCAGTACTGCCCTTAAAACACAATTCCCTCAGTTAGAAAACTCATCAAAGGCCCCAGGATAGCTGTAGTTTCAGATAATCACTTGTACTTCCATCTGCTTCCTATGGTGGAGTCCTCACGATTTCTATCACTTTCTTTTTAATTTGGCTATACATTTAAAAAGATGTTTGTTATATATATATGTATATATTATATATTTGTTGAAGTGACATTCATATAAAATAAAAATTAACCATTTTGAAGTGTACCATTTGGTGGCATTTAGTACATCACAATGTTGGGCAACCACCACCTCTTCTACTTCCAAAACATTTTCATCACCCCAAAGGTCAATCCTTCACTCATTGAGCAGTTAATTTTCCATTTACCCCTTCCCCAGCCCCTGTAAATCCGCACTCTGCTTTCTATCTTTATGAGTTTACCTATTTTGGATGTTTAATATAAAAGGAATCATACAATATGTGACCTTTCACATCTGGCTTCTTTCGCTTAGCATTATGTGATGTTCGTTATATTTTATCTAAATTTTTAGCTCTTTTGTATTGGGAGAATTTTCAGGACATCTAGTATATCATGTTGCTGGAAACAGAAGTCCTATATCTGATTATTACTTAATGTTATCATCAGTAGGAAATTAAGGGACTTTATTGAAAATCCATTCTAACTGATATTTATCACATGGAGTTCCAAAACTTTCATTCAGTGCTTTATTATTATTATTATTTTAAAGGCAAGGATAAGAGAGCTTTCTTTAATATTTGGTCAATAATTCCCCTGAAACAGTCAACATTCAAAAGATAAATTCATTTTATCCATATTTTTGAATTCCATACCAAATTTCACTTAATAAATTATCAGGAAAAACAGCATTTTGTTAAAAGACTCTAACTTTGCCATAAGAAAAAAATGTTTTTTGAATCAGGAAAAACAGAGTGATTATTATATGGAAAAATATATTGCTTATCTCTCCCATAGGGATCAATTCTTATGAGCTCCCTAATATTAGTTGGAAGTTGCCATAGTTTCTCAAAATGATGAAATGATGTCTCTAGTACAGGATAAGCAGAGGCAAACAATAAGGGTGTTTTGTTCAAATGATACTGAATGTTCAAATTTCCAGAGGGTCTTTGAACTGATAGAACACAACGTTTATCTACTGAGGGGAGTTGCCTCTCGGGGTGGGGGTGGGGGTCCCAAGATTTCCAAGGGTCTTTCCCTTTTTCCTTTATCATAGGCAATTTTTCTTCTGTCCAACATTGTAGATGCAGAAGCATACATTAAAAGTAATCATCCCTGTAATTAGCCAGTAACTATTTGCCTTTCATTGTCAACTGCACTTATTTCAATGAGGGAACTTAACTGAACTTGACCCAGGACCACTGAAGTCTGGACCTTTGAAGTAAATCTTCAAAGATTTACTTAATGGATACAGATAATCATTTGCCTTTTCATTGTCCAGTATTCATCTCTGGAAGCACTTTAATTTGTCTTTGAGGCAAGTTTCTGAAACACATAGGCTTTATTTGCTCAAATTGTCCCTTATTTGCCTCCGTTGGATATGAAGAATTACAATAGAGACTTCTTAGGCATCTAATTCAACTGGTACAGGGAGCTTTCATCTAGAGCAGTGGTTCTCAACAAGGGGAGATTTTGCTCCCACCCAGGAGAAATTCAGCAATATCTGCAGATATTTTTGTTTGTCACAAACAAACGGGGGAGAGGGTGCTACTGGCATCTAATAGTGTTTTAATCCATTTGTGCTGTTATAACAAAATAGCTGAAACTGGGTAATTTATAAAGAGCAGAAATTTATCATAGTTTTGGAGGCTGGGAAGTCCAAGATCAAGGCACCAAGAGGTTCAGTGTCTGGTGAGGACTTTCTTGCTATGTCCTCATATGGCAGAAGAGGCGAATGCTGTATTTTCACTTGGCAGGAAGCATCAGGACAAAGAAGGGGATGAATGCTGTGTGAAGCCTCTTTCATAAAGGCCTTAATCCCATTCACAAGAGAAGAGACCTCATGACCTAATCATTCCCTAAAGCCCCTACCTCTTAATACTATTACATCGGAGATTAAATTTGAACATGAATTTTGGAGGGACCCAAACTTTCAAACCATAGAAACTGGGTAGAAGCCTAGGATGTTGCTAACCATCCTGTAACACACAGGGTGGCATCCCTTAACAAAGAATCATCCTGTCCAAATGACAATTGTGCTGAGGCTGAGAAACCCTGCTCTCCCGTGAAACAATTCTAGGATTTAGGTCTTGTTCCATCTTGGTCCCAGATGGCTTTACATGACTTTTAAAAATTCCTTTACAGTCTGTTAGGCCAGAGTGTATGCTCTTAATATTAACACTTTCATATCAAAATGTTGAGGACCTAATGTTTGATTTCTTACTTTTCATTTTTCTAGCTCAAGAAACTCAACACCTATACTCTAGTTGAATGTTTCTCAACACATGACTCTTGGGCCACAAGTGGGTGATAAGAACTCCCCTGAACAGATATAAACTGACCTAAAAATGTAAATCTTCACATCTGTCTTTCTAGGAGCATCACATGTAATTCTGTAGACTTTTATTTAATTTTTTTTCATTAGTTCTTTTTTCACTAGAAAGTGCAGTGAATAGAGTCAGCAGCTGTGGAATCTTTTGCTCTGCCTAAGTCATTCTCAGCCAACGTTTGGAGAACCACTGCTGTAGAAACTTTGCCTTGTATTATAACAGCTCCTCCTGCCCAGGCTTCTGCCAAAATGGGTATGTTCGTTTCTTCTCTCAGCTATTCTTTAGCTATACAGATCTTGATCTTCCTTCAAGATCCACCTCAAATCCTCTCACACTGATTGATGTATTTATTTATTTGCCCATTTATTCAACACATTAAGGATCTATTAAACACCACTGTCACCATGTTAAGGGCTGGGAACATAGGAAAATCCCCAAAAGAGTTCCTTGAGTAGCTCATTGTCTGTTGGAGGAAGTTTGAGTTCTGTTAACACTTCCCTTTTCCTGTACCCCATAATTTAATGCTTGGTCATATTCTGCTACTTGTTACTCTCAAATTGACTTCCATGTGTTGATTTCTCCTCCTGAACCAGAACAAAATATCTTTTTGGGCTAGGGTTGCCAGACAAAATATAGGACATGGAGTTAAATTTGAATTTCAGATAGACAACAGTTAATTTTTTAGTATGAGTATGTTGCAAGTGTTGCATGGGACAATTTATCTTAAACAATTATTTGTTGCTTACCTGAAATTCAGATTTAACTGGGTATCCTGTATTTTTATGGGCTAAATCTGGCAAATACCTACTTTACCCTACACTGTTTAGGATAAAGTCTCTCTAATATTTTCCTTACATCTCTAAGGACTTGTGACACAGAAATGATGTGCAGTCAGTACCCAAATTAGCATCAGTTGTCATATTTCTTTGAGGTAGGTAGAAGTTTAAATATTCTTCTTCCAAAGGCAGGGACACTGAGGGATTTATTCTAGTTCATACTCACATCATAGTCAAATCAGTTGTGATCTGAAATAAAGAGCAGGCTTCCAGGAAATGGTGGAGTTTAGGATATGACTTCTAAATATCAAATTAGTTTTAAAAAAAAGAAATTTTTTTTGAAACAGAGTCTCACTCTGTTGCCTGGGCTAGAGTGCTATGGCGTCAGCCTAGCTCACAGCAACCTCAAACTCCTGGGCTCAAGCTATCCTCCTGCCTCAGACTCCCAAGTAGCTGGGACTACAAGCATGCACCACCATGCCCGGCTAATTTTTTTTCTATTTTTTAGTAAAGACGGGTCTCACTCTTACTCAGGCTGACCTCAAACTCCTGAGCTCAAGAGATCCTCCCGCCTTGGCCTCCCAGAGTGCTAGGATTACAGGCATGAGCCACCACTCCCAGCCAATTTTTAAGGATTTAGGAGGTACAAGGATTTTTTGTTACATGGATGAATTGTATAGCAGTGACGTCAGGGCTTTTAGTGTACCCAACATCAGAATAGTGTATATTGTACCCAACTGGTAGATTTTTATCCCTCATCCTCCTTCCCACCCTCCCCTCCTCTTAGTTTCCAGTGTCCATTACACCACTTTATATGACCATGTATACCCATTGTTTAGCTCCCAATTATAAGTGAGAACATGTGGTGATTGTTTTTCCATTCCTGAGATACTTCATTTAGGATAGTGGTCTCTGGTTCCATCCAAGTTGCTGCAAAAGACATTATTTCATTCCTTTTGAAGGCTCAGTAACACTCCATGGTATATATATACCACAGTTTCTTTATCCACTCATCAGTTGATGGGCACTTAGGTTGATTTCATATCTTTGCAATTGTGAATTGTGCTGCAATAAACATTTGAGTGCAGATGCCTTTTTGATAAAATGACTTCTTTTCCTTTGGGTAGATACCTAGTCCTGGGAATTGCTGGATCAAATGGTAGGTCTACTTTTAGTTCTTTGAGAAATCTCCATACAGTTTTCCACAGAGGTTGTACTAGTTTACATTCCCACCAACAGTGTATAAGCATTCTCTTTTCACTGCCTCCACACCAACATGTATTGTTTTTTTACTTTTTAGTAATGGTCACTCTCACAGTGGTAAGGTGGTATCTCCTTGTGGTTTTAATTTGCGTTTCCCTGATGATTAGTGTTCTTGAGCATTTTTTCATGTTTTTTGGCCATTTGTATGCCTTCTTCTGAAAAAAATCTTTTCATGTCTTTTGGCCACTTTTTGATGGGGCTGTTTTTTCTTGCTGATTTGTTTGAATTCCTTGTAGATTCTGGATATTAGTCCTTTATTGGATATATAGTTTGTGAATATTTTCTCCCATTCTGTATGTAAGCTGTCTATTTACTCTGTTGATTATTTCCTTTGCTGTGCAGAAACTTTTTTGTTTAATTAAGTCCCATTTACTTATCTTTGTTGTGGCTATATTTGCTTTTGGGGTCTTACTCAAAAATTATTTGCCTAGGCCAATGTCCAGAAGAGTTCTTCCTAAGTTTTCAGGAGTTCAGAAGAGGAGCGAATACAGATCCTAGAATTGGTTTTGTTTTTAGGGTTTTTTTGTTTGTTTGTTTTAAGTTTTTTTTTTTTTTTTGTAGAAGGATAGGGTGGATGAATTGAATTTTAATCCCTTACATTCCAATCTTGAGTTTTACATAGGGCATTGGTATATTGGTAATGTAGGGGAACATCTCCTTCTAACCTAAATTATTTGGATAATTAACCATGGAAATTATACTCTAAATAGTATTTTTTTAATCTAGCACTTTGCTATAAATTAACATTATTCTATTTCTACAGTGAGTATTATGACTGAAAATTCCTGGGATTACCCTAAAATCTCAGCACGTGATGAAATGACTTCACGTGAATGCTAAGAAAGTGCAAATAGTCATTGCCGAACAGCACCCAACCTGAGCCCAGCAGATCAATTTCTGTTTGCAACACCAACTATGAGTAATGCTTTTTGGAGCTTGAAAATGTTCTGGTACCTGGAATTTGCTGGTAAATGTTTCACATAAACCAGAGTACTGTACAAATAGGAGCTACAGTCACACAAAATGCTGTGACAACTTCACAACATTTGAACTTTTTTATACTTGATTTTCATAGCCAGGGGTCTTTAGTTCTAATTTGGACTGTATAAATGGGTGCTGTCGTTTGCAGGAGAAAATTTCAGACATGAGATTACTTTGTGTTCCTATTTAGAGCCTTCTGGGTGTTCCACTGCCTCACTGTTTGGGCCTGCCTGCTGTTGACCTTGACCTTTGACACAAAGGCTTTAGGTGGGCTGCTGTGCGGAGGTGACAAAGTGGGTATACACCAGATGACTCCAAAGGTCTTTTCCTGCTCTGTGGCTCACATAATTAATCCTCTTAAAATAGAAAAGTATTAACTTCTCATCTGCCTCCAGGAGGTGAAAAAGTTTATTTATATTCATTCTAGGTAATTTCCAGGTGGAGAACAAATAAACTGAAGATCTGCTAGATTCAGAAAGATGGTAAAATTTTATTTTCATTAGACTATAGCAAATCCTCTGTTACCCAACCTAGTTGCATATATTTATCAACTGATTATCAATTTTCAAATATTTGAGGATAATAAAATATGCTTAATAAAATTATAGTCAACATACCTTTAAACAATTTATTTTGGAAATTTCCAAAAATGCACACAAGTAGAAAGAATAGCATCATAAATCCCCCATGCACCTCTCACCCAGTTTCAACATCTGTCACTGTTTTTCCAGTTTTGTTTTACCTACAGCCACCACTATTTTTCCCTAAGTATTTTAAACCAAATCTCAAACGCTATGCCATTTCACCCTCAAATACTTAAGTACACGTCTCTAATTGGCAAGGACATTTCTTATACAACCACCATGCCCTTTTGACATATATCAAAATGAACAATAATTGCTTAATATTATCTAATACCCAGTCCAGATTTAAATTTCTCCACTAGTTTCCAAAATACAGTTGGTTTACTCTAATCAGGATCCAAACAAGCCTACACATTGCATTTGATTGGGTATTTTAAGTCTCTTTATAGTGAATATAATTTAATTTTTTTCTGTGGGCAATTTAGAAAATATTCTAGGATTTCAGAGAATTTTGGGATCCTTAGTACAATAATAATTTTACTATACATAGCCAGATAGCTGGGGAAAGTGGTTATAATATACAGAACTTTTTCTTTGTTAAATCAACAATATTTATTTATTTTAATTGACAAGTAATAATTGTGCATATTTATGGGGTACAATGTGATGTCTCAATCTATGTATACCTTGTAGAAAGATTACATCAAGCTAATTAACATATCTATCACCTCACCAACTTATTTTTTCTGTGTGCGGTGAGAATGTTAAAAATCTATTCTTTCAGCAATTTTCCAAATGATACAAAACAAACCAAAGTGAGACCATAGCCTTTGTAACATAGCCTCTTTCCGAAAATGTGTAAAGGACTTAGTTTAACTATGCTGGCTTTGTTGTACAAATGCTTTAGCTAAAATTTTCCATTTTAAAAGTGTCCCCAAATACTATCTAAAGTCAAGACTATCTATTAGAGAAATCACAGTAAAATTTGATGACACTTCCACTGCAGGATTTTTATGAGTATAAGGGTATTTCAAGGACTGGCTAATGAGTCATTTGATTTACTGAAAGAGAAAAGGCAACACTTCTGGTAAGACGAGGGACTTCATCAAAGTGGCTGAGTAGCTAGGCCTGGGAAATTGGGAAACCATGTGAACAGGGAACCAAGAAGGAAGAAATCAAGCAGGGGTAACAGAGAAGGCACAGGAGGCTTCAGCAAAGTGACTCAGAAAGGCACATGATCAGAAAAAGTTAAAAAGAGAGTAGCCTGAAAAGGGCTAAGAGTAGAAGAGAAAAAAAAAAAACCTGCCATGGTGTGTTAGTCTGCTCAGGCTGTCATAACAAAATACCACAGGCTGGCTGGCTTACACAACAGAAGTCTCTTTCTCATGGTTCTGGAGGCTGGGAAGTCAGGGATCAGGGTGCCAGCATGGCTGGGTTCTGGGGAGGGCTCTCTTCCTGGAAAAGATGCAAAGGCTGGAATGGGCCTGGGTAACCTCAAGGAGACTTGCCCAAGAAGATCTATGGCGTGGAATTGTGGGGAGTGCTGCTCAAAGCAGAGGAGTTTAAGGTCAGCTCTCGGGATGCCTTGAAGCCAGGTAAAGGGTTCTGGACATCATGTGAACATCATGGAGGCAGGGTTGATCACATTTGTTCATCTTTTCTCTTGGGACTTCTGCATTTGAGTCATTGTTAGGAAAGTTTTACCACTCCCAGTTTATAAAGGATTTTACCCATATTTTCTTATATAGTTTCATTTTTTTAACTTCATAGTAACAGCCTGGCAGATATCACCTTAACCCACATCAAAATTAACATCACCAGTAATGGAACAAATTAAAATTATGCACCACATGGTAGGATGCAATTAAGAGAACACAGATGTTCTTTTGTGATATTTCTGCCAAAGATACATAGTAGGAATCTAATCACAAGGAAACATCAGAAAAATCCAAATTGAGGGACATTCTACAAAATTCCTTGTAATTCTACAAAAATCTTTCTAAAGTGTCGAGGTCATAAAAAGGCAGGGCAAGATTGAGAACTATTTTAAATGAAAGGCATCTACAGAGACAACACAACTAAATGTAACAGGTGATTCAGGAGTGGGTCCTTTTGCTAGAAAGGCCATTATTGGAACAATTGGCAAAATTTGAATGGGGTCTGAGGATTAGATGATAGTTATAATTCCATCTCAATTTTCTGATTTTGAGGGTTGTATTGTAGTTATGTAGGAGAATGACTTCATTCACAGAAAATACATGCTAAAGTATTGGGGGCAGTGATGGGACATCATGTCCACAACTTATTCTCAAATGCTTCAGGGTAATAAAAGATTCTTTGTACTGTACTGGCACATTTTCTGTAAGTTTGAGACTGTTTAAAATCCCATAGTTATGGAGAAATGACAACTTCCATCTTTTATCCACTGATACAAGATAACCCTTTTATTACATGGCAAATTTCTATATGTGATTGAATAAATTTCTTCAATTTCCATTCCATTGGTCTTTTTGTCTATTCATGAACTGATGCCACTCTGTTTTAATCATAAAGGCTTTAAATACATTTTTGTAGATATTTCTCGTTCATGGATTAGAATAATTAATATTGTTAAAATGCCCATACTACCCAACGTGATCTACAGATTCAATGCAATCCTTATCAAAATTCCAATGGCATTTTTCATGGAAATAGAAAAAGTAATTCTAAAATTCATATGGAATCACAAAAGACCCCAAATAGCCAAAGCAATCTTGAGAAAGAACAAAGTGGGAAGCATCACACTTCCTGGCTTTAAACAATATTACAAAACTATAGTAATCAATGTGCTGATGAGAAGAACATATATTCAATAGCTTTGGGGTAGAATATTCTGTAAATGTCGGTTAGGCCCATTTGTTCTAGAGTTCTGTTTAAGTCCATTGTTTCTTTGTTTATTTTCTGTTTGGAGGATCTGTCTAGTCCTGTCAGTGGGGTGTTGAAGTTCTTGGCTATTACAATTCAACTGTTTATCACTTTATTTAGATCTAGTAGGGTTTGCCTTATGGAACATTCTCTAAGATTGATCACATCTTAGGCCGCAAAGCATATCTCAACAAATTTTAAAAAACAGAAATTATACCATGTATCTTCTCAGATCACAGTAGAAAAAAAAATTGGAAATCAATTCAAACCGAAACACTCAACTCTACACAAAGGCATGGAAATTAAACAACCTACTGCTGAATGATTATTGGGTCAAGGAGGAAATTAAGATGGAAATCAAAAGATTCCTCAAACTAAATGACAAAGGGGACACAAGTTATCAAAATCCGTGAGATTTGGCAAAAGCAGTCCTAAGAGGAAAGTCATATCCTCAAATGTCTACATCAAAAATACAGAAGATGACAAATCAACAATCTAATGAATCATCTCAGGGAATTAGAAGAGGAAGAGCAAACCAATCTCAAACCCAACAGAAGAAAAGAAATAACTAAGGAGAGAGCAGAACTAAATGAAACTGGCAACAAAAGAATTATACAGAAAATTAATGAAAGAAAAAGTTGGTGCTTTGAAAAGATAAACAAAATCAATAGACCTCTTGCTTGATTAACCAGAAACAGAAAAAGAGCACCCTAATAAGCTCAATCAGAAATTAAAAAGGAGATATTACAACTGATACCACAGAAATACAAAATATCATCTCTGAATAGTATAAAAATCTCTACACACGTAAACTTGAAAATGTGGAGGAAATGGACAAATTCTTAGAAACACACAACCTCCCTAGGCTCAGTCAGGAAGAAATAGAACTCTTGAATAGACCAATATCAAGTAGCAAAATTGAAGCAACAATAAAAAATCTTCCACCAAAAACATCCTGGAGCAGATGGTTTCACAGACAAATTTTACCAGACCTACAAAGAAGAATTGGTACCCATACTGCAGAAATTATTTCATAACATTGAGAAGGAAGGAATCTTCCCCAACTCGTTCTATGAAGCCAGTATCACCTTGATACCAAAGCCAGGAAAAGACACAACAAAAAAGAAAACTACAGATCAATATCCCTTATGAATATAGATACAAAAATTCTAAATAAAATTCTGGAAAACTGAATTCAGCTGCACATCAAAAGAATAATCCACCATGGCCAAGTGGGCTTCATCCCAGGGATGCAAGGATAGTTCAACATACATAAATCCATAAATGTGATTAACCACATAAACAGAAGCAAAAACAAAGACCATATGATCATCTTCATAGATACAGAAAAAATATTTGACAAAATTCAGCACCCTTTCATAAGAACTCTCAAGAAAACAGGCATAGATGGAACATACCTAAAAATTATAAAAGCCATATACAACAAACCCACAGCCAACATCATACCGAATGGGGAAAAATTTAAAGCATTCCTTCTCAGAATTGGAACTAGACAAGGTTAACCACTATCACCACTTCTATTCAACAAAGTGCTGGAAGTCCTAGCCAGAGCAATCAGGCAGGAGAAGAAAATCAAGGGTATCCATATGGGGAAAGAAGAGGTCAAACTATTGCTCTTTGATGACAATATGATCTTATATGTAGAAAACCACAAAGATTCTGCCCAGAGACTCCTGGAATTGATAAATAAATTCATCAGAGTCTCAGGTTACAAAAATCAATGTACACAAATCAGTAGCATTTCCATACACCAACAACAGTGAAGCTGAGAGTCAAATCAATACTTTTCACAATAGCAAAAAAAAAAAAAAAAACAATAAAATACCTAGCAATATATTAAACTAAGGAGATGAAAGGCCTCTACAAGGAGAACTACAAATTATTAAGGAAGGAAATCACAGAGGACGTAAACAAATGGAAAAACATATCATGCTCATAGATTGGCAGAATCAACATTATTTAAATGTCTGTACTACCCAAAGTGATTTATAGATTCAATGCAATCTCCATTAAAATACCAAATGTCATTTTTTGCAGATCTAGGAAAAATAATTCTATGCTTTGCATGGAACCAGAAAAGAGCCTGAATAGCCAAAGCAACTTTAGGCAAAAAGAACAAATAGGGAGGCATCACTTTACCAGACTTCAAGCTATACTACAAGGCTACAGTAACCAAAACAGCATGGTACTGGCACAAAAACAGAGACATAGACCAATGGATCAGAACAGAGAACCCAGATATAAAGTCATCCTCATATTGCGATCTGATCTTTGACAAAGCAGGCAACAACATAAACTGGGGAAAAAGAAGCCCTATTCAATATATGGTGCTGGCAAAATTGGATAGCCACATGTAGAAAATTGAAATGGGATCCTTACCTCTCACTACTCACAAAAATTTATTCAAGATGGATAACAGACTTAAACCTAAGGCATGAAACTATAAGAATTCTAGAACAAAATGTTGGAAAAACTCTTCTAGATATTGACATAGACAAAGAATTATGATGAAGAACCCAAAGGCAATCAAAGCAATAATAAAAAGAAATATATGGGATCTGATTAAATTAAAAAGCTTCTGCACAGCCAAAGAAACCATCAATAGGGCAAATAGGTAACCTACAGAATGGGAGAAAATATTCACATGCTGTATATCCTATAAAGGGCTAATGACCAGAATCTACAAAGAACTCAATCAAATTGTCAATTGGAGAGAATCACCTCAATCCTACTCTGATACTGCTACATTCCTGACGAACCCTAACTTCCTGTAGTGGTTCTAACTTGCCCTCCCCTATAGAATATTTTTCTTCCTTTATGGATGTGGGTGCCTGGCCTAAAAAAACATGATGCTACGTCTTCTCAGGAGAACCTATCCCACATGCCACACTCAACTGCCGGTCCATATCTTGGCTGCATCCCCACAGACAAATGGATCTCAGCGAGAGTTTCTAAACACCCCAATTCTGTAATATATTTCTACACAATCATGTGTTGCTTAACAACAGGAATACATCCTGAGAAATGCATCATTAGGCAATTTTGTCATTTTGTCAACATCATAAAGTGTATAAACTGAGAGTGTATAAACCTAGATGGTATACCCTACTACACACCTGAGCTGTATGGTATAGCCTATTGCTCCTAGGCTACCAACCCACACAGCATGTTACTGTACTGAATACTGTGGGCAATTGTAATACAATGGTAAGGATTTGTATATTTAAACATAGATAAGGTACAATGAAATATAGTATAAAAGACAAAAAATAGCACACCTGTGTAGGGCAGCTTCATTATAATCTTATGTGACCACTGTTGTATATGCAGTCCGTTGTTGACCAAAACATCCTTATGCAGTGCATGACTATAGATAATATTATAATATATTTTAATTGGTATTATATATTATATTTCAGGGATACACTCAAGTTTTCTAACTTTTGCAATATATTGCCTGTTTTCGACTTCACATATTTTTACAATTGTCCATAGTTTAAACCCCTAACCATCATATCATCAATCATTCTTAGTGAAGAATAATTTTTTTTCAAATACAAAGAGGATTATTTTTTCCACCTGACACCAACCAATTCTGACATCAGCTGGTTGTCCTACAATTCAATTCAATTCTGACACCATCTACCTAGAGTTAGCATCAGACTCAACAAATTAAGGGCTCAATCTCACTAGACTGTTCCCATTTCAGATGACGATTGCAAGTCCTGGAGCACCTGTACTTCTGAGGGACCAGATATAAATTGAAGGTTTCCATGACCCCCTGCTCAGCTTCAATAATTTGCTATAATGACTCGCAGAACTGAGGAAGTCACTTTACATTTCTGGTTTATTTAAAAGGATATAAATGAACAACCAGATGAAAAGATACATAAGATGAGGTTTGGAAGGCTCCTGAGTGCAAGAGCTTCTGTCCTCGTAGAGTTGGGGTGCTCCATCCTTCCAGCACATGGAGGTATTCACCAACTCTGGAGCTCTCTGAACCCCATTGTTTAGGAGAGATTTTCTGGAGGTTTTATTACATAAACATTGATTAAATCATTAGCCATTGGTGACTGATTCAATCTCTAGTTCCTCTCCCCTCTCTGGAGGTTGGGGGATAGGGCTGAGATTTCTAAGCTTCTAATCGAGCCTTGGTCTTTCTGGTGACCAGCTTTCATCTTGAAGCTATCTAGGGGCTCACCAAGAGTCACCTCATTACAATGAAAAATGCTCCTATCACCCTTATCACTCAGGAAATTCCGAGGGTTTTAGGAGTTCTGTGTCAGGAGCAGGGGACAAAGGCCAAGCATTTTCCTATTATACCACAAACTCTTTGTTTCAAGCATTTCATATAACTTGGCTTTCTATTACTTAGATGAGTTCAAGTTAACTCAAGTCCCAGCTATGATAATCATTTTGTAACGTGTAACTTTCCCATCCAGGAATATGTAGGCCATCTATAAGAAGAGCTACTTTTTTATCTGAGTACCACAGTCACCAGACTCTTGATTGTAATGATCATCTGGAGTCTATGTGGCATAAATATCTACCTAAAATAAAACATGGAGAGATTATTTAACTCAAGGCTACATAAATGTAACCAAACAATTGATTCTGGATCAGTGAACTCACACTAGGAAATTAGAATTATATAAAGCAGAAAAATTCATTGAAAATAACTTTACTCAACAACCAATAATAAGTATACAGTGTGGCTCTAATATTAATTTCTAATTTTCTTTTTATGAAAAGAATTTGTGAAAACCTTTAACCCTACATTCTCAGGAAATGTCTGTTCTGATTTTCTCTTCTTCCTGAGCTGAATGTTTTGCTATTTGCCCTTCCTCTGTGTGTCATACAGTTCTTGTCATGTCATCTGTTCTGACATGTCACCCCTTGCTTAGGACCCTATTTATGATTTGGAGAAATATTCTAAGTCTTGACATCAGTCACTTTAAAAATTCACTTTGAGTACAGATTGTTTAGCACTTATAACGCAAATAAGATCTTGTTTTTCTTCAACATGCTCTACAACATGTTTGGGGATGACCTCTATCTTTCTGAAAACTTGTAGCTTGGTATCTCTGCCTCATTCCATATGTTCTGGGGCTAGCCCCTCTGTGTTGTGCCTCTGTATTCCCTGTCCTGCCCATGCCATGGCAATGAAGTCACAGGGGAAAGGGTCATGTTCTGGTTCTTTGTGCAGGAAGAGTCATTTTTCTGTCCATCTCAACCTTGTCTCTATAAGCCAGCTCAGCACATCCACATAGCTGTCAGTCTGTTAAGGTGAGCTGTGGATACCCATCTGTCATTTGACTTGTTCCCTGCCAACTCTACATTGATACTTACCAGTCCTCTGGCTCTGGGGTAGTTCTCTCCTTTAGCATCTTAAACCAGCCTATGTACCTTTGAGTTAAACCTAGATTCTGTAACCCAACTACCCATGAAGGGCCTTGACTTGGATTGAAGGTGGGATCCTCCAACTCTTGGGCTCCTTGAGGATATGTGATTTCCCTCAAGCAAGTCCTTGGAGGCCAAAAGTAAGGTCTTGGTCTATTGAAGGGTCCCTTACCACCTTCTCAGTGTCCCCAAGGGAGAGATTTGGACACTCTCAGATTAGGATCCAAGCTGATGATTGATACTTCACTAGGCAGAACCAGGGCCCTATAACACTTCCAATTTAACATTATTAAAAAGCTGGCTGCAGTGACTGACTCTTTCATCATTTTATCCTTCAATATATGTTTAAAAAAAGATTAACAGAGTAGTTGGAAAAAAGAAACTGGTAATCTCTAAAGAATCTAATTTTAAAACAAATTTTCCATCCCTTGTCAAGCTTCTAGCATTCAAAAAAAAAAAAGCAAAATGTACAACTTAGATAATATCTGGCTAACTCTGTTCTGCACAGCCTACTTCTTTATTGAAACCTCCTAGGAGACTCACTGAAATATCTGTTAATGAAAAGCTGGACAGTAAGAAAGAAGTAATAAGACATTTTATCTCTCTGGCAGTCTTCTAACAAAAAAAAATGAGAGGAAAGTAAGTTCATTTTAATTGATGAAAGAAACATGGATTTCATCAGGTTGAAAAGGCAGACACTGCTAGGGGCAAACAGCATTCTCGGTTAGAGGTGTTGAGCATCGCTCCATTGGAACACGAATTAGGTTTATTGCAATGGTCTGTTTTCATATTTAGTTTTTCTAGAAATAGCATCATTTCTTATTTATAATGGCATATTTCTAATGATGAGCACAATGCCTGACACAGAGTTGGTGCTCAATAAATTATTCTTGAATGGATGAATAAAATATGATGCATTATCCCTTCCTGCAGGAATTTATTATCTAGTTGGGTAGGGAAGACACAAACACACAAAAAAATAAATGATGCTTCCTATCATTTTATTCATTGTTAATTACCCACTGACTGTTATCATCTTATTATTCATTATTAATTTTGTGGTGTTTGTGATAAGTCCTAAAGGTGGCCAAAGATGTTCTTTCTACACTGGCCTGCGTCCATTTCTTCCAGCCTCAAGCTCGCCTCCCAATTTATCATTCCCTGGTCACTCTGCCTCAATAGCTGATTAATCCCTGTTCATCCTTCAAGTCTCAGTAGAAATGTTATTTCTTTCTGGAGGTCCTCCACAATTGCCTGGGCTAGGTTATCTGATCCTGCTATATGTTCCAGAGCAAAATTCAGAACTACACTTGTGATCACTCTTCCCGGATGTCTTCCCTGACAAACACGAGCCCTATGAAGGCAGGGACAGCCTCCGTCTTGTTCATCTCTTCCCCAGGGCTTAACATAGCAGATGTTCAATAAATGCTGCTATAATGAACAACATCTTCTTATTGCAAGCACCTTTAGATAGGTAAGGGGCTCTAGAGCATGGAACTGGTTCTCCAACTGATGAGGAGGCAGAGGCCTGGAGTAGGGAATGTGTTCAAAGTGTGTGGTTCATGGACCAGCAGCACTGGCATCACCTGGAGCTTGTTAAAAATGTGCTTTCTCAAACCCCACCCCAGCCCTGGGTGATTTGTATGTATGTTCAAGTTTGAGAAGTATTGCTTTTCATCTGGCCACACAAAGTAGAAGACAGACCTCGGGAACTATCCCACCTAAGAGACTGAGGGCCCTGAATAGCCTGGATGATTGCCTGTACGTGGGGACAAGGGGTGGCCTCAGGGACCATCTAAAGTCTCCCGTTTCACCTATGACCAAAGCCTGAGTTCTAATTCAACCCATGTTTTACCTTATCCAGCACAAGGTAATCGATTACCTTTTTCTGAGAAAAACACTGTTTGCCAGGGAGTTTTCTCCAGTCACATGGAACTATGGTTCCTCTCCTGGCCTCATTGCCAGTTGGTCATAGACAAGGGATAGTCAGTCTGCCTTGGACTCAAAGTCTCAGATGCCCAGGCCCCTGGCTGACTTTGCACTGCTGGAACCGAGCAAAAGAGATCCCAAGCAGATCCTACAAGGATCCTACCTTAGTCCGTTTTGTACTGCTAAAACAGAATACCTGAGACTGGGTAATTTATAATGAACAGAAATGTATTGTTTCATGGTTCTGAAGGCTGGGAAGTCCAAGATTGAGGGGCTGGCATCCAAAAAGCCAGCATCATCCCGTGGTGGAAGGGCAATGAGGGGTGAGAGAAAAACCAATCACACTTGCAGCCTCAAGCCCTTTTTATAGCAGCAGTAATCCATTCACAAAGGTGGCCCTCATGACCTAAACACCTCTTAAAGGTCCTACCTCTCAACACTGTTGCATTGGGGATTAAGTTTCTGACACATGAACTCTGAGGGACACATTCAAACCATAGCGGATCCTCTCCATGCATCCCACCCCACGTGACACATGAGTCACTTACAGGCTAGGTGAAGGGACAGAGTGTCCAGAGCTAAGTAGCCCACAACTTCAGGGCGCTGTAGACAGAGGTAGACCAGGTAGGGCATGGCAAAGAGGCTGTCTGTAAGGTGAGGCAGCTTCACTCCCTGCAGTGGGGATATGGGGTGGAGCTCAGGGTTCAGGCACAGGGTCTGTTTTATACCAAAGCAGGAGAGATGGAAGTTTCTAGAATCTAAGTCAGAACTGGACCAAGACTTTTCCTGCCACCAGTGACTTCTCAGTCACAGAAATGCCCAAACCGTCTTCTAGTCTGAGGGCAGCAGAAGTTCAGGACTCCGTGGTAGCAGGTGGATAAAGGGAGTGGGGAGGGATGAGGTGGAGGTTTGCTTCAGGTTCTTACGAATTGACCAGACCTGAAGCCAGCCCCTACCAGGCCCACAGCTCCCTTAGGCTGAACAGAAGCTCTTCACCCAATTATTTCTTGTGCTTCTTCCCACTTTTAGTTCTCAGAGGTGGCTTTCCTACTGCTCTGAAAAAACAAACCTTGTTTTACCCAGAACCACTTCAGTTTAAACACCTATAATTTCATCGAATCACCCCCATGTTTGGTTAAGCCAGGGTCCCCAGATCCACATCCCAGGGTCACATAAATAACTCAGCTTGCTGATTCCGGGGGACTCTGAATCTCACCCTACCCATTCAAGGCCACTTCCCTGCTGCCACCAGCCTCTTGGGTTTCAACCTCAACAGCTTCCACCGCTGACACACTGGGTGGCTCAATGTGCAGTTGGCTGTTTTGATCACTTGCAAAAGTGGGGAAACTTAAGAGCATCTTTAGGTGCTGCGTTAGCAATCCTAGCGAGGAGGCTTCCTGACTTAATCACACAGAAGAAAGGGGGAATGAAGTGGGTATCTGGGAGGAGGCAGAGGTGGGCTGGGAATCTCACCCAAGAATGTGCCAAGAAATGGCAATAGTGTGTGGTGGATCAAAGTGGGTCTTGGAATGTTCCTGGCTTTTTTTTTTTTTTTTTTTCTTTTCGACTTTTTATCTTACCTTGGCCATTCACTCACTACTTCGTCTTACTTTCTGTAAAATGTGTTGTGAGGTTGAACAGGAATCCGGCTTAAAGCGCTTAGCACAGTGCCTGGTATCTTGAAAGTGCTCCACGAACGCTTGTTATTTGCTCCACACCGAGGAGTAACTGGGGCGCTGGAGGAAGACACCCCCAATCTGCCATCCCCCAGCCCCCAAGCTCAATAGCGCACTAGGGAGGCTGATGGGAAAATACCGTGCACAAGGCCCAGGGGTGGTGGCCCCGCGGCGGAACTCTTTGAGGCCCCAGTGACTTCTCGGCTCAGGCGCCCGCCCTCCCCAGGCCCGCGGGAGGGGGCCGAGCTGCGGGCGGGGGCGGTGGCCCGGAGCTCCAACCGGCCTGCGCGTCGCGGGCGGGCGGGGCTGCGCGTCCCGGCGCCTGGGGCTGTCATATAGCTGCTGGCCGAGGCGCTAGTGCGCGGGGGCAGCGCGCGGCTGGCGGGAGGGCAAGCAGGCAGGCGGGCGGGGGCCGAGGCCCAGAGACCGGAGCAGCGGGCATCAGGGCGGCCTGGAGCGGGGCGAGCACCATGAGCAGCAAATGCGACGTGGTCGTGGTGGGGGGCGGCATCTCAGGTCAGTCGCGGCTGCGCGCCCTCCTTCCTCTTCGCGCACTCGGACAGGTGGTCGCCTGGGGGAGGCGCGCGGGGCGGCAGTGGGGCGCGGGCTGACCCTGGAGCCCCGCGACTCTCTGTGCACGGGAGGGGCTCTAGTGCGTCCTGAGCGCCGCGCACCGAACCCTTCCTCGGTTGAAGGATTTGGTGCGACTGGGGCAGAAGCCAGGGGCTGGAAGGAAGCCTGTTGAAGGTCTGGGGCCAGACTTTGACCTTCTCCCTGGGAACGCAGGCCTTTCCTTGCTGGAATTTTCGAAGCCAGGAGAAAGGGGGTGGGGAGAGAGGAGGCCTCCTGGGTTGGGGGGGTGGGGTGGCGCAAAGGTCAGTAATTGCTCCGGGCACCCTCGCTTGGAGCAGGCATGGACTATGTCGTAATATTATCCAGGCATCAGGGAAAATGACCTTGAACAGAAGGAAGAGGTTGGGCCCTGGCCAATCGATTGCCAAAGACCTTCCAGACCCCCCTGAATCTCTGCAGTTCCATGATTGTCAGAGATCTACCTGAGGCTGCAGGGCCTTCTTGGCAAATGCCTCTTCTCCCCCTCCCCCTCCCCACCCAGCCGCGCAGCATGGCCAAGCTGCAACTTGGCTCCCTGGCCCAGCCCATATTTGGCAAGGATGGGAACAGAGATACCCCCTCAGCCACAGGGCGGCTGTGTACGCAGTAGGGGTGACAAAAAAACAAGCCAGAAGGAGGAATGGGGTTAGTGGGGGAGGGTGAGGCTGATCATGTGGGAGTGGGGTTTGTGAGAATGAGCAATGCTCCTAGCACAGGCTGTTTAAGGGACCCCAGGGATATTTTGGCCCAACTCTCAGCGCCTCCTGGTGCTTGAGCAGTAATTAAGACACTTCCAGACCCCCGTGAATGTGTTGTGTAAGACTTGCCCTAATCAGTTCTCAGGTAGCCTTCAGGGGCAGGGGTGGCCTTGCTTCCTGCAAGGAGGACAGAGAGGAGGGCAGAGGTGTTGGAACTCTCCTGTGGCTGGAGAGTAAACACAGGCGGTGGAGGTTGGGTGCTGACCCTGGTCCTGTGCTGCTGCCTCCGCTGCAGCCCTCTGCACCTTTGAGTCAGATCTCAGCCTACCACATCTGTCTAGCCCGCCCTGGTGAGTTCACCCATGCCAGGCCCTGTGCCCAGCGCTGCAGGTACATAGATGCATAACCACAGCATGCTGAGGGTGGCCAAGGCTGTGTATAGATTCAGTTTTCTTTCAGTATTTTTGACATCTCTCCTAGAGGAACTTATTCTTAAAAGCATACCTACTTAGGTGTTTTAGAAAATATTACTGAATACCTCTCGGTGCTGCCTTGCACAGCACCCCATTGTACAGAAGCTGAAGGTTCTCTTTTCAGGCCCCCAAATCCTTTTCTTACCCTAGTATGCCTAATGGATTCAGATTCTTCTATTTTTCCCCTGTTATTTTGCTCTTTCTAATTCATACTCCAGACCTTTAAGTTCACTCAGATTATTCATATTAGACTCATATGGGTAGGGTAGATAGGGGTTTGGCTGTTTTTACAAGCAGTGGTGGACCTCTACATTCACCCCCTAACTGTGATCAAAACAAGGGACTGATGAGTAGATCTGCCTTTTCTTAAGAACACTCCATGGAATAGGCATTGTTCTAAGAACCAAGAAAACAGGGTTTCAAGGCCCAACCGTACTCAATTGTTTTATCTGCTACATGGGGACACCACCAATTAACTATACCTAGATTACAGGGTTGTTGTGAAGGGCAGGTGAAACAATGTTTGTGAAATAGCTCTGCAAAGTCTGAAATGTAGCGCAAGGCTCCATGAGAGTTTTACTCATTTGTTCAAACAATAGGCATTAGGGGAGGCTAGGGTAGGGGATTCAAAAATGGATCACGTTGTTCTTGCCCTGGAAGACCTGTCAATCCAAGAAGGGGGATGGGATACCCAAACAAAGACAATAGAAGATGGTACATGCCACAGGAGGAGTCCATTCATTCATTCATTATTCATTAATTCAATAAACATTTCCTTCCTGTCCCATATCCTGTCCCAAAGGGAATAAAAGATGACTTATACAGGGCCATGGCCCCATGGGCCCTCACAAGGTGATGTGGGAGACAGAGTCATGAACAATTAATACTGTTTGACCTATGAGAGAGGCTTTAGTAGTGCAGGTAAAAAGTTTCAGGGAAGGTGATTGGAGAGAATGTCAAACTCTGAGAAAATCTGGGAAGACTTCATAGAGGAGGTGACATTTGAACTGAGTCTTAAAGGATGAATATGAATTCACCAGGAGACTAGATGAAAAAATCATTTTAAGCTAAAGAACAGCTAATATAAAACCACAAATATGTGAAAGAACATGGTAACGTGTTTAGGAAACCTTAAGAACTTCAGTGTGGAGAGCTAGGTGGGGGAAGACTGGAGGGAGGGAGACAAAGGTAGAAAAGTCAGTTGAGATAAATTGTCGGGGGCCTTGTATATCATTTCCAAAAGGTTTAGCTTCTTCTGTGGTCAATGAACAGCACTGATGACTTTTGGTTCACAGAGTGCCATGTGTCAAATGACTGGGGAGATGGTGATGATATTAGCAAAAAAGGGATGTGAAGAAGAGAGACGATAGGTTTTGGGAAAAGATAGGACATCTAGAGTTGGAGGTGCTGGGAGGACCCAGGGAGAGAAATCTAGCAGTTGGAAATGTGGGTTAGAATTTGGGGTTACAGATGTGTATGACAGAAGTTTTAGTTGAAGCCATTGAAATAGATGAAATGACCAAAACTAAGAATAAGTGTAGAATTATAGAATTAGTAGGTGACCGGCACAATAATTTTTATTTAAAGTCTCTGAATTCAACTCTGGTTTCTAAACTTTGTTAATTATTAAACTTGGGACATTCTGGTAATTCCCTGATAATTTTTAGAGCTGTCAGCAAATTTTAATCACTCCCTTTGGGATAAACAGGGATGTATTGGGAGTACAGCTGGTTAATATATAACTTTCTTTTTAGATGTTTGAAAATTTCCAAGGCAATTATAGATTTGCTTTTTAGAAGTGTGTACAGTATGTAAATGAATACCTACTGAAATCTCTTTCATCCAAGGGGCTGGTCATGTCTGGAGACTTGGCATAGCAATGACATCTCCCACATGGAGCTGGACAGCACCATGTTGCTTCTGTCCTGAGACTCAGCTTTAGTATTTGGATTGGGGGTGGAACCACAGGAACTACCTTTGCAATTCTGGAATGGCTCTTGCTCAGACCCCAAAATAAAAGCTAGAAAAAGCTACTCAAAGCAGAAACAAGAAAATTTTGGCCAGGCTTAGGAGAGGAGGTTTGGTCATCTGAGGGTGGCAGGCACTTGTTTGAGATCCCTAGAACAATTGAAACCAGAAATGTAAATTGTAACTAACACCTGGCAGGTGATGTGCAGTGGCCACGGGAGCGACACACTGGCTGTAGACTGGCAGTACTGGTCTGGGAAGGGAGTGTCACAGGCAACTCACGAGGGGTCACGAGTTGAGGGATGTGGTGGGCGGATGTGGCAAAGCCTCCCCCTCACTTTTGGTAAAGAAAAATGGAGAACTTCCCTGGGCTTCTCTAACCCATTTGAATGTATAGATTTGCTGGGAAATTTGTACATCCCAGTCAAGGACAGAATATAGACAGGCAATACAGCAATGTTAAAAAACAGCATAGGCTTCAGTGTCAGACTGATTGGGAATCCCCTTTCTGACACTTACCTATTGTATAACCTTAGAAGTTACATAAATTCCCTGTTCTTCAGCTGCCTTATCTTTAAAATGAAACTCATAATACCTTTCTGGCAGGCCTGTTTCGAGGATTAGAAAGAATGCACATTAAGGACCACAAACGGTGGTCATTATGGCTTTACCTTGCTTTGCTTTGCTCTACCTTTACATCCTTGTTTGGCTTGGAGCGTTTTTCAATCTATGGGAGCAAGAAAGAGGCATTTCTGTGTAATCACATCTTCCTTTTCACCAAGCAATTTTTTCTGGATGTGAGGCATACATAAGGTGGCAAGAGGATGCGGGGTGCATGTGTAGGGGTCAGTAGGGACCTGTCTTCTGGTTCCAGCCTCATCCTGACCCAGCCCATTCATTTATCCCCCCCACCCACCATGCAATGGGCCTGAGGAACTCAGGCTCATCTCGGGCTCTGGGACCCACTGGGTTCCTCATCAGAAGAAATTCTGGAAGTCCTAGATCTATACTTCAGCTTCACCCCAGCCTGGCTGTTATTCCGATTCTGATCTTGTCCTTATTTTAGCCACCTGAATCCTGTCTTAATTAAAATAGAAAACAAATGCATTAATATAATAGTAAATGATATTATTTATTTAATAGTGTTTAATAGTAAATAATCAAAAGAGGTAGTGTATCAAGCTATCAGGCGCTGACACATGTTGGGCAAAGTGTCAGGAGGTTGATTAGAATGACAGCAGCTCTGTGAAGGTTAAGCATGACAAAGCCTTGTTCATTCTGCTCTATTCTAACACCTGGGGCACATTGGTGGAAAGGGTCAGTTGGTGGGCTATGGAGGCTGAGCCAGGTGCCACTAGAGTCACAATTTCTAGGTCCTTGTATGTCCTCAGAAGTCACCAGGGCAGGGTTAAGGCTTGGCCATTGATAATGGCCACAGTTTCCTTCTCCTCTGAGTGTTGAGGTCCAGGCTCCCTGCTATATACACAGGGGCAGTGGTAGAGCAGAGGGGTTAAGAGGATGGGGTCTACCCTATTCCACCACTAACTAGCTGTGACACTTTAGGCAAACAGTTAACCTTCCCATGCCTTAGTTTTCTCATCTGGAAAATGGGTATCATGATGGTATCTATTTCATAAAGTGGCTGAGAGGATTAAAAGTGAAAATACATGTAAAGAGCTTGGAATGGGGCTTGGCGTGTGGCAAGCACACAATAGGTGTTGGCTATTGTTAACCAGGCTGACAAAATGGCCACTAGCCACTAGTGGGACTGAAGTGCCAGTGTGCCAGCCTTCTCCACTGACAAACTTTGAGTTGAGGGAGTGGTTTGCGGCTGTGTGTGCACATGCACTGATACACACACACACATCCCCCACACACACGGGGAATAGCATTCTGCTTTCTTGGCTTGTATACGATTTACTAACACACATGATGTGAGGAAGTCAGCAGCAGCTCAATTGAAAGAAAAAACTTCAACTCTACATGTTTTAATATGTATTTAAGAGATAAATATGCCAGAAACTAGAAGTGCAAAACACATTTCTATACCAAGAGGAAGGAAGATAACACAAATGGTGAACACAAGGGCTCTGGGGGCCTGGGACTTGGGTTCAAATCCCACCTCTTCCCCTAAATGTGGAGCTTGGTCAAGTTACCTGCTTCTTCTGCCTCAAGATCCTTACTTAAAAAGTGGGGGGATGGTCCTGGGCTAACTGCTGGAATGTTCAATAAACGTTAATTTTATTATTTTTACAAGTCACTGGGCAATACTTAACTGAGGGGATCCTGGAAACTTGCAAGATCAAATACCCTTCTAGGTCCAAAAAATAAGTCAAATTGAGAGGCCATGTCCAGATGTATTATGTGGCTGAAAAACAAGTGTTTTTATCTTCATAACAGAATGCTTTAGAAATTTGCTTAGGTTAAATGTGCAGCATTACCCTTTGCAAGGATCTCAAGATTTAGCGTAGTAGTAATGTGTCTGCAAAAACGTTATTTCCCCTAAGAGAGGGGGATAATGATATAAAATTCCTTCCTGATTTTGAACATCCAGGTAAGAAACTTCTTCCGAGCTAAAAAATGTTTTGATTTAATAGATTCATTGGTGACTAAAGATGGAAGTATCTTTAGAATTTTACCTACCAGGTGAGATCACCTGGTTTTACATCCAGGCAAAAGGAGATCTAGAGAGGCCAAAGGGCTGGCTGGAGACCTCACAGCCACTTCTTTTGAATAAAATTGCTGTCCTGGGAGATAAGCCCTTAGCCTTAGGAGGAAATGCAGTTGAAACTGACCAAATGGTGCTGGGTGGGAGGTAAAAATCAGGAATATTTCAAATACATTGTTTCTATTTTCAACTCTCATGTTCACAAAATGGATCTATCTTCAGCCTCCTCAGTTAACTCGGTAAATAAAGATAGTATAGAAAGGCAAGTCCCTGTTAGCAATGTTTCCCAAGTCAGCATGCATTTATTTACTGAAGGGAGGTATAGAAAAAGAGTAAGACCAATTTCCTAACCTCAGGAAACTTAAAATGAGACTTAAAATTGGAGAAAGTCTCATTAAGGGAGTGGAATTGAACAGATTCTGAACGGTCCAGGTTTGGGTGGGTAGTCATGTGGCTGATAGCCAGGGAAGCCAAGAAATGGATAGAAATTGAGGAGCAGGTTGAGAGATGATGAGCTGATTATAATGAACTGGGTTGTCCTGAATGCCCAAAGAAGGTTTCGAGCAAAATGCGGGTAGAGAGGAGACAAGAATGGGTAGGAGGAGGTCTTCGAAGATGTACTTGTTTTCTTCATTGTCTTGCTGAGAGCCTACCCAGAAAAGTATCACAAACAATAATCAATGTCTTCCCTCTGACGTTTTATTATTGGAATTGAAGGACTTGACTGGATTTAAAATTTTCCTTTTTTTAAAAAAAAATAAAAACAAAGAGATTTTCTCCCCAAGGGCTGTGACCCAGTTTACTAAATGATAAACACACATCTTGGGCAATCTCAAACACAAAGCGAATAGTTCATCCTGTTTGTTATATAAAAACTGCCATTGAAACCTTTTGTTTTGTGAGAGAGGGGACACCGTCAGAAAGCATCAGGTAAGTCTGACCTTTCAAATGCTAGCCGTGTTACCATAGTCTCCGTTTAATGGCATCTAAATGTCATAGGCTAGTTAATTTCCACTTCATGTCTGAAGTTTATGCTCTTGATCTTAAGTTGGGCATCTCTTACCTAGGCCATTTTTTCATACTGGCCTCCTCCTCAACACTTATCAGAATTGCACGATGAAGGTTGTTCTACTAGGTCCTTAGTTTTGTTTGCTCTCCTTCTAGGCTAAATAATCCTCCCTTTTGATTAACCTATCCAATATTTCTAAAGATTTTTTTTTTATATTGAATTTGGAATCCTGATGTCATCTTTTGGAGTTGGGGCTGCTTTTTATTCTTGTGATCCCAGTTGTGTTTCTGTCTTAAACTGTGCCTTGATAATTGTGTCTTTAATTATATCTCACTTCTTTGGGTTATTTTCCAGTTTTCTACATTAAAGAAACAAGCTCTTTGGAAGAGCTTTTGTCATCCTGCAGAGCATCTTTCTCAGAAGGATAAAGTGAAGAACTAATAACTAAATTAATTAATAACCAAAATTCCTTTAAAAGTTTTTAAAGAGAAAAGCTACTAAATGAAAGATGCAATCACATTCTACCTTACTGCTTTACAGTGTGAGGAATTTTATTTTTTAGAGAGATGGGAATATGTTTTAATGACATGAATTGCAGAAATATTGCATATTTATTGTGAGAATCTGTAAATTACAGAAAATGGCAAAAAGAAAATGAAAATCATCTGTAATTGAACCCCACAAAAACCTAACCACTGTTACTATTGCCACCTATTATTTCCTTATGCATAGCATATATTGTATTTACTGTACTCATTTGTATCCCTTTAAAAATAAATAACAACGTATTGTGAATGTTTAATCATGTCTTAAATGTTCTTCTTCCGTGTGGTCTTGATAACTTTATAATATTAGTTCATATAATTATAAGTTATTTAACCAATCTCCTATTGCTGAACATTTGTGTTATTTTCAAATTTCTGCTATTTTAAAAAAAGCTGTTATGAACCTAAATGGTTGTGCATAATTCTGATTTCTTTAGGAAATTTCTATAAGTAAATGTTGGGAATCCTTTTTTTTTTTCTTGAGACAGAGTCTCGCTCTGTTGCCCTGGCTAGAGTGAGTGCTGTGGCGTCAGCCTAGCTCACAGCAACCTCAAACTCCTGGGCTTAAGCGATCCTACTGCCTCAGCCTCCCGAGTAGTTGAGACTACAGGCATGTGCCACCATGCCCGGCTAATTTTTTTTCTATATATATATTTTAGTTGGCCAGCTAATTTCTTTCTATTTTTAGTAGAGACGGGGTCTCGCTCTTGCTTAGGCTGGTCTCGAACTCCTGACCCCGAGCAATCCACCCGCCTCGACCTCCCAGAGTGCTAGGATTACAGGCGTGAGCCACCGCACCCGGCCAGGGAATCCTTTTAAGACATTTAACAATTATTGCAAAATTGTCACCCCAAGAAAGTTTTACCAATTTTAATAATGGCTTCTTCTTGGCCATTTCAGTAGGAAACCAATATTTCTTCCCACCTGTGGCACAGTACAGAGACAATCATGATTCTTCACCAATTCATAGTTGTAAATTAATGAAGTTGTAGGTACTAGAAATTACAAATATCTTCAGTTTTGTGGTTACAAGTAAATTTTGCCCTTTATAATATGCAGGCAAACTGGTTTTTTTGCAATTATGATCTTATGCCTACCATTATTTACTAGGAATATATATTTTATGTTACTTTTAAATTTATTGGATGCTATTTATCCTGTGCTTCTAAGAAGTTTGGTATCATTAATTAGATAACTGTTGTGTTTCAGTGCAGGAAAGAAAATAGCCTTGTAACAGACCATTTTCTATGAGTAATTAGTTTTACCCATCTAGATAAAACATGAGTATAGCTTTTGTTCATGGTCTATTGTAACAGCTGATCAAACAGCTGTTTCATGTTTTACATTTTAATTTCTCCTCTAGTTTGCATTCAAATCCTGTGATAGAGTTCAGTTTATTTAGGAGACCCATAAGATACAGTTGACTGTTTCAGAATAGCCCTTTTATGCTATGCCAGTTAGTGGAAATCAAACATCCCTTGTTAAACACCGACGGTAAGCACATAGAAAGATGTGCGCTAAAATCAGTTGTCCTCCTTTCATCAAATGTATTTCCCTATGTTGTTGTTTCTGCAGGGGAGAAAGATAAGTTTGTCCATTTGTTCATTCATTCGTTCATTCAATAACCCTTATCAAGTGCCCTATTTACCAAATATTGGGCTTGGTGTGGAAATATACAGATGGATAATACACGGGCCCATCTTAGAGAGATACACCAAGCAGAGGGAGGCAGATGTGTACAGGTGAGTGCTCTGAGGGGTGATGGGTGCTGCGAAAGACACGTTCATCTGGTTCAGATGACACAGAGGAGGATGGCAGCTTCACCTCAAGGGCCTCAGAGGCCCTGAAGGAAGATTTAGTGGTGATAGGATTTATCAGAGAGACAACCAGCCAATTCGAATACTTTTCCTTAAAATATAGATTTAAGTGATTGAAACTTAAATCTACGTTCTAATGTACATAGGGTGTTGAAATTTCAGTTTCGGCCCCTTTTACTATTGGCCCTGAAATGGCAGTGTAGTAGATGCTGTATTAGGCTGCCCTACTCCTTTCGGGACCTGCTGAGAGTGTTGACTGCTGCTGGTTCACAGCTGAGGCCCTCTCTGGAAATTGCCCTTGACTGAAGGGAGCTAGCTCACCCGGGGGCATCCCCTTCCCTGGGGGCATCCTGCAACCAGTATGGGGGTATGAGGGCCTGCCCGGCCTCCCTGCCTCAGCGCAGGACAATTCTGAAGGGTCATCTCAGCTTCAGAACTCACTATAGGATTGACTGATTTCTCTGTTGCGTCTGTGTCTCAGTTCAACTCCTTCCTCTGCCCAATCTTGCTTCCCTTACTGATAAAGCTTCTGTACACAAATCTATCTCAGAGGCTGCTTGCCAGGGGACCCTAAGCTAAACAGACAATGAATAGCATTTTTGGTTTGCACATCACAAGATGTTCTAATCATGAAGCTTCAGTCAGGCTACAGCAATATAAAGCGGCTGGGAGACAAAGACAGATGTTATCATCCAGATCATTTTCTTGAAGATGATTAGAAAAGCATAGAAAAAAGCAGAAGCTATATAAAATTCAGCATCATTTAAAATCCAGTGGGGACAACCCTTTGTCCCATTTCGCGGCAAACTATAATAGAAAGAGAGAGAAAGAGTGGTCCTGTCCTTCCCATGCCCCATCAAACAAACCTTATGGAGCTAGACTTTTAGTCTTATGATGTCATTAGCACTTTGAGGATTTTGATCTCTGATTGAAAAAGAAAAAGCACATTATTTATGGAAGGGTCTATAAGAGGAAATTGTGGGCTAGTTTTTAATCCTGTGATTCAGCCTCTTATATTTACTATCTACCCGAAATCTCAGCTGGCAACATGCCATTCTGTCCCCTTGGACTGCTGCTAGTCTTTCATTTAGAAAACATTGACTGAATGCCTTCTATGTATGGTGCTAGGTGCTAGGAATGAACAACCAGGAAATGGTTCCAGCTTAACACATGCACACACGCACACACACACACACACACATGAAAATCATGTTAAATTACATTTACATTTCCTGTGCTTATTTATTATTGGCTTATGCACAGAAATGTACTTTTTAAGTGAAAGAAGCCTCTTGGTACCTTGAAAGAACTTGCCTTTGGATAAAATCAGAATCCATGCTAAGATCACTTTGGTTTTGGTTTCCAAGTGCTCTGTTTTCTGCTAGCTTCTTTAGTTTTACTCATAGGTGGTATATTTCTGGCCTTATGAGGGTTATAAGTAGAATATCATGCATGCCTTTATGTTATCAGAAATTGGGCTGCACATAGGCGTGGTCAGCACCTGAAAGGAAATCACATGGCCCTAGTTGATAAAAGGCAGAACATCCAAAATACACTGTGTTCTGCTTTTCTCCCCTTGTTACTTTATGACTTCAAGGGGAGTGTATCCGAGGAGAAATGAGTTTTTTTGTAGATAAATCAGTCTGCAGTCTACAATATTGAGTTTCCAGTGGGCAGGTCTGAGAAGTGGGGAAAAGGACAAAGAGATTGAGGTGACAGTAAGGTAGGGAAGGCAAAAGCATTTTGCACATAGAAGAAAAATCATTTGGTGTTATGCTTGCCTTATTTCTGGGTTTGGGTTTGTGAGCAGAAAACTATGAGAAGCTGATGAAAATGAGAAAGCATTTATTTCTGCTACTGTGTTCTTTTAAAGGTGTATTTCAGCAAAAAGATATCTGTGAAATCTGGCTTCCTTCCCCATACATAAATTCTTTTGAAAGGAGGTTGTAGGTTTAAAGATTACTTGAGCGTAAATTTAAAACCAATCTTTAAAATTAAAAGTCTTAGTGAATTTTAAATTTCTAATGAATAGATATGTGTGTGTTAAGATTTTGAATATTTTTTCTTAGAAAAAGAGAGATTTTTTTAAAAAACGTATTAGCACTTAGAATTTATTTTTATTTTATTTTTTTTTTTTTTGAGACAGAGTCTCACTCTGTTGCCCGGGCTAGAGTGAGTGCCGTGGCGTCAGCCTAGCTCACAGCAACCTCAAACTCCTGGGCTCAAGCGATCCTACTGCCTCAGCCTCCCGAGTAGCTGGGACTGCAGGCATGCGCCACCATGCCCAGCTAATTTTTTGTATATATATATGTTTTAGTTGTCCATATAATTTCTTTCTATTTTTAGTAGAGACGGGGTCTCACTCTTGCTCAGGCTGGTCTTGAACTCCTGACCTTGAGCGATCCACCCGCCTCGGCCTCCCAGAGTGCTAGGATTACAGGCCTGAGCCACCGCGCCTGGCCAGCACTTAGAATTTAAACCAGTCAAATAATACATTCTATTATACATATCCTTTTTAGCATCATTTTCAATATTTTTCAAATGCAATGGATGAAGACCTCAATGACAATGAAAACTAATGTCTGCAAGTTATTTTTAAAGTGGGAACTTATTCAATCTTGTTATTGAAGCTATGTGTGAAGAACAACAAAATACATGTGCAAAATATAATAACAATATCTGCCTGGTATTTCCAAAGGACCTTGATTACATATAATTCTTACACACATGATAAGAAAGGGAATATTAGTTTTTTTCTCAACAAATAACATTCTTTCTGTAAGGTGGTATGTGCAGTATATTGGTTTGTGTAATTCATACATTAAGTGGAAGGTCAGAAGGAGATAAAGAGTGGAAACACTTATCTCACACTGTTGTCTTGGTGAATATTGTTTTCTCCATCTGTAGCATCTGAATCTTGTGGTACAGTCCAGTATAGGAGTGTTTGGAGCCTATAAACTGTTATATAACTAATATTGTTTTCCAAAATACTTTCCATGATCTAAGAAAAGCATTTCTGGTTTCTTGTGCTATATATTAATTGGGCATTCCAAAATGTCCCTTCTCCTCATCACTCCCATGATACCACACTTTCCTGCTTCCCTCCTAAATCATTAGCTGCTCCATCAGTCTCCTTTGCCAGCTGTCTTCTTTTGCCTGCACCTACTTGCTCAGCCTGCAGTGTTTCCTGTTTCGAGAAATGGAACCACCTTCAGGCAAGTTTTCAAGCCAAGACTCTTGACATTTGTAGCAGACATTGTAGGGGTCCCACGAGAGATCCCCTTAGTACTCATTTGATACACGTGGACTTGTGGCTTCTGTCTGCTGCAAATCTTTGCCTAAAGGCTTTCTCTGGCCACTGGTGCCCCTCTTGGCTCATACCCAGGGCAGGTGAGCAGTGGGGTTGGGGTTAATGCTCTCCAAAAGCAGCCATCAGTCTATGACTGACATACTTTGATGGGTAAGTAATCCAGGCTCCTAACCTCTTAGATGGAATAGCTGAGGCATGTTCCACACTGTCTCCCATATGTCCCCACAATTGCCCACAGTGGTAACCCACTTGCCACTGCACCCTTTGCCTTCCCTTGGCTCACCTTCCCAGGCCCCTACCAGAGCTTCTTGAGATCACCTCCCAAGTAAACTAGTTGCATCCAAATCCTTGTTTCACATGGACCACTGTAGTTCCCAGAGTCTGCTAATTTATGTCTCATCATTTGGTCTAGCCCTCCTCTGGCCAATTCTATTTTTTTTATTGTGATAAAATACACCTAACATAAAATTTGTTATCTTAACTATTTTTAAGGGTACAGTTCAGTGGCATAAGTACATTCCCATTGTTGTACAACCATCACCACCATCCATCTCCAGAACTTTTTTCATCTTCCCGAACTGAAACTCTGGACCCATTAAACACTAACTCCCCATTCTTCCCTCCCCCAATGCCTGGCAAGCACCATTCTACTTTCTATCTCTATGAACTTGACTACTGTAGGTACCTTGCATAAGTGGGATCATATAGTATTTGCCCTTTTTCATCTAGCTTATGTCACCTCGCATAATGTCCTCAAAGTTCATCCATCCAGTCTATTCTTACACTAAAGGAAGAACAACTTGTTTTTAATGGGAAAAAATTCAAAGTTGATATTTTGAAGTTGCAAAACATTTTTTTGTCAAAAGTGAAGCAAATACAGTTATTCAATGACAAAGCTAAATATTTGTCGACCTCCGCCCTATCCCTGCCCTCCTGGTGACCCATGTTAACAGCCTGGTTTATATCCTTCCACACTTTTCTCCTGGAAGGGCAATTTTTCTAAAATGTAAATCTCATGAGGTTACTCTTCTGCTTCAAACCCTTCCATGGCCTCCCATCAGCCCCAGGAAAACATCTAAAATGATAGTTATGGTGCCCACACACCACAGGCCTGAGCATTGTATTCATTAGTTTAGAAAGCACAATATAAACAATGTTATTACACCCAAAATTTGCAGTGTAATCTAATAAAGATGTATTGGTGGTGTTAAAGAAAAAGCAATTAAGGGAAACAGCTCCCTTGCCTTGAAAAAATAATGTGCATCCTCTCCATTCCCCACTCTGAGCATTAAGTTGCAATTGAAGTAAATTTTCTAAAATATCAAGTAGCTGAATTTATTTTTATTTAATTTGATATACAGTTGACCTTTGGGAAAGCATTTCTATCAATTTACTTGTATCCATTTTTTTCTGAAATAGTGGCAATATAAAGGAAGGTGGACTGTGATTTATAGAGAAGTTTTGCAATTATGTGACTCTATATGCTTAATTTTAGGTCTCTAAAATATAAATTTATAAAGAAAAGTTGGTCATTTATAAAGAGAATCCCAGAAATAGTCCAGTAAATGAAATGAAGTTGCTCACGTGGGATCAGGACTAAATAGGGTTTTTTTAAAACTAATTCTGGATGAATTATTTTTGTAAGTTCATTTTAAAGTCCTGCCATTCAAAGAGAAGCACTTTTAACTTTAGCTATATTTTCTTCTAGCCTTTTTTTTTATATACATGTGTTTGTTTTGGCTCTGTGTGTGTGCTCTTGCATGCATGTGCCACACATTTATATTTGTAGTCATATTATAGGCACAATTTTATATCTTTTCACCTGCTATTATACATTCCATATTATTATAGTCTTTATGAGCATAATTTAAGTAACATTGAGTAAGGCATACCATAGCTTACTTAACTAATACCAGACTATTGGACATCATGCATTATGTATGTGTATTGTTATTATCAATGACACTGCACTAAAAATCTTCAGGAATAATTACTTTTTTCCATATTTGGTATTATTTCCTTAGGATTGAATCATAAAGTAATACTTTCTGATTTTAAAGTACGGACAGTTTTAAGTTTTTGACAGATATTGCAAAATTGCTTTTCTCAAGTCCTTTACCAATTACTCTTTCTGCCAGCTTTGTTTCATCACACTGTTGGTAGCAATTAATATTATCCTTTTTTTTTTTAATCTTTCTCAAATTGAGAGTGAAAATGGTATTTTCAAGTTGGGAGGTGAAAATGGTTGTTTTTCATTTTAATTACCAGCAAAGTCGAACATTTTTCTTGTGTCTATTATTCAATTATATTTTCTGGGAGGGTTATTTTTATTTCATTTTTTCTTGGCTTGAGATTAGAATGTGGGGTGGAATCCATTCTTCTTTTTGAATAAACCAGTGTTTATTCATGTTTATGCTTCTGAACTGATAGTTAACTCATACTAGAAATATTTTCGCCAAGCTGTTTAGTTACTTTCTCTGCCTGTGAATCTAGCTCTCTCTGTGATCTGTGAGCCTCCCAACCACTTCCAGTGTACAAATTTCACACCCAGGTGTGTGGCCAATAGCCACAGGGTGATTCCTGATACTGCAATTAAAGTGGCCTAATCCAATAAGTAGACTTCCCTGAACATGTTTTCTCTGTGGTACTATTCTATGTAAAATTTGTGTTGTGATTCTATTACTTTTACAAACCTTCAGGGAAACTCAGTGGTTTCAAACCCACCTTTACTACCATGACTCCCAAATTTCTATATATTTTCAGCCAAGCCAACAAATGTGAAAGTAAATAAATATTTATTGGCTTTGCATTGGGGTTAGTTAAGAGAAGCAAAAGGAATTGGGGAAGCATGAGATACAGAGGGACATAGTAAGTAAGATACAGTGCTAAGAATTTATTAACACCTAGAGACTCCCACAAAGATACAACACAGAGAAAAGGAGCTCCAGAAATAAAGACTCATAGAATCAAACATAAATCTACAGGGACAAAGAGGCGTAGAAGAAGGTAACATCACAGCATAATTTTCTGGATTTAGAATTTTGCCACTAAAGACTTAAAATATTGTAGTTTTGCAACCGTGGGTATAAATGGTGACGTTGCCATTTTGAGCTGGCAAAGTATTTGCTTCTTTGTCTAGGAGGAATTTGTCTAGGATCACAGGGGTTTTTCAGGTCTGGATTATACCTCCCTTCAACAAGATGGAATTGACCTCTCCCGTGCCAGGAGGCTTCACCTTTCAACTTGAAATCCTAACTGATATGACAGTTTTGGGCTATACCTAAAGCTTGGGAGTACAGAGAGTTTGTTCAAAGTATTTAAAAATACACACAGACGGCCGGGCGCGGTGGCTCACGCCTGTAATCCTAGCACTCTGGGAGGCCGAGGCGGGTGGATCGCTCAAGGTCAGGAGTTCGAGACCAGCCTGAGCGAGACCCCGTCTCTACTAAAAATAGAAAGACATTATATGGACAACTAAAAATCTATATAGAAAAAATTAGCCGGGCATAGTGGCGCATGCCTGTAGTCCCAGCTACTCGGGAGGCTGAGGCAGTAGGATCGCTTAAGCCGAGGAGTCTGAGGTTGCTGTGAGCTAAGCTGACGCCACGGCACTCACTCTAGCCTGGGCAACAAAGTGAGACTCTGTCTCAACAAAAAAAAAAAAAAAAAAATACACACAGACACAAAACATTTCAATTGGAGCATAATATTAAAACACATTTAATATGTAAGAAATTTCTATAAGTAGCAAGTATAGCATAGAACAGGTATCTTTCTTTTCAACTGTCTAACAGTGCAGGTATAGAATTTAAATGGCCCAGAGGAGTTAATTGCTGTTTTTTTTTGAGACAGAGTCTCACGCTCTGTCACCTGGGTAGAGTGCAGTGGCCTCATCATAGCTCACTGCAACCTCAGACTCCAGGGCTCAAGGGATCCTCCTGCCTTATCCTCCCTAGTAACTAGGACTGCAGGCACAGGCCACCATGCCGACTAATTTTTTTCTATTTTTAGTAGAGATGGTCTCCCTCTTGCTCAGGCTGATCTCAAACTTTTGAGCTCAAGCGATCCTCCTGCCTTGGCCTCCCAGAGTGCTAGGATTATAGGCATGAGCCACCGAGCCCGACCACGAGTTAATAATTAACAAAACTCTTAAAATAACTCTTTAAAGCTTCAGTTGATCAAGTGACCTTCAGCAGAGGAAGCATTTTAATTTTCTGACAAGTGTCCAAAATGGTGTTACTGATTAAAGGGAAGAAACTCTATAGACTTTATTTATTTATTTATTTATTTATTTATTTTAAGACAGAGTCTCACTCTGTTGCCCGGGCTAGAGTGCCGTGGTGTCAGCCTAGCTCACAGCAACCTCCAACTGCTGGGCTCAAGCAATCTTCCTGCCTCAGCCTTCCAAGTAGCTGGGACTACAGGCATGCACCACCATGCCCGGCTAATTTTTTTCTATATATATATTTTTAGTTGTCCAGCTAATTTCTTTCTATTTTTAGTAGAGACGGGAGTCTCACTCCTACTCAGGCTGGTCTTGAACTCCTGAGCTCGACGATCCGCCAGCCTCGGCCTCCCAGAGTGTTAGGTTTACAGGCGTGAGCCACCGCGCCCGGCTGGAACTCTATAGAGACTTTAAACATGAGGCAGACAAGTTGTGGAGCTGATGTTATACTGTTGATATTTGGGGCCCTGTTTTGAATCCATGTCCAGGTGAAAGACTGCACTTCAGCATTGGAATTTAATTTTTTTCTCTTGAAAAAATTATTAAATTTGTAATTAAAGAGACATTTGGAGTGGAAAATTTGGGGCTGAAAATTTTAGAGGATACCTGTGATCAACTAGTCACATTGAAATTAAAATAAGTTTTGTAATAAATCAGGTTTTGAATAGCAATGCATTCTGATGGACTCACCAGAGTAAGTTCTTTGCAGAATGAGTCACTCTTCATCCTTCTCAGCTGAACTAATTAATTTGTCTGAGTTATTTCATGCCAGCAACAAATACTTATTGAGGATGGTGCTGGGGATAAAGTGGGAAACAACACAAGCAAGATCCCTGCCCTTACAGAACTTATCATCTAGTGGTGGGCGGGGGGGGGGGGGTCGCATAATAAATAACCAACAGACCAACCAAATAAATACCTACCTGCATACAGAGATAATATATCATGGAATGATGGAGCAGAGTCAGGGAATGCTTCTTCCTTAGAGACAACATGTAAGCTGAGATCTGTGGTGCCGAACATGTAAATACCAGGGAGGAGAGCATTACAGGAGGTGGAAACAGTTAGTGCAAAGTCCCTGAAGTGGGAACAATCTTTGTATGTTCAAGGAACAGAAAGAAAGTCAACTTGGCTGGAGTAGAATGAGCAAGGAGGAGTAGGCAAGATAAATAAGTAGTTAAGAGTGAGGCCATATGGGGTCCTGTAAGTCATGGGGTGGGATCCCCTGTTTGCAATGTAAGTCATTGGAAGATTTGAAACAGGGAAGTATCGTGAGTTTGATTTTGTTTTAAAAGATACTCTGTGCTGTGTAAATGGAAATCTTAGAGAGGCAAGAGTGGAACAGTTGCAAGGCTTTTGCAATAGTCCCAAGGAGAGAGAATACAGTCTTAGACCAAGGTGATATTAGAAAGGGTGCTAAGATATGATTGTATTCAGGTAGAGTTGACTCACTGATGTATTGATTAGAGGGCAGAGCAGTCAGGGAAAAAAAAGAATCAAGGACAATTCCTGGATTTTGGCTTGGACAACTGGGTGAATTGTGGTACCATTACTAAAATGGAAAAGCCTAGAAAGGAACTGATTTGAGAGAGGGGACTCAAGAGCTCTGTTTGGGACATGTTAAGTTTGGCATGATTATTACACAGCAGAAGGCACAATTAAGGAGGCAGTTTATATGTCAAATCTGAAGCTTCAAGGGTGTGGAATTGAATGAGATCACCTGGGAATGATTAAAAAAAAATAGAAGTCCAAGAACTGAGTCCTGAGAGTCTCCAACACTTAGAGGTTGGGAAGAGGAAAAGAATCCAGCAAAGAAGTCTGAGAAGGAGCAATGAGTTCAGAGAGGAAGAAACCCAAGGAAGACTATAGATCAGGAATAAAGTGAAGACAGTGGATCAAGAAGGAGGGCATGATGAAATGCTGCTAAGGGAACAAATAATTTAAAGACAAAGATGTGACCACTGGATTTGGCAATATGAAAATCACTGGCATCCTTGACAAGAGCAGTCTCAGTGGACTGGTAGGGATGAAAGTCTGACTGGAGTGAGGTGGGGAAATAGAGGCAGTGTGTATGGATTACTCTTTGAAGAAGCGATATAAAGGGATTCAGAGAAGGGGTTGTAGCTAAAAGGAGGTGTTGGGGCCACAGTTAGAGTTTTTGAAGATGGGAGATACCAGAGCAGGCTCATGTGCTGATGGTAATGATCCAGGAAGGAAGGAGAAACTGATGATGCAGGAGAGAAAATATATGATTAGAGGATTGAAGCCCTAGGGGGAATAGGATCCAAAGAAAGTAGGAAGGATTGGCTTCCTTAAAGAAAGGACACTTCATTTCAGTCATAGGAGGTAAAGTTTCACCTACAGGCATAAACAAAGTTGTATAGATGGGTTTATTGTGGAAAGATGAACAAATTCTTTCATTTTTTCTATAAAAATGAGGTAAGGTCATCAGTTGAAGAGGGACGGGGATGGGATGGTGTCATGTAGGAAGTTTAAGAAGAAAAAGTACGAAACAGCCATTTTGGAAGGTGGAAAATTACACACTAGGGTTCAGAAATATTATTCATTTAATTGTAGGAAGGTTATCTGTCAAATACAATGGTCTTAATTTCAGAAAAGAGATTTTAAAAGATTCTTTCTGATGATGATTAAGCAGAAGATACTGCTTATATCATTCCAAGTCCATGATAAAAATGTTATTAATAGAGAAGAAACTGCCTTACCCCTTCTCTGCTATGGTCAGTGGGCATTCATCCAATTCATGATACAAGTTATCCATTTGTTTTGCTATAAGTAAAAAAAAAAAAGGGTGGTTTTAGACCTAGTTATTTGTGTGTGTGATGCACAGTTTGAAGAAATATTATAAACCTAGGAGGTTATATCAGTATTGTAAGACTTGATCATTAGATAAATCATCTATGTTGAATCTAAGGATGATGAAAGGTGCTGTAAGAAGCCATAAGTTGTCAATAAGCATTTATAGGGAGATGGAAGTGAAGAAGTAGAGGAATCATTAATTTCTAAGCCCAGCATGCTCATCATCAATAGCAGTTGCAGTTCCAATATATGCAAGTAATTTTGCACATATAATCTTAGCATCAACCCTGCCTGGAAGATATTGTCCCCATTTTACAAACTGGAATTGGGAGAAGTAAAGAAATTACTTGCCCAAGATTCCACAATGCCTAAGAGACGGAGTGAGGTTGAAATTGGAAATTGTTCCAATTTCAAAGCCAAATGCTTTCTAAGATGTTGGACTCATTCATTCATTGAACAGATATTTGTTGGCTATTTGCCACGTCACAGGCACTGTGCTTGTTAGAACCGGTTTCCCTCGGCCCCAGGAACAGAGAGGTAGAGTCACCGAGGCTGCAAAAGACAAAGGAGTTTATTGGCTAGCTCGAGCTAGGGTCCAAGGCCCAGAGCACCAACGCAGTGGCCTCTCTACGAACCAGGACCCCACCCTGAGGTAAAAACTAAGCTTTTATACTTTTCAGTAGGTTACATATGCTGGGCACACCATCCCCCTCCCTCCCTTAGTTCATTTGCTCCTTCAAGAGTGGTTGATCATGTTGGCTCCTGATTGGTTGGCTCCAAGGTCGTGTTGGCTTCTGATTGGTTGGTTCCAAGTCTCGGGACCTTGTAGTTGTTATCAGCGGCATTTCGGGGGAAGGGGAGGACCCACGTTGGGGAAACCGAAACTTAGGCCTATTCCAGGAGGTCCAGCCTGTCATGGCGTCACTCCTGCTCTCCTTCCTGTTTTACATGCCCAGTACTTTATGTAAGTTGCTTCATTTTCTTTTCACAACTACTTAATGAGGTAGAGGTAAACATTTTTACTCTTTTACCCATCAGGAAATTGAGGTTTAAAGAAGGGAATAAATTTGATCAACCAGTCAGTGGCAGACCCAGAATATGAAAGATGTCTACTTTTTTATTAAAGATGTTAACATTTCCTTTTTGAAGTAGTACGAAGCCAATTTAACATAAGGAATTAATTAAAACTATTGAACTGGTAAGGGTTGGGGCCCACCACTCAGTATGACGTTTAGATATTCTGACTAAAAGCACCTGGATTTGTTTTTGATTTGGGGATGACTGAGCAGATGTCCTAAAGTGAATGGGGAAACTGGATCTCGGCTACAGGCACCCCTAGAATAATTTGTCCAGACAGTAATATATATTTTGTTTCTCTCTAAATCTTTGCACTAGTATTAATTTTTATATGCCAGGTCCTCTTCTGATACTGACCTTGAAAACTACATGCAGGGCCTTTCACTGAGATCTAGAATGATCCTTTTGTATAAAGTATAATTTTCTCTAAAAAGGATTAAACCTAATAAAAGAATAAGTAATTTCATCTGCGTTCCATTTGAGGCCTTGTCTTCGCAAACATTGCCAGCTTGTTTTGGCTTCCTGTTAAGTCTTTTATCAAACCACAAGCTGGGTTTTGGCCAGACGTGGAAAGATTTCAACCTATCTCCAATCTGTTGGTATGAAATAACAGGAAAAGCCTCTCTCTAAAATTAATTTGAGTGAAAAGTTTTAAACTGTGGAGCTCCCGAAAAGATTCTTGTGGAGTTAGATGCAAACTCTGCCTCAGCCTGCTTCCTCTTCCTTATTGTGGGTGATCCAGTAAGGGATTGCTGTAGAAATCCCTACTTGGGGCTCCTAATATAACCTGGGGGGCTGGTGAGGGCAAATTGTCTGGAGTTGACACCTGAGCTGTGTCTTGTTTGATGAGGTGGAATTAGGTGAAATTTTCTCAGCAGAAGAAAGGCCTGTACACACTAACCAGCGTGGGGTATGGAAGGAACCACCAGGGAAGGTGGTTCAGTATTACCAGAGTGTAGGGTGGCGAGCAGAAGGAAAAGAGGCTCAAGAAATTTGTAGGGGCCAGGTCATGCTGGGTCATGTAGGGAAGATCTTGTAAGATGGGATAAGGGGCCTGGAAGACTCAGGAATGAAGCCTTGGTTTTAGGCTTGAGCCACTGGGCAGATGACTGGGCACAAGTAATAAGGAAGAAGAAAATCTGGGAGAATGGGTAGGATTTGATCATTCATTGGTTTCAGGTTTGTCGATGACCCCTACATTGTGAATATGTTGAAAATCAGGGATTTCTTTAGCAGTTTAATGAAGAGCCCTGCTTGGGAACAGGAAGAACCGCCATCTTTGGAGCCATGCAGGGAGCTGACTTGAATCAGTGAGAGCATAGGAAAATAGTGTCTGTCCTCAGCTGAAGCCATGTCCCTATTAATGAGATGAGGCCCAGATGGCAGCTTAGAGCAGAACGTACTAAACTGGTGGTCTGTGGCCAAGTCTCTGACAATTTGGGGTTGGCTTGCCAGTGCTTTAAAATTTGATTTTAGTTCTTTTCTTCAGCTCTCCACAGCCCTTGCTCTTGGCTCTTGTTTTACACATGCCCACTTCATACTTTGCCTACTCTGCCCAGCTCCCTGGGGCTGCTGGGTTTTCAAACCCCGACTTGGAATGAAAAATGAAGGTGAGATATTGCCAGAACCTTAATACCTATAACTCTGAGACAAGGCCAGGCAACATAACTTCTAGGGGCTAGCATGCAAGAGGTGGGAGATGGAAGTAGCTTACAGAGCAGCCAGAAATGGGGGAGGAAATTCTTTGCAGCTAGATTGGCAGGCGCCTTTCCCTTCTCGGGGAGGCAGAGGCCAGGGTGGGACAAACCCCAGCACTCCAGGAAAGGGATTTTGCCAAGATCGGGTTTTATGTCAAGATGGTCACAGAATGGGTAGTCTGTGTTGAGGGGGGCTAGAGGGGGCTTTCTAGTCAGTGTTGTTGATGGTGGAATGCTGGCAATAGAGGAAGGCCATGGATATCCACTGCTTTCTATTTTAAAAGAAAAATAATCTAAATTTTAGTAAAATGAAAAAATACTAGAAAATAAAGCAAAAGTACAGTTGACCCTTGAACAACATGTGTTGGACTGCATGGGTCCACTTATCCATGGATTTTCTTCTGTCTCTGCCACCCCTGAGGCAGCAAGACCAGCTCTTCCTCTTCCTCCTTGTCCTCAGCCTACTCAACATGAAGACAAAGATGAAGACCTTTGTGGTGATCTGCTTCCACTTAAATGAATAATAAATATATTATCTCTTCCTTATGATTTTCTAAAAGAACATTTTCTTTTCTCTAGCTTACTTTATTGTAAGAATACAGTGTATAATACATATAACATACAAAACATGTGTTAATTGTTTATGTTACCAGTAAGGCTTCTGGTCAACAGCAGGTTATTAGTAGTATTAATAGTTAAGTTTTTGGGGAGTCAAAAGTTACACATGGATTTTTGACTGTGCAGGGGGTCAGTGACCCTAACCCCTATGTTGTTCAAGGGTCAACTGTAAAAATAAGCATGACATAAAAGCTGCTATAATTGAATTTTTAAAACACTAGGATTTCAGCAGTGTCTTTTTTCAGAATTAAAATAGTTGAATACTTCTTAGAATATTGTGTAGAGTTTGTGGGGGGTTTTGGTTTTATCTATCTATTTACTTATTTGCTTTTTCAGGGGCAAGTTCCTGAATGCTGGCTGGGGTTGCTGACTCTCCCTGGTGATGGGTGATACATTTGATCTCTTCAGATCTAAGCTGCTGCCAGAGATACCGACTGTAGGCTGTTAGAGCAGGGAGGGTTAGCTCCAAGGCAGTGGGACAGAGGCCTTCTGCATGCAAAAACAGCTTCTAAGAAAACACACCTGTGCCTTTGTAACACCCATCTCTTTCAGAGAATGAGATCTAGGGAGGGGGTGAGCCAGAGGGGTTATGCTAGCTCTCCAGTTTTATATTCTGCCTTCAAGATGTTTGTGATTCTAAAAATTGTATTGGTAATCCACAGGAAGTCTACTGTCATGGCAGTGAAATATTTTATCCTCAGATCCCCATCAAGGAAATGATCATGGTATCATATGATTATGTTCTACACTTAGAAAACAATTTTCTTAAAGGAGTGTGTGTTTATTTATTCATACATATTTCATCTAATTCCCAAAAGAATTTGAGGCAGGGGAATTAAAAGTTTAGTTTTATTGAACAGTTTTTAAAATGAATAATATAGCACACAAAGACAAAGCTGTAATTTCTGGGTCTGCATCCCTTATTCATGGGAGACTGCATTGAGGTAAAGGGAAAACAAATTTTGTCGACTACAATTACAATACACAAAAGATATTCAACTCCTTTCAAACAACAAAGGGTAAAGACAAAAGCTCAGATATGAAACAAGACTCATTATAATTGCTGACATTTTAGAAAAATGCAATCATTTGCATATAAAGCATGATGAAGAAACAATTTTTATAGTTTTAGACATATTCTGAAAGACCTTGGAAGGCAATCTCATTCTAGTATCTTAAAGCGGCTGCATCTGCAGAATGGTTTCTACGGCAACTTATGAAAGCTTGATGTTTTTTATCTTTTTCAAGAGCATAAATCATCCTGTGGCCTGAGGCTTCAGTAAAAGTCTCCTTTATCTTACAAGCTATTGCCATTTGTTCTTGTGTTATATATTAATAATTTGATCATCTTTGAGGAAGCAGAGCAAAGGTTACCATGCCTCTAAGAAGGTTTGCAGTCTATCTTTTTCATTTTGGGGGACAAGATGTGAATAACATCTTTCTAGACTTCGCTTCTCAATGATTAAAATGATGGTATACATCGGTATGTTTAGTTTATGTCATGTGTTATTTAGATTTTCCCCAAAATTGTGATTGATGTATTCTCAGGGAAGAGGAGTCAGTCTGAACTTAAGGAGGAGAAACTGTTTGGCCAAAGCACCTCTTAATGTGTAGTTCAGTGGAACCATCCGAGAAAGTGGTGTCTTGTTCCAGATACCTTCAGCTCTTCCTCTAACGATATGGTTCCAGGGTTTTGGACATTGGCACGCTCCAGGGGATTTTTATCAGTATATTCTTTCCAACAAAGTTAATAAAGAAAAATTTTCTGATTTTAAAACTCTGCATGCTTTGAGAATTTTGTTTTAGCAACAAGGGTCTTTGTATGTCACAGGAGGTAATGTGGCTGATGAAACACACACAGGACACAGAAACACAGCAAGCCTTTGAATCTCTCTATCCTCCATTTCCTAATCTGAAAAATGGCAATAATGATGCCAGCCTCACAAGGTTACTATTAAGGATTGAATATGTGTGAGAGTTGGAAACTGTGCAGTGCTGTACAAATGTACGGTGGTTATTATTATTGGTTGGCTGTCTTTCTTTCCCTTTGAAAAAGTCAAGGGTGTCTGTTACCATTTCCAGTGGGACCAGAGGAAATCAGTTTCAGTATGTCTGAATATTTTAGTTTCTTATGCTATGTTAAAAATACTATGCTTATACAGACATCATTGCAGCCATTTATTAATATTTATTTAATGACTAAGTACTTAAATGTCATCTCTGTTGAAGGATATTAAATAAATCCATTCAACAAACATTGAAGTGCCAACTGTGTACTAACACTGAGGAGACAAAGAATATTAAATTCTTATCATTCAGGAAATTAGTTTTCTGAGCTTCAAGGCCACGGCATAAGCTGTCCAGGTGTTGCCCTACACAAGGACGCCTAGCTGATGCAGTGGAAGGTGGGTGTCATCCAGCCCTACTCTGCTGGCCGAGCCATTTGCATGGATGTAGACTGCGTTTGCCTGAAGGAGGAACACCTTTTGGAAATTTACTAGCCAGGAGTGTGTGCCACCTTGTAATTTACACAAAGGCACGGAACGTACTAGCAGCAGCTGTGATGTTTGTATGGTCCATGATGTTAAAGGGAAGGTTTTCAATGTTTCACCATTAAGTTTGATGAAGGCTGCTGGCACGCTTGTCGTCTGGAGTCAGATTGCCTGGATTTGAATACTGGCTTCACCACTTGCTAGCCATGTGAACTTGGGCACTTTACTTGGCTTCTCTATGCAACACTTTCTACATCTGTCTGCCTCATAGTTATTGGGAGGATGAATAAGTTCTTGGTTCTTTTTTTTTTTTTTTTGGAGACAGAGTCTCACTCTGTTGTCCAGGCTAGAGTGCTGTGGCGTCAGCCTAGCTCACAGCAACCTCAAACTCCTGGGCTCAAGCGATCCTCCTGCCTCAGCCTCCTGAGTAGCTGGAACTACATGCATGCACCACCATGCCCCGCTAATTTTTTCTATATATATTTTTAGTTCTCCAGATAATTTCTTTCTATTTTTTTTAGTAGAGACGGGGGTCTCACTGTTGCTCAGGCTGGTCTCGAACTCCTGACCTGGAACTATCCTCCTGCCTTGGCCTCCCAAAGTGCTAGGAGTATAGGCATGAGCCACCGCGCCCGGCCTGAATAAGTTCTTAAAACACTTGGAATACAAGCTGGCACACAGTTGGTGCTCAAAATGTTAGCTGTTTTCAGTGATGGCTTTACCTGCTCAGGGTCTTCTGACTACTCTGTTGAAAAGTTCAACAATGATCATCTGAATTCTACCTACAAATACCATTTTTCTTTAATGAATTTGATGTCAAATTGGAGACATTTTTCTTCTTACCTCGGACCTTTTGGACATATCTTTGTAGTAAATAACTCGAAAGCATTCTCTTTAGAGACATCAAAGAATTCCAGGTCTTTGATCAGAAGGTCACTTGGTTGTTTCTATTAATAGAATTTCCTCCTAAAACCATTGCTTTGTCAGAAGTGACAGAGGTGATGAGGACTATTTGCATATTCTTGGCTTTTACTGGTCCTGAGGGAATTCCTATTTCTTTTACTAGGTCACATGTTTAGAGATGCTTATGAGGTACAGTGAATTTCATTGTTTAATTTTGGTTAACATGATGCTCTCACTCTTGCTCTCCTAACTTTAAACTGGAAAAAAAAACCTATATGTAGTATTGAAGTACTAATATTTTATACTGCTTTCAAAACAATTAACTTTGCATTTTAAAATGTTTAAAAAGTTTCATTACATATCAAATTTCAATATGAAGGGCATGAAACAGATTGACACAGCAAAGAATGAGGCAGATGGTGATTTTGAATTTACCTTTCCCTTCGTACCCTAACTCGTCCTGCTCTTAAGACACCGCAAAGAGGTCCCTTCTGTGCTACCTCCACTGTGTATTTGCCGGCCTCCTACATGTCTAACTTGGGCCATTTTCCCACAAAACTGGAAGCATGGAATGTGAATAATGCTGCATGTCACTGATTTCCAGGTATTTAAAATAATTTAGGTGTCTAATCGTAATTGAGATAGTCATCACTTTGATGAAACCTGTGTTAGAAACGTCCAGAGAGGAACGCACAAGGCCATAGTTGGTAAAGAAGTTTATTGGGATGTCTGCGTACAGATGGGCTGAGTCCAAAATGGTGTCAGCCCTGAAATGGCAAGTGTTCAAGGTTTTTATGGGTGGATTTGGGCGGCCTCCCCTCCCCCGCAAAGGGAGTGTGGGGCTATCTTGCATAAGCCGGAAATACCTTGCAATAGCAGGATACTGAGTTTTGGCTGTTTGCCTGCAAGGGCCCCAAAACAGAGGAAGTGTTGAGGGTCCAAAGGTCAAGCCCCCATGGAATTTTCCACTGTCTTCTAAATTCAGCCCAACAACCTTCTCCAGGTAAACTACTCAGGAAGAGAGATGCAGTATTTTTATAATTTCATGGCATTAGACATTACTCTACCATTATTTGTGTTTGCTGTGCTATGATTATCCATCCAAGGGCCTATCAAGGGCACATAGGGCCTGCTTCTAAAAGTGTCATTTGTTTGTGAGATATTAGTTGATCCTGCATGTTAAATTGAAGTTTCATTAGCTTTTTTTAAAAAAAGTACAAGCGACTATAAGTTTGCTCTTGAATTGTTTACAGAAGTTATATCTCTATTTAAGAGAGAAGCTGCTATTTTAAGATTCTTATATTCAGTTACAGAGCAGAATGTTTTAAGACACTTTACATCAATCAGTGAGTGTGATAAGGAAAACCCCCATCAGCCACCTGAGACCCCCCCCCCCTCCGCCTCTCACGGAAGACCGCATCAGCATAACATTAACCTGTTACCTGGTGCATCAGCATAACACTAACCTATTACCTGACACATCAACTAACCTATTACCTTAGCCACCTGAGACCCCACCCCTCGGACCACCCCAACCTAATGAAAGTGGGAAAAATCAGGTAGATGGGGCTCAGAATTTGGTGGCGAGACCCCTCTGAGCCCACCGGCGAATAAACCTTGATTCTCCGACTCTCCGACTCTCCGTGTGCTGCTCGGTTTGTCCTCGGGACCACGCGCTGTAACACTTGCTGTAACAAGTGTGTATATAGAGTTACTGTGTTTTTAATTTTTCCTTTTTTGTCCAAGGATAGTGGCTAAGAGTTCAGGTTTTGGGTTGAATTTTGAACACTTACTAATTGTGTAACCTACAGCGAGTCGCTGAACATCTCTAAGCTGCCACTTCTTCCTTTTTGAAATGAGAGTGATAATAACACCCCTCAACACTGTGGTGAGGATCAGTTGAACTTTGTGTGTAAAGCGCTTCATGCTTTATGACAGTGGCTGTTATTATTGTGAGTATTTTCATTTAAAAAAAACTGTTATTGTATTGTATCAGGAGACTATTGTGTTAAGTGTTTAAACAGTGGCAATTACATAGGGCAAATGTATTTCTGTTACTTTATAGTAATGTCAATGGAAAAGAAGCCAAACTCTGTAAAATAATTTAAAGAGGTTATTCTGAGCCAAATTTGAGGACTTTGTCCCAAAGCCATACCCAGAAAGCCTTGAGCAAGTAGTCTCGCTGTGGCTGGGTTCCAGTTTGGTTTTATACATTTCAGGGAGACAGGGGTTACAGGTAAAGTCATAAATCAATACATGGAAGGCATACATTGGTTTGGCCCGAAAAGGTGAAAAGGTGAGACATCTCAAAGTGGGGGTGGGGGAGTGGGGGGGTACTTACAGGTTATAGGTGAGTTTAAAGGCTCTTTGACTTGTAATTGATTTTAAAAAAAATGAAGCTTTGTCTGAAGGCTTGGAATGTTTTAAGTTAAGATAAGGAAGTCAGTTAATCAGAGACAAGCTACTGGCCGTGTATTTGTTGTGTAAACTGAGTTCTTGCAGGTTAGTCTTGCATAGTCTCAGGCCAGTCAATGAGTTACAAAGTATATCTCCAAAGGAGGGGGCATGATGAGGCTTGTCTGACCTCCCTCTCTTGGCCAGCAACTCAGTTTTATTGTATCCCCTTGGCCAGGAGGGGGTCCATTCAGTCAGCCGGTGGGGGAGGGGAATCGTAAGATTTTTTTTTTTTTTTTAGTTCACAGTAATATGATTTTTTTGTTGTTGCAATAGTATTTCACTTGAAAATTCTCATACTTCCCAGAGAATGTACCATCTCTCATATTTTTGTTTTTATGGCAAAATTTGTTAGAATTTCCAAACAACCAACATAGAAAGGAACTTGGGGAAACAACTCTTGTGAGCCAGGGAGGCTCTGTAGGGTTGTTTGCTTGGTCTTTGAACAATCAAACCATTAGTCCTTTTATCAGTCATTACTGAGGGATCCTTTCGAGAGCTACCTCTTCTAGACAATATTAATCATCCTCCTGACCAGTCTCCAACTCCTCAGTTTCTTAAGTACCCTAAAATTCCCTCCCCCTAAATTGTAGTGACTTCCTTAAGCCACCAATATTTGGACCAATTATTTTTCAGATAAGTTTTTATCCATTGATGCCCAAAAAGGGGCATCTACCCTCGGTGAACATCAGTGATCTAAATTGTGAAGTATTTCCAGCAACATACTTTTGTGTTGCCCTGTTTAAGAACACTTTTGTAATTTTCTATTTATAATTTTTTAAGGTACATGAGCATAGAGAACTCTATTCAGTGGTTTGATTAGTCCCTGGTTTGTTTTAATAACTGTTTGTGTTTAGCATCAGATATTATTGGGTAACTGCGCTTACTAAAAGACAGTACCTTTTGTGGAATGTAAAATGCTAGTGTGTATGAGTGATGTATTTTTTTCCTGAACCCTTTTGTTTAAGCCTCAGCATGCTCACGCGGTTTATCTGAACTCAGTGATAACAGCTGTTACTATGGCTGCATGTTATTTCATTTGTTGAACTTACGCTTGATAAGAGAAATGTCATTAAATTGTCTGCAATTGTGAAGTGCTTTTTTCCCCTTATGGAGGTAAAATTAGAAAACTAGAGTTAAAAATCTAAGCTCTGTGTTCCTAAATCAGGGTTGTGCAATGCTTGTGTGTGCACTGTGTGGGAACTGTGGACTTTGGGACCATTACCCTGCCTCTAACTGGAAGTCTTGGCCCTGCCTCTGGGAACAGGGATGGGAAGATAAATTAACTCAAATAATGAAATGTCAAATCAGCCTCTCTAAAAAATGAGTTTCCTCCTTTAAGATCACCGATAGATTATGACTGAAGCCTTAGCTTTTCATAATGGTTTTTAACGTGGGCTCATATTTTATGTTAGATGGATTCTTATCAAACCACAAGATACAAGTGTGTCTTAAAAACATGTTGATCCAAATAAAGTGAAAGCTATCTTTTTAAATGTAATTTCTCCTGTACCAAAAATTCGGAAAAGCGATCAATGAAGAAGATGGCCATGAGGACCCAGGGAAGGCAGTGTTGTGTAGCTATTGTGAATACAGATGCTGTAGTGAAAATGGCTTTGCCACCTGCTCCTTATGGGACCTTGGACACCTCTTCAGGCTTTAGTTCCCTCAGCCATAAAATGGGAATATCAACAGTAACTTTCGTCATTGGGTTGTTGTAAAAATTCTTAAAACACTTGGAATTCAATATGATATGAGTGTTAGCTATTTTTATAGGAAACTGTTTTTTTTTTTTTTGTAGTAGTGGAGTATGAAAGTTACAAAACTATTGTTTTTGAAAGACAAGATAGAAATTGTTTTATTTATCTGTAAGGCATGACAGTGTCTTGGCATTTTCTTGATTTTGTTTTGTCTCATAAAGCAAATGAGTAAGGTAATTGGATCTGAGCAAATTCAGTGCATTATGGGAAGAGCACCAGAGTTCTGTTCTCTGGGAAAACTCTTGCTAAATTCTGTAAGAGAAGTTTTAAAGATGCAGGATTTTGAGAGCTCTGAGGCCAAAAACTACATCCAGGATGTATTAGTACCAAAAACTTCTTACACAAATTCTACACTGTGCTTTGGACTTTGTTAAAACTTACTGAACTCTACACTAGAATGGGTGTACTAGTCAGAGTTCTCCGGAGGGACAGAGCCAATAGGATACATGGAAGGGAATTTATTAGGGGGAATGGGCTCACACCATCACAGAGGTGGAGAAGTCCCATGATGGGCCATCTGCAAGCTGGATCACCAGAGAAGCTGGCTTAGTCTGGAAGCCTCAGAACCAGAAGCTGAGGGTGCAGCCCCTAGTCTGAGGCTGAAAGCTGGAGAGCCCCAGGAGGCCACTGCTGCAAGTCTCAGGGCCCAAAAGCTGAAGAGCCTGGAGTCTGGAGTCCAAAGGCAGGAGGAGAACAAGCATCTTGCTACACTCTGGGAGGGAGAGAGAGTCCCCCTTTGCCACCTGTTTGTTCCAGCTGGGCCTCAGGCGGTTGGATGGTTCCTACCCACTTTGAGAGCGTGTCTTCTTCTCTTAGTCCAATGACTCACATGTCAGTCTTCTCTGGAAACACCCTCACAGACACACCCAGAAACAATGCTTCACCGACCATCGGCCATCGGCCATCTAGGCACCCCTTAATCTAGTCAAGGTGAGACCTAAAATTAACCATCACACTGGGTAAAGTTTATTATATGTAAATTTACCTCAATAAAGTTGTGGGTTTTTTAAAACCTGAATTTATGGTGGTAAAAATGTAATAGGCATTCAATGAGTATGTTTGACTAAATTAATAATTAAATGGATACACGAATGGAGTCATTACATTCTTCAGTGATGGATTATATCAGGGAATTAGGACACATAAGGGGTCAAATTTTGTGTCCTTGGTTTTGAAACTTTATGTTAATTTCCAGAAGTCCAATTTTAACAGTAAATCCCAGGCCCTTACACATGCTTTGAAGTCCCACTCTCCTTCAGTTTAGCAGTTTTTTTGATTTACCCTGAGAATGAAGGCAGTGGCTGTGATAAGGAAAACCCCCATCTATCACTTGGCACAGCAGCCACTTGAGACCCCCACCCCTCACGGAAGACACGAATCAGCATAATAGTAACCTAACACCTGGCCCATCAACTAACCTATTACCTGGTGCATCAGCATAACACTAAACCTATTACCTGGCTCATCAACTAACTTTTACCTGGCAGGCATTAGTCACCTGAGACCCTACCCCTCGGATCACCCCGACTTAAAAAAAGTGGTAAAAATTGGGTAGACAGGGCTCAGAATTTGGTGGTGAGACCCCTCTGAGCCCGCCAGCGAATAAACCTTGATTCTCCGGCTCTCTGTGTGCCACTTGGTTCGTCCTCGTGACCACCCGTTGTAACACTTGCTGTAACAGCTGGACTTGGTCTTCTGTCTGCTGCAGCTCATACATTTCTCTTGACTGTGGCCTTGTGTTTTCATTTAAGTTGTCAGACATGCAGTTTAGTTGTTAAAATAGATGTTTTGATATAGTGACTCAAGATGTTTTTAAGATTTGAGACATTTAGCAACAGTGAAATCCCTTTTGTTCTTTTTAGAAATATCAGTTGGTTGCCCAGACTTGGACTCTAGGCCTCTGTTGAGAGCCCCTAACTATCTGTCAGTTGAATGGAGCAGTAGGCTCTGGGTGAGCCGACACGGACTCTTCTCATTGGCTGTTCACATGAAGAGCTTGTCGGGAGTCCCAGCAAAGTATTTGATCCTGATGTCTTATTGTATTTTCTCCCAGGTATGGCAGCAGCCAAACTTCTGCATGACTCTGGCCTGAATGTGATTGTTCTGGAAGCCCGGAACCGTGTGGGAGGCAGGACTTACACTCTTAGGGTAAGACATCAATAATCAGGTGGAGAAATGTGGGACTGAAGCTGAGTTTTGATTTTTTTTTCCCCTCACAGTCTTCAATTTTATTTGACTCTTCCTGAGAGGGTTAAAATGTCTCTGAAACATTCTTTACAGCCTCTCTGTTTGCCTCCCTTACTCTTTTCTTCTGTCCCTTTTCTGTCTTCTCATCTCATGATATTTGGATTCGTAGAGTTAGGATTGGGGAGGAGGGAAATGTGTGTGTGCGTGTGTGTGTGTGTGTGTGTGTGTGTCTCTGAGAGAGAGAGAGAGAGAGAGAGAAATAGGGGGGAAAAATCACAATTCTTTGTACTTTTCTTTTCCTAACTTTTAGGCTTCTGCAACACCAACACAATCATTCCAGCCATACAAACTAAACTTTTTTTGAGAATCTTTCTCTCATTTATTTATTTTAAAATTAACATTATTTTAAATTGACAAGCCATAATTTTATTACATTTATGGAGTGCAATGTGATGTTTTGATGTATGTATACAATGTGGAGTGATTAAATCAAGCTAATTAACATATCCATCACCTTACTTCCTTTACATTGTTTGTGTTAATTCATTTGAAATTTATTGTCTTCGTTATTTTGAAATATACATTACTATTGACTATAGTAACCCTGCTGTGTAATAGTTCTTGAAACTTATTCCTCCTGTCTAGCTAAAACTTTTCACCCTTTGAGCAGCAACTCCCCATTCCCTTGCTTCCCACCCCACAGCCTCTGGTAGTCATCATTCTACTCTCTACTTCTGTCAATTCAACTTTTCTCAGATTCCACATATGAGCGAGATCATGAGGTATCTATCTTTCTAAGTCTGGCTTATTTCACTTAGCATAATGTCCTCTAGATTTCATTCATATTGTCCCAAATGACAGAATGTCTTTCTTTTTGGGGGCTGAATAGTATTCCATTGTGCATATATACCACATTTTCCTTATCCATTCGTCCATTGGTGGACACTTAGTTTGCCTCCATATCTTGGCTTTTGTAAATAATGCTGCAATGAACATGGGCATGCAGATATCTTTTCAATATATTAATTTCAATTTCTTTGGATATATTTCCAGAAATGGGATTGCTGGATCATATGGTGGTTCTGTTTTTAGTTTTTTGAGGAACTCCCATGCTGTTTTCCATCATGACTGTACTAATTTACACTCCACTAACAATATACAAGGGTTTCCTTTTCTCTGCATCCTTATTAACATTTGTCATCTTTCATCTTTTTGATAAAAGCCATTCTAACAAGTGTGAGGTGATAACTCATTGTGGTTTTAATTTGCATTTCCCTGATGATTAGCGATGCTGAACATTTTGTTTTCATCAACCTTTTGGCCATTTGTATGTCTTCTTTTGAGAAGTGTCTATTCAGGTCCTTTGCCTATTTTTAAATCAGATTATTTGTTATTGAGTTCTTTGAGTTCCTTTTATATTTTGTATATTAACCCTTTACAGACACATGGTTTGTAAATATTTTTTCCCACTCTGTGGTTTGTCTCTTCACTTTGTTAATTTTTTCTTTTGCTATGCAGAAGCTTTGTAGTTTGATGCAGTCTTATTTGTCTGTTTTTATGTTTGTTGCCTGAGCTTTTGAGGTCATATCTAAAAAATTGTCCAGATGAATGTTGTAGAGCTTTTTACTTATGTTTTCGTCCAGTAGTTTTACAGTTTTAGGTATTATATTTAAGTCTTTAATTCATTTTGTTTTCATTTTTGTGCATGGTGTAAGATAAGGGTCTAATTTCATTCTTCTGTATGTGGATAACCAGTTTTCCTGGAGCCAATTATTGAACAGACTGTCCTTTTTCCATTGTATGCTCTTAGCACCGTTGTCAAAAATCAACTAACTGTAAATGCATGGGTTTATTTCTGGGCTTTTTATCCTGTTTCATTGGTTGATGATTCTGTATTTCTCCCAGTATCATGCTGTTTTAATTACAATTCATGATATATTTTGAAGTTGGGTAGTGTGATGCCTTCAACTTTGTTTTGGCTGTTCATGGTTTTTTATGGTTCCATATAAATTTAAGGATTGTTTTTTCTATTTCTGTGAAAATTGATGTTGGAATTTTGATAGGGATTACATTGAATGTGTAGATAGCTTTGGGTAGTATGGACATTTTAATATTAATTCTTCTAATCCATGAACATGAAATCTCTTTCCATTTATTCATACAAACGTAACTTATAGCTGCCTAATTTTCCTTCTTTCTCTTTCTTTCAGCTTATAGTTATAATTGTTATAATTTTAAAATTAATTATGCATTGTTTTATAAGTACTCTTATTTCAATTGCCAATTAATTATTGCAATTCTGACATTGTGGCTAAAAATAATGATTTTATATTGAACATAGAGGCGAGTAAAGCAAGTTTCTCTGCAAGGAAATGCCCTACTTCCATACATTCAAGATTTGAATAATAGAATTAGACACTACAAGGGTATCTGCATTCCCAGAGAAGTGAGACATAAAATCCTGACGTACAGCTCTACTTTTGGAAGGATTCATCAATATATATGTCTAACATTTTGTGCTCATTCTTTATTTTGAGTCACCTCCTTCACAATTGAAATTGTTCTCAACAAATATCTACTGCATTCCTACTATGTATCAGGCACAGAGATCACCAAAGCATGGCCTCACCCCATGGAGCTCATCATATCCTAGGGGACACTGACTGTCGTAACTAAATAATTACAAGTCACCAAGAGAAATGCTCTAATCGAAGTGGATGCCAGCTTGGAGTGGTGCCACAGGAGACATAAAAGGGCACTTTACCAAGTCTTGGGAGCCAGAGGCTTTCTGCCTAAAAGCCTTATCTGTCATTGACCCTAACATGTGCCCTAGTTATTTGTGATTCCATGTAGGTCTCCAAATTTGTCTTAGCCTTTATTGTCTCCTGGCCATTGTTTTTGCCATTATTTGTCCCTCAAATATCTCTCTTCACCTTTGTCACATAGCAAAACCTTCACATACATTCACGATATCATCCTTTTCTACTCCAATCAAAGCCACTTGCCTTTCTTCTGTGTTAATGCCACTTATCTTTTCCACATATGGACAATTATTATATGTTGCCTTGTAGGTTATTACTTGTGTACATCTTATCTCCTCTAGTTATTGAAATCTTCATATTCCCTACAAAATATGGCATATCAGAGTGCCTTTTATGTAAAAGAGGTTGATTTAGTATGAACTAAATGCTAAATTTTTTTTTGTAAAAACACTTTCATTTATTTGAGAAAATTTATTGGGCAACTACTATAGGTGTTTATAATGCTTCAGTGAATAAAAAAAGATCCCTGCCCTTATAAAAATTGTGTTCTTTTGGGGGAGGTAAGTGAGGAGCTAGACAATAAATAAGCAAACAAACAAAATTAGAAAAGGAAGACCACTTACGGTATCCATGACTAATAGGTATTTGGTTATGCTTAGACATGTTCAGAGATAGGAAATTATTCTACTCATTTTTTGTTCAAAGGTTGTCCCTTAGTTATTGGAAATGAAACCAATTCAAAACCATATAGAAAAAAATGCTATTAAACATAAAAACAATTTCAAAGTCCAAATTATGACTAAATATTTCCTAGTGCTATCTTTCAAATGTCTGTATTAACAAACCACATAAGAATTGATGATTTCCTTTCTTGCTTTCTCTCTAGCATTTGATCCTTCAAAATCAGCCTGAAGTACTAAGTAAAGAGATTCATCAACAATTCACAGCTTACAAATTCAAGGCACTAAAAACTAAACCATATTGTGTTATATTGTGAATGATGAGGTTCAGAAGTCTCACACCTATTCAACATTCAATCAATTTTGCTTTAAATTAAAGATTAATTTAATAACTAAGTCACATGAATGAAGTAGAGTTGAGAACAGAATCCAGTTTTCCATGGGTATACCTCAAGATGTATCTATAACTCGTGAAATGTCAATTTGCTTATTTCAGGACTGTCTTTTTTATTTTAGGAATATTTTCACAAATATTTGTTTTTATTTTTTCCATGGAAAAACAGAATGAAAAGGTTAAATATGTAGACCTTGGAGGATCCTATGTTGGGCCAACCCAGAATCGTATCTTAAGATTAGCCAAGGAGCTAGGATTGGAGACCTACAAAGTGAATGAAGTTGAGCGTCTGATCCACCATGTAAAGGTAAGTCTGGGCCAGACTCTGAAGGATTTGGAAGCTTCTTTATGGGTATTTCCCTATGTGAGTTCCAGATCATTTTCTCAGAGAATCTTCTGCATCTCTGGATGATGCATATGTATTTTATAAAGATATTTCAGCCACTCTGAGAATTCATTCACTATTTTCAAAGGGGAATTAGGTGGAATTCTAGGAAATTCAAGGGAATTCAAGGGAATTAGGGGAATTCTAAACCTATTTAGGAAGGTTATTGACATAGTGGTATTGTCCCTTTGGTAAAATGTTTAACAAAATCCACAGAGAAAAAAACATTTATAATTTATTTATTAAATATTTCTATTTAAATACCTGGAACTCTTTTATGTTATATGAAAACCTATGTAAAGTTTTACAAATGTTATCCTAAACTTCATGTTATAAAGAGTATTTTGCAATACCTCTAATAGAATATTTAAAAATTGTATTATTATGTCTTATCTATCAGCTAAAGTTATTCTTCTTTGGAGATTGACATCAAAGTGGCTCAAATCCCAAATCCCATCTTTTGTGGGGATGCTCCATTGATATCCCCAAGATTTCTGTGAATTTACTGGTGTCTGTCTCATTTCCATGATTATTTGTGGCTCATGGTCCCTGCTTCCATGACACTTATGCTCATTCACATCTCATGGCCTGTGATTCTTCTCTTCCCTTTGTTCTATGCCGACCTGGGTTCAAACTCACCTGTTTGTGTTGATCTTCCTCAGATCACCCCACGCATTTGTGAGCAGCAGATGTGACTGAAGTTTTGAGCAATGGAGGGCTTTTCAATTGCAAAAATACAAACAGCTTAAAACTGAATACTGGATGTTCTACCAACCCCTTGGACCAAAGCACCCCTGAGGATCTCTCCCTGGTTACATTTCTCTGCATGTTCCATTCTCCCACAGTGCTGCTGCTTCTCAGACTCTCTTCACATCTCCCTGCTTTTCTGTTTTCCCAGAATCTTCATCTTCGTCCAAAAACTCACTGATATTCTCTGGCAAGCAAAGAGTCACCTACTCACCCCCCTAGTCACCACTGGGGGGCAGAGGTTTTGAATTTTAGTCTTTCCTTTCTCTTCCTCTCTTGCTGCGGTAGGTGGAAGCAAGCAGTATAGAGACCTATCCATCACTGGTAGAAATCATCCCCCTAGAAGACAGAAGAAGCTAGCAACAGTCGATTTTGATTTACATAACAATTTTCATGCTCTTATATTATTTGTGAGTGATACTATCAAGAACAAATAACAGGCCATGTATTATGAATCATTTAATAAAACAGGAACTAAACATCTATTAATACTTAATTTGGTATAATGTGGGTAAAAGATTTCCTTAATTTGTAAATAAATGTTTTGATTGACCTTGAAATTTTGTTTTATAAGCCTTTTCACCTTGCTTTCTTATGTGTCTAGCAGAAAAACGGATGCATGAATTAGAAATGAAAATGTAGCATGGTGATAGTGTGATTTGTTGAACATCAGTCAGCAGTTCTTAGTACACTTTGTCAGGTTCTTTGTTTTTTTAAATGTGGGTCATGTTGACTGAGATGTCTTCCTCTACTACCCATAAGACTGGTAGAGACTGACTTCTCAGAACACTAGAATCTCTTAGATTTCTCCAGACAAAGGAAGTGACCAGAGATTATATTCACTTTTCTGTCTATGTGTGTGAGGGATTCCTGTCAATTCATAGCTATATTCAGGATGCTTTGTTTTTTTTCCTGACATTAAATCCCTCATTTGGGAGAGATTGTTCATAGTCATCAATTGCGTAAACAATGCTACGATTAAATGATTTTTCATGGTGATGGCCAAATATGCTGCTTTTTGAGACTATTTCCAACAATCTTTGTGTAGCTAAGAAAATAACAATAATTAAACAGTATCCCTGAATTAATACAGGATAAATACATATGCCAACGATGCTTTTTTTTATAAAATTTAAAATAAATACTATTGCTTTCTAATTATTACAAAAGTAAAGCACATTTACTGTGAAAATATAATTAGAAAATATGGATAAGGAAAAACAATTTTAAAAAACCCTTCATAATCGTATCTTGAGAAAATCACTCTAAAATGTTCTCTTGGTTCATAGATTTTCATATTCCTGTATTGCTATTTTCTGACCTCTGCTGGAGAAAATGGGAAATATCAGTGCATTTAAAAATATCAAATGCATTTGTGTATGTGTTTTATATACTAACTTACTCTCTAATTAATTCTCACTAATGAGACAAATGGAAACACTAATGAGGCTATGAAACAAAGGATTTTGCAATCTTGATAAGGGTGCCGATTTTACATCATGGTAGTTGGCCATATCCAGTGAAGAGCTACATTATAATGAATAATGATAAAGATCTTATAGCTAAGAAGTCCTCCTCAAACTAAATACTTGTTCTCCACTATTGCCACTTCCATATCTTTGGCTACATGTCATTTTTCTTTTCTTTTTTTTTTTTTTTGAGACAGAGTCTGGCGCTGTTGCCCCGGCTAGAGTGCAGTGGCATTATCATAGCTCACTGTAACCTCAAACTCCTGGGCTCAAGTGATCCTCCTGCCTCAGCCTCCCAAGTAACTGGGACTACAGGCGTGTGCCACCACATGTGGCTAATTTTTCTATTTGTGATAGAGACGGGGTCTCGCTCTTGCTCAGGCTGGTCTCGAACTCCTGACCTCAAGCAATCCTCCCGCCTCGGCCTCCCAGACTGCTAGGATTATAGGCGTGAGCCACTGCTCCCAGCCCATTTTTCTCATTTGTAATCTGTAAAAAGCATCTCTGGTGGCTATGTCCCCATTATTGACAAGAACTGACATTTTATCTCCTGCTACGTAGAGAACGTAGCTCTGAAATTTGTCTCATCTGTCATGAAAGGCAGTGCTTTGGGCACTTAAACATTGCCCTCTATTACCTATTTTAATAACTACTGTCTCTAAGTGCCAACTATGGTTCATGTAAATATATAGTATATTTATGCCTTTTGTCAGCAATCCTGCATGTATCTCTTAACCCAAATCCTGAGAATATCAAGTATGCTACTTGTCATATTGTCAGGTCCCGCTGTTCGAATCAGCCTGTTGAAGGGATCTGCTTGTAAAATTTCTTACATGGTTGTTAACGGAAAGTAGAGTTTTATGTGCAGCTTTAATAACATTAGGCTAAGGAACTTGAATATGCTGTTGATATTGAAACTGATGAAATGGAGCTACCCAGAAAAGAGGAGCTCATGGTGGGCTAGTCACCCAAATGAAAGGGTGTCTTTTCTCAAGAGAGGATGACTCCCAGTATCACCAGTTCTCTGGTAGTTGTAGAAGAAATGTTCTGCTGATAGATGAGGTATGTTCATGCTGGCCCCATAATAGGAATCCTTAACCCCCTGGTGTGCTATGATTGAACAGGCCCCTATGCTGTCTGGATCCAATCTGTCGGAAAAGTTCATATCTACTGAGTGATGTTAATTTTTAGCGCTACTGTAGATCTATTTTATGTTGTTAAAACGTGGTTTTTCAAAGACGACTTCATAAAAAAAAGATGTGATATCACACTTTGTCAGGATTTAATTATCAGTGGGAAAAGTGATCGCTTCAGCTCAAATCTATATAGTTTAGAAGGTGTTTTCCTCACTTCTAAAGTCAGTGATGCAGGTGTTAGTACTTAACGATTATTGTTAAATACCTACTGAGATTTTTGATCTGTTTTATGAATAGTCATACTATTTCTACTGGTATAGTTTAGAAGACAGCTGTTTAGGGACCTTGGAAGTGATTTGCCAAAATTTTTTCCCTTTTAAGGAATATATCATAGTTAAAAGGAAAAGATACAAAAACTTCTTAAGGAATCCTGCTGCATTTTGACTTATGCCTCCTCCTCTTTCATTGTGTGTGTGTGTTTGCATGTGCACATGTGTTTTGTTTGGTTTTTGTTCTTTTGGGTTCTTAGAAGGAGTTGGAGAAAATTCTGAGATTTGGTACAATTTAAGCTCTCAGCAAATAAAATTTCTCTGTCTCAGAAGCTTTCATCAATCTGAAATTTAAAATTAAAGTTGAGCCAATGTACTCATTAAACTGCTTTAGGCCTTAAGGTTGAGCTGTTAAGAGTTTAGTCGATGTGAACATATAACGTGACTTAAAATTAAGAGCCCAATTTCATACTGATACTCATTTCTAAACTTCAGGTATCTGGAGAAACCGAGCAAAGAGACACTCTGGTCTTAGCCTACTTTCCAGTAAGCAGAAGCCAAGCTCATTGTTAAAGTCCCTTTTGTGTTGTATATGGTCAGCTTCAATGCTGAAGAGGCCTGTGAATAAGGCGACATCTTTCAAACATATTGTCTACTTGTTGCTGCTATAACTGCTATTGGTTAAACAACCTCACAGAGGAGGGAGCATTTGGCACAACCCCTCAGTCTTGTTGACAACTCTGAAATCCAGCCGAAAATATGGTACATGAAAAACATATAAAGGCAGAGAGGGGAAACTGTACATATCTATCTGCGATACCATTTCAGAGAATCTCAGTCTAAACTATCTCTCAGTATTGGGGAACAGCAACAGAATTAGAGTAGAAATGTTTAGATATAAAATATTCAAATGATAATTGCATTTAGCAAATGGAAATCATCTTGTGTAAAATCTTGACATCTCTTGGAGATCAACAGGCCGGAAGTGTCCAGTCGTCTCCAGGCCCTTAATATTTCCTTCTTCATGTCCCTATCCCCAATCCTATTAATCTAGGGAAGTCTGGATCAAAGTCCAGAGCATACTTGCTTCTCTCATCATGACAGAAGTCTCCAGGAGCAGGTTAGAGAAACTCTTGTATTTTACCCAGGAACAGTTACCCATTTCACATGAACTTCACACTTGCAATGTTGAGCTTACTAGCTGCATGAGTCTACCCTATCCGAGGTGGGCTTAATGAACCTTCTCTCCAGCCCCCACCCACACTCCATTTCATTTCTTATTTTTGGGGAATAAAAATACATCTTATCATTATGGGAGATTTTTTTCAATGAAAAAAATGTGGAGAATAGTAATATCCTCTTTAGCAAGTGAAACCCATTTGTCTAGTGATCATTCTTAAGCTTATGCTAAGTGATTCTAGAAACCAAAGCACTCATTTATGTTCTTTAGGGAATATAGGCAGATCTTTGGCATGTAATAATTTGCTGAAAATTATGCCTTCGATGGCTGGATTTGGAGCAACACTTTGGAATATGAGTTGAATTTATTCTAGTCTTCCAAGGTTTCCATTTGGAAATTAAAATATGATACAACCAGTAAACATATTTTCTTTTCTTTTCTTTCTTTTTTTTTTTTTTGAGACAGAGTCTCACTCTGTTGCCCGGGCTAGAGTGCCATGGTGTCAGCCTAGCTCACAGCAACCTCAAACTCCTGGGCTCAAGCAATCCTCCTGCTTCAGCCTCCTGAGTAGCTGGGACTACAGGCATGTGCCACCATGCCCGGCTAATTTTTTCTATATATATATATATTTTTAGCTGTCCATATAAATTCTTTCTATTTTTAGTAGAGACGGGGTCTCGCTCTTGCTCAGGCTGGTCTCGAACTCCTGAGCTCAAACAATCGGCCCACCTCGGCCTCCCAGAGTGCTAGGGTTACAGGCGTGAGCCACGGCACCTGGCCCATATTTTCTATGCATACACATACATCTGGATAAACCTTAATAGTAACTAGAGTTGTGGGTAACAGAGTTAGTTTTAAATTATGCTAGGGGTGGAGGGTAGATAATGTATAGGATTCAGTTATGATAATGAAATTCACTAAGGGAAAGAGGGCTATAAGCTTAAATCTTACGCAAAATTTTGCAGCATCTATATACCATGTGATCATGAGGTATGGCCAAGTAGTTCAAAGAAGATGCAATGACAGGGAGCCCAGCTCACTAAAACATGGTGACTAATAAGGGGACTACTTAACAGGTTAAAGAGCTTTAGCAGCCTGTAGTACCAAGGGATTGACAGGAAGCACAGGATGTCCTAAAATGTGTTAACCTGCCTTGCCACATCCTCAGGAGAACAGTAGCCTGCAGAAAGGCTTAGGCATGGGATTCCCAGTCTATCACATGGCCTGTGTCTTTTTCTTGGCCTCTGCTGCCACTAGGAAGTAAGTAACAATGGTAACATTACTCTGCTATGGACATCTAGAACCTATCAAGTATTTTCAGTCCCGAATAACTATAAATTCAGTTGTGACTGGAAGTGTTATCCCCATTTAACAGGTGAAGACATAAAGGCTAAAGAGATTAATTACAAATGACAGGATGCAGTGGGATCAGAGCATGAGTTGAGGTCTTTAGGTGCCAACAGCACACCATAAAGAGCTCACTGTATGCTGGATGGAGGGGGTGCTTTCTGTCATTTCCGCCTGAGCCCCAGCACCCAGCTGGCCCACCTTTCTTCCTGACAAACTTGGACTCTTGCATATTGGAAAAATAAAGTTCAAGATCCTCCTTCCCTTAAAACTTACCATAATTGACTACAGTTATTCCCTTGGCTCTCTCCCAAGCCCTGTATCCTCCTTACTTTCCTGATTATACATTATAAAAATCTATTTGGAGGTAGGATGAATAGTTTTCTGTTACTTGTGCTTCAGGATTTTATATACACTTGACCCTTGGACAATGTGAAGGTTAGGGATGCCACAGTCAAAAATCCGCATGTAACTTTTGACTTCCCCAAAATATAGCTAATAATAGCCTACTGTTGACTAGAAGCCTTACTGATAACATAAACAGTTGATTAATACTTATTTTGTATGTTGTATGTATTATGTACTGTATTCTTACAATAAAGTAAGCTAGAGGAAAGAAAATTTGATTAAGAAAATCATAAAGAAGAGAAAATGTATTTACTATTCATTAAGTGAAAGTGGATCACCATGAAGGTCTTCCTCTTCATCATCTTCACATTGAGTAGACTGAGGAAGAGGAGGGGTTGGTCTTACTATGTCAGGGGTAGCAGAGGCAGAAGAAAATCTGTGTATAAGTGAGCCCACACAGTTCAAACCCATGTTGTTCAGGGATCACACCCATATGCATACACACATACACATATATACATAGATAGCATATTATGTTCATATTTAACATGTTTGGATTTTATTTTTATGCTTTCATATAGAGAAAGTTTTGAGGTCTTTTTCACTTGTAAATATTTCACAAATACCTTTCAATGTCATTAAAAGTTCTTTATAAACACTATTTTTTTTTTTTTGAGACAGAGTCTCACTCTGTTGCCCGGGCTAGAGTGCCATGGTGTCAGCCTAGCTCACGGCAACCTCAAACTCCTGGGCTCAAGTGATCCTCCTGCCTCAGCCTCCCGAGTAGCTGGGACTACAGGCGTGCACCAACACACCCGGCTGATTTTTTCTACATATATTTTCAGTTGTCCAGCTAATTTCTTTCTATTTTTAGTAGAGATGGGGTCTCACTCTTGCTCAGGCTGGTCTTGAACTCCTGACCTCAAGCAATCCTCCCGCCTTGGCCTCCCAGAGTGCCAGGATTATAGGCGTGAGCCACCACGCCTGGTCTGTAAACACCATTTTAAATAGATGCATAATGTTTTGTCATAAGAATGCTCTGTAATATAGTGGATATTTAGCCAATCAATTACTATTAATAAGTATCTATACTCTATTCAAATCATCCAACATTTATTGAGCATCTAATATATGGAAGGTACGGGAATAAATAATTGAATTTAAGGTACAGATGGTGTTAGATTTGCGGGATCAAAGATCCTCTCAATATGAAATGAACAAAAAATAAATAGGAAAAATGACTAAATAAAAAAATAAAGCAAAAAAATTGGTGCCATAATCGAGCCAGGAAAAGAGAATAGGCTTAGATGATAAAATTTGAAAACTGATGGCAAGGAAAACTTAAGGTTCCTAATCCTGGCTATTCAATCTCCAGAGCAATACTGTTGACGAAAGCAAATGTATTGGTAAAAGCCAACAATCACTAACGCTCTTTCCAATAGTTTCTCTTAGAGCTTTAAGGTTGGTAAGTACTGTCTCTTTAAAACTTCCCCCACTCTTTTTGGGAACTGCAGCCTGGCCTGCATCCCTGAGGCAGGTTAAGTCCTTTGTTAAAAGAAACAACTCAGCCATCCCAGGCTGGTGGAGGTCACAGGCTGTCTTTTTGCCCAGGTTTTTTTTTCAGGCCCTTCCCTCTGTTAGATATTCCTCACTCTCAATTTTACGCTTCCATATCTATGGGAGGAGAGGCGACTACTCTGTTATAGTCTGGCTTCCAAATTATCCAGGCAACAGTTTTACCAATGCTTTGCTACTTTCCCTGCCTCTCTGTCCCCTGACACCTATTTTCTGGCTACATGCAGCCTGTCCACTAAGCCAATGACACATAATTAGAAATCTTGTCATTGCAGCACTCCACTTCAAAGTGTCACCAAGTGGTGACTCGAAATAAAGAATTCATGGCCGGGCGCGGTGGCTCACGCCTGTAATCCTAGCACTCTGGGAGGCCGAGGCGGGTGGATCGCTCGAGGTCAGGAGTTCAAGACCAGCCTGAGCAAGAGTGAGACCCCCGTCTCTACTAAAAATAGAAAGAAATTATATGGACAACTAAAATATATATATACAAAAAATTAGCCGGGCATGGTGGCGCATGCCTGTAGTCCCAGCTACTCGGGAGGCTGAGGCAGTAGGATCACTTAAGCCCAGGAGTTTGAGGTTGCTGTGAGCTAGACTGACGCCACGGCACTCACTCTAGCCCGGACAACAGAGTGAGACTCTGTCTCAAAAGAAAAAAAAAAAAAAAAAAAAAAAAAGAAATAAAGAATTCAGGAATGGATCAGCTGAATCCAGAGCTTTGGTGAAATTGGGGTGGAACATTAAATACATTTAAATAAAGATTTAAATATAAAGGACTGGAGGAATTACAATCATTGTACAGAATGTAAATGTTATAAAAATCTTTATGTGTTAAAAATATATATAATCAACAAAATCAGAATGTAGAGAAGGTGAGAAGGGAAGTGGTATAGTAACAGCTACTTAAATCTTCTTTCATAGCATGGCATTAAGCTATACCAAAATTAACTTATAGTTAATAACACTCACATCTCATAATAATTTTCATTACCTTTGGACTTAATACAACAGAATTATTTCAGAAAGTAGTATCTCTTGGAGTTTATGAAACATTTATTTGAAATTTAGCACTTCTTTCAGTTCACTTCCGTTTGTATTTCTTCCATTAGATTCAAGTACATTTATGTCATTTAAAATAGCAATTATAATATGAGTCAATTCTCGTATATTTTTATTTCTCTTTGCCCTGTCCTCCCTCCTTCCTTTCTTCCTTTTTTGTTTCTTTCTTCCCTCTCTCAATCATCCATTTGTTCATTTATCCATCAGTAGCAACCATCCATCCATCTTTCTATCTTGTAGATGCTTATAAAGAGGTCTGGAATGTCATACAACAAATGTTATAACTCTCTTTTTTTAACCTGAATGGTACAACATGAGGTAATTTGTTGCTTTCTTCTTTGTGCCTTTTAGTACTGCCAGAACTTTTTATAAAGAGCTCTCTCATTTTTATTTTTAAAAATGTAATTAGACACAGACTTTACTTTGGAGAGCTCTTGATCTATGAGAAGAGGGTGGGCTCAGTGTCTCCAGCAGATCTCTGTGCCTCTCACGTGCCTCTCACGTGCCTCTCACGTGCCTAGGCAGCAGTCTCTTGGGTTACATATCCATTAACAATAACTAAACTGCTTCCAGCCAGGCTTAGTTACTGAGCTTAGATCTTTTGAGTTTAGACAGTCTAGATCCCAAAGCAGCTGTTCTAATGCAGAACCTCAAAGGCTCTTATCCTGGTATTACTAGGCTGTAGAATTTTCCCAGCATCTGATACACATACACACACACACACACACACACACACACTTACTTCATCATTGACCTTTTGTGCGACCTTGCCCATGTTATTTATACTTTTGTGCCTTGATTTCTCCATTTGAAAGGAGGAATGTTTGTACCTGTCCCATTCAGTGCTCTGAGGTTTTAAAGAGAAAAGATGTTAACAGAAGACACTGATTAACATCATTTCACAAGGCTAGTGTGATACACTTAAGATCCTAAGAACATTTTGATAAGAAGGCTAGAATCTGTTTACTTTCCTTTTGAAAACAAACTTTTCTAATAGGGTCTGGGGATTCTTAGGACCAAGTAGGAATTTAAATGACAAAGCACCAGGTAGCATGAAGCTTTACAAATTCTTTTCAAAAGAGAACGAGGCTAACAAACTTATCCTGAAAATATTTTCCTGGGCTTCTTATACACTGAACTATGCACCTTCCCCCTTTAAACCCAGTCATCATCCTCTTTTTGTTTCTTGTATTATTAGTAGATAAGCATTAAAGTCATGTCAACGGAAAAAAAGCCAAACTCTGTAAAATAATTTTAAAGAGATTTATTCTGAGCTAAATTTGAGTACCATGACCCGGAGCCACGCCCAAGAGGCCTTGAGCAAGTGAACTCGCTGTGGCTGGGTTACAGTTTGGTTTTATACATTTCAGGGAAACAGGGTTTACAGGCAAAGTCATAAATCAATACGTGGGACTCATACATTGGTTTGGCCCGAAAAGGTGGGCCATCTCCAAGGGGGAAGGGGGCTTACACTTTACAGGTGGGTTTAAAGAATCTTTGGCTTGTAACTGGTTAAAGACATGAAGCTTTGTCTAAAGGCTTGGAATGTTTTAACATAGCTGCTGTTTACCAGAGAGAAGCCACTGGACATGAGTGTGTTATGTAAATTGAGGGCCTGCAGGTTGCTTTGCATATCCTTAGACTTGTTAATGGCTTACAAAGGATGTCCCCAAGAAGGGAGGGGGGCATGCTGAGGCATGTCTGACCTCCCTCCTCCTGGCAGGCAATTTAGTTTTAGGATATTCCTTTGGCCATGAGGGGATCCATTCAGTCAGCCGGTGGGGGGCGGGGGGGGGGGGTGAGCCTTAAAATTTTATTTTAGTTCACACTCATTTGCCCAGGAAAACAGACTAAATAGATCATAGAAAAGAGAAATAAAGTGCCCTTTTCTGGTTGTATTACCTTCTAAGTTTCCTTCAGCTCCATTCTGATTTCTTTAGACCCTGGAAAATAGCACAATGGCTATTCTTAGGACCAATTAAGACCCTTTCCTTCCGGGTACTAAGTGGCCAAGCTGGCACTTTTGTAGCACTGTCAGGAGACAGGAGGCATGTCAGGATTTGCCAATCTCTAAAAAACCTAAGTTCAGGGAACTAAAATACATTAATTTTTCTCTTTTTTGACATATACATGAAATCTGGGAATACACATTAAAATTGCTTAAAACAGCACTGTCCAGTAGGAATATAATGTGTGCACATTGATAATTTTATACTTTCTAGTAGCCATATTAAAAAATGAAAAGAAATAGGTGGGATTCATTTTAATAGCACACTTTATTTAAACCAGAATATCCAAAATATTAGTTTAACTTGTGATCAATATAAAACACTATTAATGAAGTATTTTACGTGCTTTTATTTATACTAAGCTTTTAAAATCTGGTATGTGGTTTACACTCACAGCGCATTTCAATTCAGACTAGCCTCATACCAAATGCTCAATAACCACATGGGATTAGTGGCTACTCTATTGGGTAGCACAGGACTAAAAGGTTAGCAAAGCCCATGTATTCTTGCAAACACTTCTAATCCATCTTAATTTTTTCAAGAACCCGCATAAAACATATGCCTAGATCTCACAACATAGACCCAAAATTACATCACTAATTAACTTCACTCATTCAAGATTTGTATCTAAAAGGCAATGGGATGCTCTAATACAGAATGTAAAACTTACGGAGTTATCTCAAAAGAAATACAGCAATTTCTTTAAATCATATCCCTATTAAACTAAAAAGTATGTGAGTATCTTTTTGTGGAATTCTGATTATTGCATATAATTCTCTACATTATATGTTCTTGGTATATAATAATTTGGGGCGATAAATTTATGAGCAAAAAAAAAAAAAACTTCACTCATTCTGGCAACTTCTAATATCTGGCATCAGGAAGAACTTGGAAGTAAACAATGAGTGAAATTCCTCATATACTTGTTACTTCCTAAGGGCAGACCAGCTTCCAATCGCTTTGAGAAAACTATCTTAGTTGCACAGGAGATGCTAAGTCCCTGTGATTTTAATGTATGAACAAGTGAGCAAGTCGAAACTAAATGAAGTTGAGGTGGTCAGAGAGACTACTGGAAAAGGAAAGAAAATTTTTTTACTTTGCCGGCAAGGGAGGAAAAATGGCAGACCTCTCAAAATCCAAATTTCCTCAACATAAGCAGAAACACAGAGCTTCGAAAGGTAGTGCCCTCAGGCCTAGGCCATTGTGGTTAACTATTCTAATCATTCCATCTCTGCCAAAGACAAAGCCCCACCCAGGCACTGGCTGGGGGGGGGGGGGGGATGCAAGGACAGACAAAAGGCCTTCTCCCTGATGCTCCCAACCACTGGCCTGAGGCAGGGATGCAAGTTTCAGTTCTCAAAAAGGAGTAGAGGATGTTTTAAAGAGACAGAAAATATTTTTGCTATTTTTTTTTCAAGCCATTCCCTTTGTTACATAAGAGAATGCTTTGAATATTCCCCAAACCTTAGAGGACATTGCTCAATAAATATAAGGTAATAACTTTATTGAGCATAAATACTTTTAATATAGTGTCTTTATTTTAATAAATTTGTTCATTTGTCCCTGATTATGACCAATGCAGGGGAAACCATAGATCTGGCCCAAAGTGCTATAAATGGTGATTGTCTTAAAATATAGTAAGAGAAGAGTCCAGCAAGTAATGAGCTGTAGAGAAGGTAAGCCTATAGTTCAATGGAAGAAGTGTGTTTACTCATTTCATCTTTCAGCACACATGCTCCATGCAAAATTCTGGGGAAAAGGGCTGCAGAGTGACCTGGAGCCTTTTACTGCTGACATTTACTATTTCCCCCTTTTTTAAGTTGGCAAATATTAAGGGAAGCTGCTACAGATAGCTTCTAGTCATGTGCAAACCAAGAAAAAAAAATCACAGTTCCTAGTTACCTATTATTTAGGCTCTTGAGTTAAACTAAACACATATGTATAATACATGGTGACTCCTGGAGATTCAGTTCAAAATTAAATTTAATAATAACAATAACTGACATCTTTTGAGATGTTGATATATTTAAAGCACCATTCTAAGCATTTTATAGGCATTATCTCATTTAATAGAAAAGCCTGATGGTTTTTATTATCCCTTCTTTACAAAGAAGGACATTGAGACACAAAGCGTTTGCCTAACTTGCTCAAGATCCCCCAGTTGGTAAGTGGGGACGTGGGGACTCCAACCCTGGTCCGTCTCACTCCAGTGCTGAAGGACTTGGTAGCTCAGCTGAGGTGCTGACCTCCATGGAAATTGTACTTAAGAGCGAGTGAAGTCTTAAGAAAGACAAGGAAAAGAATAAGGGTGAGGACTGAGCTGTGGGCCAGGCCCTAAATCCTCCTCTTCTTTCTGCTCAGGTTCCTGCTCCCTAATGCTGACTTTTTCTGTCTTATGCCCCATCACTGATTTTTTAATCACCATTTGACCTCCTAGGACCTATTTGATCTTCCAGTGGTATCAGGAGACCATGGAGGCTACCAATGTGGACTACCCATTTAGTTAAATCAAGGACTATTTGGAGACATTGAACTCTCTCATTTCATTACTAATCCAGGAATTTAAAAAAGTATGAAAGTTACTCATTATGGTGAGACTTCTGGTACTCTGTGTCCCACAAGATAAATGTAGAGGTAGACAGCCATACATTGTGTCTTGGGTTTATTTCATGTTTCCATTGTAAAATGTAAACATAATGGGGTCAGAAGAAGCATTGCCTTATATATGACTTCATGCTTAGGCAGAAAGTAGAATCTAAAACTATATGTTTAAGGGTGACCTGTGCAGAGTAGATGTTTTGGCAATTGAAAGGATGTCACTATGACACCTAATGACATTGATCCTTTGGATTAGAAAGGATGAGAGTCCGTCTAAAAACAACAGGTTGTTTTTAAGCTGCTACAGCTCTTTCTAAGGCCAGGGTAGTTGTGCTGCTGCTATTTTAGGGACCTCATATTTCTCCTTGATTGGTTCCAGGCATTTCTCCCAGATCTCTGTTGACATCTTGTCTGTGTATCCAGGCTAGAGCTAAGGTTTCTTAACTGTAGTACCCTGGGAAAAAAAATCAGTAACAGTAAGTTAGAAGGAGAATGAATAAAATTAATCTTTACCACGGCCTATAAGTAACTAAATGATACGCCCCATACCAACCTCCTGACCTTGCTCACTCTGGTCTAGCCACTCTGGCTTCTAGTGTACCAAGTTTATTCCTACCACTGGGCTTTTGTACTTTGAGGCAGATTAAAGATGGCTGGCCATACATTTTTTGACAGTCCTCTCATGGAGAGGGAAAGGTGGGTTCTGTGCTTCCTCCTTTGAATCTAGGAGGGCTCTGTCACTGCTTTGACTAGAAGAATATGACAGAAGTGATGCTGTTCCAGTTTGGGGGCCCAGATCTTAAGAAACTGACAGGTTCCACTTCTCTTTTGGAGCTTTGAGTTACACCATGTGAGAAGTCCATATACTCTCAGACCGCCAGGCTGGAGAAGCTACATGTAGGCACTCTGGTCACCTTTCCCAGCTGAATCCAGCCTTCTAGCCCTCCCTACAAATGTACTAGACTTGGTAGTGAAGCTCTATTGGACAACCAGTCCAGTTGAGCCTTCAAGTTACTCCAGCCCCAGCTGCTATCTGATGCAGCCACGTGAGCAACCTCAAGCAAGAAATTGCCCAGCTGAGCCCAGTCAACCCACAGAACTGTGAGAGAAAATTATAGATTCATGTCTTAAGCCATTAAGTTGTGGGGTTATTTCTTTTTCTTTTCTTTTTTTTTTTTTTTTGAGACAGAGTCTCACTTTGTTGCCCGGGCTAGAGTGAGTGCCGTGGCGTCAGCCTAGCTCACAGCAACCTCAAACTCCTGGGCTCAAGCGATCCTCCTGCCTCAGCCTCCTGAGTAGCTGGGACTACAGGCATGTGCCACCATGCCCAGCTAATTTTTTCTATATATATTTTTAGTTGGCCAGATAATTTCTTTCTATTTTTAGTAGAGATGGGGGTCTCGCTCTTGCTCAGGCTGGTCTCGAACTCCTGACCTCGAGCGATCCATCCGCCTCAGCCTCCCAGAGTGCTAGGATTACAGGTGTGAGCCACCGTGCCCGGCCTTGTGGTGTTATTTCTTTATGCTGCAATAGATAACCAAGACACACTTGCTATTTCCTCCACTTGGAATGCTCTTTCTTGGGTCTCAAGTCAAATACCACCTCCTCAGAGAGGCCTTCCCTGATAACTCTGTTTTAAGGCATAGCCTCTCCCACCCCCACCTTGTATTCTCTGTCCTTAATCTATCCATTTTCTGTTTTATTTGGGCTTTTTTCCATAGCACTTATAAATGCCTGCATCATATTATACATATATTTGTTTTTCAACTGCTTTCTGGTAGAATGTAAGCTCCATGGGGGCAAATGCTGTGGTTTGAATGTGTCCCCAAAGTTCATGTGTTGGAAACTTAATCTCCAATGCAACAGTGTTGCGAGACAGGGCCTTTAAAAGGCAGTTGGGTCATGAGGGCCCTCATGAAAGGATTAATGCTGTTATTACAGGAGTGGGTTTCTGATAAAAGGATGAGTTCAGCCCCCTTCTTCTCTGACATATGTGCTCTCTTGCCATGTGATGCCTTCCACCACATTATGATACAGCAAGAAGGCCGTCACCAGATGCCAGCACCTTGATATTGGACTTCCCAGCCTCCAGAACTGTGAGAAATAAATTTCTTTTTTTAAATAAATTACTCAGTTTGTGGTATTATAATATAGCAACACAAAATGGACTAAGACGACAGAATTTTTTTTTTTTCTTTTTTGCCTACGACTGCATCTCCAGCACTTGGATCAGGACGTGGCACTTAGCTGGTCTTAGGTAAATGTTTCTTGACTGAAAGAATGGGTCTTTGCCCCTATATGAGCCTGTCCCTTTTAGCACACAATTGGGCAGTCCTTGATTTGGCATCGCTCTTAGGGGAAAACTGAAATATTTTAGTCAAAGTAAGCTAGTTCTATAGGAAAATATGTGTTACTTAGTATGATGTCAACAAACCAGGAAGGTCCCTGTCTCAACACTCACTCCACCAGCTCCCACCAAAATTCCACAACTAAAGACAACTTTCTTTGTCCCCAGTTAAGTTAGAAATAAACTGGAAATACAGAGGTGAACAAAACATACAGAAATCCCTGCCCTTGAAGAGCTTATGTGTTAGCTGGGGAGGACATGCAACAAACTAACAAAATACATAGAAAAAATTTTGTACCTAAAATAGAATTAGAATCAGTCATGTTTTTATATTGCTTTTCACTTGCAGTAAAAGGTACAATAAAAAAATATGGTTAAGGGGGGCATGGGCAATATACATAACCTAAACTTTTGTACCCCCATAATATGCTGAAATGAAAAAAAATATGGTTAAGTGCAGAAAAAGTGCTAGAAAATATGGATTTTTGTAAATGAAGTTAATTTACATATAACAAAATCATATATTGCTTTATCTGAAATTTTTAAAAATGCTACTTTTTAAATTTTATTTACCACCCTCAACTCAAATGGGTATATGAGTTGATTTTCAGGTACATTTTAGAGTTCGAATTCAGTTACCCAACAAGTTGCTGAATTATGCAAAAAGCTTTGGCTTTTAAAATCTGTTAACTTTCGCCATGTCAAAATTTAATAATTTCTAATAAGGGTTTGGACTTTTAAACCAGATCTGCTGAATCTCCTATGTGCATGTATAAGATGTTACTACACTGAAAACAATGTATAATAAAACATATGCTCAGGCACATTTGAAAAAATATATATATATAATATCAGAAGGTGATGAGTGCTACAGAGAATGGGGGTGGGGGAGGTGAGTGGGTGGGATCCAATTTTAAGTAAGCTAGTCAGGGAGGGCCTCACTGGGGAGGTACCATTTTAAGAAAAACCTAAAGGAGGCAAGAGGGCAAAAAGTGGTTATTTGGGCAAGAGTGTTCAGCCAGAGGGAATGTCAAGTTCAGAAGCCCTGAAGCTGGTATGTGAAGGGTGTGTTTGCAGAACAGCAAGGAGTCACATGTGGCTAGAGCACAGTAGACAAGGGAGAGTTAGGGGAGAGAAGTAGTGGTAGGCTGATAAAGCACTACCGAAAAAAGAAAAAGCAATCTCTCACCTGTAAGGTTTACACGGTATAAATAAATACTTCATGGCCATGTCAAGCTACCAACTTATCATCACTGAACACCAAATTGGGAAGAGATGAGCGCAGTTGGGTCTCATGACCCAATAGACACAGGCTCCAGCACAATACTGGGAGGTCAGAGAGAGAACAGGGCTACTCTCAGGGGTAGGGAACCTATGGCCTTTGGGCCACATGTGGCCTTCCAGATCCTTGAGTGTGGCCTTTTGACCGAATCCAATCTTATTTTGTTCTGTGAAGTTTGGATTCTGTTGAGGGGCCACATTCGGGGATCTGGAGGGCCACATATGTCCTTGAAGCCACAGGTTCCACACCCCTGGAGGTCTTAGTAGACAATTACAAGAACATTGGCTTTTACTCTGAGGATATGGGAAGCCACTGGAAGCTTTGAAGTAGAGAAGTAACATGATCTGTCTTTCATTTTAAAAGTAATATTCTGCAAAATTTCCCTTATGAGCAAATAGATTCTCTTTGTGTGTGCGTGTGCATATACCCACACGTGTGTCTATGTATATTTCTTCTTCATAGATGGCAATTCACCCCAGCCACCACTTTGCTTTCTTTTGGGCAGATACAAAAGAATACACATCCTTTCCACCCTTTGAAGGGTTGATCCTCTTTCTTCATTTAGGAATTTAACCCAGAATCCCCTGAAATAAAAATGCCATTGTAGCGTTATGGACCAGAGTGAGAAAGTCAACCACGAAAGACTGATTGAAATTTAGTGAGTCTTTATCAGCTGGCCAGCGGCGCGCTCTCCGGCAGGGAATCCCACCGAGCAGCCCTGAGCACGGGTTTTGTGACAACTTATATACCCTTCACCATTGCACCACGTGGAACATTAAACATATACACCTTGGGACATCTTAGACAACAATTTCCAGCTTCAAGGTTATGAGATCATCCAAAGCCCCTCCGGTCCTATCTGATTAACTATTTTAAACAATCGAGTAAAAAGCAAGCAGGTTCACAGAAGCAGATAGCATCAGTTAGAACAAAGTACAATTTCCTACAACCTAAATAAGCACTGTAAAACTTAACTTCATGTAGCTGGGCAGTATTTGTTAAATCGACTCCCCCTTCCCTTGGACTTAGGACCTGCCTTGGGTCACTTTGATTATTCACCCATTGTACTATGCTAGCAGATAATCATCAACACAGTCAATAATCATGAGACCTTCTTTCTTTTCTCTGCATCTGGGGTGGACTCAGGCCTTCCGCCTAACTGGAGAGACCAGAATTTAGGTCTGCTTATCACAGTAGTATCATGATTTTAAAGAATATGTGGCTCATTCAACCCTAGAGCTTCTCATACAAGTGAAATTCAGCACACAGTGAAAACTTAAACATATCATCACAATTAGTTCTATTACTTCATCTCATTAATTGGTGATGGAAGTATTCTTAGGATCCTACTCTATTCTCCAGCTCTGAAGCTCACGGCATCCTATTCAAACTGATGTATATATGCATGAGAATTACAAGTATTATCAGCAGGCATTCAAGCGTTTGGAAGAGGAACATTTTGAAACTGAACTTAGACTACCCTGCATTTCTCATTATCACGGTCATCATTGAAACCTACTTTAGGTCAGCATAAGTTAGCTAGCACCTTGTGGCCTGCTTTGAAATTGAAAGCCATCATATGAGATAAAAATATCTCCAAACAGAATTTTTAAATTGAAGCTATGCATAAGAATGGTATTGAGGGTATTTTAGAGAGCTTCTAAATTAAAAGATTAATTTTGAGTGGGTCTAAATGATACAGATCAAAGAAAGAGAAAATACTAGCACAGTGACAGACTTTCTGAGCATGAATACATAGGCCTGAAGATGGAAAAGGTGGTATAGTTGAAAATAATGTCAAGAAGAAGAAAGAGGCAGATGCTTATAAATTTAACTGAAGCTATGAATTATTATATAATACATCTTAAAGAATATCTCTCTTAGCTATGAAAGAAATAGCTTTTGCCTCTGTGATCTTTTGCTAATAATATTTTCTAGCAGCTCCAAGATAAGCAGGCATTATCATATCAAATCTCCTCAGAGCCTTGAGAAATATATGCTATCATGTGTATTTTCATGGGAAAGTCAAAAGATATAGCAAGTGCTTTTGTAATAATATAGAGATTGAGATCATATGCTTAGATGCCAGAGGGCCTGGATTTGAATTTCAGACTTGCTAATTATTGGCTGTGTGACTTGAGGCAAGTTTCTTAACCTCTCTGTGCCTCTGTTTCTTAATCTAAAAAATGAAGATAACAATAATACCTTCCTCGTAGGGTTGTTGAGAGAGAGAAATGAATTAAATGTGTAAAATCCTTGAAAGGATTTTGGTACGCAGCAAATGTTCAGAAAGTGTTAGCCATGATGATGATGATGATGACAACGATGATGATGATGGTGAAGATGATGATGGTGATGGTGGTGGTGGTGATGGAGACATTGGTGGTAATTATGATGCTTGCCTATCACAATCCTTATTTCTCATACCCGATTTCTTTTTACTCATAACTTCTCTTTTGAAATGGATTTTTAAAAAAGCATATGGATGTAAATAAAGTACCCCTTTAGTTAGTCTCTTTAAAAACTTTTTCTTTCTGGAAATAATTGTTTCAAATAAACAGATGCCTCTGAGATATCCCTTTCATCTCATCTCAGTCCATTTGGTAAAGTTTGAATTTTCTTAAAGTGTCTCCAGGGTGTCTTCCATGTAAAATTCACAAGTTGCTTCTTTGCCAAATTTGCCTCTTCCTTTATCTGAATGTCACTCCAGGTTTCTCCTGCCTTGTTATCTCTTGATGAGTCTCCAGAATATTCTTCTAATCAGGATCTTCCCAGCACTCTTCTTACGCCCCCAACAAGCCAATCTCCCTTAAATCAACACAATTTGAACACTAGGGATTAGTGTTCATAGCAGCAAAGCTCCATGTGGTGTCAAGGAAACCTTTCTATTTGTGCATAAAGTCTACTTTGATTTATTTTAAAGTGGAATTATTATTTCAAAGCACTGAATTTCTTTGGGGGAATCTTCTGACTCATCTAAGTGAATTATCATTTTTGGTTTGTATCACTAAAGAAAGTAAACATTTCTGCCAAACAATTTATAGACTGAAAAGTTGGTACCTGTACTGGCATTAATCAAAGGGAGACTTTGGAACTGGGTGAGTTATTCAATGGAGAGGAGAATACATGTTGTGCTTGGATAAATTCAAGGATAGAAATTTCCATCATGTAAGGATCTCTCTGTAGAGAAAGGCATGCTAACTCTGGAGTTGCAGACCTCTGTAACACTCCTGGGGTTTCAGTAAATTTACCGTGGACCGCAGGCATGTAATTTAATGCTTCTTAGAAGCTTCGATTCCTAATTTGTAAAGTGGGATTATTAGCTTCTACCTCCCACTATTGCCATGAAAATTAAATATGATAATATACAAAATGACTTTATAAATATCGGTACTTTCATCTTTACTTTTTAAAAAATCTTATATGGTAGAGAAACACTTTAGGAAAGATTTTTTTTTTTTTTAATAATTTCCTTTTTAGACACAATTTTTCCAGACTTAGATCATCACATGTCCTCAGATTTCAAAATGATAGTCTGGTAACCTAAAGATAATAATTGGTATCTGAGGAAAAACCTGTTTTGAGAAAAATCATTTATTTTAGAAGTCAATTTCTCCCTCTATCTCTCTCTTCCCCTCCCTCCTTTAATATTGTACTAAGGCATGTACCCAGCTTACAAAGAGCTTTTCCATTTTCTCATTACTCTCTATATTTCAGAGACATCAAAAGCATTTGGATAATATCTTTGAAAGATGAGGGGCGCACCTGTCATCCGGCACCTGTGACCCCAGCGAGGCTACAGTTGGGACAGGAAAGTGGCACAGTTGTTTTGGATTAGCTGAGCTGCCCTCAGAGGCTGGAGTTCACAGTCCAGTCCTGGAGGTTCTGAGAGGGCTTGCTAGAGAATGTGACTAGATGAGCACCGTCTCCAACAAGGGGATGCTGGGGTGATCAATGTGAGGTGGATGTTTGGGCTGGTCAATCCCAGCATGCTCAGGTGATGGAGTCAGAGCCTTCTGCTACACAGTCATCTGCAGGGGCAGAGAGTGGAATTGCCCCAGAGGGCCTAGAGAGCCTCCCTTCAAGGGAGGGACAAGATGGGTGTAGAAAGGGGCTGTATGGTATTTACTAAAATCATAATAACAACTAACATCCTTCTAAGAACTTTCCATATAGTATTTCATTTCATTTTTGCCACAGCCCTGGTGGTAGGTATTATTATCTACATTTTACAGATGAAGAAAATGTCAGAGATATAACTTACCCAAGGCCATAGAATTAGAATTAGTCTGTTTCTTGAGCCAATGCTTCCATCTTCTAAATCAGCGGTCTGAACCTTGTTGGCACCAGGGACTGGTTTCATGGAAGACAATTTTTCCACAGACCAGGGGTCAAGGGTATGGTTTCGGGATGACTCAAGCACGTTACATTTATTGTGCACTTTATTTCTATTATTATTACATTGTAATATATAATAAAATAATTATACAACTCACCATAACGCAGAATCAGTGGGAGCCCTGAGCTTGTTTTTCTGCAACTAGATGGTCCCATCTGGGGTGGTGGGAGACAGTGACACAGGAAGTGTATTGCTTATGTCCAGGTTACTCTTTCTTTTAGAAAGCCGTCCAGTCACGGCAGCAGTTCCATCTGTGCATATACAGACACAAAACGACCAATTCCATTTTCCTGATATGTCATCATTCAAAGACTTGAATAGTTCTGCAGCTGTGGTGTTGGTTGGCAACAAAAGTGCACGTAACATATCCTCGTGCACATCCTCCTGAAAAATATATCCCACAAAAACAAGCATTGTTGCCTTGTTGTCAACACTGGTAGACTCGCCAACCTGGATTGTGTACCACGGTGACTCATTAATCCTCTCTAACAATTGTGCCTCAGTATCCTCTGCTATTGCATCAATTTGTCTAGTTACGGTGCTAGCCAAAAGAGGAACACGTGCCACCTTTTGAACTGCAGCCTCTCCTAAAAGTTCACGGCAAATGTCCTTAGCAGCAGGCAGGGTCAATTCTTCACCAATAGTAAGGAGCTTCTTAGCTTTAGCAATGTGCTTAGCCACTAAGAATGACGCTCTCAGTGCAGACACATTTGATGAGGTGGTGGCCTTCACTAATTGCTTCTATTCTTTGTGTTCACGTTTTTTTTCTTTTGAAAAATTTCAAAGGCTTGTCTCTTAATGCAGGGTGCTTGGTCTTCATGTGGCTGAAGCAGTTTTGAAGGTTTCATGGCTTTGTTGGATACCCGGTCGCCACATATTATACAAAGCAGCCTTGGAGAATGTGAATCACCTGTTGCAATGAACCCGTAATTTAAGTAGGGTTGGTATTTGGTATTTTCTTTTAAATGCATCTTTTATTTTGTTGGCAGTCTTAGTCTTCTGCTATCTCATCACTGGGTCTTTTCCCCTTTTCAAACATTTGGTTTTTACTCATTTTTGCTAGGGTTAGCTTGTGGGCTTACCAAAACTGTGACTGAGACAAGCGTGCAGTGCAGGAAAGAGGCACAAAGGAAAGTGGTAAATAAAATAATGGAACAGCCACGCACAGACTAAAATAAATGTCATATTCTGACTTAAAGCCTGCCACCAGATGCAGCTGTATAATTGAAGTACATTGACTCACTTGCCACTATAAAGCCTGCCACAAGATGCAGCTTAATTGTCACTTGCTACTCACGGATAGGGTTTTGATATGAGTCTGCAAGCAATTGATTTATTATAGTCTCTGTACAGTCAAACCTCTCTGCTAGTGGTAATCTGTATTTGCAACTGCTCCCCAGCGCTAGCATCACTGCCTCAGCTCCACCTCAGATCATCAGGCATTAGATTCTCATAAGGAGCATGCAACCTAGATCCCTTGCCTGTGCAGTTTATAGTAGGGGTCTCACACCTATGAGAATCTAATGCCTCCGCTGATCTGACAGGAGGCGGAGCTCAGTGGCTGTAAATACAGATGAAGCTTCACTCGATTGCCTGCTGCTCACCTGCTGTGCGGCCCAGTTCCTGACAGGCCACAGATCAGTACCAGTCCATGGCCTGGGCGTTGGGGACTGCAGCTCTAAATGACAGTTGGTGATACCTTTTGTGGAAAGAAAAGTGTAGGGATAGTGATGATGATATTAGTCAATATTTACACATGTACAGTGTGCAAGGCACTATACTAAGAGATGTGTGTGCATTATTTCACTGATGGCCCACAATAATACCATGACATTGGTGCTATTTACATTCATATTATATACAGAGGCCCAGACAGTTTGTCGCATGCCTGAGTTCATGGTTACCTACTGGGATGTTGAATGTCACAAGCTGTGCTCTCACCTCCAATAGCATGTATGGGTAGGCAAAAATGGATATTTTCCAAGTGGATTCTGGTGTTTGAATGGTATAAAATGAGAGTTTACAATGATTATAGTGAAGCCAGGTGTCCCTTGTTTCCTAATACTATTATTGTGTTTGGTTTTGTTTCTTTACTTACTGCCCTACAGTACAATCACCATAAAAATCACTTTACATCTGCAGTGAAATTTTCCAAACCGTATCTGTACAAGCCTGAAATTTTACAATGGTTTAATAATAGATATTTTAACAAGCACTTTATTGATATTTTTGTTAATGAAAAACCGTGTTATTTATTAATTAAACTAGAATATTACAGCTGGGAAAGCTACTTTCTGTGTAAATTATTTATGGAAGAGTTTATGACGGTCTTGTAGTAAGACTAAAAATGATATTTTCTCTAACTTAAGAGTTACTCTTAAGCTAATGCAGCTGGCAGAGCATATTAAAAATACATGAAAGAGAAGATTTCAATATTTAGACTTAAGATTCATCGGGATTTGGAAATCAAGTAGATTTTAACTCCAAGGTCCTTTCCTAAATAACTAAAAATGTATAATAGGAGTTGTTTAGTTTGTTGTTTAGGTTGGAGACACTTTTTTTTTTTTTTTTTGAGACAGAGTCTTGCTTTGTTGCCCGGGCTAGAGTGAGTGCCGTGGCATCAGCCTAGCTCACAGCAACCTCAAACTCCTGGGCTCAAGTAATCCTCCTGCCTCAGCCTCCCGAGTAGCTGGGACTACAGGCATGTGCCACCATCCCCGGCTAATTTTTCTATATATTTTTAGCTGTTCAGATAATTTCTTTCTATTTTTTGGTAGAGATGGGGTTGCGCTGTTGCTCAGGCTGGTCTCGAACTCCTGAGCTCAAACAATCCGCCCGCCTCGGCCTCCCAGAGTGCTAGGATTACAGGCGTGAGCCACCATGCCCGGCCTAGGTTGGAGACACTTTTAGGACGGCAAATTCACTCTTGCTTCTGGCACAAACATTTATATGAACATTAATGGGATTTTAAAGTTATGACCTATGGTGTAAAAGTAAGCTTTGCCTTGTGAGTCTTACTTAGATTTGATTACAAACTTTCTCCTCTCAATTTAATCTGTTCACCTATCTGAGTATGTTTGTAGCATACTCAATGTAGTGGGTTCACTATAATCATTTGCTCTATGTCCCATTTCCTTTAGCAAGTCTCTGGTGAGGATCATAGAGAAGAAGATTGGGACCTCTCCACCAATCCCCCCAAAAGAAAACACCTCTACTCTCAAATGAGGTCCCATTAGGCCTGGTGCCAAAAGTTTCTGATGAGTTCTGGGCCACCTCAGAGCCCTAGGATTAAGATTCTTTAGATATTGCTACAGTCTGCTGTGTCTATTCCAATGAATGGTTGTCACGGTTCTGTTCCCCAGAATGTAGTCTCAGAGATGGAGAATAGCATGCAGGAGGCTTGTTAGGGAGTGCTTTGGGATCAACAGCTGTAGATAGGAGGGGAAGGAGGCAGGACTGGGCAGAAGGAGCAGTCAAACTGTGATGTAGTTGCAGTGGAAATCTCAGCTGACCTGGCAAGGGATTCTGAAGATGAGATGACCCTTCAGAGCCGTCCTGAGTGGGGCAAGAGGGAAAGGCCTTTCTACCCTCATGTCAATCAGTCATTGGAAGTGGGTTCCCCAGAGAGGGTAGCATAACCTTGTGCAAAGTGGCTTTACTGCATCTGGGTAACCTTGGAAGGGAGCTAAGAACCAAGGGCTGCCTGCTGAAGGGTGGTCTGTGCAGTGTCCACCACATTGACCACTTGGAAAGTCCACTCTTCTCTTTAGCCCTTCCAGGCCAAATTTTATTTATTGGAGCTTTTGCAGACCTTGCCACCTGGCTGACACAATGGCTCTGGACAGAGAAGTGTCTGGGTGTCTGGGGTAAGACAGATGGAATCATGAATGCTGCTGACTGCCCTTTCAATGAAACAATTCCTTTTACCCAAAGACTGGGGGTGCCATCAAGGGCTGTGTAAGACACAGCCATGTAGCCGGGTGAAACCATGAAGCCAGCCATTTGCCACGTTGTAATTATGGTGCTGTAATTCTCAGTTTTTATATATCAGCCAATCCAACAAGCCTTTGGAGCTCCTTGAGCCTGGGACTATGTCTTGTTTCATCTCTATATCTTCAAAGCATTGTACAGTACCTGTTTCAGAGCTTGTACTTAAACTATTTTTACTTAACAAAAGAAGAAATAGTCTGAGTGTTAGTAGCACTTGAAAGTATGATGTATAGAGATTTCTCCTGGGCCTATCCAAGCCTGTCAGTAAGACAGTTTTGATTCTCTTCATCAGATAGCCAAATACAGTGTTAATTCTGATTTGATAGTTATCCTTTGCCTTGTCTGTCTGCCTAGGACTCTTAAAGTCACAATTACATTTAAGCAGACAGAGTGGAATGATGATAAGGTGGGCCATGCTGGCGCCTGCTATTGCTTATGCACTGGGGTCTGTCCAGAACGTGGATCTCTTGCTACATGAGAGGCAGCATGCGCTGCGAAACTAGCCTGACTTTAAGCACATCTGAATTTGAACCCCACTCATTAACTGTGTGAACCCGGGGAGGTTGTTTATCCTAAGACTCACTCTCTCTATCTGTAAAATGGGTTAATACATAAATGGTCGAAACAGCATTATTCATGATAATCGAAAAGTAGAAACAACTCAACTGTCCCTCAACTGACGAATAGATAAACACACAGTGATATATCCTTAAAATGGAATGAAATTCTGACACATGCTACAACATGGATGAACTTTGAAGACATTATGCTAAGTGAAATAAATCAGACACAAAAGGACAGATACTGTATGATTCTGTTTATATGAGAATCATTATTATTGGCTATGAATCACCTCTGGCCTCTAAACATGGTTTTGAATGAACAGAGTAGCTGTGGGTCTCTTTCCTCAGGGTGGCCTAGCAACCACCAGCCTGACATAGAACATCAGCAATGCCTATGTCACATATTATGGTGACCACTCCAAACTCAATGCAACTGGTATACAAGAAGGAACTTGATTTTTAAACCCCCTTCTCTAGTGATCTGGATGCCATCTCAGTGCATTAGGTTGGGCAGGAAGCTTTTCTCCATAACAGTAGATCAGTGCTGGCTGGACAAGATGAAAGCTGAAGTTCATTTCTACTCAAGCCGTCAATGAATCTAATGTATATTTCTGTATATTACAACATTCCAGGGCTCCTTTCCTGGCCACTAACCTTACTCACCCTGAACTCAGAAGTTATATCAACCATCACTTATTTACATACAGCTCCATTGAGATCTAATTCACATATCATACAATTCACCAACTTTGTGTATAATTCAGTGGGCTTTTAGTCTATTTTGAGTACGTAAATTTTTACTGATGTATAACATACATACAGAATAGGAGACAAAACATAAATGAACAACTTGATGAATTTTCACAAAGTGAACGTAACCATGAAGCCAGCACTCAGACCAAGAAACAGAACATTACTAGCCCCCAGAGGCCTCCTCATGCTTCCTTATTGACATTACCCTGTCCCCAAGGATAACCACTATTCTGACTTCTAGCACCATAGATTAATTTTGCTTGTTTTAGAACTTTGTATAAGTGGAATCATACAGTATGTAGTCTTGTGTCTGGTTTCTTTTGTGAATTTGTGCTGTGAAATTCATCCATGTTATTGGGGTATTTGTAGAATCTACAATGTAGATGGTTATAATTCTCATTGCTGTATGTCGTATCTTTGTGGGAATGTAACTTGAGTGGTCCATACTACTGTTTGATGGACATATACATTCTTGTGTATGTATTTGGAGAATTTTTTCTTGGGCATATAGAAGTGGATCATAGCTATGTGTGTATACAGCTTTAGTAGATACTGCCAGTTTTCCAAAGTGGCTTTACTACATTACACTCACATTATCAGGGTATGAAAGTTCTGGCTGCTCCTTTACCTCAACAACACTTGATGTTGTCATCAAGCTTTCCCAACCTCGTGTTCCTGGACTCTGGGGAAAGGACACACAGACAAGCTTCAGGTACACGCTCCTGGTATTATATACAGAATCATCTGTATGTGTGCATTCTACTGGAGAGATTCCATGGTTTTCAACAAATTTTCAGAGGGGCCCTTGTTCCAGAGAAGGGCAAGAACCACTGCTTCAAGTGTTTGCCTTTCTTATAATCTCTAATATTATGATGGAACAGCCTTTTATTTGAGCCAAGATTTCTCCGGGAAAGGTTAACACTGTTGGGCAGCTGTCTCTATTTTTGAAAAGCACTTTCTTCAGGGGCAGAGTAGTCTGGAATTTTTCTAGTGCTGGTACATGTTGGAAAATATGTTGGGGTTGTTCAGACATTACATGCCCTAAATAAAGGGACGATATTTGTTGAGATATTTTAGATGCCTGTGCTATTTGATCAAATAAACATGGGTCTACAAATTGAAAGAGTGAAAAAGTTGGCACAGGAAAACAGATTTTAGCCATGGGCATTATTCTGCTTTGGAAACAACCTCTTGGCATTGATGATGTGTCCTGATAGTTTGAAATATGATATGGCTAGAAGTCGCTGATACAAGCAGCAAAGGATTAGGGGCACAAAACCCTGATCCTTCTGAATTTTTGGAGACTCTTCCTTTCAAACTCAGGCCTGTCTCCCTTGGCAGGTGTATTTACAACAGACTATGAGGGTAAAAAAGACAAAGACATCAATTAGGTCTTTCTAAGGGAAGAGTTATAATTTTTAGCTTCCTAGTTTAAACACTTTAATTTTTTTTTTTTTTTTTTTTTTTGAGACAGAGTCTTGCTTTGTTGCCCGGGCTAGAGTGAGTGCCGTGGCATCAGCCTAGCTCACAGCAACCTCAAACTCCTGGGCTCAAGCGATCCTCCTGTCTCAGCCTCCAGAGTAGCTGGGACTACAAGCATGCGCCATCATGCCCGACTAATTGTTTTCTATATATATTTTTTTAGTTGGCCAGATAATTTCTTTCTATTTTTAGTAGAGACGGGGTCTCGCTCTTGCTCAGGCTGGTCTCGAACTCCTGGGCTGAAACGATCCACCCGCCTCGGCCTCCCAGAGTGCTAGGATTACAGGCGTGAGCCACCGTGCCCAGCCAACACTTTAAATGTTTTAAAAGAAATTAATTTTATTGTGTTTAGAAAGCAGTCAGACTTCTGCCTCAGACTCTGAAGGATTCCTCTTCTTATTTTAATACTATTCATCCAGTCCTCTATCTATCTATCTATTCACCTATCCATCCGTCCCCATCCTCACATCTATCCATCCTTCCATCCATGCATGTGTACACGCATGCATCCATCCAACCATCCCATGCTTGTCAAACACCGATCAAATAGATAACATTCTTAAGCATTATGGGAGGGTACAAATCATTGATTCCTTTCTTGAAGTAGCTGGAGAGAGAAGACATACCTGTATGGAATACCTAGAGAATACAGTACTATCAAGATAACATGGGCAAGTACAAGCTAATAGGGTAGAGACTTAAAATAGAGTGAACTTTATGTGCACAGCACTAATCAGGGAGGTGAATTTTGGAAGGCTTCTTGAAGAAAGTGAGTCTTGAGCTGGGCATAGAAAGTTGTTTATGCTTTGCATTGGTGGAGATTAGAAGGTAAGGAGGCTTCAAGGGGAGATGGAGTGATGATGCAGTGGCGAGGATGACCTGCTGAGATCAGAGAGACTGCCTGACTGGAGCACAGAGGCAGCTACCTTCTTCTGGCAACCTTGAGAACCAGGCTCAGGAGCGGGGATTTATTCCATTGAGCAAGGTGACAGTCCTGTTGGAGAAGAAGAGATACGACAAGGCTTTCTCTTTCCAGCTGCTTGTGCAGTCCATTAATGCTCCCATCTCTGGACACTTGCTAGGGCTTGTGCCTGCCTGGAGCACTCTCCCCCCAGATATTCACATGGTCCCTCCCCCACCCCTCTTTCATCTCTTCTTCATGTAACTGTCACCTTCTCAGTGAGGCTTTCCCTGGCACCACCTTATTTAAAGTGACAACCAACCCCAAACCACCAGCACTTGCACTTTGCCTTCCAGACTCTCTTCACCCTCATAGTACTTTTCACCTTCTAATCTACGACATGATTTTCCTATTTATTTTGTTGAGTGTCTACCTTGTTAGTTTATTTTCTTTATGCCTACTAGAATCTAAGCTCCCAGGAGAGCAGAGACTTTTGTCTGTTGTGCCCCCAGTGCCTGGAACAGTGCCAGACACATAGGAGATGCTCAGGAAATATTTGTTGAATGAATGAACGAACGAACTAATGTGACAGCCATTTAAGGATGGGCTGCACTGGGTGGGCCTTGCTTGGGAATAGGAGGAGCAGCCACAGAAACTATCTGGCTGGTCATTCAAACCTGCATAGCTTCTATTTGGTTTATAAGAATTTTAACTGGTTACTGAATCTAAATGCCTTCTAGAGACCTTCTTTGGACCAACTGAGAAGTGGTGCATAGAGCATAAACCTGATAAGAGCTTGAGCTCTAATACTCATATGTGCAATTTACTGTATGTCAAATGTGCCTCAGTAGAGCTCTTTAGGAAAAAAGAACTCGAATTCCAAATACACAAACCTGAGGTTAAATTCTGTTCCTACAGCAAATAAGCTGTGTGACCTTGAACAAGTTACTGAACCTCTCTGTGCTTTGAAACTCATCTGTAAAATGAAACATACTATTAGCAGCTTATTCACTGGGTTGTAGTGTGTATTAAACTAAATAATTAAAGCTGTTAACTCAGTGTCTGACAAATAGTGTTCAATAATTTTAATGATAATTAAGAACCTGGGAAACTTCATGATCAAGATCATTGGCCTTTGAATGTCTGAATTTAAATCCTGCTACCACTTACTAGTCGTGAGATCTTAGAAAATCATAAGTATTTCACTTCTCTATGCCTTGGTTTCTTTATCTGAAAAGAACAATAGTGTGTCTATCTCATAGAGTCATTGTGAAGATTAATGAGTCAACACACGTAAAGTGCACAAAACAGGACCGAAACAGAGTAATCATACTGCTCGCTGTTGCCATTATTATTATTTTTCCTGAAGGGCTTTGCCTAGTTTCTCAGCCACTACCACCCCCATCTTCCCCATTTCTCCCTATGTGGACAACCCCAGGCCTTTCACGTGCTGTGGTGCTGCTGGCAGATTCCAAAAAGGCAATGATGCCATTGCTGTCTGCCCCTTGCTCCAGCTTCACCCATGTGATAGTGCAATCAGAAGACAGTGTTGATGCCAACTCTGGGTGCTTAGCAATGTGAACGAGGGCCATGAAGTAGGCACATGAACAGAGGAAGGAAACCATTTGCCCAAGCAGAGTCTGCAGGACTCCTCCTGACCCCCATGGGAAAGATTAAATTTCTTTTCTCCAAAACTGAAAATACAGATCAAAAGTAAAGCTTGGTCCTCTGAATTAGTTCAGGGCCAAAGCATAGCCCTAGCTGAGAGCTGTAGAAATGATTGAGTTATATAGGGGCAGATGGCTTACCGTGGCACGCCATGCTTAGGAAGGCAAGGTTCCCATGAACATCAGAGTAGACATCCTGAGAGAAAAAGACCACTCCTTGGGAACTGGATCTACAAAAGACCAGGCCCTCTGTTTCTAGCGGCAAGGACCGGGGCCAGCGTCAAGAATAAGATGGTAGGGCCAGGTGCGGTGGCTCACGCCTGTAATCCTAGCACTCTGGAAGGCCGAGACTGGTGGATCGTTTCAGCTCAGGAGTTCGAGACCAGCCTGAGCAAGAGCGAGACCCCGTCTCTACTAAAAATAGAAAGAAATTAGCTGGACAACTAAAAATATATATAGAAAAAATTAGCTGGGCATGGTGGCGCATGCCTGTAGTCTCAGCTACTCAGGAGGCTGAGGCAGGAGGATCGCTTGAGCCCAGGAGTTTGAGGTTGCTATGAGCTAGGCTGACGCCACGGCACTCTAGCCCAGGCAACAGAGTGAGACTCTGTCTCCAAAAAATAATAATAATAATAATAATGATAAGATGGTGAAGGGGCTTCTGAAATGTGACCAAAATTGGGGTGTGGCATCTTTGCCTCCAGAACAGAGGTCAGGAGAACAGGACACATAGAGTATTAACGTTGACATTAGTGATGCACACATCACCAAGCCAGCCTGTTTGAGAACTCGCCCACTTGTTAGCTGACAATTCTAGAAAGTGGAATTACCATGTGTTCTTACTGAGCCCACAAGCTCTAAAACAAGGCCATGTGAGGATCAATTTGGTTGCTTGTTTTCAGCAAGTCTGCTTTAAAAAGTCTAACATAAGTCTTCATGCCAGGACCAGGCACAGTGGCTTGCGCCTGTAATTCTAGCACTCTGGGAGGCCAAGGCGGGAGGATCACTTGAGGTCAGGAGTTGGAGACCAGCCTGAGGAACAGTGATATCCCATCTCCAGTAAAAATTAGCTGGGCGTAGTGGTGCATGCCTGTAGTCCCAACTACTTGGGAGGCTGAGGTAGGAGGATTACTTGAGCCAAGGAGTTTGGGGTTGCTGTGAGCTAGGCTGATGCCATGGCACTCTAGCCCGGGCAACAGAGCAAGACTCTATCTCAAAAAAAAAAAAAAAAAAAAAAAGGAATCTTCATGCCAGGAATTCTGATGCTAGGAATTTATCCAAAGGTGATTAATCAAAATTGTGAACATGGATTTATGGGCAAGACGTGATTGTATAAATGATGGTACATCCGTGATGATCACAAAGCCATCAGCAACATCCATTTAGTGTGTGCATCCTGTTTGCCATATATAATCTCAATTTATTCATATAGTATGCGCAAGACACCTACCATGATTCTGATTCTAAAGATAAGAGAACTGAAACTTACAAATGTTGAGCAATTTGCCTATAGTCACACAGCTATCACATTTCAGAGCCTGTTCGAGTCAGTTCTGTCGGCTTCTTAAAAGAAAAGCCATCTTGTATCCCTTCTCCTGAGGTTTTATTCCAGCACCTTTCAAACTTTTAGATTCTTAAAAAATGTTGAGAACTCCAACTAGCTTTTACTTATGTACCTCTGTCTCTCTATATTTGCCGTATTAGAAATTGAAACTGAAGGCCGGGCGCGGTGGCTCACGCCTGTAATCCTAGCACTCTGGGAGGCCGAGGTGGGCGGATCGTTTGAGCTCAGGAGTTCGAGACCAGCCTGAGCAAGAGCGAGACCCCACCTCTACTAAAAATAGAAAGAAATTATATGGACAGCTAAAAATATATATAGAAAAAATTAGCCGGGCATGGTGGCGCATGCCTGTAGTCCCAGCTACTCGGGAGGCTGAGACAGGAGGATCGCTTGAGCTCAGGAGTTTGAGGTTGCTGTGAGCTAGGCTGACGCCACGGCACTCACTCTAGCCTGGGCAACAGAGTGAGACTCTGTCTCAAAAAAAAAAAAAAAAAGAAATTGAAACTGAGAATCTTAAAAAGATTTATTAATTCACTTAAAATAACAATAATAACCCTATCACAAGTTAACATAATACATTTTTATGAACAAAAAATAGTTTGTAAAGCAAAAAAACTGAGTGAGTGACATTGATTTACATTTTTGCTTATCTTTTTCACATCTGGCTTGATAGAAAACAGCTGGATTCTCATATCTGCTTCAGCATTCAATCTGCTGCAAGATGTTGTTTTGGTTGAAATATATGAAGAGTAGCTGAAAAGGGAAACCCTCAAATATTCCCTGAACATGTTTCAGGAACCCTAATGGGTCCCCAAGCCACAATTGAGAAGTGCTGGTCTCTGCATATCATGGAATATTATGTAATAATCAAGAAAACTATGTTTAAGAAGAGTAAATGAATGACACTGGAAATATTTAGGCTATAACATTGCGACTGAAAGCTGGCAGGACAATAATTGTATGTACAATAAGACCTCAACTGTAAAATATATAATATGAATAAAAAGATGAAAGAAACATGCTGAAATGTTAGTAGCCAGGATGGATTTTCACTTACTAGGATTATGAATGCTTATCCTTTATAGTTTTTTTTTGTTGTTGTCATCTAGAATTTCCACATGCATGCAAATACACACACACACACCTGTGTGTGCATGACGTTCCCATCAAGCATAGCTCCTAGCTTGCTTTCTCCCCACCAGTAGGCATGCATGCTTTTCAACGGTGTCTTACCCTTCCTCGAATACCCACCCACCCTGAAGTGTCCCCTAAAGAGACTGGGGCTGCTCTGGATTCCTATCATCTCTTAGTCCCTAAGTCCACTTTACAGTTCCTTATAGGGAGGCCAGAGGACAGTGAGACTTGCTCTTGAATCCCCAAATCCCTATGGTGGTGTCTCTTCCTCTTGATGCTTGCTACTGACAGTTAATTTGTATCATGGGGATTTTGATATTAGTCACCAGTATATATGTATTGGCTAATGAATGGATGATTCCGAATGATTGCCAGGCATTCCCCATCCCCCCTACTCCACACACACTTGTGACCATGCCAGTAACTGCAAATTAAATGGAACTTCCAATAGCTTCTACTCATGAGCTGGGAGATCCCAAATTAATCATTTAAACTTAACTGGGCTTTATTTTCTTTACCTATAAAAGAAAAAAATAACTTCTGCTAGGCCTAGCTCACATGGCTGCTGTGAGGATAAAACAAAAATGCTGTATGTAATTAGACTTTGTAACGTGGGCACATCCTGAGCTGAGGGCTTGTTCTGATGTCTTCTCATGATTTCTTCAGAAAGGCAGGCCTCCCTGGACAATGTTCAAAACAGTAACAAACACTGGACTGTTTTTACCATGGCCAAATCAGAGGCACAAAAGTCTTGCTGTGCCTTTGGTTGTGTAATCTTATAAACTTAGACATTTCCTCCCTACCCTACTTACTCCCTGAAGCTTGAATGTTTGAGATTTTTTTATGAGTCTAACAATAGCTCTTTCCTGTGTTTATCAGTTTTCCCTGATTTTATAAAAGAATACTTGTTTTTATGAATTTAGCTAAGCTAAGCTGTTACCTGCTTAGATCTAAGATACTGAGGACTGTTAATAAATGAGTACATAAAGGGTAAAGTGTTTTATTCTATTTTATCATAGTGCTCTTTACATATTGTTTGGTTACCATTTACTCACATAGAGCCCTTTGCAGTGGTCACTTCTCACTCTGTTTTTGGTTTTAGAGTTCTGAACACAGCTCCTTTCTAAGAGTGTTCCTGGATCAGGAGGGCGTTAGAAGCTGGTCTTTGTCTCCACTGTATTGCTGGAATGATTGCTATTTGAGAAGTCCCCAATGTGTTTGGGACCTCATTGGAATGAAAGTCCCTACACTTCAGTTAAGGTGACTTTTCAGCTGGGCTACTGGGCTGAGATCTGTCAAATGGAGACTTAGAAGGGACTCCCTTCCATCGCTATCACATGGCTTTCATATGACATGTACTGTACAAAGATGTTATCTTTGGGGAAAGAAGGAAGGGATGATGGAGAAGTGTCCATGTCATGTGTCTTGAAAGGAAGGTTAACATAGAAGGAAGTGCAGGATCCTGTTTTTGGGTGGGGCTCCACATACAGGTCATGGCTTGTCAGTTGACTCTGCCCTCACCCAAAATCTGCCCTTCACCTTTTCCTAGGCCAAGCCCATGAGTCAGACTGGATTTCTCACTTTCTGAAACCATTGTCTTTATGCTTCTAGAAACTACCATGGTTGTGGGTGCAGACCCTGGGAGTGACAGAACAGATAGTAATTAACCCAATCTGCTGGGCTCATCCTCCTCTTCAAGTCATCTGGTAGTGATATCTGGCAGAACCAATGTGTTTGTGAAAACAAACAAAAAACCCTAAATAATTAAGTTGTTTGGCTGAGTACCAGTTTCTTCCCCTCCATTTTGGTCCTAAGGATTTTCAAACAAAAATGTGCTTTCCTTCTCTTTTAAGGGGTGGCTACTCAATCTGCTTGTGGCTTTATCTCTTTCTGGCCCCCTTTACCTGTGGGCACAATGGCACACTGAGGAATCCAGGGAGATGACTTTGTATGCCAGTCTTGAATGCACACTGCTCTCAGTGGGTGGTTTGACTTGGTTATTTGCTATTTAAGTTCCATCTCACACTCACACCCGCTTTGGACAAGTGTATGTGTGTTGGGCAGGGGGAGGTGGCAGGGGTTGACGCTACTCTGCTAGTGGGGATCTGCAGAGGCCCGAGTGGGTTTGGGTTCAATGGGAGACTTAAAAACAAGGGGGTTAATAATGGCATAGAAAACCAAAGTACAAAAGATAAGTTTAGAAATCAGGACATTATGTGTTAAATAAATAACAAGTGCAAGGTCACACAGCTGAGATGATACCAAAGATGAATTATGAACCTACTGTGTGCCAGCAATCTATACCAGCAGGTCCTTGACATACAAAGATTATAATTACAATAGTAGCAGCTGCAGTATTAGCAATAACATTTATTGAGAACTTACAACATGCCAGCCACTGTTCAAGTGAGTTACATGGATCAACTCACTTCATCTTCCCAACATGTCCCTGAGTTAGTTACTGTTGTCACATTTCACAGTTGGGTTAACTGAAGCACATAGAGGTTAAAGCAACTTAACCCAGCTGGTGAGTGGCAGAGCCATGACTTGACCCAGGCAGGCTGGCTCCAGAGCCCATGCTCTTGCAGCTTAGGGCCCAATGGGTAACACAGAATGGTAAATACATGAAGTTGGGGCAGTGGAGTTAGTGGCAGATAAAAGACATAGAGAGCTTTGGGATACCAAGAAGACTACTTAACCCAGCTGTTTATGGTAATCTGGGCCTACTTCCTGGAGGAAGATGATGTTGAGTTGGAAAGATAAGTATCTGGGGCCCAGGAAGATTAAGCAACTGTCTTACTTTGTGTTAGTAAGCTTAGGAGAGGCAGAGCTGGAATGGGGATCCACATCTTCTTTGTGGAAAATGATCTCATGGATCAATCCACGGGTTTCTACTGAGTAAGTTCTATGTGCTAAGCTCTGATGGAGGAGGTATAAGTACAGGTTTTCAAAAGTCAGCATACAAATTGTATGGCATGTGAATTATATCTCAATGAAGCTATTTATAAAACGAATCAGCATGCACCCAGCAGCCAGAAGTTGCTCCTAAATACCATTCTCTTGACAAAAGGAACTAAGACTCCTTGGACAAATGGGAGATCCTAGGGCTTGGGCAGAGAAAATAGAAGATAAGCCTGGAGAATCTTCTAGTGCCAGAAATGAAGGAGGTGCTCAGGAAACAAAAAGATGAGGGCATGTCAAAGGGACACAGGAGCCAACCTAAAGGGGTGCCCAATGTCCACAGGTGGAATAATTTGAACAACAAAATGAATAATGTAGGATTGGATTATAGTCCAAAGTATTTATTAATATATATGTAATCATATATATACACACACACACACACACACACATATATGCACACACACAAGCCCATACTGATATAAATAAATGATTGAATAAGTGAATAAAAGAGGGGAAGGAGATATATCTTCCTTAGAGAAGAATTCAAAAAAATTATCTGGGTACTCCCTCTGCAGGAAGTGGAACTTAATTTCCACAATCTCCTCTTGAGGATGGTCTGAACTTAGTGACTCTCTTCCAGAGAACATAGAAAGGGGAAACAGCAACTTTACAATGGAGAGACCTGGCAGACACCACCTTACCCAAGGGATCAAGGTTAACATCGTCAGTGATAAGTCATGTTGATATCACATGCTCCTTGACGTGATATGATGGCGAGAGCATTTCACCTCTGTGGTATTCTTCCCCAAAACCCGTAACTCTTGTCTAAAAATGAAACAAACAAACAAACAAACAAACCCAAAACCAAAACCAAACAAACAAAAAAACCCTCAGACAGATCCAAATTGAGAGACATTCTATGAGATCCCTGACCAGTATTCTTCAAAACTGTCAAGGTCATGAAAAATGAAAAAAGATTGAGAAGCTGTCACAGATCAGAGGAGGGTAAGGGGACAGGGTGACTAAACGCAATGTGTCATCCTGGATGGGATCCTGCAACTGAAAAAGGATGTTAGTGGGTAAATGAGTGAAATGCAAATAAAATCTGAAGTTTAGTATATAGCGATGTACCAGTGTCAGTCTCCTGGTTTTGATAAATGTACCATGGTAATATTACACAAGATGCTAACATTAGAGAAAACTAGGTGAACGGTATATGTGAACTTTCTGTACTATCTTTGCAACTTTTTTGTAAATCTAATATTACCTAAAATAAAAGATGTGCTTAAAACATAAAGCATAAAAGAAAATTCAGCAAGTGTCAGTATGCGGAGAAGCTAGAACTCTCATGCATTGTTGCTGGGAATGTAAAGCGGTACAACCACTTTGAGAAACAATTAAACTGAAACAGTTAAAAATACACCCACCATGTCTCCGTTATTCCACTCCTAGGCATTTACCCAAGAGAAAAGGAAACATATGTACACAAAAAGGCCTGTAGAAGAATGTTCATAGCAGTTTTGTTCACAGTAGATTAAAACTGGAAATAGTCATCGACAGGTGAATGGATAAACAAACCATGGTACATCCATATCATGGACTGTACTTAGCAATAAAAAGGAACAAGCTGCAACATGGACAAACCTCAGAAGCATCATGCTGAGCAAAAGAAGCCAGATATAAAGGTGCTCCTCCTTGTATGCATGAGTCCACTAAAACAATTAGAATATGCAAAACCTATCCATAGTGACAGAAAACTGAACAGGGGTTGCCCTGGGCCAGAAAGGGTCCAGGGACTGTCTGGGAAGGAAGAGGGAACTTCTGGAGTGATGGGAATGTATTATATCTTGATTGTGGTGGTAGTTACATAGGGGTATACAAGTGTCAAAATTCCTCAAATTATACATTTAAGATGAGTACGTTGTTGGGGAGATGTTGGTCAAAAGATACAAAATATCAGTTAGATAGGAGGAATAAGTTCAAGAGATCTATTATACAACATGGTGACTACAGTTAATAACAATGAATTATATTCTTGAAAATTGCTAAGAGTAGATTTTAAGTGTTCTCATCCCCCCAAAATAAGTATGTGAGATAATGCATATGTTAATATGCTCAATTTAGCCATTCCACTATATATATTTCAAAACGTGTTGAACATGATAAATATATATAATTTTTATGTCAGTTAAAATTCAAAAAAATAATTTTAACTATAAGAAACAAGTAAAGAAAACTAAACTAAAATGGGTACATTGTATGTAAATTACACCTCAATAAAGTTGACTAAGAACTGTGACAGTTAATTTTATGTTTCAACTTTGCTAAGCCATGGTACTTAGATATTTGGTCAGACATTATTCAACGAAGGTATTTTTGGATGAGATTAACAAATTAATATAAGTCAGTAGACTTTGAGTAAAGCAGATTACCCTCCATGATGTGCATGGGCCTCATCTAATCAGTTGAAGGCCTTGATAGAAAAAGACCTACCTCCCCCAAAGAAGGGGGAATTCTGCCAGCAGAGTGCCTTTGAACTTGAACTGCAACTCTTCCCTGGGTCTCCAGGCTATCTTGCAGATTGTGAACTTGCCAGACTCCTCAACCACATAAACAAATTCCTTAAAAAAAAATCTGAATCCTTCATCTCCCCCCCCATATATATATATATATATATATATATTTTTTTTTTTTCTTTCTTGGGTCTGTCTCTGTAGAGAACTCACTAGAAGAAAGGTAAGCCTGTGTCTCAACTCTTCCCTGAGACTCTTACGGCCTTGTTGGAGAGAAAACACCAACATGGCCACAGAATTAATGCAAAAACAAACATGAAATCTCTTCTCATTCCGCAACTCTAATTACTCTGCCTACAACATCAACACAAGATGCACCTTTGTTGAATGATTTAGAGTTGTCATGAAATTTTTGGTTGACTGAGAACTTTGAGTTACTCTGATGTGGTTGAAAGATACTGTCAGAATGCATAGCTTGGCTTCTGAATCAAGTTTTTCAAATTGACCTAAAATGGTTTTTCTGTATGTCCCTTAACTGCTCCCAGCAAGTTAAGCCTCCCAGAGATGATTTGTGTGCTGTCCTATTTTTAATCCTTGGAGGTATGTGTTTCCTTTATCTCTCTGTCAAGGTGTCCCTGCAGGAAGAGCCAGGTGGTATGAACATTTCTGGACAAGAGGCTTGAAGTTGTCGCATCCTCCTGCTCTGACTTTGCTGATCTCTGGGAACTCCTCTGTTCACTTATCACATCTGTGTCCTTGGGAAAGCTTGCTGGGCCCTGTTTTGTGGCTCTTTCTATGGAAGGTTGCATTCCTGTGATTGGTTTTTCATCCTCTTCTAACTTGTACAATGTTTGTAGTTTTTGATGATTATCATTTTCTGACTCTCCAGGCACACAGGGGCTCCTAACTCTGAGGAATTTGCAAGTATCATTGGCAAATGAGATTACTTTAGGTAACCGCACTTCTGTACTGGCATTTAGATTTTACATGGTGTGAACGAAAATAAAATTTTAAGGCTCACCCCCACCACCGGCTGACTGAATGGATCCCCTCATGGCCAAAGGAATATCCTAAAACTAAATTGCCTGCCAGGAGGAGGGAGGTCAGTCATGTCTCAGCATACCCCCCTCCCTTCTTGGGGACATCCTTTGTAAGCCATTAACAAGTCTAAGGATATGCAAAGCAAACCTACCGGCCTTCAATTTACACAACAAATCTATGTTCCCTGGCTTGTCTCTGGTAAACAGCAGCTATGTTAAAACATTCCAGGCCTTTAGACAAAGCTTCATGTCTTTAACCAGTTACAAGCCAAAGATTCTTTAAACCCACCTATAAAATGTAAGCCCCCTTCCCCCTTGGAGATGGCCCACCTTTTCGGGCCAAACCAATGTATGAGTCCCACGTATTGATTTATGACTTTACCCCTGTCTCCCTGAAATGTATAAAACCAAACTGTAACCCAGCCACAGTGAGTCCACTTGCTCAAGGCCTCTTGGGCGTGGCTCTGGGTCATGGTCCTCAAATTTAGCTCAGAATAAATCTCTTTAAAATTATTTTACAGAGTTCGACTTTTTTCCGTTGACAATGGTAAGGGTTCCAATTTCAGAGAAAGACAGACCTCTTTACTGTGCTTGATGTGATGTCAAACTTATTTAGTTAACAGAGGATTTTGCTGGAAATCTCTATGCTTAAAAGTTAAGTAGGGTTCTGAGGACACAAGGAGCTAAAAGATTTGAATGTATATCACATATTGATAACTAACATGATTTTGCTTGCAGACATTTACCAACTTGGCAGATTTAACTACTTTAACATTGCTGTAAATGTTTACTCTTTAAAATATCTTGTATCTCACAGGGCAAATCATACCCCTTCAGGGGCCCATTCCCACCTGTGTGGAATCCAATTGTTTACCTAGATCATAACAACCTTTGGAGGACAATGGATGACATGGGGCAGGAGGTAAAGCTTCCTAAAGCTTCTTTGACTACATTTGTATTTTTCATAATAAGTTTAGTCCTTAAAAGAAAGAAGGTACAACATATCACCAGTGCCTAGCATATTGTCAAGCACATGGTAACAATTATTAGTAAATAGGAAAGATTTGTGAAATGAGTGAATGAAGAGTTTGTTTCTAACCTCTAAAAGAATGAAATGTCAAACAGACTGATATTTGTATACTACTGATGAGGGGGCCAAAAATCATGTATCACTCAGCCTTTTTGGGCTGATGTTTCTAATTTAGAAAAGCCTCAAGACATAGCAAAGTAAGACTTCTAGGTCTTTGATTCACCGCCATGCTCCAACTTGCAGCTCATAAGTAAACATACACAAAGCTTAACTGAAAACTCCAATTTGGACATGATTTCATGCAGCCATCTGATCCTTGTTAAACAGTTGAATTTATGAATGTTCTCTAGAAGTTAGTAACTTAGTAATCAATATTTGGAAATAGCCCAATTACAACATACTTCCATTTATTGTGCAGGAAGTGTTATAAATTAAATATGGCTTAAGTGGTATAGATTTATAATAGGAAAGCTAGCAGATAGCATTGATTATGCTGTAAAAGTAACTATTGGGGGAATTTTCTTCAAGTTAGAGATTTTAATACTATTTGAATAGTTACTTAAAATGGAAAATTACATTTGTCTTTCTTCTTCAAATCCCATTCCGAATGTAGATTCCCAGTGATGCCCCATGGAAGGCGCCCCTTGCAGAAGAATGGGACCACATGACCATGAAGGAGCTGCTGGACAAGATCTGCTGGACTAAGTAAGACTCACCATGAGGCACAGGCATTTACTGTGAACATCTTTTAGGTTTATTTAGCGATACCATTCAACGGGTATGGGACAAAGTAGCTGCTTTGTATCTAAAAACAAGCCACTGGCCAAGTGGAATGCTGGAAAGTATTGGAACTGGCTCCTATCCTAAAGATGTTTATACACCCAACTTACTTCTTTAGAATAGTTTTGCATCACAAAGGTGGTATTACCCCATAGTGTCCTCAAAACAGACCAAAATATGTCACCTCCTTTACCCAGAACAGCTTAAAGACCATAAGCTTAAAGATCTCACTTGTCAAGTTGGTGATGTAGGACTACTTTTGTATTCCTCACTGGTGATCATATATAGAGATGGTTAGCATGCACATACCTTATGTGATGTAGTTCAACTCTTTAAGAATTTAATGAGGAGCTTCTAGAGACATTCCCCTTATGATAAGGGAAATATGTATGCATGGACTGACTGCTCCCCTTTAGTGAAAAAGATGTGGTGTTGGAAGCAAGTATTTATGTGTTAAGCATTCAATTCTTGTTGGCAGAACTGAGAACTGTACAGAACTTGTGAAGGCTGTGTAGACAGAGCACATGGAAAGGCCACACTGCTCTTGGACAGCAGGGAAAATGGAAAGGATTATCGGGGTTCAATTTAAGTACATGGCAAATGTGTAGTAAACAATGTAAGAGAAATGGAAGCCATGTTCAAGGAGACTCTTGCGTTAAACAGTGTTAGCTGGGAATGTGTTTGGCCCTGGGGTTGATGTCTTCATGCTCTAGGCACTGGGGAAGGGAGCTGGGGCACTGCCAACTGAAAGTAAAAACAAGTGTTTAGGCATATCTGAATCTAAGAAGTAGAAACAATCAAAAGACCTAAAATTTATATACTTCTTGATATGGAAATTCAGCCTCTTAGAATTTATCTTAAAGAAGGCAATAGAAAAGGAGAGAGAGAGGCATGCAGGGAAGGAGACAGAGTGAGAGAGGTACATTCAAACCATTATTTTTAAAAGGAAAAATCTAAATGTCTAATAATAGAAGATTGGCTAAATTAAGTATAGGACATCTGAAAAATGGAATACTCTAGAATCTTTTAAAATCATGTCATAGAGGAATATTTAATGGCTTGAGAAAATAGTAATATTAAACACACAGAAAAGCAGGCTGTCATGAATTATATACAGTGTGATATATGATCTCATTTCTAAAAACAAAACTGTTTATATATGCACTGCAAAAGCAATGGACATCCATCAAAATGTTTTTAACATTTAATATGACCATGCAAACAGTTATTTTTAAAATGTTTAAAAACATTACATCATTAAAAATTCTTCTTTAAATATCATATTTTATGGTTATGGAATATTCCATGGAAAATGAATACCATAATGCATTTATCCATTATCATCCTGTTGGACATTTTGGTTACTTCCAGTTTTTCATTATTATTATTATATAATACTCTTTAATAAACATCTTTTTTTTTTCTTTGAGACAGAGTCTCGCTCCATTGGCCGGGCTAGAGTGCTGTGATATTAGCCTAGCTCACAGCAACCTCAAACTCCTGGGCTTAAGCGATCCTCCTGCCTCAGCCTCCCGAGTAGCTGCACCACTACGCCCAGCTAATTTTTTTCTATTTAGCTGGTCTCTTGCTCAGGCTGGTCTCAAACTCCTGAGCTCAAGCGATCCTCCTGCCTCAGCTTCCCAGAGTGCTAAGATTACAGGTGTGAGCCACTGCTCCCAGCCTGTACTAAATATCTTTGTGCTTCTCCTATGTCTTGTATTAAACTGTTGAAAGCAACTAATTATAAAATAGTAAAATCCTTTTATGTCATAAAAATCAATGCCCATTATTAATATCCTTTTTAACATTTATCTAATGCTATTTAACACTTCTTATGAGAATGTAGTTTGCAATATAACTTATTTTGGTTGTAATAAAATTATAGTATTTATCTTTAAATTCTATACTTCAGATTTTCAAAATATAGTGAACCTATAATTATCTGCATTTGTTTTATAGCTTCTGTTATGAAAAGCTTTTAATAAATGCAGTTAGATCCTTTCTGCCCAGAGAGCTTTTAAGCTTCTTAAAAATAGGACCAATTATATATCTGTGGTATCGTGGAGACCTGATATTTTCTATTATGGCCCTTAGCCTAGTTCTCCACTTAGTGAATAATCTAGGTTGTCATCTGACAAAATAAAGCATTCTGAGACATTAGGAGAATACAAGCACAAGGTAACTTTCTAACTTTTCCTAAGCAAGATACACATGGTATCATTTCCTGGTTTTAAAGGAAGTAATCCCCAGAATACCCAAGCTATTGTTATTCAAACTAAAGCCTAGGTATATTAATACATTCGAAGACTAATGTTGATCATTCTTTCAGTTACTGTCATTTATAAAGTGCTCCTCAGAAAAACAAATTATATTTCCAGTGTGACCACAGCTATGTAAATACATTTTTTAAAAAACCTATAACTTGAAAAAAAAATGCATCAAAATGAGATTAGTGATTATCCCTTTGGGGGGCAGAAATGCAGAAGATACTCATTCTTTCACCTTTTTATCTTATGAATTTTCCAAATTTTATATAAATGTGTATATATTTTTCATGTAGAAAAATGTTATAACATTTATCTTTTAAAAAGTCAACGGGGCAAAAAAAATACAAAAATATTATTACACTAACTTCCTTGACCTTCTGTCCCTCAAATATTGTTTCTCTCATTTCTTTTCTTACTGAAGCTCCCAGAGTAAATCAAATAAAGGATTAGGAATGGACGGGCCCTTCAGAGAGAACTACTTTTAGATCTCCCTTTATTTCAAACTAGGATTATTTCTTTCCTACCAAATTGGCAGCAATAACAACTAGAATTGCAGCGATATTTTAATGTGTAATATTGGCCGTCTAGCTGGGCCAATGTTAAGTTTTAGTTATTTATGATTCCCTTTACCTTATGTCCCTGAATTCACCTGTAAAATAAAGAACAAAAGAAATAGGATATCAGGAAACAGCAAAGGATGTTCTCACTTTGAAGTAATATTTTAAACTGATGTCTGGATATTTGCTTTAGATAGATATAAGAAATTGCCTCTGCAAGGAAGGCATGAGTCAGCAGTTTCCATGTTTTTAGTTATCATGAGTAATCTTACAAAGCTAACTCTCAGTTACTTCAATGTATATGTGACACCATTTTGCAGGCTGTAATGATGGGGACTGTCACAAAAGTACTGTCAGGTGGTTATTGCTTCAAACAATGTCAATAACTGGTAAGTGTGTTAGGCATCATTCTGCAAACTTGCAGGATCAAGATATATTAGAGTAGCGATATGCCTGTTGGTGAACATTTGCACTTTTAAGGCTGTCAGCTGACAAATTATAAAACATTTTGAGGTATTAAAAGCATAAATTTGAGTCAAATATGATCTGGTTTGAAGTTGTACCATTGTGTATTACTAAACTCACTGAGACTCAGTTTTCCAGCTTGTGAACTTGGGAAAAATAATGACTATTTCGTAGGGTTGTTATGACAGTTGAACAAGATAAGTTTAAAGACCACGGAGTGTGGAAAGAGTTCAATAAATGGAGGATGGTATCATTTATTCCACCCATTGTCAGCACTACCAGGGGGAAACTTCTGCCTCAGATGTAACTAGATTAATAATATGCAAACTTTATGTCAAGTTAAAAGGGAGATTTGTCCTTATTAAAGATATCCCAGAGGGCACATTACTACTGGTGAATTTAAAGTGTGCTCTAGATATAACTGGGTCCTTGGAATTGCATGACATTATTCACTTTCTGGTGTGCCTCCTGATAGGATATAACCTCTTGCCATTTACCTGCCAACCCCAAGCAAAAGTTTGCCCATCCATGCTCTATTAATCGCTTTCCCGCTCATCCATCCTTTGAGCTTGTCTTCCCTTAGGCAGTAAAATAACTGAATAGATAACTATGACTAATTTTGTATTTGGTATAGCACCTAGCATATCCTTTACACATTATGGATGTTTTAAAAATAATGTTTAATTGATATTTCTCACCATTCATTCATTCAGTCATTCAATTATTCGACAAGAAATTATTGAGTGTTTACTGTGTGCCGGGCACTATTTTGTTAAAGGGGACACTATATTCTAGTGGGGAACACAGCAATACAAAAATAATAAACCAAGAATCAAGATAATTTCAAACAGTGAAAAGTGTTCTAAAGATACTATACAATGGCAAAATGACAGAGAATGCCAGAGTGCTGGGAATATGGAAGCCAAGTGCTCATTTTTATAGCTGAAATAGAGTGTATCTTTCTGAGGAAGCATTAGAGTAAGTAGAAGAGGGTACAAGATGAGATAGGAAAGGTAGGTATGGGCTCGATCACTTAGGGCTTTGGAAGCCACAGTGAAAGATCTGAATCTTATTCTTGTTTTGATAGGATGCTACTAGAGGGTTTCAAGCAAGAAAATGGCATGACTTGATTTACACTTTAGAAAGAGCACCATCGTGGGGAGGGAGGTAAAAAGCATTTGGCTTTGAGTGTGGTGAATGGATACCAGGTGAGAACGAGCGGAGGCAGCAGGCCAGTAATTGCAGTACTCCTGGCAAGAGATGATGCTAGTTGGTGGTGATGAAGGTGGAGTTAAGTGGTATGGTGAGAGACAATGGGAAGTCTTTATTGATTGAATGGCAGAGGGTGATGGAAAGAGAGAAATCAAGTTCAATTTCTAAAGTGTTGGCTTTAGCCATTGAGTGAATAGTGGTGGCTTTCACTGAGATGGGGATCACTGGAAGAGCAACAGGTGTGTGGGGAGGAATCATGACAGCACAGAATATGGAATAGAAGCCAATTCTGAGTAAGGTGTTTTGTTTAAGGGGGAAATAAATCTGATATTTCCAAAATCTCTAATGTTCTGTTTTATAATACCAGATTCTAGTGACAATTTTGTTACTTGCCAGCTTGTGCTAAACGTTGCCAAGAAATTGTATTATTTGAATAATTTCTAGAGAATTAAGAAGATTCTCTCCTGCATTTGCCAAGTCTGCTCTTGTTTCTTCCTGAGCAGGTCTGCAAAGCAGTTTGCCACTCTCTTTGTGAACCTGTGTGTCACTGCAGAGACCCATGAGGTCTCTGCTCTCTGGTTCCTGTGGTATGTGAAGCAGTGTGGAGGCACGACCAGAATCATCTCAACAAGCAATGGAGGGCAGGTACCTATCCACTCCCTCTCTGTCCCGGCAGAAAACCACTATTACCAAAATGAAAGGTTGGCCTTCTTCAGTCATGAACTACTGAAGCAGGAGGCGGGCTTATGATTTTTAGAGCTTTATCTTGGCAGCTCAAAGTGGCTTTTGTAAGGCACAGTTTGTTCTCAGGTACTCAGTGTGAGAATCCGGTGGCCACTATAATTTTAAAACTAGGCTTGTCTCTATGTACTTTTGCCGTTTTCCATTTGGTTATACGTCTGATTATTATTAGGTAAGTTTGTAGGAGACCATCTGATGAACATAGCTTGAGAACTTCTTGGAAAGCTCAAAAAGGAAAGTCAGAAATGCATTTTCAATTTAAAACACACACCACATGAGGAATTCATTCATTCATTCATTCAATGTCTATTTCCTGAGCCCCAGCATTGTATAAGGCACTGTGCCAGTCACAGTAGGAAGGGGACTAGAGTTCTGAGATAATCTTTTTGGTTGTCATGTTCCTTTCTTCCTCCTGCCTCTCCTTCCCTCTTCCTCTCCCTCCTTTTTCTCCTCCTCCGCCTCCTCTTCTTCTTCTCTGCTTCTTCTTCCTGGACCTATTTGAAATAGTCTTTTAAAAAATTAACTGAACTGAATATTGAGGAGGCAGTCAGCTCAGCTGTGTGCACAGCCCCAGGTAGAACATTTGGAAACTTTAGCAGAGCTCAGGGTAGGTGGGTGCAGTAAGGTGAAATGAACTTGGTGGCCACAGAAGCAGCAGGATGAGACCAGGCAACGTGCAACAGGGAATAGGCTAGCCTGGGGCAAGGGGTCGTGGTGGGAGGGGGGCGAGGGGGTTGGGTGGGAGGCAGGCCAGGGGGTGTGGTAAGAAGTTGGGAGGTTCTGAGCCTGTGTCACAAGGCAGGAAAATACAGGCTTCTGCATGCTCAGACGAGCAGAGCTTTAGGAAGAGCTTCACCAGGTCCAGCAGCTCAACAACAGAATGCAGATGGAACATAGAGCAAGGATGCTGAACGGACAGGTGAGACCTGGGGGTCATTCTAAAGATGTTCAGCTGAGTTTAGAGCCTGGGAATCCACAAGAGAATAGCCTGGAAGGTGACTTGAGATTTTGTCCAAAACCAGCAATTCCTAGTTAGGAAACAATGGTGAGCTGTTGTTTTCACACAGCTGAGCTGACTGCCTCCTCCCCAATTTTTAGTTCAGTAAATTTGTAAAAGACCATTTCGAATAGGTCCAGGAAGAAGAAGGAGAAGAAGACCTAGTTAGAAATACTATTCACAGCAATGGAATGAGATGTTTCACATCTCAGGATAAGGATATGTGAGGAAAACTAGCAATTTAACAATTTATGCCTATTCCTGTATTTCCCACCCACCTCTTGAGTCCATTTTTTTGCTTTCCAGGAGAGGAAATTTGTGGGTGGATCTGGTCAAGTGAGTGAGAGGATCATGGAGCTTCTTGGGGACCGAGTGAAGCTGGAGAGGCCTGTGATCAGCATTGACTACACAGGAGAAAATATCATTGTGAAGACCCTAAACCATGAGATCTATGAGGTAAGTGTGTTACTGTGAAATATAGATTTGCTCTTTGTCCCAGTTTCCTAGCAAACAACTCCTGAAACCCTAGAATCTCTAAAGCGCTGTCCTTTGTATGCTAATGATGACTGATGGCTGGCAGCCCCTAGGCAACTTCAGAATGGGGGATGGTCACTGAAAGATTCAGGCAGGATTAAAGAGCTGGGACTTTCAGCCGCAAGCCCCAACCTCCAGGAAAGGGAGAGAGGGGGTGAAAGTTGAGTTAATCACCAGTGGCTAGTGGTTTAATCAATTATGCCTACGTAATGAAGCCTCCACAAAACCCAAAAGTACTGGGTTTGGAGAGCTTCCCGGTAGCCGAACACCAGCAGGTTATTGGAGGGTGGTGCCTCAGGGAAGGCTTGGAAGCTCCACACTCCTTCCCCCACACCTCACCCTGTGCATCACTTTATCTGTATCCTTTGATATATCCTTTATAATAAACCAGTAAATGTGTTTCCTTGAGTTCTGTGAGCTGCTCTAGCGAATTAATTGAACCCAAAGAGGGGGGCTTGGGAACCCCGACTTGAAACCAGTTGGTCAGACGTTCTGGAAGCCCAGATTTACGACTGGTGTCTGAAGTGGAGACATTTGTGGGACTGAGCCCTCAACCTGTGGGATGTGACCCTACCTCCAGGTTTTTGTCTGAATTGAATTAGAGAACACCCAGCTGGTGTCCACTGCAGAATTGGTTGCTTGCTTGGTGTGTGGGGAAAAGCCCCCACACATTTGGTCACCGAAGTCTTGTGTTGATTGTTGTTGAGTGAGAGAATAAAAAAAGCAATTTAGTTTTTTTTTCTGCTCAGAGTAACCAAGACCCTTAAACTATGGGGAAGAGGCCAGAGTCCCACAGATAAACAAAGCTTAAATAAAGCCAAGAATAGCACAGAATTCTTAGTCCCTTTGCCAAAAGTGAAAAAGCTACCTCTATCTGAAAAGAAAGGAAAAGAGGACCAGAATATTTGGGGGCAGGGGATTCACAAAAGTATTTATAGGCATTATCAACCCTCTGTATGGAGCACTTATATAATTAGGAAACCACAAGATATATTTATTTAATAAATATCAAGCACCTCCTATGTGCCTGACATTATTCTAGGAGTTGGAAACACAGCAGTGAACAAAACAGATACAATTCTCTGCCCTCATACAATTCTCCTTCTAGTGAAGGAGAAAGGCCATAATCAAATATATAGTTAAAATATAAAGTATGTCAGTATGTAAGTAGTGTGGACAAAAGCAAGCAGGGAAGGGAGGGGGAGGGTCTATCAGAAAGTGGGGTGGGAGGATTGGTCATGGAAATTTAAATAAGGATGTCAGGGAAGGCCTCACTGAGAAGGTAATATTTGAGCACAGAACTGAAGGCGATGAGGGATTGAGTCATGTAGCTCTCCTGGGAAAGAGCATTCCAGGTAGATAGAGCATCCAGTGCCAAGGCCCTGGGGTGGGAGCAAACCTGGCATGACCAGGGAACAGTAAGGTGGTCAGAATGGCAGAAGAGGAGGGAGGGGAAGTGTAACAGGAGGTAGATCAGAGATGTACTGGGTTCATTTTATGGATGGGATTAGAGGTGACTGTGAGGAACTTGGCTTTGACTCCAAATGTGATGGGAAGTCACTGGAGGTTTTGAACTAGGGAACAATAAGGGCTAATTTGGGTTATAACAAAATCCTTCTGACTTCTCTGTTAAGGAGAGATTAAAAGGGGACAAGGGTAGAATGAGACAGAATAATTAGGGAAGAACAGAAAGAACAGACCAACAATGCTTAACCATGTTGCTTTTCTTTCAGACTAAATATGTGATTAGCGCTATTCCTCCTACTCTGGGCATGAAGATTCACTTCAATCCCCCTCTGCCAATGATGAGAAACCAGCTGATCACTCGTGTGCCTTTGGGTTCAGTCATCAAGTGTATAGTTTATTATAAAGAGCCCTTCTGGAGGAAAAAGGGTGAGTACTTTACTTATATAAAGACCTTCAGGAGGAGGTCCAAGAAACTTGGTGCCAAGACATGCATTTGCATGTAACTGTTTTTATTAGAATACTGGAAAAAAATTGTTAGTCCAGGTTCTAAAGTACAATTCATTCAAATAAAATATATTGGCACCAACTTGTGGAATTAACTTTCCTTGGAATATAACCAACTATTTTTATAAATCAACATAAAGTTTAGGCCAGGCACTCTGTAATTCTAGCACTCTGGGAGGCCGAGGCGGGCGGATTGTTTGAGCTCAGGAGTTCGAGACCAGCCTGAACAAGAGCGAGACCCTGTCTCTACTAAAAATAGAAAGAAATTATATGGACAGCTAAAAATACATATAGAAAAATTAGCCGGGCATGGTGGTGCATGCCTGTAGTCCCAGCTACTCGGGAGGCTGAGGCAGGAGGATCCCTTGAGCCCAGGAGTTTGAGGTTGCTGTGAGCTAGGCTGAAGCCATGGCACTCACTCTAGCCCGGGCAACAGAGTGAGACTCTGTCTCAAAAAAAAACCCAAAAAAACAAAAAACCCACACATAAAGCTTATTTAATCTTCCCACAAAATCTTGTAAGAAGAGGTGATTAACCTTTTTCTAATACAGTTTTTACAAATATGGGTTCATAAAAACATTCACAAAGGTAGGCAGTCTGAAAATTTCTGGGCCATCTCTCATTAGTGTCAAGGTTCTACTATATTACATTAAATTAATTTATTATTCATGCATATTCAACAAGCGTGCTACTCGGCCCAGTAGAACATTACAGGGATGCTCACTGAAGTGCTAGATTCTGCAATGATGGGAATGTTACAGAGATGCTCTGTTTGATATGCTCTGTTTAATATCATGTGGGTCCTGAAAACTTGAAAGTAGCTAGTGAGACTGAGGAACCAAATTTTTAAATTCTATTTAATTTTAATTGCTTTAAATGTAAATGTAAGTAGCCACATGTGGACAGCACAATGCTAGGGTCTCATCGATCTGCTCTTATCACATCCACTTTTCTTCCAATGGGAGACCACGTAAGAACAGTCAGTAGTTGGGAGTGAGGGCAAAGGGCAGGATGGATTGAAATGAGGAGCAAGACTGCAGAAAGGAGAAGGATGGGCTGGAGGCAGATGGGGAAAGTGCCACAGTTTGACCGTAGGGTGATTCTTCCTATGTGCTACTACCCCTTTTCAGCCACATCATAGGCTCCTCCTTCTCCACCCTGCAGATGATCATGTTTAAGACTGTTATTGAATTGGTCCATCAGTTGTGCAAGTAATCTACACTTTGCAAAAGACAGTGCAGTGACCTACCATGAAGATCCCTGTCATTTTAGCCTTTGAATCTAGTGGCAGTAGCACACTGGTGCTGAGTTGCTTCCTCTTGTGATCCAGGTCACCGATTTTTAGACGGCTGGCTGGTAGGGTATATAGGGTTTAGGATCAGAGATATAGATTCTTCTCTTAGTGACTATGGATGCCTTTATTTGTGGAGAGAATCTATAACTTTCCATACATGTCTGCAAACCTTTATCTTAGGTGTGCTATGTGCCAAGCAAATTGTTAGGCATTAGTATCAAAAAGAAAACCTAAGTTCTCCACTCTCAGGAGGAAGCCGGATCTGACTTGGTCCTTGTTGGTAATGAGCCTTGGGTAAGACTTTACAAAATGATTATAGGCTGGACCTGGTTGGCTCACGCCTGTAATCCTAGTACTTTGGGAGGCTGAGGTGAGAGAATGAATTGTATAATGCTGAAGTCAGGGCTTTTAGTGTGCCCATCACCAGAATAGTGTATATTGTGTCCAATGGGTAGATTTTTATCCCTCATCCTCCTTCCCACCCTCTCCCCTTCTTAGTTTCCAACATCCATTACACCACCCTATGACCATATACATTCCTCGTTTAGCTCCCACATGTAAGTGAGAACATGTGGTATTTGTTATTCCATTCCTGAGATAATTCACTTAGGACAATGGCCTCTGGTTCCATCCATGTTGTTGCAAAAGACATTATTTCAGTCCTTTTTATGGCTGAATGGCTCCATGATATATATTTTCTGCATTCACTCATCAGTTGATGCGCACTTAGGTTGATTCCGTATCTTTCTATTCGTGAATTGTGATGCAATAAACATTCGAGTGCAGGTGTCTTTTTGATAAAATGACTTCTTTTCCTTTGGGTAGATACCTAGTCCTGGGAATTGCTGGATCAAATGGTAGGTCTACTTTTAGTTCTTTGAGAAATCTCCATACAGTTTTCCACAGAGGTTGTACTAGTTTACATCCCCACCAACAGTGTATAAGCATTCTCTTTTCACGGCATCCACATCAACATCTATTGTTTTCTGACTTTTTAATAATGGCCACTCTGACAGGGGTAAGGTGGTATCTCATTGTGGTTTTGATTTGCATTTCCTTGATGATTAGTGATGTTGAGCATATTTTCATATGTTTCTTGGCTATTTGTCTATCTTCTTTTGAAAAAAATCCCTATACAGCTGATGGGATGCTCTGTGTACGGGGGCGGGACTCCTGAGCTTTCTACCTGCAAGCGATTGAAATCCCACTGAGGCTGCTTAGTTGGTCCTGGCATGATCCTGACTTTTCTCTCTGCCCCTTGTTCCTTAACTTCCACCAAGGTCACCTTCGTGGCTCAGAAGCCAGCTTCACTCTGGGAACAAGTGTCTAAGGAGCCCCTCCACCCAGAATGCAGCACCTCCACCCTGGCCAGCCTGATGTCTAATGATAGCTCTTCATCCCACATGGCTGATCCCTCCATAGTCGATATACCTGCTCTTTGATCAGATCTTGTCTTGTCCATCTCTTCTCTCTCTTGCCTTCTTCTAACAGGTGATGCCTTAGCTGGTTCTCTTGTATTCTTAAGTCTTCGTGAGCTCTTGGACAAACTTTAAACATTTCTTCCTCCCATAATTCAGTTTTCTCAACATCTTTCCTGCCCCAGCACACCTGAGGGGCATGCAAACACCCCCAAGCCAGTGGTTGACTGTGACATTGATTCTCATAGGTGCACAGTGGGGTGGGACATGGGAGGAGAGAAGCAAGTGCAGTTTAAAAAGCTTCCTGATGTGTCTGTTCACACACATGAATATGCACACAGGTTGGGGAGGTTCTTTGTTCTTTCTTCATGATTTTCAAACCTTCTTACTGGCTTTTCTATACATTTGCTCCAGAGTCTTTCACCATAATTTTGTTGAAACAGCCTCACATCTGCAAGTAAATGAAGAAGCAGGAAGAAAGTACACTGTAGTAGGACATTATTATAACATTTCAGACTCTGCCCTGACATTTCCACCATTGCTTTGTTAACAGTTTTTTGTTGAAATTGCATATACAGGCATGCTTTGTTTTATTGTGCCTTGTTTATGCTGGTCTTTTTTTTTTTTTTTATGAATTGAAGGTTTATGGCAACCCTGCATCCAGCAAGTTTCTCAGCCCCAGCTCCATTTTTCCAACAGCATGTGCTCACTTTGTATCTCTGTGTCACATTTTGCAATATTTCAAATTTTTCATTCTTATTGTATCTGTTATGGTGATCTGTGACCAGTGATCTTTGATGTTACTATTGTAATTGTTTTGGGGCATCACAAACCATGCTCATATAAGACGGTGAATGTAATTGATAAACATTGAGTGTTCTGACTGCTTCACTGACAAGCTGTCCCCCCCCCACCCCACCGCCTTGAGCTTCATAATTCCCTGAGACACAACAATATTGAAATTAGGTCAGTTAATAACCTTATAGTGGCCTTTAAGTGTTCAAGTGAAAGGAAGAGTCACATGTCTAAATCAAAAGCTAGACATGATTAAGCTTAGTGAGGAAGGCATGTTGATAGCCAAGATAGGCTGAAAGCTAAGCCTCTTTTGTTAAGGAGCCAAGTTGTGAAAGCAGACGAAAAGTTATTGAAGGAAATTAAAAGTGCTACCCCAGTGAATACATGATTGATAAGAAAGTAAAACAGCCTTATTGCTGATGTGGAAAAAGTTTTAGTGATCTGCAGAGATCAAAGCAGCCACAACATTCCCTTAAACCAAAATCTCATCCAAAGCAAGGCCTCTAACTCTATTCTTTTTTTTTTTTTTTTTTGAGACAGAGTCTCACTCTCTTACCTGGGCTAGAGTGCCATGGCGTCAGCCTAGCTCACAGCAACCTCAAACTCCTGGGCTCAATCCATCCTCCTGCCTCAGCCTCCTAGGTAGCTGGGTCTACAGGCACATACCACCATGCCCAGCTAACTTTTTTTTTCTATTTTTAGTTGTTTGGCTAATTTCTTTCTATTTATAGTAGAGATGGGGGGGTCTCACTTTTGCTCAGGCTGGTCTCGAACTCCTGAGCTCAAACGATCCTCCTGCCTCGGCCTCCCAGAGTGCTAGGATTACAGGCGTGAGCCACCGCGCCCGGCCTCTAACTCTATTCAATTCTGTGAAGGCTATGAGTGCTGAGGAAGCTGCAGAAGAAAATTTGAAGCTAGCAGAGGTTGGTTCATAATATTTAAAGAAAGAAGCCACCTCCGTAACATAAAAGTACAAGGTGAAGCAGCAAGTGCTGATGCAGAAGGTGCAGCAAATTATCCAGAAGATCTAGCTAAGATCATTGATGAAAGGGACTGAACAACATGTTTTCAATGTAGGCAAAACAGCCTTATATTGGAAGAAGATGCCATCTAAGATTTTTCCTAGCTAGAGAGAAGAAGTCAATGCCTGGTTTCAAAGCTTCAAAGAACAGGCTGACTCTTGTTAGGGGCTAATGCAGCTGGTGACTTTAAGTTGAAACCAATGCTCATTTACCATTCTGAAAATCCCAGGTCCCCTAAGAATTATGCTAAATATACTCTGCCTGTGCTCTATAAATGGAGCAACAAAGTCTGGATGACAGTTGTTTACAGCATGGTTTATTGAATATTTTAAACCCACTATTGAGATCTACTGCTCAGAAAAGAAAGATTCCTTTCAAAATATTGCTGCTTATTGACAATGTACCTCCAAGCGCTCTGGTCATCCAAGCGCTCTGATGTACAAGGAGATTAATGTTGTTTACATGCCTGCTAACATAACATCCATTCGTCAGCCCATGGATCAAGGAGTAATTTTGATTTCAAGTCTTATTGTCTAAGAAATACATTTCATAAGGCTATAGCTGCCATAAATAGTGATTCTTCTGATGGCTGTGGGCAAAGTAAATTAAAAACCTTCTGGAATGGATTCACCATTCTAGATGCCATTAAGAACATTTGTGATTCATGGGAGGAGGTCAAAATATTAGCATTGAGAGGAGTTTGGAAGAAGTTGATTCCAACTCTCAGGGATGACTTGGAGGGGGCTCAAGACTCCAGTGGAGGAAGTAACTGCAGATGTGGCAGAAATAGCAAAAGAACTAGAGTTAGAAGTGGAGCCTGAAGATGTGACTGGGTTGCTGTAATCTCATGATAAAACTTGAACAGATGTGAAATTGCTTCTTATGGATGAACAAAGAAAGTGGTTTCTTGAGATGGAATCTACTTCTGGTGAAGATGCTGTAAACATTGTTCACGTTGTCCTTTGAAATGACAACAAAGGACTTAGAATATTGCATAAACTTAGTTGATAAAGCAGTAGCAGGGTTTGAGAGGATTGTCTCCTATTTTGAAAGAAGTTCTATTGTGGGTACAATGCTCTCAAACAGCATTACATGCTACAGAGAAATCTTTCATGAAAGGAGTCAATCAATGCAGCAGATTCATTGTTGTCTTATTTTAAGAAATTGCCACAGCCAGCCCAACCTTAAATCACCCTGATCAGTCAGCAGCCATCAGTATTGAGGCAAAACCCTCTACCAGCAAAAAAGATTATGACTTGCTAAAGGCTCACATGGTCATTAGCATTTTTTAGCAGTAAAGTATTTTAAAATTAATGTATGTACATTTTTTAGACAATGCTATTGGAAACTTAATGAACTACAGTATAGTGTAAACATAAGTTTTATATGTACTGGGAAACAAAAAAATTCATGTGACTTTATTGTGATATTCACTTTATTGTGGTGGTCTACAGCTGATCCTGCAGTATCTCCGATGTATGCCGATGTATGTTCAGGAGGGAAATGAGGAAAGTGCTTTATCCCGACTAAGCTGAAATTGTTTCCCAAGATTTTTTGGAAGAGGGAAAGAGTCTTTGGAGTTCTTGTTTGACATGAGAGTTTGGGACTCTATGGATTTTAGTTATCCACACCCTCTCTGCTCTGTCTCCAGATAATAAAGAGCTACTTAAAATAAGATAAATGGCTTCTCATAAAATGTGAATGTTCAGTCCCTTCTATTTTACAATAATAGACTAGCGTTTTCTTTATACATCTTTGGCTTTATTCTTACTTCTTACAAAAGAGGAAATGGGGGCCTAAGTATTAACTGCAAGGAACACTAGATTTCATTAAATGGTGGCCTGGATGAATTCGTAATATCACATTGCTCTATTATTTGCAGAGAAGGGCTTGCAATTTGATTTTTTTTCCAGAAATGTTGGCTACTTAGCCCTCCTTTTGACATCAATTTGGTTTATCTTCATATATTTGGAGTGCAATATGCTATATTTGGCCTTTGGACTTCTGAAGTTGAAAAATGTGTGCTCCATTATAACTGCTATGGGTAGTTTGATAGGGTGATGAATATGTTCTTCCATTTTGCTTCTCCTAGATTACTGTGGAACCATGATTATTGAAGGAGAGGAAGCTCCAATTTCCTACACATTGGATGATACCAAACCTGATGGCAACTATCCTGCTATAATGGGGTAAGGCATAATTATGGTGTTGTGGCTGCTATTCACCCTTGACAAGGTAATCACATACTATTAATAAATGTGCCCCAAACTTTGTTAAATTATTTTTTTTTTACCCAATGGCAGTATTCTCTATATCCAGCAGTACAAAAATTGTTATTGCTCCTTTTTTTTTTATAATGCCTTCCAGTGAATAAATATCTAGAAAGGAAGTATCTAGAAATTAATATAACAATTTTTTTTTTTTTTGAGACAGAGTCTCACTCTGTTGCCCGGGCTAGAGTGAGTGCCGTGGCGTCAACTTAGCTCACAGCAACCTCAAACTCCTGGGCTTAAGCGATCCTACTGCCTCAGCCTCCCGAGTAGCTGGGACTACAGGCATGCGCCACCATGCCCGGCTAATTTTTTGTATACATATATTTTAGTTGTCCTGCTAATTTCTTTCTATTTTTAGTAGAGACAGGGTCTCACTCTTGCTCAGGCTGGTCTCGAACTCCTGACCTCGAGCGATCCACCCGCCTCGGCCTCCCAGAGTGCTAGGATTACAGGCGTGAGCCACCGCGCCCGGCCAATATAACAATTTTTAAATTTGTTATATTAATTTTCTGTTGCAGATTTAGTGTTTGGAATAAATATATTTTGGTGAGCCATCTTATGTTGAAAGCATGATATAAAGACCTAACTTTGTGTGTTTAACTAAGAGGGCTTCTTGTGGAGGCTGTGTGGGCATCAACATTATTTATGTGGGATGCTAAGATTTCTGAGTTCCACCGGAGAAGAGCCAAGACCAGCCCAGTCTTCAGCTTGCCAGGGAAGACCAGCACACATCCGGGATATCTTATGGGCCAGAACCTGGCCCAGAAAGGTGGTTGCCCTAAATTAAGATGAGTCCTAAGACATGTATGAGTTTATTTCAGAGAGAGCTAAGTATCATAACAGGGAAACCAAAGCAATTGTAGGGCTAGAAATGGAGACAGAATCTAGAAGTTTGGATGCTAGAGAAACACCAAGGTAGAGATAGAACCAAAGATCAAAGACTGGATAAAATTAGAAAGGCTCAGACATGGCCGTAAGTGGGCATTTGAGACCCAAGGCTTATTCCTATTGGTCACCAGCCAGGTGGAGGGAAGTGAGTCAGCCATAGAATTAGTCTAGGCAGAAATTATGGCCAGTCATCTCTTTTTAGTCCCTTGACTCCTTGAAGCTAGAAGATGCTCTTCAGTGTCAGGAATATAACATGTACAGTAGAACTTTGAACATAAATCAAGCTAGCACATAATTTGTTTCTTCTAGTTGGCTTTTAACATTGTACACTGGGCACATTTGTAGCAATAGAAATGAGGCCAGGATGAAAGCAACCATTAATTTCTCCCCCTTTTCTTGTTTGTTTGTTTTAGATTTATCCTTGCCCACAAAGCCAGAAGGCTGGCACGTCTTACCAAAGAAGAAAGGTAACAAAAGAAGTACTTCTTCTTTCCTTCCTTCCTTTCTTGTCCTCCCTCCCTTCCCTCCTTTTTCCCTTCTTTTCTGCCTACTTACCTGCCTTTCAATTTTACTTAACTTTTTAACTCACAGACTGCTTAATAATATGTGTATTGCCAATGTTCCATGTCTGCTATGTTAATTATAAGGATCTTGTTATATCAAGGCACAGTGCTGATAACTTAAGAACCAAATATTCAAGTTAATATTTATTGAGTTTATTGTATATAAGACACCATCCTAGGAGCTATAGAGAATATGAAAATGGGTAACCCGTGGGCTGAAAATTTACTTGTGGAGGAGATAACCAGGTAGACAAATGACTGTGTTGTAGGGTGGTCTGCAGTACATATTATATGAGTGATGCATAATAATTATAGATTATAGGTACAAAGGGACTAATTTCTCCGAGGTAGCGATTACTTCTGGCATTAGTATCCATCACTGCCAATTATTTATTCCCACACATCATTACTGATAACACATTTACCAACCAAGAGCCCGTGAATTACATTATGAAGCATTCTTTCCCCTTCTGTCACAGTGTTCCTCTGTGACCAGTGCCACCTTTGTGCGTGGCCGGGGCTACGGAGGTCTGCCTGGGCCATTCAGCTAAAAATGTCCCTGCTAGAATATAAGATCCATGAAGGCAGGATGTTTTGTCTGATTGGTTCACTGCTGGTTCTGCAGTGCCTAGAACAAATCTTCTCCCAGTTTGTCTTTTCATTATGCTTATTCATTTTATACTATAATAAAATTTTATCTTTTTTATGTAGTCAAATTTATCCATTTGTAAATCATGGCTTCTGAATGGTCTATTATGCATAGAAAAGACTTTCCTATTCTAAGATAATTTTTTTTAAATCACCCATTTTTCCATTTTATAGTCTCATCTATTATATGTGAATTTTTGATTCTTCTGAAATATTTTTTGGTGTAAGAAGTAATGTAGGACTCCAACTTTATTTCTTTCATGGGAGATCATTTGTCCCAGTGCCATTTTATTGAATAATCTGTCTTCCTCACACTTTTAAAATGTCCATCTTTATGAATTCTAAATTCCCTTATGTATTTGGTTCTATTTCTGAATTTAATTTTATTTCTTTGCTTTGTGTGGCCATTTCTCTGCTTGTGTCAAACTATTTTACTTAGGTAAAAGCAGAGAGAGAGAGAGAGAGAGAGAAGGAAGAGAAGGAGGGAGAGGAAATTAGGTATTTTTATACACTTTTGTTTGTAGAAAGAGCTCCTGGATTTAAAATAATAATAAAAATAAAATAAAAATTCAGGTAATGCATCCCTTTACTTTTTTATGGATTTGTCAACAATTTCACATGATGAATACCTGTGACCTCATAGTTTTAGACATTCAAAATAGAACAAAATGCCCTGTTTTAAAAAATTAAAACAAAATGACAAAGTAGAAGCAATAGCTCATGGAGGGATAGATGCCTCTTTCACTTTTTCTTTTCCTTTCTTCCTTCATTTTCACTTTTATCTATTTTTTTCCCATAGGATGAAGAAACTTTGTGAGCTTTATGCAAAAGTTCTGGGCTCCCAAGAAGCTCTGAAGGTAAAGTTGCTTCCCAACCCTTTTCTGAGAGAGAGAGAGAGAGAGAGAGACAGAGAGAGACATCTGCTTTGTTCTCAAGGGACTAGTAGGGTTAGGTTTCATGCAAATAGGGGCCGAGAGCTAATGTTTTCCCTGATACATTTGAGAGGGGTCCGCACAGGGCTGGTCCGTTTGTAAGTGGTCCCAAGAGTTCCCATGACCCAGCCCTGACTGTGCTAATGGCAGGTTAGGAGCCTTGCAACGTGCTGTGGTTTAGGTGGTACTACCTTGTCCCCAAATTCAGAGCATTCAGCCACTTTGATCCCAGCTCTGTCAAGGGGTAAAAGAGGGGAGCTTCTGCTACCTGTAAGGAAATTCTAGATGCTAACAGCCAGGATAGGGATGAAAAGAGCTTTCTTTTTCTCTGGTGATCTTGTAAAAAGACCAGAGTCTCATTCGTGTGTGTGTGTGTGTGTGTGTGTGTATATATACCTACACTCACCCCACCCCCATTGTCTTGAAGGTAAAAATAGGATGACCTGCCCCCCTCCTGTATGTCTCCTTTTCTGCCTGGGTTTACCCTTGAACATTAGGGATGGAAGGAAGACAGGCTTAGGAGTTTCTTAGATACCTTGGGAGGTAGCCTGAGGAAACCGTGATCTTCATGAATCCAGTAGAACCCCGAGGTGGTTAAAAGCAGGATGGGGGCAGGGTAGGGCGCATTGGGTGACCGGCAGAGGGCCCAAGGTGCTCATAACAAATAGCCATAACCACCTCCCTCATCAACATTCAGAATGATGAATTGGTATTCTCGTGACATTCACTAGGCTGCTGGGTTTTTAATGTTTTCACATGGATTATGTCACCTTTTGAAAGTGAGCATTAAATCCAGTTATCTGTGAAGCATTTGAAGACAAGGAAAACCAATGTACAAACGAGCAGTTAAAGTGTGAGAAAAATCTAATGAGGGGGCTGAGAATGTTTAACTTGCTAAGCCTCTTTAATCCAAATCTCTGCAGTATATGCCAAGATCTAGTTGAATAGCTACATGGCTTAATCCTATTACTCTAACACTTACCTTGCTCAACTTTGGAGTGGCTTGCTTCCTCCTGGTCAAGTTGTTGTGGCTTTTGAATTTGTCTCTTTTGTTCACTAGTTTAAAACAAGATCCCCCACCCACCCCACTGCAGATGGTCTGTACTTGATACAGATGAAACATATGCTCTTGAGGCCTTTTTGGAGTTCTTTCTCAGCAGATTAACTAGACTAATTAATTGATTGGTTTGGAGAGAGACATGATATTAATGAGTAATGTGTTGTGTTTCATTTTTTACTTTCATATACCATTTAGCAAGTTTAAATATAGGCATAGCCTCCGGGCTCGAGGATAGTGATTGAAGTAGCAAAACCAAAAATACAATACATAGACACTAAAAAAATCACTTAACATCTGTTTAAAATTATTAGTTTTTTTGTTTAAAAATGCTGTTCAAGATATTTCACCCTGGTAGATATTCAAACTTTTTTGAAGTTATATTTTGAGAAAATCTCCGGCTAAAGTAGTTTTGTTTTGTTTTGTTTTGTTTTTTCTGAGACAGAGTCTTGTTCTGTTGCTCGGGCTAGAGTGCTGTGGCATCCTCCTAGCTCACAGCAACCTCAAACTCCTGGGCTCAAGCGATCCTCCTGCCTCAGCCTCCAGAGTAGCTGGGACGACAGGCATGCACCACCATGCCCGGCTAATTGTTTTCTACATATATATTTTTAGTTGGCCAGATAATTTCTTTCTCTTTTTAGTAGAGACGGGGTCTCGCTCTTGCTCAGGCTGGTCTCGAACTCCTGAGCTCAAACGATCTGCCCGCCTCGGCCTCCCAAGTGCTAGGATTATAGGCGTGAGCCACCATGCCCGGCCTAGGCTAAAGTAGTTTGTAACTGAAGTTCCCAACAACCTGTGTGATGGTGGTTTGGGAACCTTAATGGGAGAGGAAAGTGGTTTTCATATTTCTAAAAAGGTTGGTCATGTTTCTTTCATTTGAGAAAGTCTCTTTTTCTAAGAAGAATGTGGATGATTAATTCCTGATGATAAAAATGAGTTGGTCCTCTCCTTGTTTGCTCTTGGCATAGAGAGGGCCACTTGCTTTGCTTTTGCTTTGGTATCTATTGTGTGGAAGGAAGAAATTCCTGGGAGCAAAGGAAGGTGAAAGATAAAGTCCAGCTTTTCTTCTGATTGGCTGGAGATTGCAGAGAAGGATGCTCATAGGAGGTGGATGTGGCCCTCAGATGCTGGCGTGTGCAGCGTGGTGACACCACAAAAAACCTGAAGCCACTTAACATACTAGGCAGGGCCTCATACTTTGTAAATGCGATACCTTACAAATGACTATCCAAAGTCAGCTATGTGATCGCAAATTTTTTTTTAAACAAAACAATTTTTCAAAATCTATTTTTAAACAAACATTTTTCTCTTAAAACTTGCTATGTTGATTTTCTCTTTTTAAAGTAATGTGTAATGATAAAGCTTCTGTTTACTGACTTTAATAAAGAGTTTGAGCCTTGCAAAATCTTAGCTAAAGTTTTTCCTGTTCATGGCAGAAACATATTTTTCAGACCAATAGTTGTTTACAAGTGCCACCATCGACAGAGTGCCTACATGCCACAAACATTACTTTGTCCAGCTTTCCTTAATAAAACTCACCTCCACCAAAAACATGAATCTGATCATCCTTTTTCTTTGACAGACATGTTTTTCTGCTTTTTGTTCTGGCCAGCCATTCCAGTAAGCATAAATCTTTTCTGAAACTTTTTTTTTAAACCATTAGGCACTAAAAAGTTCATAATAGGTAAGACCATAGACAATTGCAAGTTATGAATGATACTGAAGACATGAATTAACCAAGTGAGAAAACTTTCTAAAGTTTGAATTTCTTAGAAGTTTATTGCCAAGGACATTTTACCTGCCCAAAGACGTATTTTCAAAAACATCAGGATAATGAGGCTGTATTTCAGAAATATATGGGTTTGCCAATATGAATTCTACTGGACTGTGTTTGATTTATTCTAGACTAGATAGCTTTCTCTGTGTCCCCTTCAAGCTTTTGTCACTCTGCCTTGCAGCCGTTGCATTATGAAGAGAAGAACTGGTGCGAGGAGCAGTACTCTGGGGGCTGCTACACAACCTACTTCCCTCCTGGGATCATGACTCAATATGGAAGGTAGAGTAAAAGTGTGTTAAGCTGTGACTGAAATCCCCTGTACCTGAATCCAGATGCTACATAGGTTCAGGTAGCTTCTCTTCCCTGTTTCTTGTAAAAACTGACAAAAAAAAAAATTTCCAATTTCCTTTGTATCTTGTGAACGAAGTCATTATAATTATGTACCATGATGCTGCCTTTCATTCTTACGTGCTCTGGTGGAGAAGTCTCAGTTGATACAACCAAAGAAAGCTGCAGCATAAGAATAGTGATTTAGATAGTCAGAGGGCTCATTTATATTGTCAGCAGAAGCTTAGAACTCAGTGAAACATCCCAAATGCAACTGGGTAAGTGCCAATGTGGGTACAGCGTTATAAAAGCAAAATGAGTTCTAGACTGGGTGTGAAGGGACTTGGGTTCCAGTCCCAATTCTACCAATAACCAACTTTGTCATCATGGACAGGTCATGGAACCTCACTTGCCTTAGCAGGTGGCTGAGAAAGCACAAGATGGTGTACAGTGAGCAATAATCAGTATGTTAGTGAGAGTATGAGTTATTTTTTAACATCCTTATCAAGATATAATTCACATACCGTATAATTCACCCATTGAAAGTACACAGTTCAATGGCTTTTAGTATTCACAGCATTGTGCATCCAGGTATGACTCATTGATGTTTAGCTAATTGTATTTGATGACAATAACAAGGTACAAATTAATGATATAGCAGTAATTTTTATGAATATTATAGTATTACTAAACCAAGCAATAATTTAATGTTACGAGTTCAATCTAAATAGAATAGGAAAAGTAAAATAGTGAGCGAAAGTGTGTTGAGAGTATGCAACAAAGAGAGGGTGTGAGTAAATAGAAACAGCTAATCAATCTGTCCATGGAAACTGGTGATATAAAGATTAAAACCTGCTTATCAGAAGATACATAATGACTTTGGTTAGCACTTTCCTTATCTTCCCAAAAATGGCAGAATATTATCCAAGAGAACATTCTGGGGTCAAAGGCACTACCTGGTAAGCCACTGAGTCATGAAGTTAATTTTCAGATATACTGAGTGTAGACTATGTCAGTAGTATTTGTTTCATTTAGCTTTTATTGGCTAAGTGCCAACCATTTGCCAAGCACTTCACTAGAAACTCCAGTACCAAGGGCATTCCTCCCTGCTGAGAAGGAGCTGACAGTGTGGAGGGCCAGAGTGGGGATGGGCAGAGGACACAACGTCAAAAATTGACTTGAATGTACTGAAGGAAGTGCTCTAATAGAGGGTGATAGAAATACCATGGAGACATGGAGGGACCTAGAGAGGGAGGGACCTAGCCTTACCTAGAGACACTGAAAAGGCTTCATAATGCACCTGAGGGTTGTAGGAGGCAGAGACAGGCTACTGGGGGATGTAGTCTAGGCAGATGAAATAGTATGAGCAAATACTTGGAATCCTACAAGCTCCTGGAAGGTCTGGGGGAAAAACCCTACATGGATTGGCTATGTGTGATATTAAGAACAGATGGAGAATCAGACCAGAAAAGTTAGAAAGGATCCCTTACCTCATATATTGATCTTTCAACAGAGAATGGCCATCATAGCATTGCTTTCTTTTTGGCTTTGTCTTAAATAAAGTGTGATGTGATTAGATTTCTAACCACAGAGTGGCAGGTTTTATGCTCAATCCCATAAAAAGTGTCAGGAAAATGTCTTTTGGGGTGGAGAGCAAAAGTGACACTCACCTGCACTGGTCTGATTCTGACCACATGAGAGAAGCAAGATAAAGCCCATCCTATCAGGAATTGGTAGTGAAATGGTAATGTCCTCTTTCATCTTTATTCCTTCCCAAGGACATATGTCAGGTTTCATATCACTGTCTTCAATTTGTAGGGTAGAAACTAAGGCAGAGCATAGCTTAGTGACATAACCCCCAGCCTGAACAGAGACTGCCTGACCACAGGGCCTCCCTTGACCCTTCAGGGCTGTGACATTTGGGCTACTGTAGGGAGTTTCATTGTTGGGGCCCTGGAAGTACACAGTAAATATTTTGCTTCCAGAAGGAAGAGAAAGGACAGAATTAGTAGTACAACTTTAGTAAAGAACTAAATACACATTTCTTAAGGGATTTTTCTTCTGGATAAAGTGAAGAACTGATTGCAGCGATTATGCATAAGCCACATAAGCCACAAGAAATATACTTGGAGCTCTCCTTTATGATATCCTATATCCTTTGTGAATATATACTGTCTGTTCACTCACCTACAAAAGAAGGGGAGGGGATTTTTCTTATCTAGCTGTTGGACCTTTTTTTTTCACCTATAGATAGACAATTTCCACAAGTGGAGGGAAGATGACAAGTGAAGGGAAACTATTTCTTTGTCTGTTAAAATTAATTCTTGGTTTTTACATTTCTACATTCTGATTATTAGCACGATTAGTTCTCTAAGCCTTTGTCCTCTATTCTAATATTTCACTCTAGGGTTTGGCCAGAACTCCCAGAGATCTCTAACTGGAGTTAGTTTCCTCTGTGAAAAATGGAAAAAGTAAATTCAGCTTCTTTTGCAGGGGACCCCTTCCTCAATTCCCTTAGGCTCTTGATAATTCCAGATTTATTCCATGTATCTCTATCAGTATACTCATGTAGATGCTTCTTGACATACAATGGGGTTACATCCCAATGAACCCATCATAAGTTAAAAATATTGTAAATCAAAAATGAACTTAATACACCTAACCTATCAGACATCATATCTTAGCCTAGCCTAGCCTACCTTAAATGTGCTTAAAAACACTTACATTGGCCTACAGTTGGGCAAAATCATCTAACGCAAAGCCTGCTTTATAATAAAGTGTTAAATATCTCATGTAATTTATTGAATACTGTACTGAAAGTGAAAAACAGAATTGTTGTATGGGTATTCTAATTTTGGTTTCTACTGAATGTGAGTCGCTTTTGTACCAAGGTAAAGTCGAAAAATCGTAAGTCAGTGACTGTTTTCTATAATATCTTTTCTTCTCCTTTTTTTTCTTGATGACTGCAATCATGGCAGGCAAAGGAAAAGCCATTAATTCAGGCCAGCCTGAAAAGGCCCAGAAGTGTATAGTGTCGACTAAGATGGAGCACGGGTGTTAGCTGTTGATATCCCTTATCTGATACAGTGGAAACCTGAGATAGGATAAATAATGGCACATTGACAGTGTTTTCCTTATGGTATTTTTGTCAGAGTAACAACAAACTGCTCCTCTTACGGGCCAAGTGTGTGACACTTCTGTCCCTTGCATAGCATGTGGGCACTCTACTAGCTAATGATGATCATACACCAGACAAAACATTTAGGATAAAAACAGAGACCGATATCTGGTAGACCTGGTTCAAATCCTGGCTGTGCTATTTTCTAGCAGTGTGGCTCTTGGCAAATCACTCACTGTACATTTCTCTGTGCCTCAGTTTCTTCGTGTGTAAACTGAGAAAACGATGATAATAGTTATGTCATAGAGTTCTTAAAAAGACTGAAGAAATAATTCAGTAGAGAGAGGAAGTATAACTAGGTGGTTAAGCCTGTGAGTTCTAGAGTCAGATTACCTGGGTTCAAATATCAGCTCTGCACTTCCTGTCTGTGACCTAGAGCAAATTACTTTGTCTTTGTTGCTGGTTAGGTTCCAGGAAGTAGACTCTGAAACAATGATTAGCAGACAGGATATATATTACAGTGTGCCCTTGGGACTGACACCTGTGGAAGGAACAGGAAGGAAGCAGGAGTGGGCGGAGGGAGAAGTTGGGCTACGATGCAGTTTCAGTGAAGACCTCAGCTGACCCCGCAGGGAGCTCTGGAACTAGAATGGCCCTTCAGAGTGGTCTCAAGTTGGGGCTTGGAACTCAGGTCTTTATAGCCCATGATGATTAGTCACTGCATGCAATTGCTGCTGGGAACAGGCATGTCCTAGGGTGAGGTAGCTTTCTTCAGTGGTGGCAATCTCCAAAGAGGGTGGACATCGGAAGGCCATCTTCCAGCAGCACTCTTAGAAGCTGGGAATAAGTCTTCTATTCTTGAAGAGGATCTGGGTGGTGCAGCACAATGTCTACCACAGTCTACCTCCATATTCTCACCAGGAAAATGGGAATAATAATAGTACTGACCTCATAAAGCTGTGGTGAGGATTAATGTATTTAGAAGAGTACTTGACACTCAACAAATGTTAACTGTCATAACTTAAGGCAGTAAAACTCAACGTGGGTAGGGACAAGTATGCGATGAATGGTAGTTATGGAGCCATATTCAGACTCACAGATTTGTTAGATGCTACTGATGGAAAAGGTTGTAGAAATCAGTGAATGATCTCCTTTAAGAGATGGGGAAGCCAGAGCTCAGTGAGAGGAAGTGATTTGCCAAGTTCATTTGTGGAATAACCAGGCAGGGAATTGGCAGAACATGTCACCTTGCCCAGAACTGGTAAGCTGTAAAGGGAGCCATACATAACCATACATAACTGGCCTCCTATAGTCCCTCATTTCATGTAGATGAAGCAAATACATATTTTACCTCCATTGATGGCAGGGTTTTTTTTTACCTGTAAGCTCATGGTGCAACAGTGGACTTTGGTTTTTACTCCATTTTTGTCTGTGTCAGGGATCATGCAAGAGCTGGAGGGACCTAATGAGCATTATTCCAAAATTGCCAAGGTCCTCCTTGATATTTAGAAGCTGAGGAAACTGACCAGCCTTGGTCTTTGTGGGAAAGCTCTTCTCTGGCTCTGAGACTGACCACTTTTACCTCTTTGCTTTTGTTTCAAGGGTACTACGCCAACCAGTGGGCAGGATTTATTTCGCAGGCACTGAGACTGCCACACACTGGAGTGGCTACATGGAAGGCGCTGTGGAGGCCGGGGAGAGAGCGGCCCGAGAGGTAGGGCTTGGGGTCACAGGCTGTGGGGAAAGAGGCAGCTGATGGGGTTGACATGCAGATCAAAGATGTCTGAGATCCCAGAGACCAACTCCTCAGTAACCCCCATCTGGAGACCCATGAAACGCCATTTTAACAGCAGTCTCAGGTGAACACCTTCCCCCAAAAGTAATAATGAAAATATCTAACATGTCACCCAAGGTAAAAAGAGCCCATGGAGCAAAAAATCACCATGGGTATACTTGAGAGTTATCTATGTCCTATATTATAGAACCAAACATGTTTCTGTTAGGACTCAGAATTTATTCATTCGTTCATTCATTCATTTCACAGGAAAGATTTCCTGAGAATTCCTCTGATCTCATCCCTGTTAAGGCATGTTCACAACTATTAAAATTTATAGTCAGCCTGTGGTTGGGACCTCTTACACCATATGTGAAAGACCTTTTGGAGCTTTTTAAAGGTTGAGTGGACTGCTCTGGCCTTTATGTTGGTGTTTTTCATGGATACCCCAAGGTAAAGAGATAGTCACTGAGTCCTTTATTTAAAGAGCAGAGTAGGAGAAAGATGGTGTCAATTCTGTTATTTGCCAAGATACTCTTTCATTTCAGGTCCTGCATGCCATGGGGAAGATTCCAGAGGATGAAATCTGGCAGTCAGAACCAGAGTCTGTGGTAGGCTATATTTTATTTCATTTCATGAATTTAGATCTCTTCCCTCTAAAAACAATTATTTGCAAGAACAGCACATCTGTATATATTCACATACCTTACCCTAAGTGATTCAATCTATGAATGTTTAAATAGGTATCATAGTTTAGGGGAGAGGTGAGAGATTTAGACAAACTCTGAAAACTTTGTAGCAGCCACATCCATTGCAGCTTATTAGGAAAAAATACTTTTTGATGGAGAGGGAGACATTTCTCAGAGAGTTCTAGACATATTAAGAACTCAGTAAATGCCTGTTAAATAAATATCTAACCTGGTGATTCTCAACAGGAGGTAGGGAAGGAAAGGAAAGTGTGTTAGCATCCCCTGTCCAAGGCAAAGGGTCAGAATGAAAGGGAGCATAGTTAGACTAAAAATTCATTTTTAATATACTTATCATTTTGTAATAAAACCCCAGGAAGTTTTCTTGGCTGGAAGGAAAGATACCTAGAGGATAGAGTGAAAACACATTGTAGAGGGCAAGGTCAAAAAGGTCAAAGTTATTCCTTTGTCCTTTTAAATGTGAAGTCAAAGAGAGTAGACTTAGCCACTCCAAAATCATTCTCTCAGTGCCTCCACTAAAGGTGGGATTGTGGGCTACAGGGGCCATCAATTCACTCACTCAACAAACATTTATGACACATGGGTTGTGCGTTAGCCATTGTGGTAAAGGAACAGCCGCACTTTCGTGGAGCTCCACATCTGGTGGAGAATGCAGATGTAACCAAAAAGTACAAGTACGATGAAGAAGACATGCTGATAGAAAATGTAAAAAGAGGGGGCCAGCCTAGGCTGGGGACTCAGGAAAGGCTCCCTAAGGAATTGAAGTAAAGGACGCAGTGGGGAAGAGGTAATGAGCATTATGAGCAGAGGGAATGTCATGGTTAATGGCCTAGAGATTGGCAAGAGTGGGTCATGGTCAGAGAGCTGGAGGAAATACAGACTTTCTGGAATGAAGTGCACAAGCCCTGTACTAATGCCAACTGTTCTCTGAACCCAGGATGTCCCTGCGCAACCCATCACTACGACCTTCTTGGAGAGACATTTGCCCTCCGTGCCAGGCCTGCTGAAGTTCATTGGATTGACCACCATCTTTTCAGCAGTGGCTCTGGGCTTCCTGGCGCACAAAAGGGGGCTGTTTGTGCGAGTCTAGAGAGAGGGTGTCTGTAACCACACCCTCTCCTTATTGTATTTGGTGTGTGGGTTTAGGGAAGGGGTTCCACGAAGACATAAAGAATGTGCAGTAAGTAAGGTGGGCAGCACGAAGATAAGTCTGATTCTGACTGCAGGAAGCACATTCTCTTTTTCGCCACTGTGGCCCGAGGTTAGGGTCCCTTACTTGGCTTAGCACTCTGTTTCACTAATTTCTAAGTTTATTGGCCTCACAATCTTTAGAATAGTTAAATAGGCTTAAGTTCCTTGCTGTCCTACAACACACCTTGCCCATGCACAAGCAGCTAGTTTTTTCCTACCTCTGTGGCTTTGTGCTTGTACTTTCACTTTCCTGTAATATCCTCACCTCCCCCAGTTTTCTGCATTAGTTTTTAGAATCCTGTTTTGTTATAGCTGGAAGACCTTAGAGACCATCTAGTCTTCACCTTCTGGTTTAGAGTTGAGCAAACTGAAGTTTACAGAGGTGGAGCTTAATTGCTCAAGGGCTATAATAAGCCACTGGTATCTTGGGGACTAGAACACAGGTCCAATGCTTTTCTACCTCCCAGTATGTATTCCCCAATTGCCCTCCTCCACTCCCTGTTATAGTAGATGATAGTGTCCCCTTGTGTGGGTTTACTCTGTGCTGAGCTGTCTTGCACTACTCAAATGCTACTCAGTAAATATCCTTGAGTCTTACTGTCTTGTGCAGTGTGTGTCCAGTTGATTTGAATTTTTTGAGGGTAAGAATCTTATCTTTTTTTTCCTTTGGTATCTTCCATTATGTCCCAATACGAAGGTCAGTACACATTTGGGTAATTAAAAATAAAAGTTGCTTGAGTGGATGTCTGCTGTCCTTTCTTTTTGGGTAATGACTTTCAAGCTTTCAAGAGATCAAACCAAGATCCACTATTAGGCATATAATTGTGGCTTTAAAGCATTTAGTCAAAATTTCCTAGAAGCCTGGATGATGTGCGCATTTTGATCGCATGATCCATCATGAGTGGCATATTGTGGGCACTTGGTGATTTATAATGGACATGGTAAGGATGATAAAAGATTCAGTTCCTTGCTTTTACCCTCCCCCCCAAAAAAAACTCCTGTCAAAATAATTGCCTTATTAATAAGCAAGATGCTTAAACTATTAAGATAATTATAATATTTCAGTTAACCTTTCATATTCCTTATCAGTGCAAAGCTTTTTACTGAGTGCACTCATTAATTTAACACTACAGTTTCACAGTCCATTGAATCCTAGTTGAAGTACTTTTTAAATGAAATAATCATTTCAGTGCATTCATACCTCTTGACTCCCAGGTCAGTTTTTATCGAGTTGTATTTTAAGTCCATAAATGGCCATTCTCACGCTCTCCTTTAGAAAATGAAGCTTGTTAATCTTAGCACATGTGAAATTTAAGAAATCCCTCAGGATGAATTAATAATACATAGTTTCTGATTTTACAGTGTTATTTACATGCGTGAATTTATAGGAAATTCAGAGACTGTCTTTTGTGCTGCTGTAACAAAATACCACAGAGTGGGCAATTTATAATGAACAGAAATTTATTTGCTCATGATTCTGGATACTAGGAAGTCCAAGATCAAGGCACTGGCATCTGGTGAAGGCTTTCTTGCTGTGTCATACCATAGCAAAAGGCATTGCACGGGTGATAAAGCAACAGGAGATGAAACTCAGCCTTTTATCAGGAATCCACTCGATAATGGCATTAATCCACTCATGGAGGCAGTACCCTCATGAGCCAAATACCTCCCATGAACCCACTAAGAATTTCTTTGTACATATATGTATATATATATATATTTTTTTTTAGACAAGAGTCTCACCCTGTTGCCCAGGCTAGAGTGCAGTGGTGTCAATCATAGCTCACTGCAACCTCCAACTCCTGGGCTCAAGGTATCCTCCTGCCTCAGCCTCCCGAGTAGCTGGGACTACAGGCGTACACCACCACACTTGGCTAATTTTTTCTATTTTTTGTAGACATGGGGTCTCGCTCTTGCTCAGGCTAGTCTCCAACTCCTGACCTCAAGTGATCCTCCCGCCTCAGCCTCCCAGAGTGCCAGGATTACAGGTGTGAGCCATCGCGCCTGACCATTTTGTTTTTTGAATCTGTCTAAAAATGCAATGTACTTGGCATAGGGTGTCTTCTTGAGCATGCTCCTCTCCAAAAAATCCTCCCCAAAAGTCTATTAAGAAAGAGTCAAGGAATTGCCTTCTCCAGGAATCTCCCAGACCACTCATCGTCCAGCTGAATGAGGTAGGCTTTTTCTTTTCTCTTACAATGCCACAGGCATAGACCTCTTGTCCTGGGCTTACCACATGATATTGCAACTGTGTCATCTTGTTAAATTACATGATTTGACTGAGGTGCCAAGTTACATTAAATATCAGTTACCAAGGCGAGTCCTGAGGTAGACAAAAATAGAAAACTTCAAAGAAAGACCTAAAAACCAGCTTTTTTTTTTTCTGTTGAAACCTCTCACCAATTTTGATATATAAAAAGACTAGGGAGGGGTTTTTGAAGGGACAGATTTGTGAAGAAGTCTCTTCAGAGAGAGCAGCCATGCTCCGAGTCCAACACACCCCAAAGGGGAGGGACGGGGGCTACCTTCTTGTTCCAAGTCTAGTGAGAGGAGCTTCAGGAAGACTCCTTTGAGAGTTTGACATAGCCCTGAAGAATCTGTAGCCTTGTATCCTGCTCAAAATAGTTTTGAACAGAGAGGGAGGAGCTGCCAGAGACTGCTGGAAAACAAGCTGAACAGGGATTAAAATTGGCTAACAAAAGGGGAGGTACTGCCTGTGTTGCGGTAGTCAAGGTCAGGGCCAGAGTGAGAGTGTCTGGAAAAAAATAAAATCTCCAAAAGTTTTCCCACAAGAAAGAGTTCTCATAACAGCCAGACCTGGATCATATAACACTATCTTATAAGAGGACCAGTCAAGTAGGGATGTTCAATAAACCCCTCCCCCTCCTCCCTTTCCACACCCAACTGGTAAAGTCCCAGAATTCACGGTTGGCAAGTTAAGCAAGGAGTACAGAAGGAAAGGAAAAGTTTACCATATGCCCCTGCAAAATGGCACAACCACCCCTGACACTGGTCCTAACTGGAAGATGGGAAAAGATTGATCTTTAAATCAAGTTCAGAGATTTGATTATTCCACAGTATTGGACATCCAAATTGCTGAATGAGACTGTGGTTTGTGACTTAAAAAAAACATAGGATTGTCTCTTATTTAAGGGTGATTGGTAGAGTCATAGACCTGCCAGGGTTTCAAACATAAGAAGGGGAAAACCATGAACCATGGAAGACAAAAATATAAACTTGTGATTTCTGTACATCCCATTCAATGAACTGGTGTTATTATCATCTTTTCTTGAGAGCAGAGACTATTTTCTATTCATCTGTTCATCCTCTGTATCTCCTATGGTGCCTAAGCCATCATAGTGTCTCTAAAAAATAAGTTAATGGTTTCCTTTTATTTTCCTTTGAATTCTGGATAAACAATCCTGTTATATCTACTCAACAAACAGAATGTTTCTGTGCTCTTTTGCAGAGAGCTAATTTTAATTTTTCCTCATTTTGAAAGTATCATTGTCTACTTGACTGTATTTTAGTCGAGACAACACTAATAACTGGTTGGATACAGTTTCTTTCTTGAGTAGATTGATGGCCTTAAAGCTATGTTTCTCAACTGGGTGCATATCAGAATGACTGGCGGGGGCTTTGGAAAGACCCCTGTGCCTACACACATAGAGAGTTTAATATAGCAGGTTAGTAGGGGGTGAGCGTCTTCACAGACCTTGTTTGTGAAGATCTTAACCAAGGGCTAAGAATCACTGGTTTGAAGATACAATCAGTGCTGGGCATTGTGGCTCATGCCTATAATCCCAGCTCTTTGAGAGACCAAGGTAGGAGGGTGATTTGAGGCCAGGAGTTTAAGACCAGCCTGGGAAACATAGCAAGAACCCATCTCTACAAAAAATAAAATAATAAGGCTTGGAGATCTGGCATTGAGCCTTTCTCACAGGACTACTGCTTTACCTCCATCTTCTTTCAGCTATCCAGCTATATTAAGGTGAAGAGAAAATGCTTACAAAATACTTGGAAAAAAGGAAACACTGTTGCTCCTTCAAAGTTAAACATTAATTCAACAAGCTAAAGAATGAGACATGTTTCCTGGATCATAGGAACTATTTGATTAAAGAAAGAATATCTTGATTGGAAGGCATGATTGTCTTTGACTAGGTAGCCCCCAAAAGGCAGAGTATCAAACAAGGGCTTTTATGCAAACCATTCACTCTGGGAAATGATCTCAGGGAGCAGAAGCGGAACTGGGGAGCGTGAAACAGGGGAAGAGGTAGAACCAATTCAGTTCTGTGTTATTGAGCTGGTCACTCACTGCTGTGGGTTATAAGGGTTCAGTTCTGCTGGGGACCCTTTCAGGAACTGTGCAGAATATACCTCAGAATAGATCACCTGAAGGACCAAAGAGGGGAGTATTTATTCCTCATTGGCCAAAGTGTTCCCTGGAATGTTAACTTCCTTGACCTTCCAGGTTTGCCCATGTATTGGAATGGCCAATGAGGAAGGTGCTGGTGTCAGCTTTTGCACATCTGGTTGCTGTGTCAATGTCTGGAGTGAAAATATGGGCTGAAAGGATGCAGTGGTGCCCAAGATTTGTCATATATAGAAGCCAATATACAACTTAAAAGAGTTCTGTTGAGAAAAGCACAATATGGCACTTTTCTTTTTCCCTTGTCCAGGGGCGAGAGATGTTGAATCTTAAGAAAACAATCTGTTTCTGTTATATCTCATAGATATTTTAGTTATAAGGAGAACATCCCAACTTGGGATCTTCAAGGCTACACAACTGGTGTAAATCTCAAATGGGATAAATCCCCTCTATTGGTAAGGTCTCATGATGGAAAGGTGTCTATGAAATACTGAGTGCTTGCCATGCCTGGGGTTCCCTTTTTAAAAATGGGTCAGATGTGGATATTTGCAGAAAGGTCACCTAATTTTTTGATCCTACTACCCTGGCCACAACCAACTGGACTAGGGTTGAATCCTGAGTCAAAACCCTCTGTGAGTAGCTGGTGGTCCATGAGTGGGCCTGGCTGAAAGCCTTTCTATGACAGTGGTGAAGACAAAGTGGACACAAAGAAATAGCAGGCTAAGTCACAGGAGTGGGGGCATAATGCCCAAATCTGAGAGGGTGACAGTAGGGTGGTTGCTGTGTCACTTGACCTACTGAGGCATCTCAATAGCAATGACTAATGCGGCAGTATACCATGACACTTGACTGAACCATGGTGGGGCTGATCTCCCCTACTTCCTCTAGTTTTTCTATGGAAAAAAAGTGTATTTAACTAACAGAGACATCTTTCCTATGCTAACATTCACCTGCCCTCCAATATGCTTCCTTTCAAACTTCAACTCTGCTTGTCCCCAGTTACCTAGTCCTCTGTCACTGCATACCTGTTAGGTTCTTGTCTTCTGGCCAATTTGTTAGGATCCCTTTGCTTCCTTATTAGTCTTGGCTCCAAATTAAGAAACATAAGTCCTATATGAAAGCAAGGATAGTTTTCTCACTCACTCCTCATTTCAATAATGGAGTAAATGTTGTAACTAAATAGAATAATCTAGAATATTCTAGACTCCACGGGAATGTATAGATGACTTGATGAAATATGTTGGTGGGGTTTTATTGTTGTTTGTTTTCTGTTAATTTGTTTAAGTGCTGAGGAAGACTCATCTGAGTTGAAGATTCTCTTGGCAAGTGATCTTGATGACATTCAACCTGGGAATACCAAAAGCCAAGCTCCTGTATTGTAAATAACTGATGTAATTAGATCCTGCACTTCTCCTGGGCTGTTACTTTCTGATGTAATTCCTCTTGTCATTTCTGCTGAGACCACATGATGAGTCACTGACAAGTCATATACCACTCCAGCAGAATGACATTTCAGCCTCTGGCCTCCAACTCCGATCACTTTGACCTCCTCTTTTACCTTTCTTTACATCTCTAATCCCTAACCATTTCTTCCTTAAGCATTCTGACTCAGTTTATTCTCCTTGAAATTCCATTTCCCCGCTAGGCAAAATGCTGAATGGCACTGAGGTTTTGTTCTTGAGTTTGACATATCTGACTGTCTTACCTCTAGGCCATTTCAGTGCATTATATTTTCCCCCCTAGCCTGCTGTCAAAACCTTTTTAATACCAGAATATTCCCTGCATTATAGAAAATCAGTGAGAAAGTCCAAGAGTTGTGTGGGGGTCGTGGGCAAAAGACCATGAGCTGTTTCAGAAGAGAATGATGGCTGGTTTGGGTCATAAGTCCCTCAACCTCATGACCCATCGCTTTTCTCTGGCCTCTTCTTCCCCCAGTGCTGTCAAATGCTCAGGCCCCTAGTCTATTGGTCAAGGCTGGCTTTAAATAAATATTAATTCCAATTAAGAAAGACAGTCCTATGTGAAAGCAAGGATAGTCTTCTCACTCACTGCTCATTTCAATAATGGAGTAAACTTTGTAATCAAATAGAATAATCTAGAATGTTCTGGACTCTAGGGGAATGTATGCCCTAGAGTGCTGCCAAATGCTCAGGCCCCTACTCTACTGGTCAAGGCTGACTTTAAATAAATATTAATTCATTCTGGAGCCCAAAGTTCACTGGGGCTATTGGCCCTTTGGACTATGCATCCCAATATTTTGCAAACACTCCAAAGACAAGATTAACATCTTCTCTGAAAGCTACTTGTTAAATGCTAAAACCAGGACATAAATTATGTGTCCTTAATTATTATAAGAGCCTCCCTGCCAATTTCCTGCATGCCCCACCATGCATACTGAACCTTCCTTTCTTTAGGTGCCTAATGCCATAGGCACTGCTTGAGTAAAGGACAATGTAGGCAATGAAACCTACCATAGAAAGGAGCAATTCAAGAGCAGGGTTCACAGAGGGGGACTTAAGTCTTACAGGCTCATCTCATTGGCAATGACCATATCTTTTCAGCCACACGTTAGGACACAATGTTGGGTATTAGATTTACTCAATATCCATCCTTCCACCTCCTTCCTAATAGAATCTTGATTTGTTCAGCTATTCACATACTACTATGCTTCAGAGAAGGTAGGCTGGCCATATTCTCAGTCCCAAGAGGTGGGTACTGGTTAGTCTAAGGCAATCATGGTGGGCCTGTTTGCTTTGTCAATGGTTGACTTAAGCCTGGGTATGTTATGCAATTCTGGCCAGAAGGAGAAGTCTTCTTTGGGGGTGGGCTGGAGTTTTTGAGTAAGGGTTCTTCACTGTTAAAAACAGACACATGAAATAAAGAAGTCCCATCTCGTCCTTCCTCTGGATGTTACAAGTGTCTGGATGTGACATTTGTAATTGCTGCAGCCATCTAACTTACAGGCCCAGGATAAGGTCTGTACACAGAGAAGTTCAAGGCCAAAAAGTCACAAGGAAACCAAACTGCAGCCCTGACACGCCCTGCTCACAGCCTACCCTATCTCAGGAAGTCTGGTCATATGAGAAATAAATTCAACCATTTTGAATACAGGTTTTCTGTTAGAGTCCAGAGAATTCTAAAAGATCTACCTTGCTTGGCAAAATTTTTAGACTGTCTTTGGATAATAATCATGCTTAGTATTAATTATATTATTAAAACAACAGCTACCTTTCATTAAATCTATATATATATATATATATATAGTTTTGAGACAGATTCTCACTCCGTCTCTTTGGGTAGAGCACTGTGGCATCAGCCTAGCTCAGAGCAACCTCAAACTCCTGGGCTTAAGCAATCCTACTACCTCAGCCTCCCGAGTAGCTGGGACTACAGGCATGCGCCACCATGCCCGGCTAACTTTTTCTATATATTTTTAGTTGTCCGTTTAATTTCTTTCTATTTTTTAGTAGAGACGGGGTCTCACTCTTGCTCAGGCTGGTCTCGAACTCCTGACCTCTAGCGATCCAACCACCTCGGCCTCCCAGAGTGCTAGGATTACAGGCATGAGCCACCGCGCCAGGGCTAAATATATATTATTTACAAGATACTGTACGTCATCTCATTTTATCCTGACATTACCCCCATCAGCTCTATTTCACAGATGAGGAGTCTGAGTCTCAGAGACAAAGCCAAGGTCACATAATCAGTAAGAGTTGGAGATGGGCTTCAAACCCAGATGAGAGTTTCTCTAAATCTGTGAGAAGTGTTCTCTTTACTGTCTCTACTCCCAGGGCCAGCCTTATAAGATCACTTATCCAGACTACCTAGGACCTGATCTTTTTGAATTACTGCTCCCTCCAAAGTTTAGATATTTTATTTTCAAAAGAGATTTTTATTGCTGTTACCACTCAGTCTAGCCCTAACCTCCTCTCGATAGCGTCTTTTGCCTAGTCCGTTGTATGGATTAAAGAGTGATAGCCATTCAACAATAACTCAACAAATATATATTGAATGCCCCCTTTATTCTAGGTATTTTTCTGGATGGTTGGAATATAGTTGTGAACCAAACTGAGAAACTCTCTTCCATCATGGAACTTAAATTCTAATGGGTAGACAGTAAATAAATAAATATATAGTATAATATATACTGTAAGGCAGAGAGAAGTGTTATCAAGAAAAACTAAGCAAGGCAAGGAGATAACGAATGACGTGGTGCTAGGGGATGGCTGTAGTGGATTGGGTGGTCAGTTTAGGCCTTACTGAGAAAGGGACTTTTACTAAACTGAGACCTAAATAAAGTAAGGGAATGAATCATGATGGTACTTGGGGTTGGGGAAGGGGAGAGCATTCCAGGCAGAAGAAACAGCAGTACAAGGCCAGAGGTGAGAGTATGATTGGAATGTTAAAGGAGTAACAAACGGGCCACTGCGGCAGGAGCAACAGTAACAGAAAATTAGTGGTAGAAAATGAGGTTGGAAAGTTAGAGGCCAGATCATGTAGGAAGTCTTAGGCCATATAGTAAAGGCTTTGGTTTTTTTTTTTCTTTTTTTTTTTTGAGACAGAGTCTCACTCTGTTGCCCAGGCTAGAGTGAGTGCCGTGGCGTCAGCCTAGCTCACAGCAACCTCAAACTCCTGAGCTCAAGCGATCCTCCTGTCTCAGCCTCCCGAGTAGCTGGGACTACAGGCATGCGCCACCATGCCCGGCTAATTTTTTCTATATATATTTTTAGCTGTCCATATAATTTCTTTCTATTTTTAGTAGAGATGGGGTCTCGCTCTTGCTCAGGCTGGTCTCGAACTCCTGAGCTCAAACGATCCGCCCACCTCGGCCTCCCAGAGTGCTAGGATTACAGGCGTGAGCCACCGCGCCCGGCCTTGGTTTTTATTTTAAGTGTGAAGACAATTCACTGGAGGGTTTCTGGTAGGGGAGTAGACAGTCTGGAAAACATTTGTAAGAATTAGTCTGTCGTGGACACTGTAGTGCATTACCCAAATTGTCCTTTTGGAAATGATACACTCATTCACCCAGCTGCTAGAAGTTGGGAGGCTGACAGCTTACAGCTGTGTCTCTTTCCATGGGCTGAAGGAAGCCCCTTGGCCCAAAGACATGCCCCTTCCTGGGGGTAGCCCACATCAAATGACTGGGCAATGAAGGTGTACAAAGGACTATGCCAGCTCCAGAGCTCCCCATGGGAGCAGTTAAAGCCTTTATTGCAATTGTTTCCTAGTTCCACTTCACCCTCTGTCCAATTTTCCTTCCCTCACTCCTTCACAGGTGTTGATCCCAAGGGTCCCCTTCAATAAACTTCCGGCATGCCAATCTCCATCTCAGAGTCTGATTCCTGAGGAATCCAGCCTGTGACACACTTTGAGATATGGAGAGTAGGCTGTTGTGTGTAAGAGTGAAAGCAGTAGGCCAGGCGCGGTGGCTCACGCCTGTAATCCTAGCATTTGGAAGGCCGAGGCGGGCGGATCGCTTGAGCTCAGGAGTTCGAAACCAGCCTGAGCAAGAGCGAGACCTCGTCTCTACTAAAAAATAGAAAGAAATTATATGGACAACTAAAAATATATAGAAAAAATCAGCCGGGCATGGTGGCACATGCCTGTAGTCCCAGCTACTCGGGAGGCTGAGGCAGGAGGATCGCTTGAGCCCAGGAGTTTGAGGTTGCTGTGAGCTAGGCTGACGCTATGGCACTCTAGCCAGGGTGACAGAGCGGGACTCTGCCTCAAAAAAAAAAAAAAAAAAAAAGAGTGAAAGCAGTAGATTAGTCAGGAAGCCCGGGCTGTTAGTTATCCAGACCAGGGAGACTCTGGTGGCTCAGTGTAGTATAATAGACTAGAGATATCTATGAAGATCCAAGTGGAGATGTCAGATAGGCTGTTGATTATATGCGTTGGAGTTCAGGGAAGAGGTTGGGGCTGGTGATATATCACAATTTTGGAAGCTGTGGGATTGACTGTAAATAGAGAAAGGTTTGAGAACGAGTCCTGAGACACCCAAACATTAGATGTGAAATGTTCTGTATATATTTGTTCAATTACAAACAGTTGTGATCCCCAAAAGAACTCTATATCTAAAAGCTATCACAACTTGTGTACTCAGGCTGTAGTGATTTCACTGTAATCTTTCAGGATAATCTTCATTATTACAGCTTTTCAGTGATTATAATAACATGATGTTAAAAAGTAAGTAATTATTGTAAAAAATCTTTGCAAAACATTTCTGTGATGTATTTCTGGTGTTTGGACACCTGGTTAAACAATCTGCTGCTGTAGTTATGTATTTGCTTATTGTCAGCTACTTCCCAGAGGATTTGAGACAACAGGCAGCAATACCTGTAAATATAAAGTTAACAAAACAAAACAAAAGGAGATGGTGAGCAGTATGTGAATGAGAAAGTAGACAATGAGGCAGGCACAGGGAAGACCAACCGCTGTTTGGGTAGGGAATCTGAAGAAGTCCAGCAAGACCCCATTGACCAAGGCCTAAAAATTTTTCTGTTCCATTTTGTCACACTGTCTGAAACATTACATCAGAAAGCCTCTTGGATTAGGCTCTGTCAAAATGCACATTCAGCTCACCAGATGGATTTCTGGCATGTCTTACTTTAGCGTGAATGAGCTTCATCAAATTATGGCCAACCCAGGGAGAAAGTCTACTCTGAAGATGAAATCCTGGGCCCAGCATAGGATGACTACAGGATGTATGGAGAATCAATGATTCCTCCTTCCCCACCACCTTCTAAGCTTTTATTTCTGTCCACATCCTCAATGTCAGCTCTTCCTCATGTCTCTCCTTGGCCTTCTCCTGGAGCACTGTCTTTCAAGGGGTGACCCCCTTCTTTCTCCAGATCCTGCTGATGGTAGGGGAAAGGTCCCAAATATTTCCCAGGGGTCAGCAGAGGCATGCTAAAAAGACACGTTTCATGGCTTCACCTCAGAAGGGTGGGTTCCCTATTGGAAAGGGCTCTGTGAAAAACTGGATGTGTGAGAAAACTAGAATAAAGATAGGAGAAAGGGGAGGCTGTGAGTTCCACTGGCCTTTTCCACCAGGCAGACGGTGGCCCAAGAACCTTCCCCAAGGACTTGTACCTGTGGGCAGTGTTACTCCCTCTGCTTTGGGTGTCCTCCCTGTTGTCATCCTGGAGCATTTCTACATTTTATCTTTAGAAATTCAGCTCCAGAATTTCCTTCGTCGAGAAGCCAAGGAGAGGAGAGTCAGTTGGGTCCAGGGACGCTCTTTCCCCGTGCTAACCCGCTGAGGCTGGCAGTGCCTGTGACACTGTAGGCCTGCTTGGTAGGGTGACCTAGATGGGCAGGCAGCGGAGAGCAGCAGAGTCCAGGTGGGGCTGGCAGGTGATTCAGTTAAGGTTCTGTAGAGGCTAATCTGGGAGGATCCAAGGGCCCGGTCCTCAGCAGGGGTATGAAGAGTCATATTCAGTCAGGGGGTAAAAGATTGGCAGCATCTGGGTGCCAGCCATATCCCTGCCCCGGAGGGAGCTGTGGTGAGAGCAGGGTAGCTCAGGTGTCCGGTGCAGACCACAGGCCTAGGACCGGGTCCCAGACCCCATCCTCTCACAGAGGAGACAGGACCAAGGCTTCATGCTGGGTAGCCTTCAGCAGTCCCCCAGCCTCTGCCCCTTGTGTGTATGGCTCTCATGTCTGAGCTTAAAAGTATGTCTTGCCCAGAATTTCCCATTGTCATCTTCTGCCAACCTCCCCAAGACACCCTAGACCCGTTTGCCTGAAACTCAGACTGAGGACAGCTGGGCCTTTGTGTGGCAAGCCCACCTTTTCCTCTGAACATTCCCTGACCACTGAGGCTGTTGTTTTTCTTTGTTCACCCTCACCACCCACTCCACTATGTTGCCTCTGTCCCAGGGGAGGACACTGTGCCAGGCACGGGCCCCTTCTCCCTGTCTCAGAGGGACTGGCCATGTAGAGCCACCATTTCCCTGGACACTGATCCATAGAGAATGTTTTCTGTTGAGTGCTCAAAAGCACCCACCTGTCTTCTCTCTTTACCTAACCAGACGTTTCTACCCTGGATTTATGTGTGGTGGGGGGAGGGGGGGTGGAGGTGCAGGGGAGGAGGAGAAGTTTGGCCCGACTCTGAGAAGCCAGGGGCACCCTTCCTGGGTGTGTCCAATGTCAGTCCTAGCCCTGGGAGTGAGCTAGGGCAAGAATGGATTTTTTTCCTTTCTGTGCTTGTTAATTTTAATTTGTTAATTTTGTATTTCAGCCAGATACCCAGCTTTCCCTAGAGACTAGGCATGTCATAATGATCGAATGAAATAAATAATGAATAAATGCTTCTCTCTTGGACTCCAATTTAAATCCAAGGAGCCCTGGTGAGATCTGAGGACTGGTCCTGTCAATTATTTCTTCCACACTGACCTTCGGTTACTAATTGGCTCATTTAAATTCATTCTTTTGAGGGCATGTTACAATGGAAGTAAAATAATTAAAGAGCAGCAAACTTGAATTTGGGGCTGGATATGTTTGAAGGTATGTCATTAGCATTATGATACTGGGCACCATATGAAATTGTGGTTGTGGGAAATGACAGTGGGTTTTACTTTTTCTCATGCAAGTGATGTTTCAGAGTAAAGCCTGAATGTTAATGGTGAGCCTTGATCTGCTCTTGCTTACATCTCTATCCGTCCCAAAATTACTGGCATAAGGCAGTGCTTGCCAAGATTTTTCACATCACGTCACACAGGAAAAAATGAGTGCATTTGTGTGGTACACTTGGGAAAATGGATAAGGTTACTGCATGCCTGGAAGCAAGTACTCCAGCAGCTGTGGCCGCCACCCAAGACCCTGTCCCTCTGCCTGGAGGGCTGATGGCCTCCAAATCTCAGCACACATATAACCCATTTGTAGTGGGGCCTATCATTTAGGGAGACATTAAAGAATCATTTCAAACAATATGTAATTTCAAATCTTTACGGAGGGAAAACAAATACAGTGATAAGAGATTACGATGGAGAATTAATTGTGGGGAAGGAGGAGTCAGGAAATGCATCTCTGAGGAAGTGCTGTTTCATCTGTGTCCCAAAGGATTTAGCCAAGTGAAAAAAATGGAGAAAAGAACCTTCGGGGGAAGAGGGAACCAAGACAAAAAAGAACTGGATATGTCTGAGGATTTATGAGAAGAACTAGATGGCTGGAAGTTTCTGAGGGAGAGGGGAGTGGCTCCAGGCGAGGATAGGGAAGCAGGCAGGGGACAGAACATGTAAGGCCTTGGGAGCCATGGTGCGTCATATCCAAAATCCACTCAGCAGCTGTTGTGCCTGGACTAACAGGATCATATTTGCATTTTTGAAAGATCATTTGGGCTACTGGAGTGGTGTGATAAAGGGGAAATCAGGGCATTTTGGCAAGAGATGACTAACCAGAGAGGTGATAGTAAAGGAGAGAAGTAATTCAGGACGTATTTTAGAGGTAGGAGTCATAGTAGACCACAAGCCCATCTTAAGTCTTCATCTTTTTTAAGGCCAACATTTATCGTTAGTACTGTAACCATTTCACATGTGTTATCCTATTGAATGCTCAGAACAACCGAACAGCTCCATTTAACAAATAAGAAAATGTCTGCTCAGTACCAAGATTCAAACCCAGGCCTCGCTGGCTCCAGAAACCTGAGCTCTTAACATTTACACTCTCCTACAAAGAAGAGTAGCTTAACAAAGAATCTGTTTCTACAGACAATTCTTGGGGCTAAACAAATCAGAATGTGCATTTAGGAATAGTAAGTATTTCCAGTTCTGTGTTAAATGTAGGAAACCGAAACCAACATATTTTCTTGTCCCTGAGCTACACAATAAGGGAACCAGTCAAAATGACTTGGTTACTTGTCCTAGGAAATACTTGATCCTGGAATACAAAGCTTTGAACCAACACAAATAGATTATTTAACAAGACTAACAGCTTGTTCATCAAGACTCCCTTCAAGACCCCCAGCTGACTATGCCTACTCTGTCCTAAACTCTGCCAATTCTAACCAGTTTTCTGCCTTGAAAGACTTGCCTTAAAAACAACCCAGCTCAAGTTGAAAATCCTACGAACCCTTCCCTAATTCTCCCACTTTTAGGCACTACTAAGACTCTGTCAATGTGATGTTCTCCTTTGCTGCGGTGTGTGTGACAAACTTAGCTTTGCTTGATCGACTGGTTATCTGGTGATCTTTTGGGAAGTCAACGGTTGGCAAGTGCCTGGTAGGAGACTCTTGCTTTGGGGCTCTGCCACCTAAAGGGAGGCCTGAGCAGGTTCATATGAAAGCACAGTATTCAGTCATATGCAGAGTCTGAAAGAAATTCAGTTATTGGGATTAGAGAATAGAAATTTCTCTTCTCTAGTTTATTAAAGTACAAAATGAGAGTCTGGTTTTGTGCTTATGTAAGACAGCTATATTTGCTTCTCAGGATCACGGATTCTAGCCTTGTTGTATGTAGAAGGCAAAGCTGGGAAGTGGCTATATTCAGGTGTGTGTGTGTGACAGGGAGGAGGGCAGCCCTTGGTGGAAGCCCACATGGTTTTAAATCATTGAAAGTTCTACTTGTTGCTCCAAATTCAGGTGCCTGGAATAGCAGAGATTTGAGGACAGGCCAATGCTGGCATTTAACCCTTGGTTTTCAAGAACATTGAGGCCTATGTGGTAGACTGGATAGTGGCCCAGTCAAAGATGTCCATGTCCTAGCCCTGCAACCAATGGATATGTTTCCTTACATTGCGAAAGGGACTTTGCCGATGTGATTAAGTTAAGAATCATAAAACAGGGAGATTATCCTGGTGGGCCCAGTGTAATGAGGACAAAGGTCCTCATAGGAGGGAGACAGGAGGATCAAAGTGAGGAGGAGGTGACACGTACCTGGAAGCAAGGGATTGGGGTGATCCGGCCATGAGCCGAGGAGTGTCAGCGGCCTCTAGAAACTGAAAGAGGCAAGGAATGGACTCTCCCCTGGGGCCTCCAGAAGGAACCAACCCTGCCTTATTTGCAAAATCAAATGGTGAGGAAAATGTAAAAGAAAAAAAATATATAAAAATGAAAAAAGAACCAGCCCTGCCAACACCTTGATTTTAGCCATGTAAGATTTATCTCGAGCTTTTAACCTTCAGAACTGGAAGATAATAATCTTGTATTGTTTTAAGCCACTAAGCTTGTACTAATTTGTTATAGGGGCAATAGGACACTATTACAGCCCATAAAATCAAAAGGGCTGACATAGCAAATGTGGTCACGCTGCTTGAGAGAGAAGCTGATATGCCCTCACTCCCTTTGGCCTGTCTAAATTGGCCCCATCTCCCACTGAACTTGCCTTTCAGATGCACACTCTTGGCCTGCCTTGCACAGTCTAAATACAAAGCACATGTAATGCCAGCTGCATCGCTGGGCCCATCTAGGGGCCTCATATCTTCATCTCCCATGTTTGCTGGTTGATGTGATAAAATAATCTCTGGTAGCCAGATGAATACAGACACTGGGCAAGCAGACCTCCTTTGCTCATTTTCTTAATGTAAATCTAGTTCACTGCCAGATATATTATGTATTTATTGTATGTCTGGCCTGGGATATGCAGTTTACCAGCTTGGATGTCGATCTTGCTGAGGGTAGAGTAGTTGAAGTTCTTTCTGTTTAGTTCCACTGAGATCTCATAAACTGAACCTACAGGACTGTTAGACAGTATTCAAGATGTCAGACACTATTAGCTGTATGTTTTCCAAATTTGTACAGCCTCAAATAATTTAGTGTGCTTTGGGTGACCTCGAAAGTGGTCCCAGCACAATACAATATCTAGAAAAACCCACAATTTTGACTCCCAAAGCTTGAAGAGTAATGTAGATCTTTATTACACCACACTACTCCTAGCTAAACTTAGAAAGTTTGGCTTCCTTCTCTCTTTACTTTTTGTCTTTCTGGGTTGTCACGGCAGCTTGTGAAACCCCCTTCTTCTCTCCAGCTGTACTCCTCCATGGCCCCAAATTGCCCTTTTGAAACTTTCCCTTCTTCTCCCCAGCCTCCTCCTGATTTTCTCAGCTTACTTCCCTGCCATTTCTAAGGTGAAAGCAATTCCACCTTTCTCAGCTGCCATAATTTTTCTCTTCACCCGTTACCCAGGTGGACACAACAGAGGCTGAGGAACCAAGCAGTTCTAACAAAAAAATCTTCCTGGAGGATTAGGGCAGAGGAAAGGCTGTGAATATCGGATATCAATTTTTTTGCATCCATGCCACAAATGAAAAGAAAGTAAAAGAGCAAATACGTCTGCAGGAAATTCTGATTGGAGTTGACACCTCTTAGTTTCCCTGAGGACAAAACTGTCTTGGATACTTCAGGATTTCCATTGGAAGGCAACAACTGTGTTTGGCCAGAAGATGGCACTCTTATAAAACAAATTGTGGTGATCCTCTAGCACAGGGGACTGGGAGATAGTGAATCATAGTTGATAAAGATCTCCAAGCGCAGAGAAGGGCTGGGTACACAAGGGAACAGTTAAAGACTGATGGGGTAAACTGTGGTCAGTGTGACAAATGGGACTTAAAATTCAACACTTATTGATGGCACTTGTTGTGGCTTTCTTTACCATTTAGCCATGCTATTTTTTTACTTCCTTTCTCTGTCCTATGCATTGTCCTTACTGACTTGCCACACAGTGATGTTTATGGAGGCTTAAGGGCATATCCTAGTAACCTCCTCTTAAATGTCACTTTCCCCGCATTCATAGCATCCTATGCTTTCCTGTAATAGCGCTGACCAGAGCCACGATGAATGTGTTGCATAGTGCCTACAATTGATGTGCGCTCCATGAGTTGGGCTCTATCTTGTTCAATGCTGAATCACAGCATGGTGCCTACCTAGCACATAGTAGGTGCTCAGTAAGTATGTAGTAAATGATTGTAAGACATGCAAGGTGGTAACAGCTCATAAAATTTTAAAAGTGCTTTCTGTCTGCGTCTATTCTAAAAGGTCAATGGAGAATAGGTGATGCTTATTAATGCTTTCTGTGCTGAGCCCTTACCTGCATTATCTCTGTAAGGCAGGTACTCCGAGTCACAGAGTGGCTGTCTAGGGACATGTAAATAGTAAATGACACAATTAAATGACACCTATTCACCTTAGTGGTATCAACCCATCAAGATTCTCATTATTGTGTTGCTGTGTGGACTTTTAAGTACCCTCCATTCTCCTCTTTGCCCCCACCCTACCCCCCAGCATACACCTATGCCACTCCCTTCTGCCCCATTTCACCCATAAATCTCAGTGGTTTGTGGAAAATATCTGAGGCCCATTAACAGGAAAACCTGGTTCCCCTTGAGGTGTGACTATAAGAAGTGTAAATAAATAATGTTTTTTTTTTTTTTTTTTTTTTTTGAGACAGAGTCTCACTCTGTTGCCCGGGCTAGAGTGCCGTGGTGTCAGCCTAGCTCACAGCAACCTCAAACTCCTGGGCTCAAGCGATCCTTCTGCCTCAGCCTCCCAAGTAGCTGGGACTACAGGCATGTGCCACCATGCCCGGCTATTTTTTTGGTCTTTTATGGATCACATATGCATTAAGGGGGGGGGGTCTTGCTTGAAGAGCCCACACCCACCTTGAAGGAATGGCAAGTTCCCTCAAGCCAACTTTTTCACATGAGACCCACAAAGCTACCTTCAGAAACCTGGCCAGCTGTCACTTAGAGATGTGCTTTGGCCTTTGAACTCTGAAGAAAATGGCTATGGTCAAGGAAGAGAATCAAGCCCCGGGCTCTGAGAGAGAAGAGAGAACTGTTACTATTACCTAGTGCCTTCGTTTCCATCATCTTCTTCCAATGTCTCAGCCAGCTTCCTTAGGCTAGGGGACATGTCTTGCTTGTATTTTTACCACCACCTCAGTATAAAGTGAACAGCCTAGTTTGAAAAAATCGATTCAATGTTGATGTCCTGTTTACTGGAATTGTATCATAGTCAGCGTAGATTAAATGTTGATGGAAGAGTGGTGATTTCTATCTCACCGCCAGGATGTGCTTTTTCCAATAAAGCCAGGCACTGCTCTCCTCAACCATGACATTGACATAGCAGGAGATAAACATTGCCATGGGCTAGGCTGGGCTGAGCTGGGCTGGAGGAGGGGTTATTTCCTGAGGGACATTTCTGATCTAAGAAGGCTTTTTCCTGTCTTTGTTTTCCCTGTTGTTTTGCCCTTCTAACCCAGGCTTCTCTTACTCACTCCAGGTAGTTTTATAAAATGGTTGCCAATCTTGGTACTCACTTCTCAGAAAATAAAATACATCCAAAAAGAAGTTGTCATTTAAGTGATGCAAAACCGAACCTTGCACTTACTTCTGAGGGAGTTGAGGACAATTTGGACGTGTGAGCCAAGCCTTCAAATGTGTTTTGAGGCCGGCACGGTGGCTCACCTGTAATCCTAGCACTCTGGGAGGCCAAGGCGGGTGGATCGTTTGAGCTCAGGAGTTCGAGACCAGCCTGAGCAAGAGTGAGACACCATCTCTACTAAAAATAGAAAGAAATTAGCTGGACAACTAAAAATATATAGAAAAATTAGCCAGGCATGGTGGTGTATGCCTGTAGTCCCAGCTACTCGGGAGGCTGAGGCAGAAGGATCTCTTGAGCCCAGGGGTTTGAAGTTGCTGTGAGCTAGGCTGACGCCACAGCACTCTAGCCCGGGCAACAGAGTGAGGCTCTGTCCACAGAAACAAACAAACAAAAAACAAATGTGTTTTGATTGATCAGCAATCTTTTAAAGGAATTTGAATATAAGTGCTCTTCAGAGGGGCACAAACTTCTTAGGTCAGCCACTGTCCTCGCTACTCCCTAATGCATCATGCATGCTGCTGTTCAATTTTAGCTGCCTGACTCCAGAGGACATTGGATTTTGGACTCCTGCTTCTAAATGCATATTTTTTCTCTTTGATCTTTCTATTAGCAATTTGTAGGTGGGGTTCCTTCATTGAGACAGAGATTGAATCATTTCCAGGTTTCTTTCCAATTCTGATTTTTTTCTTCCATATAAAAATAGTGCAGAAATACAACCTTCTAAAAGAAGTTCCCTTACCTAACAGGAATAGAGTTACAGATAGCTCCATTCTATCTGTGGAGCCAAAGCTCAAGTACATAATGTATTTTATGTGACAGGGAAATTTGATTTTCTGGAGGAGTAAAGTGGATACTGTGGTGTCCTGTCCTGGATCTGCCAGCCGCTGGGAATACAGGCTGGTCTCAGTTCACAGCTACAGTTCCTCACTAGGCACTGTCCTTGAACCTACCTGCTTACCAAGGTAACATTCCTTCCCACAGGGCAGCTGATGAAGGGACATAGAGGCTAGACCTCCTTGCCTCAATGGGGGACAATTCTGAAGGGTCTTTCCAGCTCCCCATTAGGATCTGCTGAGACCTCAGTTGCAACTGCATTGCAGGTTGACTCTCTTCCTCCTGCCCAATCCTGACTTCCTCAGCCCCTTAGGTGTATTTCCTGAGAGCTGTCTCCAGTAAGATTTCTGCCCTGACTCTGCATCTCAGATTCTGTTTCCAGGGAACACAGTCTAAGACAAGGAGTGAACCAATATACAGAAAGACTGAGTGTCTTGCCCCTGCCATAACAAAAGGCAAAAAGTAGATAGAGCTCTGGCAACAAGGTACAGAAATTACATTATCCTGCCATGAAAAGAATCCTTAGAAGCCATCTAGTGCAACCCACCCTTTTCCAGGTGGGGAGATTGAGGTAGAGAACCAAAGTGATTTGCTCAAGGTATCATAAGCCAATTAGGTGAGAAACTTTGGATCAGAATCCACACCTGTGGCTCAGTCAGGCCAACTACAGTATTCTAGCACTTAGTTCCCAGGAAACCCAATGAGTTAAACCCAACTTTGAGAATTTGGAGTCAATAACCAGTAGTTTTTGAACCTGTCCTTCATGGACAACACCTCATCATGATCTCCTGCTGTAAAAAGTCATTGAACCTTTTGAATAGAGCCATCAACTGAATGGAAGAGCCAGATCTGAATCAGGGTGTTAGTGCACTTTATTAGAGAACAAAACAGTACCATACAGGCAAAATCCTACTTCAATGGCAAAACATACACATATGCATACTCCCACATGTAGCACTGGAGCAAACTTCAGACATGGAACATTAAAACATAGTTCACAATCCTTCAATATTTTTTTCTTTAGTAGAGTAGGAGACCTTATTTAACAGTTAATTGTGACAAGCAGATGAACTTTTGAAATCTATTACAATTCTTTAACAAACTATGGACTGAGGCTGACTTGGCCTTCGGAACTGTGAAGTGGGTGCCTTAACAGGGCCAGGCTCTATCAGCCTCTTAAATTGACTTTTATTTCTCTGGTTCAGGGAAAAGACCTATGGTATCTTTATGTTGCATGGCTTCACATGTGGTGGGAGTTCTTAGCTTCAATTTCATGTGTAGGCACATCTGGACTGACATTTATTTTGATACCCAATCTGTAGCTTAATAGGGTTGATCTAATTAGAATAAATTGTTTTTCTCAAAAAGTTAGAGGGTAAATCACATACTAACAAGTCCCTCAACATTCAAGATTCAAATATGTTAACAAGTTGATTACTGCTGAAACTGTTGCCAGTTAAGGAGTTTAAATCAGCATTTCCCTAAAGGTGTATCAAGACTGAGTTAATCAGTAAGTGAATAGAAACAACTGCAATAGATTAGGGGTGAGATTTCTTGAATCAGTTTAGTGTAATATGTGGCAACTCCTTATGTACTGGAGCATATCCAAGATATTAACAAAATGCCTAAGTCAGCCAAAATGCTTTGGAATTGCAAGGTAAACAGTGGCAGAAAAATCCAGCTCTTAGGACAGGCAAAACTTTGGCAGACCTTACATCCTCACACCACGGTCCAGTGACTTAAACTTGGATTTATGATAAAGTTAATGATGTAATAAGATTGGGTTGGTTGGTTTCCTCTGGCAATCTTTAATTCTCCTTAAATAAAAATATGCTTATATTTTTTTATAAGAAGTATTTTATGGCTGAAACTTTTGGAAGGAGCTTTAAAAAATCTGACCATTTTTAAAATGGGAAAGAAAAGAGGTGGACATCCTTCTGGGCCCACATTACTCCTACAATAGAGAACTCAGTCTTAAATGACTCAGTTTCATGTCTTTTATAAAACTTAATAACTAAATCAAGTGCGGTTATAATATAGAGCCCTAATTTCCTTTCTGTCTTTGACAGTCTCAACAAATAACAATCAGATATATATCGTGTATATTTCAGTACTTGAGAGAAATCGAATATTTACAGAAATGTAACCAGGTTGAAGACATATGTAAAAGCTAAGGGATCTAATTCTATGGTCATAGGAAAAGAGAAATAAAATATGCCCCTAAGGGCCTTCAGACAGCCAGGGGCCACCTGAAAAAAAATGGAAAATAGTGCTTTCCTGAAGTCAGCATAGAATGTTGTCACTGACAAGGATCGATTGGTGTCTGGCTGACTTCCGGGGGGAAGAGGAGATGCCCATTGTAGTTGGTCTCACACAGTGTTAGGCTGGGAGGCCTCCAGGGGGACAGACCTGCCAGTATTTTACTTGGCTTATCTGGGCAGCTGTATGTAAGTCACAGCAAGTCAATTTAAGCATTATAACGCAGTAAACTCTCTGCTCCTTAAGGCGCAAAAGAGGAAAAACATACAAATTAAGCTAGTGCTGAGGCTAGATGTCTAGAAAAGTCACAGGAATTGAAAGTGGTCAGGAGCTTCTTAAGGCAGCAGCCCAAAAAGATATCCCTGTCCTGGTTTGAGGGCCTGCAAGCCCCTGCCCCCACAGTGCTTTTCTCTGCTATTTTCTGATCCAAATGGGGCCTGCTCACCTCAGGAGGCTGTGAGCCACCGGGCTCTGCAGCAACACTTCACCATAGCCTTAGGACAGAAAAAGGACAGTCACAGACTGGGCCTTAACCTATTCCACTTCTACAGAGAGAAAATCAAATGCTTTCTTTTTTGAAATCATCAGGTATTTTACAATAAAGGGCAGAAAAACAGGACACAGAAATTGTTCTAAATGAATACATCAATTTTAACTTTTTGAAGGCGATCACAGGATTTATTCTATCAATCAACATGAGTTAATCTAAACAGACAAATAAGATTGAGCTTGATCTTACTAAAATTAATTAGGTGATTCTTTGGGTTATTTTTACTTTAACATTGACTGAGACTAAATTGAAGGGGGCTAAATCTAGTGCACTTAAAAATGGCCCAATGACACAACCTTTGTCAACATTTCCCTTTTGATGGTACTGACATGTAAGCAGAAAGCATGAGATGGAACTTCAAGACCGTGGCAGGTACTTGAATTTTTGCATTACAATTAACAGAGCAGTTAGCGTTGTTGAAAATCCAAGGATCTTCAGCAGGCCTGAAACAGAAGGCAGGTTCCTCTCCCAGAAGGTGTGGCAGATCTCTACTGATGGAATGTCCTAGATGAATGAACACAGATCATTAGCAAAACCTCTTGTGCTCACAAGGAGGAATGAAACATATCTATAAGATCTGTGCACGGATATCTATAATTAAATTAGAGGCTAGAAGAAGGGAGATGTGAGTTTTATGTGCCATAACTAGTTTAAGGCGATGGAGCTTGAAGCCACCAAACTTACCTTTGATTCAGGTTCTTGAACCCATATGTCCTTCTTGGCCACCTTTCCCAAAGCATTTAAGACCTGAAAGACAGTGACCATGGTATAATGAAATGAGGTCATGTAGTTTTGACAGATTCAAGGCCTTGTTGGCCATAGATGAGCCCCATGAGTGACGGGCAGAGAAGTGGACATACAGATTTTATCAGTGTCAAGAACTAGCAGGATCAGATGCCAAAAACGCTGCGGTGACTCAGAAGGGAGAATGCCTCGGCTTCCCCGCTTACCTCTCTTGCTGCCCGTTCTCCAGCCTCAACTGCTCCTTCCATGTAGCCGCTCCATTGTGTGGCAGTCTCTGTGCCAGCAAAGTAAATCCTGCCCACCGGCTGACGAATCACCCTTCAAGGGAACAAAGAGGTCACACAGAGTTACCTGGGAAGGTGCTGAGGATAAAAAAGCCAATCACTGCCCTCAGTTACTCTGCAGAGGACAAGGAAACTCAAAGTGTTCTAAAACACACCCACGTGACTCAGCCCAAGATGAAAGGCTACTCCTGGTTTCCTGGGCCCGAATGCAAGGATCTGAACTTTCAAACCAGGGAGAATCAGGTTGTCAGATCATCAGTCACTAAAGGTGCTGCTGACCTTTTCCAAGCCAGCCAGAGCTGGAATCTAAGAACATGCATTCAATCCGAAAATCAGATTTCTTTGCTGTGTTTCCTGTTTATGGCCCATTCTGCACTCTATAGTCTTTCTGAGGGGCACATTCTTCTTGAGAATGGCCACAGACCGCAGCCATGCAGGCACTCCCAGTGAGTTAGGAGGAACTGCAGTGGTGAGTGGGAAGATAGGGAAATTAACTGCCATTTCTGGCAAAGGAGAGAGCTGAGAGATGACATGGGTATGTCTCCTTAAAAGACAGTTTCTCTGAACTCTGGAGACTGGCTTAGGGCAAGGGAATGGGCCTCCTCTTACAAAGAGGTCCTGCCAAAGAGAACCAAGGAAGGGCTGGACTGAATGGGCAACTGTTTCCTTCAAGGAGATAACTGCTCTTATGGATGAAGCAAGGGGCTTCTAGGTCAAGGTGAACTCCCCCATCCTATGTGGATTTCGTCTCCTTATGCCTTAGCTGTATACAGTGAGGACTCCACCCCCTGAAGAGGAGTGTCAAATGTTTCTCTGTTGGCAAGATAGATGTGTTAGATAAACACATTCAATGTCCTTTTGTGTAGACTGGTGCCAAGGAACCTAGGGCAGCCAAGTGAGACTAAATGTCGAGCGGAGCTCAAGAAGGCCCCCTGGAGGACACTGTAGCTTGCTTCATTCTCACACGTACTGCTGACATCTGAAGTCCTCCCCAGTGTTCTGCTATTGTTCCACATGCTGACAAACATTGTTCTACATACTGACATCCCTATTTTTCTATGGACATCCAGAAATATACAAACTGACTATCTAGGACCTTAGAAATAAGGATTCTGACTACCATTTCTAGAATTCCCATTGAATTTTACTTCTCCTTTTAAGTTTGGTGCAGGTCTTGTATTAATTGGTGTGGTGCTTGAGTGGTACCTTCCATATAGAGTCATGATCCCAGGGGGGAAGTAGGCCGTGTAGCAGCCCCCGGAGTACTGCTCCTCGCACCAGTTCTTCTCTTCATAATGCACAGGCTGCAGTTCAGTGGGGAGAAAATGCCAAAGGGAAAACAAAGCTGAAACGCTGCCAGTCAACAATGAAGGCTCATGTGTGTCTTACTTTAACAAAAGGTTTACATTAAGAAAATAAAGAAGATCCTGTTTTGCTAACTCATTTAAGGGGGAAACACGAGAGTACCAAGTAATGGCCTTTTGTGAGGTAACAAGTGATAAAACATGTGTACTTTGATTTTCTCAACCTCTTGACTAGGGAAAAGACATGAAGTATTCCAGTATCTAGGAGAGAGGGCATCCCTACACGGATTCTGAAGTCTTTAGAGCTAAGTCTCCAGGAAACTCAATAATCAGCTTGTGAAAAGACCTGCTCAAAGCTCTGGAGTCTATAAAATAACAGACTTTACTCCCCCATCTATCCAGACGTTACTGTTATGAAAAGGATGGGGAGGAGGAGGTAGAAGACAAATAAATGTCTAAGAAAGACTTTCCCCCCAACTTCTTCTCTAAGCTGCAAAATTGAATGATGGGAATCCTGCTGAAAAGAGAGCAATTAAGATGGAAAATGTTTCCTAGGGGATAGGAGAGAAACTTCTCCGATTTCTCTGACATATTCTGAAAGTTTAGTATTTGAATGGTTCAAAGATAATCCCCTGAAAGAGCCTCCAGCTATCGGTAGGTTCTTCAGAAATATGTAATTTCATTCTCCTCATCACTTTCAGTGGTGGATTTAAAGCAATGAAATTCCCAAATGAGTTATGAATTGAGTCTACACATGGAAAGTTAAGTAAGTATGACTTTGACCTGGGAAGAGAGTCTAGATTCGGTCTATCCTGTCAAGTATATACCACTGTACCTTCACTGACAAATGAAGACATATCTGGAATTTTATTGTGCAGCAGGCAGGTGACACAGACAGGAGGGCAGGACCTCTGTTCTGGAAACCTATCCCCCTCATCCTTGACATAATGCCTGCAGCCCAGGCTCTGATCACAATTGACTGCCAGTTATCCAGGGAACATTTAAACAGTCTGAACAAGCCTCTGCATCAGAAATGCCGTGCATCTGATACCAGCTTCTAATGGCTTTTTGTGATTGCTTAAGTTTTTCCTCCAAGTTAAGAATATCCCTTTATACTCTCTTAATAAGAGTGTCAGGAAACCAGAATCTGCTTTGCTTTATCACTTAGAGCAAACAGAGCAGAACTTGCTAGGGATTAAAGCTGGGGGGTTCTTACTTGTAAAGCTTCTTGGGATCCCAGCACTTTGGCATAGAGCTCGCAGATTTTTCTCTTCCTACAAAAAAGAGCTAAAACATGTTAGGGAAGTAATAATTGATGGGTATAGAATAAATACAGTGAGTTCCAGGGCCCTTGTCAATGAACCAAATTTATTACAGAAAAATCAAAATCAATGGCCTTCTGTAATTACACAAAATGGACAGTTCCACAAATCTCTGCATTCAAATTTAACTTTCTATGTCTCAATACAGTCATTTGATTTGAAGATTCAACAGAATTTTCCTTCTTTTTTACATTTTTTCTCACTACCCAATATACTATCTATTTGAGATAAAATGGGAATAATGAGATTGAATTAAGTTTATTCAGTCTTAGGAATTGATTCTATGTCACTTTCTGGAATATGTAGAATTCTAGAATGATCCCTTTTATAGGTCTATAGTACAAATGATAGTGAGTGCCCTTTATCCTATATTTGTGTTTTAAATATCTGTAAACATATAAAGCTCATTTAATCTTTTAAGCATAACATAAGATATGCAATATTGGGAGAGGCTATAGTCATTTCAGTCTAGTGACCTGTCACTTGATAGACTGGTCTGTGGACCACGGTACTCCAAAGGCTATCTGAGGGGTAGGCATGATGTGCTTACCATGTGATGTTACTTCAAACATAGTCTTTGGTCGCCCTCAAAATTCATTGTATAAATGACTAGCACAGAACATGGCATTTTCATGTCTGAAAAATCAGTAGCTGTATTTATCTAAACTCTTCTTGAAACAAGATATATTTTAAACTCACAACCCCTCTTGCTGAAATTTTAAAAAAGGTCTAATTTACTAAAATCATCCATTTTAGAAATTAACGGTTCTGTTGCAGCATTAATTGAAATAGGTTCACACTGATCCAGTTACATACTTTTCCTAGTTACCTTTTTAAAGTCTTTATATAGTTTAAATGTTTGAAAGTACTCCAAAATATTTGTTAAAGGCTAAAGAAGCAACTGGAAAAATATTTCTCAAAAAGTGTGGCCAAAGGTTTAACTCAAATTTTTAAGACAAGCCTTGAAGGCTGAAGAGACAAACGGCCAAAAATGTGCGTGTGTGTGGAGGGGAAGTCAAGCTTACTCATAATAAACAGAGTTTTAAAAATATATGATTTTATGTTGTCAATTACATTAGAAAATATTTTTAAGACATGCCCCCAATTTCTCTGAATAATATGGGACAAAATGTAACCTTATAAATTTATCTAAATACTCACACTTATACATTTATATAACTCCCAGAACTTCTACCTCATAGGTATAGACTGTCAGGAGGAGGCAACATTATAAATATTGCTTATTGCCATCATTTGACCATAGAAAGTTTTAAGGGAGAGGCAAATGCCACTCCTGAGATGGTATCACCCAACATTAGGTGGATAGTTAGGTTCCAAGAGAGTCAGGAAAAGTTTGGTTTCCTTCAAGGAGGTGTTCATGCTACACATCAAAAATCATAAAGGAAAGGAAGAATGGGAACAAGTCTTAAGACTACTGTCAGCCTATCTGTCTGTATCTGTCTAATCAGAGCCCCTCATTTCAGAGATGAGAAAGCTGAAGCCCAGCGAGCTGCACAGACCTGTTCAACATTGCTCGGCAAATTAATGGCAGGAAGAGGCTATGCTCATCCTGCCCATAAATATTTGTTGAATCAAAATCTATCCTCAATCTAGTACAGTCCCCTCTTTCCTCGTCTGTGAAGAGATGACTGATTCTTACCTACTTCACAAGGGTGTTACGAGCAATAATTCAGACATTTTGAGTTAATTAGAAAATAAAAGTATTGACAATCATTATACTAAAAGGCTTAATGATGCCTACCTTATTTTTGGGATACATAATAAAATCTTTATTAAAGCAGAGTGAAACCTAAAATCCAATCAACCTATACTGTAGTGGAGTTTTTATTCATGAATGATAAAACCAGTTACAATAGTTGTAAGTCATTATTTACTACATTTCATATTATTAGATGAGCCAAGGACGAGTTCACACAAACACCTCAGGAAATTATCTTTCCCTTCCTTTCCACCCTTTAAAATTAAAAATTCTTAGAAAAGATACATAAGGCAAGGATGTTAGAGCAATGCATTGATGGATTAGTTTGGCTCTAAAAATAGAATGTATTTTAAATGATGGCCAAAAGAGGTCACTGTGCAAATCATCTCGTAGTTGAATTTATCCACTGGTTTCTAAATCTGTCTATTCATCATAATCACCCCCAAAGCTAATTAAAAAAATACAAATATTCAGGCCCCATCTCAAATCGACTGAATCATACTCTACAGGCCTCAGCAAAATATATTTTCCAAACATCCTTTGGGAGATGTTGATGCAGTCAGTTCTAGGAACAACTATTCTCATCAATGACATATTCAGAAAGGGTTTTGCCTTGCAAGAACTTTTGAGAAGTTCCGTCACCATGTCGAATCATAACCAAATGTCTACCTTCAGGCTGGTATTTATTTTACTATTAATAAGGAAGGAAAGCAGGAAATCCAAAAGAAAATGTCAAGCTTAGTGTGGTGTAATGAAAAAAAGTATGAGTTATGTGCTCAACTCTGTCACAAGCTAGCTGCTATGGTTTGAACGTCTGCACCCCTCCAAAATTCATACGTTGGAACTTAACCCCCAAGGTGATGGCATGAAGAAGTGGGGCCTTTTGGGAAGTGATTAAGCCACGAGGGCTCTGCCCTCATGAATGGGATTAATGTCCTTTTAAAAAGGACTGGAAGGAACTAGCTAGGCCCATTTTGCCCTTTTGCCTTCCACATGTGAGGACACAGAGTTCATCCCTTTTGTCCTTCCCCTTTCTGCCTTTTCCACCATGTGAGGGCACCATAAGAAAATGCCATCTAAGGAACAGGCCCCCTCAGTAGACACCCAATCTGCAGGCACCATGATCTTGGACTCCCAGCTTCCACAACTGTGAGAAACAAATTTCTGTTCTTTATAAATTGCCCAGTCTCGGGTATTTTGTTATAGCAGCACAAATAACAGACTAAGACACTAGCTGTGGAGCCTTGAAAAAATCATTCCCCATTGCTGGACCTCAAATTCCTCCTCTGTTGAATAAGTAGGTGGACACTAAAATAGTGCCCTTCCTGTCATCAAATCTCTTACGGTTGCTCAAATAAATAAATCTGTGTGCACATATGGGAACATCAGGGAAAGTTCTACAACCTTTCCCTGACTTCTAAAGTTATCAAAGTAACTCCCAAAGCAAGGGATGCTAGTGGGTTAGCTGTTTAATTTTTAAATTAAATTCAGAGAGAAGTCTATGTTTGTGTGTGTATTGGACCTCTTTATTATTATTTTTTTATTTCCAAACATTTAGGGGGTAAAAGTGTTTTTGTTACATGGATAAATTGTATCATACTGAAGTCAGGGCTTTCAGCGGACTTCTTTAAAAGCTTGCGAAATATTTGGGGCTACCCTAAAGGGAAGGCTGGAAGTTCCCAAGGGCATCCCCCCAACAGCCAAATGACTCTCATGTTCAAAGGCTTACTTTTCCAGGTAAGATTTATATTTGAACAAAGGAATCCAAGTCAAAACAAAACAAATATAACAAGACAGAAACAGAGAAAGGGAGAGAGAGAAAAAAGCCACTGTGCTAAAATAACTTGTATATTAGGAAACTTTCAGAGGAGGGGAACAGCAGAACTGTGTCTCAGATAATCAGTGGTGAATACTTTCATGTACACACGTTGCTACAGGTTAAAACACATATGTAGGAATTTGCTTTTTAGAAAGTCCATGTCAGAGAAACTTAGAAAATAGATGACGGCCTTGCAAGGGGATCAGGATTTGGTTTCTACAGCTTTTTTTGCATCTAAAGTTTTCTATAATTTTTCTCCGTCCATCTTATGGGAAACCCTACCTCTTAACCACTGTGAAATAAACACAAATATATAAAAGTAAATTAGTATGCTTATGGGCAAGGGCTGGATGGAGGGGGCTGTTGGGATTTTAAGAATATTTGTGAAGTATTACATTTCTCCTGATGCTAGTCCACTATCATCAGTGAGGAAAACACAATACAAAACTAACTTTTTATCCGTTTTTCAGCTATAAAGTCTTACCTTATTTCTTTATGGAGTTTAGCAAGTCGATCAGCTTTACGGGCAAGGATGAAGCTGGAGAGAGGGGATATATTGAAATGATCAGGTTATAGCCCTTTATCTTAAGAGATGCTCCTTTTTGAAGTGCTCGTACCTCCACCCACGCAGGATTGATGAACTCTGCCAGACCCGCCCCCTCTACTAAAGCAAATGCCATGTTGTCCTCAGTCTGCCTCTGTGTCCAAAACCCCTGCTAGGCCGTGGGCTCCTAAATGACAGGTCACCTCCTATTTAACATTTTACTCCTAAAGTTTAACACACTTTTGGGTATACAGTAGGAAGTCAAACGTTAGATGAATCAACCCTGCACTAAATGATTAATTTGGTAATTACTGTTGCCTTCTGCCAAATACTTCACAAAAGCTGGTAAAACAAATATAAATATGTATCTGTAGTGGATACCTTGGTGGGCCCCCAAACCTTCTCTTAAGGACCAGGCACTCGGTACCCTTAGCTCATAGCTGACCTTCCCCAGCAATTGCGCTAGGCAGCAGGGAACCCGGGCCTTGGCTCAGTTCAGGACAACTCTGAAGGCCCATCCTAGCTCCAGAGCTTCCCAGGGGATGGCTGAGGTCTTTGCTGGGACAACAGTGGAGCCCAACTTCTCCCTCTGCCTGATCCTAATTTCTTCCCTTCCCCTATAGGTAGTAATGCCCAAAGCACTTCCCCATAAACTTCCTGCACCCAAATCTCCATCTCCCAGTCAGCCTCCTTGCAAACTGACCTAACACAGTCTCTAAATAAAGTAACTCAGTAAAACTCAATTATAACCTGTCTGCTTCCCTGTAATCAAATAGATTCTATTTATTATACTTACATTACTAATTGCACATATATTTTAAAGAATTGAATTGTGACATGGAAGTCCTTAGTTATACTATTATTAGAAAGCTTTCAAAAATCCAAATGAGCTAAAGGACAATGAAATTATTTTCTCATTCAAAAAATTGAAAGTTGTATTTGTCTTATTCTAGACCAAAAAGACAAATACGTCAGTGCTGAAAACAGATCTTTCCTCTTCTTATCACCCCCAAATTAAAGTGTTCCTCAAATTTGATTAGCAATTCCTTTAGGGCTACTATAAGAGATCATTCTGGGAAGTAAAGACACAAAATGTGTTAATCCAGAGAACAGTATTTCAGAGGAAGCTGTGGATTACTTAAGAAATTTGAACTATTGAATTTCATGAGCCAAAGTCAGAATTTTGCATGATTTATTTTACTCCTTAAGTTATGCCCCACTGTTAATGATTTTAGTTAAATTTTGGGTTTTTACAAGAATCAGTAAGTTTAGACTTATCCAGTATTTTTTAAAAATCCACAATGTCTGATAAAAGATTAAATGATTTATCTGTAAACCTCTTTAGTCAACTTATCTTGTGTGCTTTTTACAGTTGCTTTCCCAATGGGCGGTTAGTGTTGGCTATTTCTGTCAACTCTCAAGTCATGAATGAAATAACCTCTTTGATCTAATCCTAACTCTGAACAAATATCCTTTAATAACTTTCTTTGGTGTTTTATTGAGGAAATCAAACATGCTTATTTTGTACTTGGGACATTTCATGGTTCTAAAGTACAAGGGCTTTTCTAGTTTCCCAAAGGAACTGGTTGTTACAAACTTAGTGCTGAGCAGTTACCACTCTAGGCTTTTGTGGGCATAGCCAAAAGCAAAGGGAAGGGTGGGGCAATTGTCCAGATAAAACACATTGGAATATCACTTGCTAGAAACTGCCCAAGTAACCCCATTAACATCTGGAAGGGCCCTGCCAAAGAAAGCTCAGAAGGTCAGATATCATTATATCTAACTCCCAGGGCAAGAATTATATCAGTGTTCTCCCATCCATAGTTGGATTGATCTTAACTGACATTCTCCTGAAACCTGTACCCCAACATCCTGCTTCTCTGTGACATACAGAAAGAAGGTGATGTCAAACTGCCAAAATAATCTCTATCCTTTCCTGCCTGATGGGGTTAGAGATGAAGAGGATGTGTTGCTCCGATGGTCATTATGTGGTAAGCATATGCCCTTCTTAGGGAAGCTGGTGCTATGTCTTATATTTTACAACCAAAGAAGTGGTTACAAAATGTCTCATCAGTAACCAGGACCTGCTTTCTCGAAGAAACCACAGCCTGCTTTCTAAGTCTCCCTGGACATGGGTCTGGCTCCCTTTGTCTTTGTAATTTTCCTTCCATGACACGATGACGTGAGCTCACTTCTCTCTTCAACAGGAGGTATGCATTTCCCAGAGGTGAAGGGGAAACCACTGGTCTCTAAGAGTTATTTGACTGCTATTGAAGCTGCATTCTTTTGTTACAGTGTGGTAGAATACATAACTTTCTATTTGTATAGCTTTTGATGGAGGCCAAAAGGCAGGCAACTGGGAGTTGTGGCACTCCTTGGCAATTACTTTTTGGAGACCCCACTTCCTTCTCTGGACTTCTAGTTCCCAACAGGCAAGACAGTTGTGTGCAGGGATGGGCTCCCTAAACAAAACCACAGCCCAGACAGACCATCTGCACACTTCCGAGTAAGTGAAGCACCACTGGTGAAGGATAAATGTAGAGTTACCGACCAGAAAAAGTGCCATGCCGTCCACTTGAGGCCTGGCTTAACTCTGAACAGTGCCTCCTGATGGGTCAGCCATCTTATATCTCAGGGTAACAACTAATATTTACTATGTAGCAGATTGTCTGGAATGGAGAAAAGGATCAAGCCCAGAAACCCTGAATTTGGAAGATTTTACAGGATAAAGCAGCTAGTTCTCATTCCAGGATGGTTGTGAACATTCTGCCTCTAGGCAAGGCTGGCTACCATACCACCTATCTAGCTGCTTTTTTCACTCCATCCTCAACATGTAAGCTTTATGGGAGAAAGAAATACATGGGCACAAGTTCAAACTGATGTCAATTTTAGTAAAGTTTCCCAGTGTTCTTGTGCCACAGAGAAAACATTATTATAATACTTTAATACATAGAAATATGATATATTTTTGTAGGGATATTCATCATTGTCTGAGCTCAATTCCAAAGCAATATACTTTGCCAGCATCCACACCAGTACATCAACACAACTTGGAAAACACAGAACGGCCAGCTTCTTACCCCATGATGGCGGGCAGTGATCCATCTGGCTTGGTGTCATCCAAAGTTATTGAAATCGGAGATTCTTCATCTTCGATGATCATGCAGCCACAGTAGTCTTAACCAGGAGAAAAGCAATAGGAGATTGATTTTCATCAATTACTTCATCAGAGACACACACATGTATATAAAATATATATAAACTATTTTGCTAAGAGGAAGGCAAATCTTAAACTCTTGGTCTTTGCCCCAACCCTACAAGCTATTTCTTGTTAAATATACACACTGACTATACAAGAATGTCTATTCACCCACATACAGAAAATGACCCATCTCTATCACCTTTACATAAAGGACTTAGGACCAACTAATGCATGGCAAAAATGGTACGATAGCCCTGGATTCTGGAATACATGGAGAAAGAGAGAATGTGTTGGATGGAATCAGCCCTAGCAAACCATGGAAGAAATGGTGGGAGGGAATCCTGTGAGTATAAGCAGGAGGCTTATCAACAGTAGTCACCATCTCCAGGCAGCCTTCTAAGTCCCACACCCTGCCTCATTTAATCCTCACAACTCCCTGACAAGTGGGTTTTACTGTCACCATTTTATGCTTATAGACTGATGCCAGTAAACAAGTCAAGTCCACGAATGAGTGACTTTGATGCAATGTTCTTTCCATGGTGCTCCTTGGCCTCACTCTGCTCATGAACAGTAAGCAGCAGAGCAAGTGCCAGGAGCCAAGGCAATGGTGGCCATGCAACTGATGTGATCTCTTTCTTCCCTCCCATTACCAACAAGTGCTCTTGGCACCATTTCATGTTGCCAGGGGCTATGAGAAAATCAACAGATCAAGATTTCTGATCCTTCCTCTATCAATTTGAAAGCACTTTGTCTGTTCAGTGCCTTCTATTCAATATTCCTAAAAGAGTGTGGTTTCTTCACATAATACAGTTTAAACATAAATAAGAGCAACTTACCCTTTTTCTTCCAAAAGGCCTCCTTGTAATACATCATGCATTTAATGATAGCCCCCATTGGAAGACGCTGAATTAACTGGTTTCTCTCTGGTGGAAGCTCTGGTCTAAAGTGAATCTTGGAAGTCAAGATCGGAGGGATTGCAGTAATTACGTATCTGCACTAAAACACATACAAGCAAAATATCACCTCAAATGTGAGCTGCAGGCTTTGCAGGGGGTGTGAAAAATCATCTTTACCATTTTTTAAATAACATTGAGCAGTAAGAACATACAAAATGAGGCAACAAAACAGAACTAGGTAGGTCAACCAGGGCTGGTGATTTTGAAGAGTGAGGCAGAAAGATGCCAGCATTAATTATGCCACTGCTGGATTATACCTGGTTAGAAGCTGCAGACGACACAAGGCCTATTTACCATATGCTCCTTTTGACTAAACTGAGTTACCTCATAAAGTTCACGATTCAACGTCTCTACAATGATGTTGTCACTTGATTGGTCAACATAGGTGACAGGACGTTTCAGCTTTACTCGGTCCCCAAGGAGGTCCATCATCCGTTCACTCACTTGACCAGAGCCACCTACGAACTTCCGTTCCTACAGGAGGTAGGCAGGAAAGGAAACATTATAAAAGCCCAAAGAAGAAAAATTTTATTTGCTACTAATTAGAAAACCTTGAGAAAGTCACAGGCCACACCTCTACCCTCTGCACACCTAACTGTCAGAAGAACTTGTTAGGACAGAGGCAGAGGATGCCAAGACACCTCAATGATCATTTTCTGCACAGCCTCCAACAGTGCAAAGCTGTTACTAGTTTATAAAATCACAAAACCAGAAGAAATACTCCCCCCTATGTCACTGCTGCCCTGCCCAAATGGGAATATCAGCAAGTCTGTGGGCTTCAAATGCCCAAGAGTGCAGGGCATGGAGGGAGCCCTAGAAAGAGGAGGGTGCTGCACTTAGCCTGAGAAATGCGGTTTCTAACTCCCCTTGATCCTCACAGTCCTAAGCTGGGGCTGTCCAAGCAGGTAAGGATGCATATGGTGCCATATTATAGACAACGTCACTCTAAGAGAACATGCTCAGGGCGCTCTTAGGGGTAGCCATGTCCTACCAGTCATCACCAAAGGATATCCTAAGAATCTGAATCTCAGACCTTGAGAGACTTTTTGCAAAACTGTTGGGAAGTTTTGAGGTGGAAGCAGTGAAGTGACGGCTAAGCACCTGCTTGTTCCTTTAGATACTGCTAAATAGTTCTCTCGAGCAGCCCTTATAAGACCAGGAGTGTTCTGCCCACTGCCATCTGCTACAATCACCATGGAGATGCTTCCAGCTTAACCTAAGGAGGTAAGTCTTTAACACAATACATTTGGTAAGAACCAGGGGACTATTTTTAGCCTGTTGTAGAAGATTCTTTGAATGGTTAGAAATACACAGTGGTAGATTGAGGCACAGCTCACCACTTGACAACTAGGTACCTTACTCATGCTCCTCCAGAACACTTTGCATGAGCAGCCACATTGAGTTTTGTACTTTTATAACTGGCTATGTTTTAATGACACCACTGAAGTTCTTTCTAAAAATATTTCCATAGTGATTCAGACCTAAATTCATGATTTGTCCTTGCTCAAGAAACTAGTACCATTTAACTTATAATCTGACTTATGTTTTCCAAGAGTCACTTTGAATTTTAGTGTGGTAGGAAGACCATGAACTATTTGTTGAATTAAATTATTGCAGGATAAACCTAAGTTGTTAATAGAGATACTGTGATAATGGTTTAAGATTCATCGTCTGAACTATACTTTCCAAAAAGTATCCTGGCTCCTCTGAATGAAGAATACAAATATCAAATATGAGTCAAGATACCTCAGACAGTAAAATACAGGTTTAAAAGGAGTAATGTGGAATTTCTGCCTGTAAGTAAAGAAACTTAAAAAGTGCCACTGTCAAGGCACGATGGCTGACTAGAGACATCACTTACCAGACCATCCTGGAGGGAAGGAAAGGTTTAAGATAAAAAGGGAGGGGAGAAAGGACACAGCTCAGGTTTAGGTCAGAGGAATAACTACCAAAACCTGCCAGAGACCTCAAGGAGGAAAACTGCAAAGCAGGGAAGGAAGAGGAAAAAGGAAAAAAGATACCAGTGAGGATCAAACCCAGAGAAGCTTGGAGCCCAGTGAAAGGGTAAGAGGGGATCCCTTTCTCTTTCCCACACTCCTTCAGTAATCAGCAGGCTACCAAGTTATTTGGAAGCTTTTCTATCCCCATGAGCCCGAGAACTGTGGCAACCATGGAACTGTGGCAAGAACTTGCACGATCTCAGAGCTTGGACATTCCGTGCAGGGTCCCCCTCCAAGGAGAGTGACCCAAGAGGCCAGGGAGCCGGCTTTCTTCCATTCAGACTCTTTCCTTCCCCTACCCACCCCCACCCACTGCAACCAGGAGAGCAGTATGAGCTGAGAATCTGGCAAGTGGCTGCCTCTCCCCAGCTGGCATGTCCTCCAGTCTGAGCTTTCAACAGAGATTGAGGCCCGCATCTTTCCCCTTCAGGACCTGCAGTGGACCTGGGTGCCCAATCTGGGAGCTCCCTGCCTGCTGGCATTTCCCGGAGATGCACTCCAGTGGGTCAGATACATAGGCTAGATCCCGTGCCCCAAAGACTCCAGCGGGTTGCTAGGGACACTGGGGAGATTTGGAAGCTGGAATTGGGAAGCGAAGGAGCCCGTATGGGCAGAACTTACAGGAGAATACTGTGGGGGCCAGAGACATGGCAATCTGGGGGAGTGCCCATCATCCCCACAGGAAAGCTGTACTGTTGGGACTAGGGTGGGTCCTCCTCCCAGCGGTTTTCCCTAGCAGCTGACAAAATGACCTTGGAGCTCTGCTGAGGCTCAAAGCTCCACTGTCGGATTAGGGAAGGTTCTCCCCCTGCCCTCCCCCCCCCCCCCCCCCCCCCCGGCAGGGAAGATCCCAGCTTGTTGCGCCATAGCATCTGAGTGCAGCATGTTCAGGTGCCCATGTGCAAACAGACACTGGAGGACAGGGGTGATGCAAAAGGGGCAGAGCCAGTTGGGAAATAATAACCCCTTCCTCATGAGCAGTCACCCGGTTTGGAGAGCCTGCCTCGATGCTCCTTCCAGCGGCTCCTCCTAGTGGCTAGGAAAACAACCTCTGAGCCCTGCCAAGGCTTTGCAAAGTCTTCCAGGCTTGCCCAAGCTAATCACACCCAGCCTTGTTCCTCCACCTGCCTCTGCTGTGGAGGAGAACAAACAACCCCCTGGGAGCTACAGGGCCCCTCCCAAAGCCTGGGGCACTCAAGTGCTCCTCCTGAAGGACTAGGCACAAAAGAACATCTCTGCAGTTGGCTCTTTCCTGCAATCATCAACCACTGACAGGGAGAACAACTCTATAGCTCATCATGGCATCTACCAACTCAGTCAAACAGGACGTGGCTGATTCTTACTCACAAGCATCATCCACCATCTCAGAGATTAAGCTGGGGGTCCCAATACAATTTACACTGCTGGGGAGGTGAAGACAGCAGGATAGAAGCAACCTGAGGGGACACTGCTTTTTAGGGGAGAAACAAAAGTTACAGGCAGCTCAATCTGTGAGGGTTCTCCCTCCTCCACTGCAGACCTCTGGGCTGATCAGGGAGCTGCTCAGAGTCTGTGCAGAGACATTCCACCGGAGAGCAGGTACAGCAGAGAGCTGGTGCCTGCCAATCCCAAGTTTCTACAACTGAGGCCGTCCTGATGACTCTGGCGCATGGAGCCGGGTCCATTCGGGACTCAGCCTTCCAGAAGTAGCCTTTGCATCACCCCCTCCAGGCCAGGGAGGGAACAGATGCTCCCCCACATCATGCCCTGTGACTGGGAACTGAACATGCCTCCACCCTGGTGTGGGAGCTGAACAGAGCAGGAGCCCCAGACATCACAGGCACCACTTGGGAAGCCTGGGGCAACTGCCTCAGTGGGTGCTAGGTGTGTGTGGGGAACCTGGCCAACCAGCAGCTCCAGTCCACCTACGTGGACTCTAGGCCACTGAGACAAACCCCTGCCTACGCGACTGGGCATGAGCAGTCCCCACACTGGTGGGGACTCTGCCCCTGAAATCCCAGAGCCAGCTCTGAAGCTCTCGCTGTGCCCAAGTTTGAGGTTCTGCCCCTGTAGATCCAGGGTCGCTGCTGGGCCTGCAACTCCACCCCTAAGACTCTAGAGTTATGCCTGGACCCCAAGACCCCACCACTGAGCCCACACCACTAACACCGGGCTAGCAGAACCTCCCCAAGGTCCAACACTTCACTCAGGACCCCCAGCAATTTACTCCCAGTAAATTCTAGCTTCACCACTGGTTTGCTGTGTGTCCAGCCAATCAACTAAATGAGTTCATTCATTAGTAAAGGAAGTGGTATGGAACCTGCACAAATGCAAGTGGGCAGCAAAAATTTAGAATTCAAAATGTAGACTTTACTCTTGAAAGAGGGGCCATAAATCATTTGTGTGAATTAGAAAAAAGAAAAGTCACTTCCATTCTATGACAGTTAATGTAAAAAAATAACTCTGAGAAACACATAGGACAGATGCCTTATGTCTGGAACAGAGATGACTTTAAGTACAATAATCTTGCAAGTATTAGAATTTGTTGGAACTTAATTTTAATTTATTTTCATGATTTAGCTTCTCCTACATAAACAGCCTAATTTTACCTGCCTCTAAAAGGAAGGAACTTAATTCCTAAAACCTAATTAATTTAAAATGAAACATTCTTTAGCTGTGAATTTCTTTTCAGGAATGAAAAAAGGAAATGAGAAATTTTTTTCAGACCATTTCACATTTCTAATGTGAAACATTTCATGTTTCAAAATATTGAAGTAATTATTAAAGATACTGCTCTGGGGGAAGGCAAAGTCACTAAGGAAGTTATAGTTTCAGAATGGACACATCATACCTGGCCTCCATTGGTGACAGAGAATATCCGAGTGGTGCCCCCACATTGCTTCACATACCACAGGAACCACAGTGCAGACACCTCGTGGGGCTCAGAGGTCACGTTGATATTCACAAAAAGAGAAGCAAACTGCCTAGCAGTCCTGTTCAAAGGACAAGAGTAGAAGTCAGGTGTCAATACATACAGGAGTCTGAAGACCTCATGTTTTTGAAACACGATTTAGTGTGGTTAGAAAGTATTTCTACTGCAATTGAAAGAAGTAAAAAAAAACCTCATGGACTCAATTTCTGAAGGAATGAATTTTTTTAACTCTTGAGGAAACTAAGTTTTCTCCTGCTTTTAAGAATTTATGGGTTAGCTCCAAATATGTTAATCCTGGTTCTGTATAAAGGTCATTAGGGCTATTTGCTCTCATCTGTTTTAACAATCATCCTCTCCTCTCCATCTTCACTGCCATGACCCTGGTCCAGGCTACGATGGTCCCTCACCTGGGCTACAACCGTGGTGGCTCCTAGCTGGTCATCCTACATCCCCTCTTGGATCCTTCTTCACACGACAGCCAATGAGGTCTTTAAAAAACCTTCTGCTTAGAACTAATGGATCAACACTTACATGCATTCATGGCATTAAAACTTAACAGAAATCAAGCAGGCAGGAGGGGAGAAGAGGGGATGGGTAAATTCACACCTAACAGGTACAATGCACACTATCTGGGTGATGGACACACTCATAACTTCAACTGAAACTGTACAAAAGCAAATTATGTAACCAAAGCATTTGTACCCCTGTAACATTCTGGAAAAAAAAAAACAACAACAACAAAAAAAACAAACCTCTGCTTAAAACCCTTTAATGGCTTTCCATAGAGAAAAGTTAAAGCTTGAATGTGGCCAATATATCCTCCAACAGTCCTTCAACCTCCCCTTATACCACTTCCTCTGGTCATCACTGTGGTCCAGACATACTGTCCATTTAGCTGCTGAAACATGCCAATATCCTTCTTAGTTCAAGGCCCTCACAAAAGCTGCTACCTGTTCTCTCTGCCTAGATCCCACCTCCCCAAATCACTGAACCCTTCCTGTCTTCCCACTGCTGACCATTGGATCATTCTTGGAAGATACCATTCTCCCTACATCATCCAACAGTCCCTATCTCCTCATGGGCCCTGTGAGTCATTCCTCCACACAATCTACTCTTCCTACCTGTCATCTAAATCTGTGGATAATCCTGGAATATACCATCTGCCCACACCATCCACTCTTTGTGTCTCCACCAGCCCTTTTGGCTTATTCCTGGAAGATATATCCTGCCATACCATTCATGTTTTCTCTCTTCCTTACCCCACTGGGTCCTTCCTGCATGATATCATCCCCCTACCCCATTCGCCCTTCCTATCTGTCCTCCCTACCTACTTTGTGGCTCATTCCTGGAAGATACCATTCTGTCACACCATTCAAACTTCCTATCTTTCCCCTACCCCTCTGAGTCATTTTGGGATAATGCCATCCCCCTCCCACAATGTCCACACGTCTCTGTCTCCCCCCAGTGCTTCTGTCACATTCCTGTAAGATACTGCCCACCCAAATTATCTACTCTCCCCTTTTTCCCCCCTGCCCCTGTGGGACATCCTAGAAGATATCATTCCCCCACATCATCTATCCTTCTTCCTCCCTAACCGTGTGGGTCATTCCTGGAAGACACCATCTCACCACACCACCCACTCTGAGTGTCTCCCTCCTGTCCCTATGGGTCATCCTGGAAGATATCTTCCCCCAACATTATCCATCCTTCTCCCCCCACAACTAATCCTGTAGGTAATTCCTGGATGATATCCCCCCAAAACATCCACCTTTCCTGTCTCCCCCACCACTGCCCCTCTGGCTCATTCCTGGAAGGATAGGATGGGAAGATAAAAAGTAAATTTTAAATTGTCAAGCCTACTTACTTTGTCCAGCAGATTTTATTGATGAGCTCTTTCATGGTCATCCTGTCCCATTCCTCAGCATGCGGTGCCTGCCAGGGTGCATCAGCTGGAATCTGCAGAGAAAGGAGGTTCCACACTCAAGTGTGATGGTAACTGCCACTGCCCAGAGGCCCTCATGAAAACCTCTGAAAATGAGTCTCTAGGTCTCTGTGTTGGAATGTGTGATTGGAATGGTATGTAGAGAAAAAGCAGGGAGCTCTTTGGAGTCTATGCTTTCATGCTATTGCCAAAACAATAATAATAATGATAATAATTACATATAAGTCTGTGCATAAATTTATGTCATTATTACTATTATTATTGAAAGCTAACACCCATTTTATGTCCCCAATTCAAGTTTGAGAGTACTGTTACAGAGCCTGAGACTAAGTAAAAATACTTTGAGGGCCAGGTATGGTGGCTCATGCCTATACTCCTACCACTTTGGGAAGCCAAGGCAGGAGGATCACTTGAGGCCAGGAGTTTGAGACCAGCCTGGCAACACTGAGATCCCATCTCTATAAAAAAATAAAAAATTAACTGGGTGTGGTGGCATCTATCTGTAGTCCCAGCTACTTGGGAGGCTGAGGCAGCAGGATCACTTGAGCCCAGGAGTTTGAGGTTGCAGTGAGTTATGATGACACCACTGCACTGCAGCCTGGGCAACAGAGCAAGACCCTGTTTCAAACAAACAAACAAAAAACACTTTGGGGCAGCAAATCCTTCTCTCCTTTACAATCTAAAGTGACATTATGTATGGATAAGACAATTGCAAGTAGAGATACCTGGCAACAATGTGTCCTATAAGTGCTCAATGGTATAGAGTTGAAGACATATAGGCATTAGTATCAGAGAGAGTGGGTTTGAATCCCTTGCTGTGTGGTTTTGGGTAAATTACATAACTTCTTGGCACTCATTTTCCCCATCTGTCAAGCAGATAATTTTGCAGAGTTGTTGGGTGCATTGGAAATGATATGCATCGATGTCTGGAGCAATATTCCCTGCACCACAAGGATATTAAACAGTTGCCACTGTAATATCAGTAATGTGTCATATGCAATTTACCTCCTTCCCCATGTTATCCAGTGTCCGCCACAGATTGTTGTAATCCAGATATGCAATGGGATTCCAAACTGGTGGAAAAGCTCCCCGAAATGGGTAAGATTTCCCCTGTAATATAAAAGTAAATGGAATCATTTGAAAAGGTTAAGAACCAACCAACCTAAGACAGCCATTTTCAAAGTAACTGCATACCTATACAGGCCCCAATTTTAATAAGATGAGCAAAATTTCCCTGGTGCCGTGTTAGCTGTTTTTAACTTACAGGAAATAATAGCTTTAAATTTATTTCTACTTATTTGGAAAAATAAATAAAGGTAGCTTATCCTAGTATCTAATGCTGTTACTACAATATTCTCAACTCCTAAGTTCCTATCTAATCTCTTTGGAAGGATGTTCCCACTCAGATGAGAACAGGTTGATGACATGGAGGACTGTCTTTAGGCCACATCTAGGACAAGAATAGCAAAGAGGAATATTTCAGACTGTTTTAAGATCTACACAGGCTAAATAAAGACTGGCTAGACTACAGGCTATGTCCAATGTAAAGAATCAGAGTATTAGCAATTTGGAATAATAGGCATTTGTCATTTTGGGCTGCCCAGCATCCATTCCCCTTTCCTAATAGTACCCTTGTTTCTTTTTGGGAAACTGCCTCTCTTCCTCTGTATATAGCTATGTAGGGAGGAGCGTCCCAGGTACCAGCTCCCATTACAGAAGGTGATGGGTTAATCCTTTCTCTCCTCCCTCTTCCCCTGACCCCGACCCCTGGCTGTGACCCTGTGTTCTGAGCTTGGCCAATCACACACTCCCAGAGGATTCTGACCCTGAAGTGGGTCACCGAAGTGTAGAAGAAAGTAGACTGTGGGTTCTCCTTCCCCATGGCAGTGTATTGAGCAGATGTTTCTTGCTACAAAGACCATGACTATGGGTCGTGCCTCTGACTTGTCAGAGCTCTCCTGCTCTCTGCTCATTCTCAAGCGTGGTCCTCTAGCCTCATGCCGATTCTGTGGGCCCTCTCATATCCTTTCAGTAAATTCCCTCTTGTTAACCCAAGTTGGTTTCTATTGCTTGGCACCAAGACTTCTAACATGAAGATAGCTCATTATTAGCAACCATTTACTTCATTTCATTGCGTGACAGGCATTGTGCTAAGCAAAAGCAAGGATGAGTGCAGAAGGAATCCTTAGGAAAAGATACCAGGTCTAGGTAGTTTCTAAGGCCTTATTTGCTAATTTAATTCTTTTCACTTTAAAAATAAATGTCTTGTAGATCTTCATAAGGTCCAAATCTTTTCTACTAGTACGATTTTGTGTGAGAATTTGATTTTTTAATTGAAAAAAATTATTTATAAAGAAAGCCTACTGTGTGTACTGCACAATATTAAGAGCTGTGCTGGATTTTTAAAAAGGGCTAAAGCAAAACTCTGGACCATCAAGGTAGGAACACAAGACATAACAAGCATGTACACACACGTGCACACCCCCCAACTGAGTAAGAATATATAGCAGTCTTTAAGTGATAAAGAAGCAATTTTTCCTTTCACATAGCAAATTTGAATAACTTTGGCAGATTATGTGATCTGATTTATCTGAAAATGCTATGCTGTAATGCTGCAACACAACTTTTTGAGACTCCAAATCCTTTATCGTCATTGCCACCATCATCACTAACATTTATTGAGATCTTTCTCTATGCCTGGCACTGGCTGAAGCTCTTCACACACGTTATCTCATGTAATACTTGGTCCAACCCTATGGAGACAAGCACTATTAATATTTCCATTTTATAAATGGGGAAACTAAAGGCCAGTGACAGTAACTAGTAAATAGTAGAACAGAAATTTCCTGCTCCCAAAGCCTTTGCTAATAAAATATGCTTTCCTGCCTTCTATACAGCTGATGGAATGTGGAGATAGGTTTATTCTAGAGACATTTTAACCTTCCCAACTAAAAGAAAGAGAACTTTGAAATGTGAAACTTATAAATCTTCCACATGCATATTTTCTGTTTCTAAGGAGTAAAAATAGAGACCAAGAAGTTCCAGGGGTGTATGATGACTGCTGAGGAAACATGGCCAACCTTGGAAAATGCTAAAGCATGTTCTGAGAGAAATGAGCAGAGGCATTTTACACAGAACACAAAAATAGCTGTGGAGATGAGAGAGGCTGAGGTTAAGCAATAACTAAGGGGCAGCCTTCAGAACAGCTGGTTCTTGTTATAATTCTTCCCTTAACTGAAATCTGGAAAAATCTCCATTTTCCTCTAAAATGCATTTATACTCGAGGAACAGTCTAATACAAAACTGATCTTTGCTTTGAAAAATAAATTTTATTAAAAAACGTATTCTCAATAAGTCTGGACACATTAAGAAAAGTGTTATACATATAATTCAACAAAATGTGTTTTACATTCCTAAAGAAGTTCTTCACAGAATGTTGCCAACTTGAGTATGATTTCACACAAGGTCCAAAGATCCCGTGATCTGAGCCTTGATAAACAAACAGAAATGGCAGGAGAAGTAAAGAGTTCAGGGAGAGAGGAGAATTTGGCCTGGCAATTTTTTTAGGAATGGGAGCCATGGAATATTCTAGAAGATCAAAAGAGCCCATAACATACACTTTTTTTTATTTCAGCATATTATGGGGGTACAAAAGTTTAGGTTACATATATTGCCCTTGCCCTCCTCCCCCTGTCGAATCAGAGCTTCAAGCGTGTCCATCCCCTAGACAGTGCACATCACACTCATGTATGTATATGCCCATCCCCTCCCCCCCCAACATCTGCCCGACACCCGATTAATGTTATTCCTAAATGTGCTCTTAGGTGATGATCAGTGAAACCAATTTGATGGTGAGTACATGTGGTGCTTATTTTTCCATTCTTGGGATACTTCACTTAGTAGAATGGGTTCCAGCTCTATCCAGGATAACACAAGAGGTGCTATATCACCATTATTTCTTATAGCTGAGTAGTACTCCATGGTATACATATACCACATTTTATTAATCCACTCATGTATTGATGGGCACTTGGGTTGTTTCCACATCTTTGCAATAGTGAATTGTGCTGCTATAAACATTCGAGTGCAGATGTCTTTTTTATAGAATGTCTTTTGTTCTTTTGGGTAGATGTCCAATAATGGGATTGCTGGCTCAAATGGTAGGTCTACTTGTATCTGTTTAAGGTGTCTCCATATTGCTTTCCACAGGGGTTGCACTAGTTTGCAGTCCCACCAGCAGTGTATGAGTGTTCCTGTCTCTCCGTATCCATGCCAACATTTATTGTTTTAGGACTTTTTGATAAAGGCCATTCTCACTGGAGTTAAGTGATACCTCATTGTGGTTTTGATTTGCATTCCCCTGATGATTAGAGATGTTGAGCATTTTTTCATGTTTGTTAGCCATTCTTCTGTCTTCTTTTGAAAAATTTCTATTCATGTCCTTTGCCCACTTTTTGATAGCGTTGTTTGATTTTTTTCTTGCTGATTTTCCTGAGTTCTAAATAGATTCTAGTTATCAGTCCTTTATCATACACTTTTATTCTGTTGACAAATGTACCAAGTAGTTATAAAGGATTTCATTAATTAGTTTCACTCTCATAAGTTTCTGGCTTCTCTGTTCCCATTCCACAGAAAACCTACATCTAGTAAAGAAATGCACATATGTGGGGAAGTGGTACCTACGATTCACATCCTCCTTTCTCACAAGCGCCTGAAGGCTCATTTCTTCCCTGGCCTACCTCTAGACTAGACAACTTAAGGTTACTTTTGCATGTGTCAATCCCTAAAGTAGTTGAGATGTCTCTTGGCTGAGAGAAAACTGGCTGAGAGTGGGGACCCTCTCAGTCTCCTAAATGTGATTCCATAGTTTTTTCACCAAGCTGTCAGTAGTTTCTCAATCCTAAACCACTTCTCAGTAAGAAATGCCTTCATGACCTAAGAGTGTGAGGCAAGAGCTCTGGGAACACTTCCAAATGACCACCGATCTTTAAAAATAAAAGGCAATAAAAACCCTAGAGCAACGGTCAAGTTCATTCTGTACCTAAACTCCAAAAACTTACTACCTTTCCAAAGTGGCCTTTAATTTCTAAAGGGCAGTGTCTTTGATAAAGCAAAAATTGTTGACGTCAAGTAAAACACAATGTCCCTGGAATTGTGCCCCAAATACTTAAGTCCGTTTGAGAAACTACATCTTTAATCTACCAATGTTCATAATAACAGGAGATTATTGCCAGGGGATGACAGTTTATTCCCCCCACATCATTCTTTATTGTTGGTCCTATAAGATAAGCCAAGTTTATATTAATAGTAAGCAAGTGGCATTTACTGATCGGTATGCTGGAATTTCATCTCTCTGTTCTTTTATATTTAAGCAGAAGGAAGTGAGTGTTATTAGAGTATCATAGGTTACTGGGGAAGCTGCCAAACTTCTTTCTTTAATCATCTTGAAATAAACAGATATCTTTTGGATTGCTTTAGGAACATGCCTGTCCAGCACATATGAATTCCTTGGGATCTATCTAGTCCCATGGTTTTGTGACAAAGTCTGTAAAATAAGTTTTTTGATAATTTATCTTCTATATTGCATAATAATCCTTTAAATAAAGAAATTATCTGAAAAAAGAGACCAATTAAATAAGACGGCAGTATTGTGTTGTATTAATAGTTAACAAAAGCTTTTTCTTCTTCTTTCCAAATGCACGTAGCCAAGCTCTCTTCAAATATACGTAGCTTCTACTCTACATAGAAAAAGCCTTCATACTCTCCATAGAAACATCTATCTTTTTCAGTTATCACCCTCTTAACAGTCCCACTCAAATGATGCCTCCATTTCCTTCATATCTTTTTATTTTCTAAAATCTGACTTGTATCCTGAAAAGTCCACTGACGCTCTTTTCTCTCAAGTCACCAACAAGCTCTTTTTAGCCAAATCTGAAAGGATGTATCCATCCCATTTGCACTTGGCCGCATCTGACACTACCCCATTGGATTGTGCTGGTTCTCCCAAGTTTCCCCCGAGTTCCCCAAGACCCTCCCTTCTCTGATCCACTGAATCCCCCAGGGTCTGATCCTCAGCCTTTTCCTTTCCTCTGCTCACCCACTTCCCATTTCCTTGGGGAATTCATCCACCATCTGGGTTTGTTGTTGTTATATTTGCACAGTCTTATGGTTTGCATTTTTCATTCCTCTACTCCCTCTATGTTTATGAGTACCAAATTATCTACAACCTCCCACGCAACTTCAAAGGCTGGCAGAATATTCCTGTGTGTTTGCTCATGACCCAATATTTCATCATATTCTCAGTTTCTGGCTTCTCTTGACACAATCAAGACTTGCACAGCTACCACATAGCACAGTGGACAGCTGAGTTGTGCAGTCCTATCTCTAGAAAAAGAGAACCATTAAATTCAGATATAAATGATGCCATAGCATCAAGAATGAAGGATTTTAAATGAATTATGCCATCTTTCCAAAGGGATTCTAGTTATATACAGAAATTATAATATAAACAAAACAATTAAGATAGAAATCATACGAGTTCTTCTGGAGGCTCTTGGGTAATTATAGATTACTGACAGCATTTAAAAAATATTTTTTTTCTTTCAGAAATGCCATTAACTCAGAAGAAATAGGCAGTTAGAAAAAAGATAAATATGTTATACTGTGAGGACAAATGGTTGTTTAACAGCTTTATTAACATATCATTCTTATACCCTATAATTCATTCATTTAAAGTGTGCAATTCAGTGGTTTTTGGTTTATTCACAGAGTGTGCAACCATCATCACATCTAATTTGAAAACAGTTTGGTCATCCAAGAAGAAACCCTTACTCATTAGTAGTCACTCTTTGTTCTCCACCACCCCGTTTTGAAGAACTCCCAAATTATTTTCCAAAGTGACTATACCATTTTACATTCCCACCAGCAATGGATGAGGGTTCCAATGTCTTCCCATTCTACACAAAACTTGTTATTGTCTGTCTTTTTAATTATAGCCATCCTGGTGGGCATGAAGTGGTATCTCACTGTAGTCTTGACTTGCTTTTCCCTAATGAATAATGATGTTGAACATCTTTTCATATGCTTACTGGCTGTTTGTATTAATATATCTTCTTTGGAGAAGTGTATATTCAAGTCTTTTGCCCATTTTTGAATGGGCTTGTCTTCTGAGTTGTAAGAGTTTTTTATATATTCTGGATACAAGTCCCTTATGAGATATATGATTTGAAAATATTTTCTCCTGTGGGTTGTCTTTTCAGTTTCTTGGTGGTATCTAAATGACAAAACTTTAAAAATTTTTTCTTGATGAAGTCCAATTTATCTATTTTTTTTGTTCTGTTGCTCATGATTTTGGTGTCATCAAATAAATTATTGACTACCTCAGATAATGGAAGTTTACTCCTATTTTTTCTTCTAAGAGTTTTATGGTTTTAGCTCTTATATTTTAGGTCTGAAATCCATTTAAAGTTCATGTTTGTGCATAGTGTGAGGAAGGGGTCCAACTTTATTCTTTTGCATGTGAAAATCCAATTGTTCCAACACCATTTGATGAAAAGACTATTCTTTCTACACTGAATTGTCTTGGTACCCTTGTCAAAAATGAAATGACCATAAATGTAAGAGTTTATTTCTGAACTTAAAACTCTACTCCAGTGACCTATATGTTTATCCTTATACCAGTACCACATTGTTTTGATTGCTGTAGCTTCATATTAAGTTTTGAAATCAGGAAGTGTGAGTCCTTCAAATTTGTCCTTCTCTTTTAAAATTGTTTTGGCTATTAGGGGTCTCTTGCATTTGCTTATTAATTTTAGGATCAAGCTTTTAATTTCTATGAAAACAGCCAGCTGAGATTTTGAAAGGGATTGTGTTGACAATGCAGTTCAGCTTGGGAAGTATTGCTATATTAATAATATTAAGTCTTCTGATCCATGAACATGGAATGCTTCTATTTATTTACATCTTTAATTTCTTTCAAGGATGTTTTATAAAGCATACAAGTCTTACACTTCTTTAGTTAAATTTATCCCTAAAATTGTATTTTTTGATGCTATTATAAATGAAATTACTTTCTTAATTTCATTTCAGATTGTCATTACTACTGTATAGAAATAAAATTGATTTTGAATATTGATCTTTTATCCTGAAACCTTGATGAACTTGTTTGACAGTTCTATTAATTTCCTTTAGTTAATCTCTTGGGATTTTCTATATATAAGATCATGTCATCTGCAAATACAGATAGTTTTACTTTTTCCTTTCCAATCTGGATTATTTTATTTCTGTTTCTTGTCTAACTGCCCTGGATAAAACCTATAGTACAATGTTGAATAGAAGTGGACAGAGTGAATGTTCTTGTCTTGTTCCTGATCTTTGAAGAAAAGCTTTCAATCATTTACCATTGAGTATGATGTTAGCTATGGATTTATCATAGATGCCCTCCATCAGGTTGAGGAAGTTTCTTTCTACTCTTAGTTTTTTGAGCGGTTTTATCATGAAAGAGTGTTGAATTTTGTCAAATGTTTTCACTGCATCTGTTGAGATAATTATATGGTATTGGTCCTTTAATCCTATTGATAGCGTGCATTATGTTACTTGATTTTTGGATGTTAAACCAACCTTGCATTCCTGGGATAAATACCACTTAGTCATGGTGTATAACCCTTTTAATATATTGCTGGATATGCTTTGCTAGTATTTTATTGAGGATTTTTGCATCTATATATAGGGATATTGCTTTGTAGTTTTTTTGTGATGTCTTTGACTGGTTTTGTCATTCAGGGTAATACTGGCCTCATACGATGAGCTGAAAAATGTTCCTTCCTCTTCTATGTTTTTAGCAGAGTTTGTAAAGAACTGGTATTAATTCTTTAAATATTTGGTAGAATTAGCTAATGTAGCCATCTGGGCCTGGGCTTGTCTTTGTGGGAAGATTTTAAATTATTAATTCAATCTCTTTACTTGTTATAGGTCTATTTGATTTTCTATTTATTCTTGAATAGTTTTGGTATTTGTTGGTTTCTAGGAATTTGTCCATTATATCTAAGTTGATCTAATTTGCTGACATATAGTTGTTCACATTCATTTATAATCTTTTTTATTTCTCTAATGTCAGTATTGATGTCCCATATTTATTTATTTATTTATTTAGACAGCATCTTGCTCTGTCACCTGGGCTAGAGTGCAGTGGTATCATCATAGCCCACTGCAACTTCAAACTCCTGGGCTCAAGTGATCCTCTGGCCTCAGCCTCTTGAGTAGCTGAGACTAAAGGCATATGCCACCATACCAGGCTAATATTTCTATTTTTTATAGAGACAGGGTCTCTCTCTTGCTCAGGCTGCTCTCAAACTCCTGGCCTCATGCAATCCTCCTACCTTGGGCTCCCAAAGCTAGGATTACAGGCATGAAATACCGCATATGGCCTCATTCCTTATTATTTATTTATTTTTATTTCAGCATATTACGTGGGTACAAATGTTTAGGTTACATATATTGCCTTTGACCCACCAAGGTCAGAGCTTCAAGTATGTCCATCCCCCAAATGGTGCACACTGCACCCATTAGGTGTGAATATACCCATCCCCTTCCCTCCATTCCCACCTGCCTGACACTAGATGAATATTACTACTATATATGCAATAATTTGAGTCTTTTCTCTTTTTATCTTGGTCATTCTAGCAAAAGATTTGTCGATTTTGTTGATCTTTTCAAAGAACCAACTTTTGGTTTCATTTATTTTCTCTGTTTTTCTAGTCTCTATTTCATTTATTTTCACTCTAATCTCTATTATTTATATCCTTCTGCTTGGCTTGTGTTTAGTTTCCTCTACTTTTCCCAGTTTCTTATGGCAGAAGGTTGCATAATCGATTTGAGATCTACTTTTTAAATATAGATATTTACTATACTATACCTTACCCTCTATGAACTACTTTAACTATATCACATAAGTTTTGGTATGTTTTGTTCTCATTATTCATCTTAAAGTATTTTCTAATTTCCTTTGTGATTTTTTGGCCCATTGATTAATTAGGAATGTGCTGTTTAATTTCCACATATTTTTGAATCTCTCAAATTTCCTTCTGTTATTTATTTTTAGTTTAAATCCATAATGGTTGGAGAACATAGTCTGTATGATTTCAATCCTTCTAAATTTATTGAGGCTTGTTTTATGGCTTAGCTTATGGTCTATCCTGAAAAATGTTCCATATACACTTGAGAAGAGCGTCTATTCTGCTGTTATTGGGTACAGAGTACTATCGGTGTCACAGACTGAGTGTTTATGTCCCTCCAAAATTCATATTATGAAGCTCTAATCCCAAATGTGATGGTATTTGGAGGCAGGGCCTTTGGGAGGTAATTAGGTTTAGATGAAGTCAGGAGAACGAGGCCCCTATCATAGGATTAGTGCCCTTATGAGAAGAGATGTGGGCCAGGCATGGTGGACCATGCCTGTAATCCTAGAAATTTGGGAGGCTGAGTTGGGAGTATCATTTGAGGCTTGAGCCCAGGAGTTCGAGTCTGCAGTGAGCTATGATCACACCACAGCTCTCCAGAGCGAGCAAAATCTCATCTCTTAAAAAGAAAAAAAGAGACGCCAAAGAGCTTGCTTCCTCTCTCTTGCCATGATGTGAAGATAGAGCAAGAGGGCAGCCAACTGTCTGCAAGCCAGAAAGAGGGCCCTCACCAGGAACTGAATCTTCTGCCACCTTGATCTTGGACTTCTCAGCCTCCAGAACTGTGAGAAATAAATGTCTGCTATTTAAGCCACCCAGTATATGGTATTTTGTTATAGCAACACGAGCTAAGACAAGAGGTATCTGTTAGGATTAGTTGATTTATAGTGCTGTTCAAGTGTTCTGTTTCCTTGTTGATCTACCTACTTATTGAAAATCCACTATTGAGAGTGGGATATTGAAATGTCCAGCTGTTATTGTTGAATTGTCTATCTCTCCTTTTAATTCAGTTTTTCTTCACATATTTGAGGCTTTGTTGTTGTATGTATATTGATCATTGCTATATATTCCTGATGAAGGTGTCCAATCTAATCAACCTGTCACCAGGCTTGTTTCCCCAGGAAATGGTGTTACATTGGAAGCTCAGCATTGGTCTCTTGTTCACAGGTTAGATACTCGGCAGTGGCCAAAACCAAACCAGGAATTCTTGGCGAGTGTAAGGTCATGTTATTGAGCCTATACATAGCCTCCATCCTTGCTGTTATGGCCACTTGTATGTGTGCCCATTGTATATTGGAAAGAAATGGGCCCACTGAGCAAGCAACAGTGGAAAGAGATGGTCTGATGGCTTTGTCATGTGTCTACTTGTTCAGGCTGAATTAGATTTCCTAGAATTTTCTTCCCTGTATATTTATGGTTAGGGTGAGCCACAAGAAAGATTCTTATGGGAGATTTGGAGAGCAAAAGTGAAGCACCATCCGTTTTGTAGCTCACACATATTGTTGTTTAACCTCATGGCATGATACAGTGGCTGGGCCTGCAACTGCTCCACCCTTCTCTGGATCCTCCTTCAGCTTCTCCAACTCCTAGGCCAGGTATGTTTATTTAGTTCTGTGATGAAGGGTCCTGGCTTCTGCAACACACCCACAGTACCAAGGTCAGAGGCAATAAGGACTGCCAAGAGTTTCAGTCACCCTCATGAACTCCAGCTCATGCTGTGGGTTCTAGCTTATTGTTATTCTTCTTCCATTTTACATCTATTTCCCCTTCCTGACTTCCACAGGGACTTCAAGCTCCAGCATCAGACACGAAGACAACAGCCTTACTGAGACTATCATGATTATGTGAGGCCAAATCCCTATCCCAAATCCTTTAGCATTTTTGATTCTCTGATTGAACCCTGACTGATACAGGCTGATATCCACATAATGTATCATCTTATATTTGATTATTAAAACTTCCTCTGCAGTGGATACCCAATGGTCAGTATTCACATGGGACACAAATATCTTCATATTATAGGCCCATTCTGACAGGTTCATCCACATACTTCTTTCCTAGTCTCATTGTTACCAGTTTTCTAATTTTGTTCTTTCCAAATACCTACCTATATAGCCAATCTGCTAGTCACTGCTCACGTATCAGTATAAATCCATACCTCAGTCTGTAGCAAATGCTATTAATGCCCTGACTCACATCCTACTTCTGAGAATATTCCTAGACTTCTGCTAGCTGCCCACTTCAAACAATTAAAACTCAGTCTTTCTACTTCTCTGCCTAAGGGCTTTATTCTGGGCACCAGGAGTTTGTTCTGTTTAAGGGAAGCACAGTGTGTTCACAAAGGCAATGTGGATAAGATACTTCAGCTTCCCTGTTCTTGGTGGGGCAAATTTGTGGCACATTCCCCACAGTTCTTCAGGGGGTTCCTAAGAGAATTGAGCCTCAGTTGCCCATAACTGTAATAACTCATTAATTATAACCTTTTATTCCCTTCTCTTCAGATAGGTTATTTGGGAAGTGATTCCAGGTCTACTTTGGGGGCACAATCTATTCTCCCAGGTCTGCTTTGAGGGCAAAACTAATCCATCTCTCCTTTTGCACTAGATTGACAGCAGATGTGCTACATGAAGTTCTGGCTTTGTGAAGATATCCCTTCACCATTGTCTTTAGGGGACACCTCTGAGTAGTGCTGAAATGCAGTGTCTATCCACTTCCAGTTGGCAACTGTGAGATCCTTCTGCAACTGTGAGATCCTCTGCAAACCAGGCCTATGTTTTTATCATCTTCCATCAACTACTCATAGGGTACTCTCTATGAGATTGTATGTACGGGCTAAAATGTAGCCTTCAGTCAGTCCCGAGAGCCCTCCTGGGAGGCCACGGTGCAAGTGTCAGAGTCCAAAAGCCAAAGAACCTGGAGTCTGATGTCCAAAGGCAGAAGGAGAAAAACTGTCCTACTCCAGAAGGGAGAGAGGAGGCAGAGAGAGGAAATCCCCCTTCCTCTGCCTGTTTGTCCTAGAAGGGTCCCCAGCTGATCGGATCTGGGGTGTGTGGCCAGGGAATCTACATTTTCAACAAATTCCAAGTAATTCTCACCTAGCTGCTAGGTCAGAAACTATTTCTGCTTTCTCTGATGAACCAGAGAACCTTGTTCATCACCCATGGCTCCCATCATTCTGTATACTGTATTAAACTGATACATTAATATGTGCATGTCTTACTTTCCCAACTAGTCTCAACGCACCTAAGAACTATGCCTCACACGTGTTTCTATTTCCTACACTGACTTGTAAATAGCAGAGATCCAAGAAAAGTTTGTTAAATGAAGGAATGAAGGGAGGAATGGAATTCTTGCTTTTATAGTCCATCTGGTATCACATCTAGCTCCCTCAGGCCCCAGAAAGGGTCTAGTTACTTTCTATGCAAATAGCCCCCCTTTCCCACCTCAGACAAGCCCTTCTAATGAATGCCAACTTAGCACTGATTTTTAATAACAGTTCCACATACAAACCTTTTCCAAAATGGCCAGAATCTATATTATCATCAAATTGATTAGAATGCACTAAGTGTAAGGTGCTAAAGGGGACAGAAAAAAGATGCAAGATTCAGTTCCTTAGCAAACCTAAATCTCTAAAAATATTTTCTGCATTAACATTTCTCACTGTGATCTTTAAGGATGCTGTATGAAAACGGGTTCCATGGTCTTAAGTCTGGGAAACCCTGGTTTATGTTAAACACTTTTTTACTGCCAGACCTTCTAAGATTCCTAATTTGTTAACAGGCATCTTAACTCTCAAAGATAGGGATAGAATATGGAATACTTCCAAAATTTATCTTATCACCAAATACCCTCTTTTGCAAAACATTTTTGAGATTAATGTTGCTTAGAAAAGACTCGGGCATTCTTCACATTCTGGCTGGCACTGGCAGGGGCCTGAGATAACACAGGAAAACATGGGATGAAAGGCGATCTGTGATAACCAGAATATTTATTTTCCAAATGCTACACATGGAACTACATTATCAGTTGTATCCCTTCTGGACATGAGGCTACATCATTCCACAACACTGAGTCAAACAGGAACAATGAAACGAAACTGCTTGTACATTTAGCTAAAACTGCAAATGCATCATGGGCTCCATGCTGAGTCTCTGCCCGGGGCCCATCCCCCTTGTAACCATATAGTACAGTGAGAAAGGACGTCAGAGCAGGTCGAGAGAGCCAAGGGCAAAGCAGAGCTTCTTGGCAGCTAGGCTGTTAACTGAGTGCATTCACCTTGTGTATCCCAGTAACTGGGTGGATGTAGCCCTGTCCTGCTACTGGACAAAGTTACTTAAGTGATGGCTCTGCAACCATGATGGCAAAGATAGGATGATGGCATGGAGTGGGAAGGAAGGTGGACCAGGAGCCATCGGACTCTCAGCACAATCTTCCCAGCATTTTATTTTTAAAATCTACCAGTTGGGAAAAGTCATAGGTACTCAGAACTACTCCACTGGTGGATGCTCAAATAATTACGTGGATTAGCGACTACACCTGCATTTATATCCCAGGGTCTCACTTTTATCAACTGATGCTGGTCAGCAAGTGTGAACCACAGTAATTTCCTCCCATTGTCTTTCAAGCCTGATGTATTTTTCAGACATTTCTCTGCTGGATATGGCTGTGGAAACTAGGCCATTGGGTACTTTGGCAAACATACAAAATTAAATCTCAGCCTTAGGTTCACTGTGTATCATTTGAGTTTTACAAATTACAGGAGAGCGATGGGAATGAAAGGAAATGAACTAGTTCAGTAATCGTCCCTTTGTTTGAAAAACCTGACATTAAAAAAGTCTTCTAGATGAAAAGGACTCAGTTCTGCAGCCTTCAGGATCAAGCGTTCATTACACTGAACTATAATTAATACTCAAATTTTCTGTGATTCCATCAGGAATTTTTTCTGGTTGCATAAAACTTAAACACAAAGCAAAAGCCAAAATTAAGTGATACAAAAATAGTACTGGACTGCGCAAATATCAAATATTGACATTATTACTACTATTTGTCTCTTTTCACTTTCAAGCTTTGTGTTTGTGAAGGTTAGTGATTGATTAGGCTTTTACATCTGTCTTTCTTTCACTTCTGTAGGACCTTGAACCAAACAGCCTCATTCTTACAGCTTTCTCTTATCTCTACAGCAGGGATAACTGTTATTTACTAAAACTCTGAGGCCCAGTAGGTTTCCAAAAGGTATCTCTTCATTGCGTTTGACACAGAAATGAAAAAGCTTTGAGTCTGTACCTGAGACACAGGGCTACATAGAGGCATCAGTTCTGTTAGGTGGCAGAATGCGACAATGACAAAAAAGATTTTCTAGCTGGTTCAACATGTGCTCATGGGACAAGTGAATTTCCCTTCTTCAGGAAGTGCCCAGAATGGACTAGATATGGGATTCATTGGACATTAGAGCATTTTCAAGATTTCAACTGTTAGAACATTACTCTGCAAAAGTTTGAAAATTCAGGATCAATGATGGAGCCTTTTGGTTGGGGTAGTGGGTTTGAACACTAGGGTGGGGACGAAGGTTTCAGAAGAGGAAACAGGGAGGAAGTAGAAAGCAAGGAGGAAGGGGGAGATTTTAACCTTCAAGGGGCAACTACATTCTAACCCGAAATGAGTTCAGTTATGGAGACTTGAGTGATTTCTCTGGAGGAAGCTGCTCATGTAATGTTTCATTCCATCTGCAAGGATCCTTTGGCCATTAACCCGAATGCCGAGGCCCCACATGAAGAGGTGATTGCAGTTCCACAGCCTGAATGTGAGAGAAATCCTTTGTGAATGACCTAACTCCCTTTCTATACTAGTGAAGGCCAGTCCAACACGGGACGGTGACTCTAGACTACTTATCAATGAATGCTTAGAAAACAATTCCTGTAGTGAAATAGCCTGTATTAAAAATGAATGGAAGGAAGATGAAAAGGGTCCTGTGGATGGGTGGCTATGGCAGTGATGGTAGCACAATAATGTGAATGTACTTAATGTGAACACTACTTAATGAACACTATACACCTAAAAATGAAGATGGTCGATTTTATGACAGTGTATTTACCATAATTTTTTTTAAAAGAAAAAAATGAATGGAAGGAAAAATATCTAATAATTGACCTCACTTTGCTACATATTGGGCTGTCACTTCTGCTGAGTAGGAACTTCATATTCTAGAAGCCAAATATGAAATTGTCCCTGAGAGTTTCTAGGAAAAAGGAGCCTCTGAGAGGAAATGGCTAATGCTGACCCAGCTCTCTAAACAGCACGAGGTTTTAAGAGTAATTCTGTCATTAAGCTCTCTAGGAACCCACAAGCAGCAAATGAAGTCTTTTCAAAATGGGAAAAAAAGCATGAAAGTTACTAAAAACTACTTTTTACCAGCTACCTCCCTATATCTTTACACCGGATACTTGGTGGATCGAACTGAAAATATGTAAACATTTTTAGCCTCTCTTCTTTTAGAAACCTACTTATAATTTAGAGAGTAAAACAATTTCTCTTGTGTTACCTCATTTCTACCATCAAAACAGAATTTCTTATCATGAACACAGGCCCATAACCACTTGCCAGTCCTTACCTATTTCTATTTTTCGTCTTCTACCCTGACTTATACAGATTAGTAATACTTATCAACATGCACTTTAAATCCTTTCCTTTTTTTTTGTTCTTTTTAAAACCAGGCAGGATATCATGGCATAAAATAAAATACTCTTATCTTGGTCAATACTTTGACTAATAACTTTACATAAATCATTCAACAAAAAGAATATGGCCAATAATTCCAAACCATGCCCTAGACCTCTAGACTTAGTATTCTAACAAAAATAATAGAATCCATCTGTGGAATTCAGCCTGCTGAGCCTAACTGAGGCAGCCTGGGGGTTGTTCAGGAACCGGGTGCTCACTGAAGGCCAGAGGGCCTCCTGATCTACGGCTCAGGGTACAAGAGAACGGAATAAGCCCCCTGGTGAACTGTGCCACATACGGCTCCCAGGCATCACCACCCCCTTGTCCACAGGAGCCCCTATTTCTAAAGTGGCATCTTATGACTCCAGAGCCTGTTGGGGTAAAGTGATTTTTGTCACATCTTGGAACAGTTTATTAGAGGGGTTCACAAGTTGACTTTCTCTTCATGGAAAAAAGAACTACGTGATGGAACCCACAGAACACTGGGGTCAGAGCTGAAAAGCCTCATTTTGGCTCCTAAACTCTCTGAGCCTCAGTTTTCCCACCTATAAGATGGAAAAAATAATGCTTATTAACTCAGAGGACCATTAGGAAACTGAAATGAGGTAAAACATGTATGGGCACATTACAGATGGAAGACAATACTAACAGCATGGAGTCAGGAGGGAGGAATTTAGGTGATTAAAAGGAGACAAAGACACAACAAACAACATCCCTACAAGGGCTCAATGCCTTCGGCTTCTTGAGTTTCCTTCTGAGAGGGGTTGAAAGTGAAAATATAATTTGATATAACTCATTAATCCATTCTTTCACATACTTTAACCTTCCAGAGAACACATATTTTCACCCAAGGTAGACAGCAATGTTAACACAAATAAAAATAGTGGGTTAGTTAACTAACTTTCTTTGATGACAAAAGAAATGTCTTCTGTGAGTTGGTATAGAAAAGATGCTAAAAGAAACTTAAATGTCCCTTATCCAAAAGAAACAAGAGTTCAACAACACAGTTATATATGGTAAACATTAATACAAACTAACAAAAAACACATCCTCTGCTTTCTACATGGCCTACTGGCTAGAATCAAGTTCACCTCTTAGCAACAACAAAATTTACTTAGTATTCCAGAACACACACATTGTGAAAAGCCTTTGATTGGTCGTTGGCATAGAAACCTGGACTAAATGGCTATGGGAAGAATAGAACTAATACTAGAAAAAATTGCTTGCTGAGCTGTTACTATCAGCAAAGTCTATGTCATTTTAAATAAATCTTTATCACACCATTCTTTAAAACAAATATGTGGTATATATTTATAGTCTCTACTTTTATTGAGAGAGGATGTGAAAAGCAGGAAGAAAGTGGAAATGTATAAAAGTGTCAATAGCTCCTTCAAAGTAGCTCCTGCAAAATGACTTGCTCTGTTTCTGGCTAGGTTCTTTCTCTCCATGCCCCTCACCCCATCTGTATTATGATGTGGAAGAACCCATGGAAAGCAAAATAAAGGAATCAAGCATTTTCTCCTGTCTCTGCACTACTTGGCACTGCAAAATTTAACAAAAGATCTCCACAACTCAATGAAACTCACTTATAAAACAAATTTAATGATGGAGCATCTTATTTACTAATGCAAGTAATAAATCAATCCACTTGGCATTCAGGTCCAGCTGCTTCCCTTATACCATCCAAAGGAAAAAAAATTATAAAGAGAATTTTTTTTTTTTTTTGAGACAGAGTCTCACTCTGTTGCCCGGGCTAGAGTGAGTGCCGTGGCATCAGCCTAGCTCACAGCAACCTCAAACTCATGGGCTCAAACAATCCTACTGCCTCAGCCTCCCAAGTAGCTGGGACTACAGGCATGTGCCACCATGCCCGGCTAATTTTTTCTACATATTTTTAGTTGTCTGGTTACTTTCTTTCTATTTGTTAGTAGAGACAGGGTCTCGCTTTTGCTCAGGCTGGTCTCGAACTCCTGACCTTGAGCGATCCTCCCACCTCGGACTCCCAGAGTGCTAGGATTACAGGTGTGAGCCACCACGCCCACCCTAAAGAGAATGTTTTAAAAATGTCTAGCTGATGCTATTTTAAAAATCCATCTTTTAGGTTAAAGACAACACAATTTATATTAATTTCACAGATCAGATATAATCTCCTAAATAAACCCCTATCAAATTCACAACATTCAGAAAACCCATTCACTGTAGAAACTACTCAGAAAACTGTTACATAAGAATCAGGATCTACTAAACTAGAATTAGAAGAGGGATTCTACTCACAGGATCCATGAAGGATACAGGCAAAAATGTTAGCTATTATTATTTATTTATTGTTATTGTTTACTTGTCTTCTCCCCTTTAGATTAGAAGCTCCATGAAGGCAGAAATTTGGATCATTTGTTCACCATTCTATTTGCACCCTAAAACAATATCTGGTACAGAGTAGATTGCTCAGTAAATACTTACCGAACTGATGAATGAATTTAGCATTATGATGTGAAACTTCTATGAATCTTCTTGGGGAGGGAACACCATTAAAAGTGGATCCCCAGTGCTCAGCTAAGAGGGTCAGGCTTGAAACAACACACTGTTATGTCAAAACTTGTTCTGTAAACACAATCTAGCAAAGGTAAAGAGCAGTTCTTTCTGGGAGGCCGAGGCGGGAGGATTATTTGAGCTCAGGAGTTCAAGACCAGCCTGAGCAAGAGCAAGACCTCATATGTACTAAAAAAAAAAAAAAATAGAAAGAAATTAGCTGGACCGCTAAAAATATACAGAAAAAATTAGCCGGGCATGGTGGCGCATGCCTGTAGTCCCAGCTACTTGGGAGGCTGAGACAGGCGGATTGCTTGAGCCTAGGAGTTTGAGGTTGCTGTGAGCTAGGCTGATGCCACGGCACTCTAGCCTAGGCAACAGAGCGAGACTCTGTCTCAAAAAAAAAAAAAAAAAAAAAAAAAAAGCAGTTCTTTGGTGGATACTAAAAACTATCCTAGATTGAAACTAGATACACTACAGACTGCTGACAGAAGAAACAATTTAGGCATTCTTTAAGGTTTCACACTGGTAAAATTTCAGAGCTGAAGTAATCTGGATCGTAAAGGATATGGCTGGGTTTATCTAGACAATGGCAATCCTCCATTTCACTGTTATTTACAAAAAAGAATGCACTGCATTAGATTAGGAAAACTGGGGCTGTCACAAAGCAATGCAGAGAGTGTCACAAAGACAATTTGTATTATTAACCCAATACACTATAACGTTGGGGAAAAGCCCATTTTTCCCCCTAGAAGTGGAGAGAACAGTAAGAGTTGAGATATTTTTAAATAATTTACTTATATTTAATATTTTAATAATTTAAAGAATAATTTAAAAATAATATTAATAATAAATCAATAAATAAGAATTATTAAATAAACAAAAACAATAATAAATTTAATAATTTAATTTAAAGATTTTAATTTTTTTCTATAGTTTGTTAACAGTCTTATCTGGAATACTGGACTAAGTATCTTTCTGCTTTTCCCTAATATGGCCTCTTCCCTTTACAGTTTCCTGATCATCATAAAAACATCCACTACACTGAATATTTCTCATTGCAGAAATGATATGTTTTATTAGAAAACACTAGCAAAAAGGTACTCATTCAGATAAAATAAAGTAATCTTTAACCCACTATTTTTATTTGCCTTAACACTGCTGTCTACCTTGGTGAAAATATGTGTTCTCTGGAAGGTTAAAGTATGTGAGAGAATGGATTAAGATTTCTATTCTCCATCTTTTTGTTAGATGATATTATATCTTAAATATGTGGTTATTGTTAAGTACTAAAATTCAAAATAGAGCTTCAGCATTCATTGTCTGGCAGTTAAATGGCTGTTTATCAGTTACTACATCCAATATACAATAACCAAGGCACAGTGATTGTATTGTAGCAGGTAGTTACACTGCTCTTTCAGGCTTCTGGGCCAAACAACTGAGCAAAATGGTCACCAGCACTGCATACGGGGACACAATGAAGGATACAGGATGACCCTCAGAAGAGAGCTGCCAAAGAGGACTAAGACAAGCACAAACTGTAAAGCAGCTTCTTGGAGTCCACAGTCCCTGAGAGTGGAATCTAGCCCCGCAAGAGATAGCATGGAAAAGCTGAAAGATCTTAATCTGAATTCCAGCTCAGTGGCCTTTACTTGCTAGGGTAGGTTACTTGACCTCTGAACTTCAGACCCTTTCTGTGAAATGGAGCTACAATTCCTGCCTTAGGATCCTTGTGAGGGTTAAGTAAGATAATGAAGGTGAAGACCTTGGAACAGAGCCAGGAACATAATGGGAGCTCAGTAAAGGAGAGTCATCGTTAATCATTACTACAGGAGTGGTGCTGACCTTGAGGGATCAACCACTGTGGTCGTGATTTAAACGTGCCATTAGTTGTCCAAAGTGCAGGTGAAGCATACATTTTAGCACCAAGCCTGCCACATGCTGAGTATTCCATAATTAAGATATAATCTTACTATTGTGTTGATGTGTATGGCCATGTAATGGCAAAGATCCAGAGGTTAATAATGCCCCATGAAAACAGCCTCAAGCTACCAAGTCCAATGCCATGATAAGATGCCTTTTTCCAGTAGGTTATGCAATGGCTCAGCCATATTTGTATTTTTGTGGCAGAAAAATATGGTAGAAGGTGAGTAGTTCTCCCCTCTAGAAAGCTGAAGTTGTATTTTTCCTTAGCAACGGGACTATCAGGGTGTCTTGGACCTAACCTTAGAGAAGGACTCAGCAGTAGCCACAACAAAGAAAGGGATACTACCCTTAACATTTCTCTTTCCTTACTTAGGCACCTGATATAGCATGTAGCATTTCCCTAAATCTTGCCACAAGTTCACTGACTACTAAAGCTTGCTGCAGGACCCTTTCAAAGTTCAGAACAATCACACCTGGATTTCTAGAAAGCAGGGTTCCATGTGAAGCCCAGAAAATGACAGAGACATCAGAAAGCCCAACATAACTTAAGATACTTTAAGTCGTAAGGCCCTATCAGGAAGGTTGGACAGCATGTCATGATCTCTTGATAACTTGCAGGCAAAGTCAAGATTCTCAAACAGCACTTTGTCATTTTGAGATGTGCCACCATCAAGAACGATGAGGAGTTGAATTACTCACAAAAGCTGGCTATGGGTGCCTCTTTCACAATCACACCTTAGCATCATGTTTTAGAGTGTGCATAGCTGGGAGGCTAGCAGGTAACTAGTTTGAGGACATACCTACAACTTTCTAGTTTTTCCTAGCTTTCAAAATGTACATAAAGGAACACGGAACTAGAAGAAGAGTAAGAAAGTGAAAGAAAAGTGGTCTTTCAATAACTGCATCTCCTCATTGTAAGAGCCAGGCTTCAGTGATATTGATGGTGAGATAACTTATAATAGGTGTGTGTTTGGCCAAACAAATGTTGGAAGCCCAGCATGCTTCTGTTTAGGACCCTCAGTTTCATTTCCTAATGAAGAGTATGTACTCAGGGGTTAGGTGGACTGTAACTAGGTTTATAGCCTTTTCAAGTGACTTTACCTCTTGGATCCTCAGTTTTCTCATCTGTAAAGTAGGGATAATCATGCCTACCTAGCAGGGTGGATATAAGGATTTAATGAGTTCATGCATAAAAAGTGCCTAGTTGTTGTCAGCCTCCAGATGAAAAACAAAACTCTCTCAGCACCTGAATCTTAGGAAAAGATCAAAAGCATGAATCTGCTCAGATTCTGGGATAATCATCACACTCATTTGCTTCTCAGTTGGAGTGGAAAGTGAATTTACATAACTATTTAATCAGTAATTGAGTGCAAAGGGTTTGGTCTCTCTCCCTATATTAAACGTGAGAAAACAGGTAAAAGTGCTCAATAAATGTTAGCTACTATTATACTTACTGCTGCCATTATTTACTAGTTCAGGGAAACACCACGCAGTGTCGAAAAGAGAAAGTAAGGAAGCAAAGAGGTTTTTTCTTTTTGGTCATGGCCTGTTGAAGCCAGGTTTCCTAAACATTTTGTATAATTTTTTTTATACTTTCTTCATTCCTCCCTTGACCTCTGAACCCACAGTTTTTCTAAAGACTACTGGTTTGCTTTTTCACACGTGTTACTGCTAGACTCTCCCAAACATCCCAAAACACATGGCTATCAGAGTTCGCAAAGATTCCTTACGTGCCCTGATTGGGCATCAGTATGCATGCGTTGCAATTATCATTAGCTCCTAGGACATTCCAAAAGCCCTGCAGTCTCCAAACCCACAGTGATTGCCTCTGGTGGAGTGGGGGAGGAGATGTGTCTGTTGGGAAGTAACATGGTTACCAGCATGGGAATCCTGGAATTAGAATGAATAAATAAATGACCCCTTCCCCAGTGACACTAGCTCCAGGAAGTGGGGTGCAGTAACAGATTGGAAACTTGATTTCTTGAGGCATGTTTCCAGACTCCAGCCATTCCATGTTTGGCTTCAATGAGAAAGAAAAACACTGGCAACAGCTGCTATTTCTTGGATGGATATCAGCAGCTAGAGTTTAAACAATCTTTTGTTTAAACAGTAGGAAACTACACAACAGAGCTAGACTTCCCAAGAGTCAAGGCCAGGTACAGAAGAAATGATCAAAGTGTTCAAAGAAATGTCAGGTAAGAATGAAGATGAATAACCAGTTAAAAGACTAAAGAAGTAGCCTCAAACTATTGTATTCCTTGGGGCCTTAGAGTTGCCTCCCAGGTGACTCAGGGATTGCCTGGGGCTTGTGGGGTGTGTATGCAGTGTGTATGTATGAGTGTGTCTGTTGCAGGCACCCCCACTCCTATGCCCTGCAAATGCATTAGGAGGGAGCCAAGAGCCTCCCTGTCTACTTTGGTTGGACTGGGAGTTGGGGCATAGCCTGTGAAGGCCACAGTGGGTGACATGGAGAGGAGCCAAGCTGAGCCATGATCTCCCACAGTGATTCCAGGAGTCCTTAGGGATTTTTCTAAAAGAAAAAAAAAAAGAAAGAAAAGAAAAGAAAAGAAAAGAAAAGAAAGGCAGACTACTATTTTAAAGCCAAGGGCCTGTTTTTATGATTGCTTTGAGAAAAAAACAAATAACTAAAAACAAACCAAATGTTTTCTCAAATAAAATGCTGTCCCATCGGTCACTTGGGTCAAAAGTCAGCCTTACCTTGACATATTGAACAAGACGCTCACAGACATTCACTTTGTATGTCTCTATGCCCAGCTCCTTAGATAAGCGTAAGATTCTGTTTTGGGTCGGGCCAACATAAGCTCCACCAACATCAACGTAGTTTACGTGTTCGTTCTGCAAAAAGACAAAAATTGGTCAGAAGACTTTTGTTAAAACTTGAGGGGGAAAGGCTTTATTATGCCTTATAAAAAATAACCCCATTTATTTTTTAAAACTTAACTGTGCCTTACATCTCCCTTATAAAGTGCATCTGAAAATAGCAATCTTTTTCTCCTCTATTCAAGAACTGGGGCACAACCCTGTCTGACCCTGATCAGTGAGCACCACCATTGTAGAGCTATTAGTGAGGCTGATTCAGCAATATAATGCATAAAGAATAAAGAACACTGCAGAATATTCTGCTGGTCTAGCTCCTTTGCAAAACATTTAAGTTATTACGTATGCTTTTCTCTGGGGTTCTTGGTGGAAGAGCCACCTAAAAATTTATTAGGCCTAATTCCCTGATTTCTACCAGATGAAATATTCAATCAGCCCACATTGGTAGGCTCTAGATATTATTTTAAAACACCTCCAGGGAAGAATACATCATTGGAAAAGAGTACAAAAAGGTATAAAAAGATTCATATACTACTAAATTATTTACAAATATGCAAACCCTCTCGTAAACTAAAATTGTTTACTTCCCCCTCTTAAATGCAGTTATCCACTGTTTTCAGCTTTTTTATTAACACACTTCCTGATGATTTAATCAATAAATTGCATATTGGTGAGCTACAACTCCTTCATGTTTTTGTATAATAATAAGTTCTTAAGGATCTATTTCTACTTAGTTGTTCATACCAGTTCTCATGCATGCTGCCTTTTCTCCTTGTTTGCCTGATTATTTTCTTATTGCGTGCCACTCATTGTACTTGAACAAATGCAGAAATAATTTGAATCCTAGGAGGATGATATCTTTCTCAGAGAGGATTTATGTTTGCTTCTGCCCAGAGCCTGGGACACTAACAGTACTAGATAACTTTATTCCATTTTCAGTGCTAGAGATGATTTGAAGCTGGGCTGAAATGCACATGTGGCCTAGTCCTCTTCTAGTTCACTCTTAGTCCTAGGATGCAGCCCAATCCAAAGCATGAGGAGTTGACCAACACCTCCCCACCATATGCACAAATTTCACTGGGCTCCGGAATTGACCTTCTGTCACCCCAGCCTTGCAAGACTATGCAAAGCACTGCTCAGCTTCCCAGCAGCTTCTTCGGTGGTCAGCAACTCCCCCCAACTTCCAGGAAAAGGTAGGTCAATCCTTTCCAGATGTTGGCCCAGCAATTCTTCACTACCTTGTTAGCTCTCTGGCTCTCTAATGCTTTGAAGATTTGGGTGTGTGTATGTGTGTGTGAGCGTGCACAGTATAATTTGTCTGGTCTCTTTGTATTTTGGTACAATTTACCTAATCGGTTATTTCCAGGAAATTGACTGTTTAGTTTATTCAATCTTGGTTTCCTGGGATTACCCAACCTGATATTATATTTCCATTGCAAGATATGCTTTGCTAACATTCTGTTTAGGATTTTTGTATCTGTGTTCATAAGTGACACTGAGACTGGCCTGTGATTGATTCTCCTTTCTTCTACTGCCCTTGTCTGGTTTTTGCATTAGAGTACAGCTATTCTCACTAGTTAGTGATCACACTTTCTTCTATTCTCTAGAAGAGTTTGTATATGAATAGAATGATCTGTTCTTTGAATTAGATAGAACACAACTGCATAGCTATCTAGGCTTACTGTTTTCTTTGTGGGAAAATCTTAAACTAGAGAGTCAATTTATTTTGAGGTGAAATCACCACTCATGTTTTCTATTTCTTCTTAAATCAGTGTTACTTTTGATAAATTACATTTTTCTTATAACATGTACATATCGTATATGTTTTAAACTGTTGGTTTCAAGTTCATAATATCTTTTCATTTATTCTTTATTACATCAGTAGTTATATCTTCATTTTTATCTCTTTTATTGTTTATTTGGGATGTCTCATTTTTTTCTCGAAAAGTCTTATCAGGCACTTCTCTATCTTTAACAGCCCTCTTCAAAGAATCAACTTTTGTTTCATTGATCTTCTTTACTGTGTATTTATTTTCTATATCAGTGATTTGTGCTCTTCTGGAAGTTTTGTTGTGTTTTGTTTTAATTTCCACAGCTGAACTGTTTTTCAGTAATCTTCTTGTCATAACTGCATTATGGTCAAAGAATGTGGTTTATATGACAACAATCCTTGAGGCTCACTTTATGACCTAGCACATGGTCAATATTCAAAGATTTTATATTTCTGCTTGAAAAGAATACATAGTCTCTAAAAGCTATATGTAATATTTTGTACATGTCTACTATAATAAGCTTGACTGTGCTCTCCCTTTTTTATTTGCTTAATCTATTATTAACTTTAAAAAGCATGTTAAAAATCCCTTACTCTATTGAACATTTATCTTTGGTTCCTGTCAATTTTTGCTTTATATTTTAAAGCTACATTATTCAGTGTATACAAGTTTAGAATTGTTCAATCTTCTGGGTCTTTTATCATTATGTAGTGATACTTATTTCATTGAAATTTGTTTAAAGCTTATTTTGTCTGATATTAATATAATTATAACAGCTTATATTAATATTTGTATATCTCTTTCTCTATCTTTCAGCTAGGGTTTTCTTTATTCTGACTGTTTCTTTTAATTGAGAAGTTTAGTCCATTTATACTTATTATTATTTCTTTTTAAAATGTTTTAACGTTACTTATTATATTGTGACTTACCATTTGTCCCACATTAACAGTTTTCCCCCTGATTTCTTTCCTTCTTTTGGATTAAGAGTTTTCTTCTTTTTGTTTTCTTTTAAAGTTTTTTCTTCTACTTGTTTGGAAGGTATACAGTCAGGCCTTTTAGACAATATTCCTAGCTATATTAACATACATAATATAGTCTGAAGTTTATTAAGATATTATCTTTCTACTAGAAAATAGAAAAATCTTCATGCTTCAATTGTGATCACTTTTCTTCCAATCTGTAAACTATAAACGTATTAAATACTTTGTTTCAGGTTTGTCAACCAAAAAACTTGACATTACTAATTTTATTTTATTCTGTTGTTTATATTACTTAATTGCATTTAAAGATTTACCAATATCTTTGCTCATTGTCCCCTCTTAAATCTCAGATCTTTTATTTGTAATCATTTTCCTTCTGATTGAAACATATCCTTTATAATTTCTTCCAATTCTGAGTCCTAAACTCTCTATTTTTGTCAGTTTGACAAAAGATAGTTCTAGCAGGTAACAAATTTTGGTTAGAATTTCCCATTCTCTTTCTTTCTTTCTGAACAGTAAAGACATTATTACCCTATCTTCTGGCAACTATTTTTGCTATTGAAGAGTCACAGTCACTCATAAGTCTAATTGTTGACTTTTCAGAGTATGTATGATTTACCTTTTTTTTTTTTTTTTTTTTTTGAGACAGAGTCTCACTCTGTTGCCCAGGCTAGAGTGAGTGCCGTGGCATCAGCCTAGCTCACAGCAACCTCAAACTCCTGAGCTCAAGGGATCCTCCTGTCTCAGCCTCCCGAGTAGCTGGGACTACCGGCATGCGCCACCATGCCCGGCTAATTTTTTGTATATATATATTTTTTAGCTGTCCATATAATATCTTTCTATTTTTAGTAGAGATGGGGTCTCGCTCTTGCTCAGGCTGGTCTCGAACTCCTGAGCTCCAACGATCCGCCCACCTCGGCCTCCCAGAGTGCTAGGATTACAGGCGTGAGCCACCGCGCCCGGCCGATTTACCTTTTTTTATCTTATGAAAAATAATTGCTTTTGAGATCTCTTTTCTTTGGTATACTGCAGTTTTTCTGTGTCTGGGTGAGAGTGTATTTTTATTTATCATGCTTTGGGCATGCTGGGTGTCTTGCTGTCTTTCAATAATGCTGGAAAATCCTTAGCCACTAATTTTTTATAACATCATAACACTATCTTCCATGTCTCTGCCCCCCCCAACATATTTTCCAATTCTTTATCTTTGAACTGCATTGTAGTTGATTTCTTCAGATGTATCAGTTCACTCACTCTTCAGCTGTGTCTAATATACTGTTTAATCTATCCACCAAGTTTATATTAATGAAATTTTAATTGGTATATTTTCATCTTTAGAAATCATTTTTTAACCTACTTGATTTTTTTAGTTTATTTTTCTCTGCTCCTAGTTTTAAGAATTTATTTTCTTAAAACATACCAAACAGTAATTTTATGTTCTGTATATAATCCAACTATTATAAAATCTTTCTGGATAGTTTTTTCTGCTTATTCTCTTTTGGTGCTTTGTTTGCTTGTATGTTTTATAATTTTTGACTTTGGGTTGCTCATTTGTAGCAGTCTAGATGAAGAAGATCAGAAATTGGATGTGTTGTGAAGTTTGAGATACCTGTTCAACATCCAGGAGATCTGTAAATTTCTAACTTCTATGTCAGATAAACACAGTATATTGTATTCAGCATTTTACTTATTTCAATAGGGAGTTATTCAGGGGTTCCATTCTGCCCAAAGATCAGAAATGAAGTGCTTCATTGACTTGTTAATCTATCTTTCATATAATCCTTATGTTCTCTTTTACTAATAAGCATTGGTGCTGTCCTCCAAACATTTCTGAGTCTCCAACATCCATTTTAAGATATAAAGAACAAAACTGGAGTCAGTACTTCAATAAATTTCTGGGCTTTTACAAAGACAGCAAGAAGACTCCTGGGAATATCCAAACATGATGTCTTTAGAACAGTAACACTATCTTTAAAGCAAATAATCCTAAATGAAGCAATAAAAAGAGTGAGTCATTTTACAAAATGTTTCTTTACAAAGTAGAAACATTTTAAATGAGATGCCATGAAATTACTAGAAGTGTAATGCTGTATTCTATACTATGTTGTACCATAGTCTTTAGGGTCTTGATTAAGATCTCACTACTCAGCCTTTGAAGAGGCTGCAAACATACAACTATATTAGGAAACAAATACACCAACACTGCGGTGGCCCTGCAGGCATTTCAATTCTATGTATTTGATTCTGAAGAATTACGGATGAATCACATTAGAAAAAATTGGGACATTCTGAACTGAGAGATCTATGTGAACAGCTCTAAGGTGACAATACCAAATTTGACATTTCAGTAAAGACCCAGAGTAGTTTTTATGACATTTCCTTCCCAAATTATCATAATCTATTATGCCATTATAAGCAATTCTTTTTTTTTTTTTTTGAGACAGAGTCTCACTCTGTTGCCCAGGCTAGAGTGAGTGCCGTGGCGTCAGCCTAGCTCACAGCAACCTCAAACTCCTGAGCTCAAGTGATCCTCCTGTCTCAGCCTCCCGAGTAGCTGGGACTACAGGCATGCACCACCATGCCCGGCTAATTTTTTTTTCTATATATATTTTTAGCTGTCCATATAATTTCTTTCTATTTTTTTAGTAGAGATGGGGTCTCGCTCTTGCTCAGGCTGGTCTCGAACTCCTGAGCTCAAACAATCCACCCACCTCGGCCTCCCAGAGTGCTAGGATTACAGGCGTGAGCCACCGCGCCCGGCCAGCAATTCTTAATAGTATTTGATTCAGTTTCTTATTAAATACCATTTTCATCCCTGCTTCTTAAAAGCTCTATTTTTCTCCTTCTAGTCATTTGAAATATAAATGCTAAGTCCTAATTTCTAAGCATTTCAGAGATTCCTTTCTCACATACCTAAGGGGGGTATAATACCATACTGAATATAAAATAATAGTTCCTGTATGGTGCTGACACATACAGGATGCAGCATGGCAGAGCAGCCCAGGCCAATAACACAGATGGGGACAAGCATGTTGGAATTCTCATTTCCCTTATACAAAGAAACTTGTTCTTAACTGAAAATCTGCAACATGACTGATGCTCCTATTTAATAACCAAAAGGTTTCAGAGATAAGAAAAGGAGGGCTAAGGGACAACTTAATAACTCTCTCCAAAATGAAGGAGTATTTTTCAGAAAATGACAGAAGAATTATATCTAATAAGAACATACAGGCAGAATATGCAACCCTTCCTTAACACTACAACACACTGCCTTCAATTAGAATTTGAAGATGGAAAGGAGCTTTTTCAAGGGCATTTAGATTGTATCTTATTGCCCAGATGAGAAAACTGAGATATAAAATGCTAATAGAACTTACCCAAGACAACGTGTCAAGCCAGTATAGGGCCTAGAATCCTAGGCTCCTCACTCCCAGATCAATAGCCTCCCAGTGGACTACATCTAAGCGAGTACTCAGAAATTCCCCGAATAAATTTAATCTGGACTGACATTAATTTAAGGCAAGCAAGCAAACATAAAGTAGCACTTCTGCAGTGTCCCCTGGAGATCTTGTCAAAAGGCAGATTTAGATTCAGCAGGTCTGGGACAGGGCCTGAGATTCTGCATCTCTACTGAGCTCCCAATTGATTCTGAGGCTGCTGATCCACAGATCACACTTTGAGTAGCAAGGCAGTGGAGCATTCTTAAAGCTGAGCAAGGTGCAAATAGGCTTATGATATATTCCTGTATATTTAAAATGGTAGGAAACAATGACAGAAAGGTAGCAAGGCATAGCGTGACTGAAAGAGCTGCCACAATATCCTAGGTCAGATGTTGTCTATTGGTTATTCCAGTGTCCATTCATATTTTCTCTCCAATGCCTGCTTCTGTTATGCAGCCTGGAAATATTAAATACTCGCTTTCCCAGGCTCCCTAGCAGCTGAAGGTGGCCATGTGACCCAACTTTGGCCAATGAAATTAAAGGAAATATCGCTGGGGTCTTCTGACAAAGGAAAGCCTTTGTTGCAGACAAGGCTGGTATTGTCCCTCCATTTTCCTTGCCTTGAATGAGAACTTTACACTTAGAATCACAGCATTCATTTTGTTACAAGGCAATAAGCCAATATGAAATGAATGGAAGAGCAGAGAGATAGCAAGAGCCTGAAGCTTTGAAAACAAAACTGAACTCCTGCACCAGCCTGGGCTACCTATCACCAGACTTCTGTGAAATAATCAAATGCTTGCATTGCTTAACCCATTCTGTTATTATCATTGCCTAAGCCATTCTGTTATTAGTCTCAATGAAACAACTTTTGGTTAGATAGATGCTTCCTCCCTTTCCAGTCACTTCAACAGTCTGGTTTTGTCCTTACTGGCAATCCCCAGCCTTTAACACTCTATTTGTGTGTTCTAGCAAAGGGTCTCATTAATGACCTCCTAACTGCCAAATGTGAGGGTCTCTTTTCTGCCTTTATCCTATGTCATTTGACTCTGTTGAGCATCCCTTCCTCTTTCATTCAGTGACTTGCAAAGCACTGCTCTAGTCTGGTCCTCCTCCTCTGCCTCGACTACTTCTCTCTGGCTCCTGTGCTTCTGCTCCTGCCCTGCTTTTATTTGCATGTGCCCCAAACTTTCATTTTTGCCCCTGTTTCCTTCCCACCCTTTATTATCTCCCTATGTACTTTCATCAGCTCCCACAGATTCAAATACCTGCAACCATTCCCTTAAATAGTAAATATTTAGTAAATAGTAGTAAATATCCTTAAATAATAGTGAGCATGCATTTGTCCAGAATGGAAAAAGTATAAAAGTATAAAAATACAGTGGTGTAGCAAGAACTGGGCTTCCTTCTCATATGTAGCCAGACCCAACCTGAGCAAAGAGTGTCTCTGGCAGCAGCATACCTCTTAGGGAACAAGGGCCAAGGGGAAAAGTTGCACAAAAACATGCTACATTTGGTCCTGCTTACTGTAGCCACCACACTTCTATTAAGCTGTGTATCACCAGGAACATATAGCAAGTGTGCATGTCTGTGTGTGTGTGCACGTGTGTATTGTAGGTATATAGTCACTTCCAGTCCAGCCAAACTATAACCCCACCTGAGATACTACACATTTGATTTAGGTCTCTAGTATGGAGATTATCACATCATATTGAAATTATTTCTTCATGTTTGTTGTCATCACTACAATGTGAGTGACTGAAGGTCAGAGGCTGTCACTCTTTAGTAAGTGCTTGTTGAAGAGAATAGACATTTATTTGATGGAGTACTTTAGAGCTATGGAGGACAAATGGCTTGCCTGCATGAAACTCTTGAGATCTCCTCTAGCCCTGTGACTTCTAATTGCCTCATTTGCCATTTGAGTGAGAGATTATATGTGAATATTAATATCACTTACCCTCACGGTGTATGTTCTTCCGCCAACTCTGTCTCGTGCTTCCAAAACCAAAACGTCAACATGATGCTCAGAGAGGAGTTTGGCAGCAGACAGTCCTGAAGGGAAAACAAAAGAGAGAAACATATTAACATCTAAATGCTAGACATCCATGATTTAACACATCAAATGAACACAAGGCATCGTACACAATCCAATGATCTTGCTGTCTTTCTAATAAATTCTGATCACACTGTGACTGATTAAGCCACCAATTTTATTATCTGTCATAAGGGATTCCAAAATGACTAGTTTAGTCATCTTCCATTTCAGGTTGGTCAACAGAAACAAAATGTAATAATTTTTAAAATGTATATCTTGTTTTCTGGTGACAATTATATCATATTTAGAGAACTTTTGAGCCCCTAAATCAGTCCCTATTGTGCCCCTCTTCCAGACATCCTAATAGTATAAACAGAAGAATGTGTTTCCCCGTAAACCAGGCCTCAGTATATCTACGCTTTTCTCAACTTGAAAACCCTATATAATCACTTCCTATGACTTATAACTGGATTACATGCTTGGTAGATCATGTTTTCCTCACTAGATTCTAAGTTACCAAAAGGTAGGAACCATGCTTCATACTTTATTTACTGGCTCAAACACAGCCAAGAACAGGTTTTCATTGGTAAATAAAAGCTTTCAGAAAAGAATATTATAAACCCAACATAGGAATACCAGAAAAGTTGAGAAAGTGTTGTAGATCAACATATTAAGGGTGCATGCTATCAACATGATTTATCACTGATGTTGACCTTGATCTGATCACCTGGCTGAGGTAGTGTTTGTCAAGGTTCTTCACCATAAAGTTACTTCTTTCCCCCCTTTCCATATTGTACCTCTTTGGAAGGAAGGCTATGCATAGCCCACACTTAGGTCATTAAATATGAAATGTCCAATTTCTAATCAAAAGCTTAGTTTATTACATCTCAAACATGAAGCAGTACAATTAAATCAAAGTATGTGCCTAAACTATGAACACAGTTTTGCCACATTAACGGTAGCTTGTTTATGCCAGCAGCAAAGAAGCCCGGAGAGCGAGTAGCAATGAAATCATGAAAAGCGTTTTTCACAGCTTGTTGAGAATTGAATATTTTTCCTTGCAAGAAGTGGTCCAAAGACTGGAAGGAATGGTAGTCAGTTGGTGCAAGGCCTGGTCAATATGGTGGATGTCAGAGAGTTTCCAAGTCCAGCTTCTGTAGTTTGAGCCGCATTATTTTTGCAACATGTGGTCAAATGTTGTCTTGCAAGAGGATTGGCCTGTCTCTATTGACCGATCTCGGCTGCTTCATCGCAGGCATCCTCATCATTTCATCTAATTGGTTGCAGTAGACTTCTGCTGTAATCGATTGATCAGGTTTCAAGAAGCTATAGTGAATAATACCAGTGCTGGACCACCAAACAGACACTGTTAGCTTTTTTTGATGAATATTTGGTTTTGGACTGTTTCAGCTCTTCATTTTTTTTTTTTTTTTGAGACAGAGTCTCACTCTGTTGCCCAGGCTAGAGTGCCATGGCGTCAGCCTAGCTCACAGCAACCTCAAACTCCTGGGCTCAAGCAATCCTTCTGCCTCAGCCTCCTGAGTAGCTGGGACTACAGGCATATGCCACCACACCTGGCTAATTTTTTCTATATATTTTTTAGTTGTCCAGCTAATTTTCTTTCTATTTTTAGTAGAGACAGGGTCCCATTGTTGCTCAGGCTGGTCTCAAACTCCTGAGCTCAAACAATCCACCTGCCTCGGCCTCCCAGAGTGCTAGGATTACAGGCGTGAGCCACTGCACCCGGCCTCAGCACTTCATCTTTATCCAACCATTGTGGTGAAAACTTGTCATTGTCAAAAAGAATCTATTTTTCATCATATGTAACAATACGGTGTAAAAATGGTTCACTTTTATGTCATGACAGCAAAGAAAGGCAAGCTTCGAGACAATTTCTCTGCTGATGCTCATTTAATTCATGCAAACCCATCATCCAGCTTCTTTACCTTGCCAATTTGTTTGCAATGGTCCAAAATTGTTGGAATAATAATGCCAAACCTTGCTAATACACACATAGGTTGAGACAGATTCTCTTCCACCACAGCTTTCAGCTAATCATTATCCATCTTGGTCTCAGGTCGCCCACATGGCTCATTTTCAAGATTAAAAATCACCAGAATGGAACTTCTCAAACCATCGACGAACTGTGCATTCATTAACCACATCCTTCCCAAATATTTCATTGATATTTTGAGGTGTTTGTGCTGCATTTGTTCCATGATGGACCTCATCTTAAAAAATAACAGATTTTTGACTTATCCATGGTTTCGTTTTAGCTCTAAAAAAAATGCGACAGATAATCACAAGCCAAAACGTGCTTTGAAAGACTGAGGATGTGTCTTCACAATAAAAATAAAACAGTAAGTGTCAAAGTGAAATGTCAGAGATATTGACTGTCAAACTTAGTACTTAAGAAAATTGGACATTTCATATTTTATAACCCAATGCATACAATATTTGGAATTCTTCTGCACTGGGCATTTGTCTCTTTTTCCCATTTATTTATTTATCTAATTATTTATTCATATTGATATGGACTCACATATATTTGTTTTATACTTTGGGTTAGAATCTGATACCATGGTATTTATTTTATTTCTCAAATTGTTCCGGCTTTGGTCATTGACAGCTCTTTCAGTTGGCTCCTGTGCCCCTTTAACGTATTCCCATTATTTTTTTATGTGTGTGTATGTGTGTGTGCGTGTGTGTGTGTGTGTGTGTGTGCGCGTGTACTTCCTTACTTTCTGGTATTACAAGATGCTCCAGGCTCATCTTGTCTTTCCCTGCTCCAGCCTTAGAATCAGCCATTTCTCCAATGAGCCTTGATCCCATTTATTGGAGAATAGTATTAGAAACAAAGATCTAGGCTCTAGGTGTGCTCATTGTAACTTGGGTGTCATTGCTTCTAGGAGCTCTCAGCTCCAGACTAAGGAAATATATGTGTGCATACATTTATTTCTAAATCTACATTTATTTTTGTACTTCAAACACTATCTTAGCACCTACTTATCTTTATATTTCTCGTTACAAGAAAATGAAGCAGACTACAGAGAAAAATATACTACAAGGGGGGAAATGCTAGTTAGAATATTAGAGTAAAAGAGAAATAAAAATGGTACCAGGGATAAGACTAGCAAAATGATATAAATGATGTGTAGATATGTATACAAATGGTTGAGGAGAGAAACTATTCCAAGTGATTTTAAAACCCAGTGATTTGATGGTTCATTTAATGGTAGATACCCTAAGGATAGAAGGAACTGCAAACATTTTTTTCAATAGTCATTTGGTTGGTGCTAGTATTAGTGCTGTGATCCTGAGGCTGTTATGTATGTAGTGTGGGTTAACGCAATTGAGTAATCAGGTAGGTGTTGCTGTGATGCAGGATTTGGGCATGAGGATAAGGAAATTCAGATGTAACAATTATGAGATGAAATAATAATCCTGTAGTCCTAAATGTGAATTGGAATTATTGGTATTATCTCTAGACATATTCTATATTTTTAAAAAAGAAACATATTTCTTAGTCCTGCTCAATGAAAAGGCCTAGGAAAAAAAAAACCTACCCAGTAGCAGTGAACACTCTCAACACCCGGATTGTAGTTTCCAAAAAATCAATTCCTACTACAATGAACCATGGCTTGTGACCTATATTAGATCTGAGGCAGAAAATGTATAAGATGAGCCTGGAATATTAGGCCATATCAGAAAGCAAGGAGGCTGTCAGAAACTACTAGGATTGTGTCAATAAGACTCAGGAGCCTACCTGTATACTCCCACTGGCCAAAGATGGAATAATTTGAGTATCAAATAAAGATAACTGCAATGGCTTAAATCCACAAGTTCATAATAATACTAAACAAACACAAATCATTGGCTACCTTTGGAAAATGCTGAGGAACCAACTTATCATTTTGAAAAATGATAAACAAAAGAAAAGAGTCCAGCATTCATCCTACTTTTCCTATTTACACTGAATCTCAAAGCAACCAAATAGCTAATGAAGGGAGGTTACTCTGTATAAAAGTTCACCAACTAGTAAGTAAAGACAAATAATTAGAACGTCAGCATTTTGCAACTCCTAACGCATTAATGGATCTAGCATAATGATGATCAACAGCAGCTAACATTGCATACAAAAAAAGAGATAACCAGATGTTATCTGCCTCTGGATAGAAGCACATACCACTACCTAGAATAAGTTTTACTAAAAACAAGGACAGATGGATGGACAGAAGGAAGGAAAGAACAAATTAAATTCTAATGTGATCAAGCCTCTACATCTGATAGCAAGGGGTCAGAGGAACATGTTTAACAACACTACTAGATGCAATCAACAAAATCCAGATTGTAGAAAATTATACAGGACTACCTTGGTTTATTTTTTCTTATTTTTTAGAAAATGGGAAAAATAAAATTTTATTCATTAATAAATGCAAAAATATTTATTAAAATGTGTACAGAGCAATATTACAAGACATACAATAAAAGGGTATTGTAAGTAGTTTAAAGAAAAGCTTTTATGCAAGCCTAGAAGAAATAATTTTTTTTATTTTTTTATTTCAGAATATTGTGGGAGTACAAATGTTTTGGTTACATGGATTACTTTTGCACTGCTTGAGTTAAAGTTATAAGTGTGCTCATCACCCAGGTAACATACATTGTACCCATTAGGTATGATTTTACCCATCCCCTCCTCCCTCCTCCCTCCCACATGATTTCCATTGAGTTTCACCTCCATCTGTGCACATGACTGCTGATCAGTTAGTTCCAATTTAATAGTGAGTACATGTGGTGTTTGTTTTTCCATTCTTGCATACTTCATTTAGGAGGGTGGTCTTCAGTTCCATCCAGATTGTTGCAAAAGGTATTAATTCATTTTTTATGGCTGAATAGTACTCCATGTACATATACCACATTTTATTAATCCACTCATGAATTGATGGGCACTTGGGTTGATTCCACATCTTTGGGATTGCAAATTGTGCTGTGATAAATATTATAGTGCAGGTGTCTTTTTGATAAAATGACTTTTTTCCCTCTGGGTAAATATCCAGTAGTGGGATTGCTGGATCAGACGGTAGGTCTACTTTTAGTTCTTTGAGGAATCTCCATACTATTTTCGATAGAGGTTGCACTAGTTTTCTGGTGTGGATGTGGAGAGAAAGGAACACTTATACACTGTTGGTGGGATTACCTTAGTTTATTTTTTTTAATTGCCTACTCCTGCTCTCTCCCCTTTATCCTTCATGGGCTTTTCCTACAATAAATCTCTTAGACAACTAGTTCTGTCTTGATGCCTGCTCTCAGAGGATCCAGGCTGACGTAGCATTTTATTCATGCACAAAATAGCATGGGATATACATAGCCATGTATGAGTTTGGGTCTGTAAGATCTAAAACACAGGGAGTCTAAACCATATCCAGCACTGCTATCTGCTAATGTTTGTGTGCAATTTTGACCCTTTCAAGTACACTACCCTTACCTTGCTGATGTCTATCAAAGATTTAGGTATGCAACAAATCTTTGGAATCTGCTAACAAAGAAAGGCATTCCCTGACAGTTAAATAAATTCAAACCAATGTCTGCCAATCTTGGTGCAATCTATTTTCTGGGACAGAGCCAAAGGCTTCTTGTGCTGACCGATGTAAAAAAGGAATGAAGGTGAAATGAAAAATATATTTATGCATAAATCTTTGTTCTTATGTTTGATTATTTCTTCAGGGTTAAGTTCTAGAATGAAGGTCAAAAGAGATGAACATGTTTTTGGCTCATAGTAATAGTCCATATTTAAAAATAGAGAAACTCAGATACAAAAAGTTTCATTTATTTCCTGTTCCCTTTAATCAAACTAACTATAAACTAATTAGATAAATATAACCAAGGGTCTACTAGAATTACCCTGGCAGCTGTTATTCTAAGGAGGAGAAACTTGCCCTCTCCACACTGCCTAAGGGGAAGCAGGGGTGTCTTTGAACATCAACAACAGTGGGACCTGTAGCAGTTGTACCCATAGAAGCACACTGAGGTGGCATCTTGCAGTGGCACCCTAAAGAAATATTCCCTATGTTTTTCCTTGTTGTCTTTCACAACCATCCCTTGGAGTAGATTTCATTATTCCCATATTCCAGATGAGAAAACCAAGTGCCTGATATGACCACAACCAAATCCCTTCTCACACCCTCATTTGGAACCTTAATAAAATCTAATCTAGCATATAACTCCAGCCAAGTTTGGTGAGTGAAGTTCAGTGCCAATAATAAATAAGTATTATTCAGGAGACTAAAGGGGATGTGGGGAGCAGGACTACCTGAGCCAGTACAATGACCACACCAGTGACAAAGGTAATTTTGCAATTTGGTATTTAAGGATATAGTAAAATACAATTAAAAAGTTGAAAAAAGTAGTTGTTTCTACATTATGGGAAAATGATGGGCCCTATCTCAGCAAGGAGAGTTTAAATTCTTAGCTTAAGAAATAAAGAACATGTTTAAAACATTCAGAATGGATTTCAGAAAAATAGTTTTAAAAAGATCTTGGAAGTTGAAGGGGGAAGATTTAAGTTATTTAGAAAAATCCTCTATATGCAAAGCATATTTCTTCTAAGATGCTAAGTAAATAGGTGTTAATGTTTCAGTTTGCATGTTTACTGTGAAGAAGACCCTGATAAGGAACTTCCACGATCATTTAAAGGTTAGAAAATACAAAATATGTAAATAAAGGTAAGATGCTGTTAGCAAAGTAGTTATGTTTGAATGTTCAGTAAGTCATAAATAAAGCTCAAGCAAATACTTGCAGTCCAAAAAAGCTTTTCTAATATAACAACCATGGCTATCTGTTGATTTGAATGGACAAAACTAAAGATGTTAAGTCTTAAATTATATTCTTTAACTCTTTTTTATATTTATTTTGTATGTCACTCACTATGCATTCTACCTTCCCCTTATCACTACAAAATTCAACTATCACTTACAGAAGGAAAATTATATCTCAATTGTCAACTTCACAGATTAGCTTAAGGACTTTTGCCATAATCTTTCAAAATGTTTATTTAGCATTGTTTTGTAAATGGGATACAATTGTTAGACAAGGTTCTTAAGTCTGAAGGCAAGTCATCAAAATGTGGCTACTATAAAAATAGATTTTATAATCAAACATTTTTATTTTCATATTTATTATGAAAAGAGAAAAACCTCATTTCAAAAAAAGGTTTACTTTTATTTCATCTTGTTCCTAAGTAATATAGATTACTAAGCAAAAATGAAGAACATTGTGCATTATAGCTCTCTCTTTCATTTTCCATCATTCAATGGCCACGTGAAATCTAGAGTGATAAGAAGCCTGTTTCTCACCGCTCCCCTCACCTGCAAGATAAGGAAAGGGTTTGATACAGGTATGCCAGTAAATAATTAACAATCAGCTGGGGAGGGGGAATGGATGGAGTTGAAGGGAGCATCCATTTTGCAATATTTGGATTTCTATGGTGTATATACACTCTCACCATGGATTTCAAACTACCAGTGTGATTTTAGGCTACCAATGTGACTGTCTATTAAATCAGCAAGGGTTTATGATATTCACTGGGTTGTAGATGAGAGGCCACCCTGAAAGGGGCCATTGGGCCAGACTCTCAAGTGTCCTAGTGTTAAAAGTTTGTAATTCTCCCACCTGTGTTTTTGAGAGACATCTAAGTGGGCACTGGCAAAATCTGCCATCCCTTACACCAGAGGTCTTCCTCTCCCAAACCATAGCAAACAGAGCTCATTAGGAAGAAAAGAGCCCAGGATTTCTGAGTGTCCTATGGTTTTCTATGAGAGCAGAGAGCCCGCAGAGGCAACATTTACAAAGATTTTGTTAAGCCCTTATTGTGTGTATAAGGAGATCGAACCGCTTTCAAAATGCAAAAACATAAAAACAGGAAAATAGTGGCTCATGGCACAGGCAAATCTCTAATTAAGTTGTAATAAGTATTTTATGTAGGGATGATGAGTTTAAAACAATACAATTCCTCTCCTGATTTCTCTCTCTTTCATCACTTGGGTTTTACAGAAACCAAAATAAAATAGGTTAATGGATTAAGTAAAGAGGTTTAAAAAAAAAAAGAAGCAAGTCTGCTAATAGCACACCTTGTTTGAGAGTTCAAGGCAATGTTCGTTCTGGTTATTAGATCAGGAGAGCCTGGGTGAGATGTATGCAGCCAACAGTGGTGTTGCCATGGCAACTTAACCAACCTCCAGCTTCTTAAAGCCACTGCCCAATGGAAACTCTTCTCACCAATTCTGCAGTGCTCTCAACGTCCCCAAATGGCTACTGTCCCCAGAGAACTGGTATAGGAAATGATTTTACCTACATAGTGCACCTTGAGAGTTAATATATGCAATGAGGCCTCCAAAGAAATAATCCCTTTGCTTCCTGGGACATAAATCTCAAGCATCCTGTCACCGTGGAACCTAGCTTCCACACTTGCCTCTGCCTTTTCTACCTTGCTCAGGCCCATTTGCTTTACCTACTTCAAGCACATTCACATTACTCTGTCCCAGGAAAGAAAGAAATTCCTCCATCTGACTTGTGCCACCCTTTCCAGTTCCTGTGCAATTTCTGATTTTCTTTCTACAACACATGATTTGGTGTCTCCATTTCCTCATTAGAACAAATCTTGAAATGTAGCACATTCCTCATGAAAGACGTCCAGTGACCCTACTGTCAAAGTAGTCAACCAATATAGTCATCTACTGTCAAAAATAGACAATCAATATAGTCATCTGTCACACTCTGTCCCTGTTACAATGATTTTTCTTCTTAGCACATATCACCACCTAGCACTGTACACACACACACACACACACACAATTTTTTTGTATATTGTTTAATTAAGCCCCCATGAAAGTAGGGTCTTTGCCTGTTTTTGCTTACTGCTACATCTCCAGAGCCTAGCATAGTACTTGGCACACAGTGGACACTCAGGGAATATTTATTGAAATAATTTATTGATGAATGAATAGTCTACTTCAGAGATTACAATTCAAAAACCCTCATAAACTCAATGACAGGCATTCCTACTGAAGGCATTCACAGTTTTAAAAAATTTCATAATGATTTGGTCAAATGAAACATTCCTGGGGCAGACCCCCATTCGATTGTCCTAGTAATAGGTGGAAGAGCCCCCACTGTAGAGGTAGTGTGATTTGGAATCACACTTTGCCATTTACTGTGTGATAATTTGAGGCAAATTTCTTCAGACTGCTTTCACATCTGTAAACAGAGATAATAATCATTCTGCCTTGGGGGCCAATGTGAAGATTAAACAAGGTAATGCATGTAATTACTCAGCCAAGTGAGTGGTGTGTAGTAAATGTCCCATTAGTGTGAGCTGGCATCATCACCATTATCCTTAAAGTCATCGATGACCTCCTTTTTTCTAAGGCTCATCGTTTTGTTTCAATCCTTAAACTTCTTTATGCTATACTTGGTATTGCTGATCATTTATTCATAACTTCAAGTTCTTCCCTGGCCGGGCGCGGTGGCTCACGCCTGTAATCCTAGCACTCTGGGAGGCCGAGGTGGGCGGATCGTTTGAGCTCAGGAGTTCGAGACCAGCCTGAGCAAGAGCGAGACCCCACCTCTACTAAAAATAGAAAGAAATTATATGGACAGCTAAAAATATATATAGAAAAAATTAGCCGGGCATGGTGGTGCATGCCTGTAGTCCCAGCTACTTGGGAGGCTGAGGCAGGAGGATCGCTTGAGCCCAGGAGTTTGAGGTTGCTGTGAGCTAGGCTGATGCCACAGCACTCACTCTAGCCCGGGCAACAGAGTGAGACTCTGTCTCAAAAAAAAAAAAAAAAAAAAAAAAGTTCTTCCTTAAGCAATATTTCCATGGTCCTGATTTCTCTAAGTCAGAATTTCCCAAAGGGTGTTCTGTGGAAAAGTACTTCCTGGGGGATGTGCACAGGATTTTTCAGAGGTGTTCAATAAGATAAACATATTATCAAGTTCATTGCATTCCAGACTATAATAAAGGTATACAAAAGGTGCTATGAGGGTACTTAAGCCAGCTTGGTTAGAGTAACTTGGGAAAGCTTCCATGGTTTTTGGAGTGGCTGGCTAACCAATGTCATTAGATAAGAGTGAAATGAGGCATTAAAATTAAAGAAGAGATAAAATTATCATGGTGCGTAGATAGTAGACACTTAGCCTAGAAAACTGATGAGAAGGAACGAACAAATGAATGAACAAAAGAGAGAAACAAGAAAAGAATTCAAGGAGTAAGGTGTCTAGTTGTAAAAGTATAGAAAGATAATCTTTATTTTTGGATAGGAGGAAACAGTATTATAAAGACCTTAATTCCTCCAAATAGATCTACAAATGTAATGAAATCTCAATTAAAATATGAGTACTATTTTTCTTTATTTTAAGGAGCCTGATTCTAAAGTTCACATGAAAAAATAGCTTGCCAGGAAATTCCTGAAAAAATAGCATAACTAGCCCAACCTTTTATTAAAATATATGACAAAGCTACAATAAAAAGAGTGGTGCTGGTACAAGATTAGAGAGAGAAATGTGAAAGATAATGGTCCAGAAGTAGCTTGAATTATATAAATTAGTAGACAAATCCTGGTTTAGTTAATAAATGGTGTTGGGACATCGGATTTGGGGAAAGAAAAAAAGTAAAGAATCTCTCTCTGACTCTTTACTCAGAATAAACTCAGATAAAAGACTTAAATGTAAAAAATAAAAACAAATAAAACTAGAATAAAGGAGGGTAGATTTTTCTAAAATAATATTCTTGGAGTAAAGAATGCTTTCTTTGAAAGACACAGAACCCAGAAGCCATAAAAGAAAAAGAAAATGTTTGCAACAGTCAACAAAGTATTCATTTCTTCAAAATATAAAAAGTTCTCACAACTTAATAATAAAAAGACTAAACACACTTTTTAAATGGGTAAAAAATGTGAATGTAAAGTTTCACAGAAGACATGTAAATGTCTTTCAACAAAAAGGTGCTCAATCTCACTCACAATTGGAGAAATATAAATTAAAATAAGGTACCATTTTGACTTATTGGATAGAAGTGTCGAAGTAGATATGGAAAAACAGAACTTCTCTTATACTGTTGGTGGCAAAGTAAAGTGATCCAACATTGTAGGTATTAGCCATCAAATCTTTAAATGTACATCCCCTTCATCCAGCAATTCCATCCCTAGTAAGCGCTCCTACATATAAACTCACACATGTGCTCAAAGAGCTTCACATAACGACATGGTAGAGGCATTCTGTAAAATACTATACAACTATTAAAAAGATTAAAAGTGCTTTGAAATATATAAGGTGAAATAAGCAAGGTTGAGATCCCTGTATATTGTATGGACCCATTATAGAAAAAAAATAACAATGTACATACTTCATACTTACATAGGAAATATCTGAAAAGATACACATAATAAACAACCACAACAGTTATCTTTCAGTGTGTACTGCTGGGGGTCAAGAATAGAAGGAAGAGTCATCTTTCAATATGTACTTGTTTGAATCTATCGCATGCATGTGTTTCACATAGAACATTACTTTGTTTGCAAAGAGAAAATTACTACACACAATATTAGCAATTTTTTCCATACAAAATTATTTTTCTCCTTAAAAGGTTTTAAATATAGCCTACAGATATATGAAATGTGGGCCATCTTCACGAGAAGCATCTAGGACATGAACAGCAACTGAATCTTTTTCAAGTATGTATATTTATACCTTCACAAGTATCATAAACCCTGCTACATTCATTCCTTCATCCATTTGTCCAACAAATAATACTACACTCCTTTTAGGTCCAGGCTCTGTCCTAGGTGCTATGACATAGAGGTAACAAAGTCCTCACGAAGCCTACATTCTTATGGGAGAGACAGACAAACACATAAAGGAATAAATATTGTGTTATCAACTATTAAAGAAATACTAAGTGCTATGAAGATAAAGGAGATTAAGGGGAGAGAGAGTTATGGAGGTGGGGAGTGCTCTTTTAGATAGGATCATCAGTCAACACATCTCAGAGGTGACATTAATGCAGAGACCTTAATGAAGTAAGGAAGTAAGCCACACAAGTTTCTGGGGAAGACAGGAATAAGCCTGTCTCAAAGATGTGCTCAAAGAAGAATGATGAGGCTGGCACAGCCAAAGGGAATGAGTGAGAAGATGATGAGATCAGAGAAGTAAGAAGAGACTAAATGACATAAAGCCTTGTAGACAATGGAAAAGATGCTGAGTTTTGGTCTAAGTGTGATGGGGAGCCACTGGAGGTTTATAAGTAGGGGAGTGGTTCATCTTATTTCAACTTTTTAAAAGATCATCCTAGTTTCTGTGAGGAAAGCAGACTGTAAAGGGGCAAAAGAGGAAGGAAGCAGGAGACTAGTATTAGAGGCAGATCTTTGGGCAAGACACCATGGTGGCTTGGACAAGGGCAAAAGACCACAAGGGCTTGGACAGGGATGGCTGTGGTTGCAGTCGTGGGAAGCAGTTAGATTCAGAACATATTTTGAGGCTACAGCCAACAGGATTTGCTGTCGGAATGGATGTGGTGTATGACAAAAAGAGAGGAGTCAAGAATGGCTCCAAGATTTGTTCATTAATTCAGTAAATATTTGTCAATTGTGCATTCATTACGTGCCTTGAGTAAAATTTGTGGGTTTTGCCCACACTGCTCCTGCTTCAGGAACGTTGCCTAGAAAACTTCAGTATGAATTGATGTTTCATTATACTTTTTATTGCCCTCAGAGTGTTCAGCCCACTGTCCAACTGGAGTTATGTAAGAGTCCAAATATGCAGTTATGTAAGAATTCTGTTGGCCAGAGACCACTTCACTGAATAATAGAGAATTAATTTTAAAATGTATTATGCAGTGTACTCTATACCCATTCCTAGATGATGATGAATGTCAAACTTGAAGAAAAATGCAAAGATTCCTTAGCAACTGGGTAAACGTAATGCCACGTACTAAGGTGGAAATGGCCAGGGTAAGAAAGAGTCATGGGAAAATATCCAGTGTCTTGTTTTAGATGTATTAGGTTTGAGATGCCTAAATGAGCTAAATGTGTGTTACAAACTTCTCGAGAACAAAATATGTTACACATCTTTGCATCCCTAGAATAGAGAATGCCACGTTGCAAGTGCCCAAATGCTTGTTGCAACGAATAGAAGAATCACATACCAAGAAAACAAAATCATGCTCATGCAGATGAGGGCAACAGGGAAGTTTCTAATGATACTTGGATTCTATTTATCTCAAGCAACTAAGAAAGATTGACAAGGATAGGATGCCAGGTCATTTTAACCTTTATGCCTAAGTAAGTCAGCAGATTCTAAATACTACTGGCACATTTTCTCATTTTTGAATCAGTATTGTGCTTTTTGGCAGAAGAAAACAGAGAATATCAACCTGTACACACAAACTTGTCTGTGATACGTAAAACCATTCCTATCAATTTAATCTATACCTATACCCATCTGTATTTTGTGCTTCCTTTCAGAGACATAATTTTCTGCTTTTGGAAAGGCCAAATCTTCTAATCTCTTTGATAATCTAAAAAGATAGGGCTGTCTCAAATGATAAATACATGAAAGCTAACAATTAACTTCAATTTGCCCTGAATTCGACAGACTGGTTGTCTAGACAGTCCTAATTTATTAGATTATTGTTCAGCATTCATCTTCACTTTAGATAAAAGGATTTCACCCAACTTAGGGAATGCAATTACCCCTTAATTCATTATTCACCTCATTCTTTCATTGAAAATTAAAATACACCTGCGGCACTCCACAATGCTGTCCTCAGATTCGGCACATTGGGATGGGCTGTAGTCTAAAGCAGTAGTTCCCAAAATGTATTATGGAACACTAGTCCTCAAGCAAGATGCTCCGGGGAAAAATGTCAATGTTCTTGGAAGTTGGGACATCTTATATTGTTTCCCCTTCCAGAAAATGTCTAATGCACACTGGCATATTAAAGGCCCGGAGAAGTCCTACAGCAAAGAGATTGTTTATCTCAGCATTTCTCCACCCTCTGCATTAAAAAACTAAAACCAAAACTATACCTCAAAATATACTTTGGGACAGCTGATTTCATCTCTTATAATTCAAATAGTTAAGAGCAATAAGCTCCCATAGGGTCTGAGGTGAATGATGCCTTGAGCACGAGCTGAGAGTTGGAGCGAGGCTTTGGCATAACTATGGCTTGTGCTTTGCTGCCTCTCATAGTTCTTTCTCTTTATTCCTAAAAGTGACATTTTTCTTCAACTTTGACATTCATCATCACCTAGGAATATGTATAGAGTACACTGCAAAATATTAATACATTTTAAAGTAAATTATCTATTATTCAGTGAACTGGTCTCTGGCCAATAGAATTCTTACATACTTGCACTTTTGGACTCTTGGACTGAACACTCTGAAGACAATAAAAAGTATAGTCAAACATCAACTCATACTGAAGTTTTCTGGGCAATGTTCCCGAAGCAGGAGCAAAGAGCAAAACCCACAAATTTTAATCAAGGCACATAGTGAACACACAATCGACAAATATTTACTGAATGAATGAATGAATACATACAGGCATGCAAGAAAAAGGTCTTTAACTTAAGCCACAGCTCCCAGCTAACTCATTTAATGGTTACCTTAAAGGTCATCTTCATTACATTTCAGAATTTTTCCAAAATCTACGACATTTCCATCAAACATTACTTCCTCCATGAAACTCTTTCCTTTCCTTGTCTTTTCCTCCAGGTAGAATTAAACATTTCTTTCTCTGTGTTGCCACTGGACCTCTGAATCAACCTCAATACCCACATTACTTCAGGCTCACAGCTATAACCCCTGTGACACAGAGGGATCCTATGCCTCACACAAGTTACTAGATAGACAACTGGGATGACAGATAAACTAGAAAAAGCCCTCAGACCAAAAGTTCCCTCTTCCATTTGGGTCCAAATTTTGTCAAATGCTTTCAATGGCCAGTGATCTTTACAAACTATCACAAATGCATATTAAATAAGAAATGCATATTTAATATCAATAGCTTCACTTCAATATGTAAAATCTTTAAATATCAATCTTGGAAAACTACTAAAAGAAATCCTATCAACCACCACAGCCTTTCATTTCCTTCACCAATGTTTTCTCTCAAATCCTTTCTTTTCAAGACATGTCAGGTTCACTTCTCTATTTATTGTGGGCTTAATACAGGAAACATAGGTGCCTTCATTTTCAGCCTGAATGTGTTGACTGTTTTCATCATGGTCTATTTACAAATTCATTACTAGTAACTGTCTAATGATGTAATGAATACTTTGAATTTTTACTTTTCACCATTTCTATGACATCTCAGTGTCAGCCCAAAATAATTATACTATGGGGACAGTGACACTGAAGCCGTTTCTACAATATCAGATGTTGGCCTAGTGCAGGGGAAAAAAACATCTATTCTTTTTTTTGGTGAAAAGGTTCAATAGCTTTCATCAGATTTTCAAAAAGACATTTGATCCAAAAGGTTAAGAACCACTGATCTAAACTATTCAAACAATCTCTACACATTAGCGTAGAGATTAGATAATCTCTATGTACTAGGAATGAACTTTTCAAAAAAGAAATAAAATTGTCACATGAAAGTCAATTTACCTAATAGGATGCCCCATATTTTTAAATTTAAATGTTCTCAAAACAATAACATTCCGTGTAATATGTTCTAACGTATAAATTACTGTCAAGCAACAGTCACTAGGTTTCAGAGCATCAAACTTCAACATAAAGCAATAATAAGGTTTATTGTAGATCTATAGATGGGCTGACAGAGCAAGTCCAGTGAGCTGAGGTACAGAAAGAGCATTGTCTTGGAAGACAGCATTTTAGGAGTCTAAGGTCAAGTTATGTCACTAAGAATTTTGTGGCATTTGGTAATTCACTTGACCCCTCTGAGCCTCTGTTTCTGTCCCTTTGAACTGGCCACCGTTCTGTGACTTTTGGACGTAGTTAATATGTAATTAACTCACCTCTCAAAGCTTATCATCTGGCTTTTTATGTTTTTATTGACACTCTTACCTAACCGATCAATTAAATATTGTTAATAAGTGGGGCTCTGTTTATTTTGGCCTAGCAACAACTAGAAAAGGGCTTTTACACAAAGCCTCAGAGAAGCCATGGGGAAGGAGTGAATGAGCACCTGTGGAGAGACCCAGGCACTGATTTAAGTGAGTGAAAGATGTCAATATGAGATGATACAAACCATTTCCAGAATAAATCATGGAAGAAAGAAATTAGTGAGGAGGTATCTTAAAAAGAAAGCTAAAGAGACAGATCTTCATGAAACTGGGTACTAAAAAAGATACCAGAAGATATACCACATATAACTTAATCCAATGCCTTAGATGACAAAAACCACAGTTCAAACACTTTACACAATGCTAAATGACAACATAACAGGGAATATATTGCCTGAAGGAAAATATAAATTATTGGTAAAAAATATAAAATATTTGTCACAATAAAGGAGGAGAAACAGCCCAACAATCAACTTGTCTCAAACGCTCACAACATTTAGAAAATATTTTGAATCAATTCGTAAACTTCTAATCACTCAAACTTAAAATAAAGAAAACCCCTATCATTATGAAATCTATCTATCTTATATATGTAAATATATTCTTAAAACAAGTATTTATTGGGTGTCTATACTTTCTAAATCACAGAGTTGGCACTCTTGCAAGTCTCTGTATGTGATATAAAACTACAATACAACTTCATTGTCTCTGGATACACCTGAATCCAAATACTGCAAGATTTTTCACATGCTGAAATATTTCTATGCCACAACTGCATGATTATGTGACCCAATATTTGCCCATAATGGGCTTCCACATTTCTTTTTCTCCATTATTGGCCTCTGTGATGTATGAAATTATACTATAATTAGATCTATTCTTAAATAAATTTTTCATAGTAGCTGAGGATTATGTATAAATTCAAATCAATTAGTACTGACTAAATGCTAAAATTACCCATTAAATTCAAATAAACCCAAAAGTTCATTCAACCACAAAGATTTGAAAAAAAAATCAGGACCCAAATAAAGGTAATTCTTGTATTCTTTGTTCAGCATGAAAAAGTCTATAAAGTAAAAGTATCCTAGTTTAATTTTGAGAAAAAAATAAAATAAAGGCAGAGAAGTATCCTAAAAGGCATGAAATTAATGCACAGCCAACACTGAACCTCAGAGTCTCTAAATAACAAAGGCACCAAAAATAAGCAGCATTTTAAAAATGGAAGCTTTCCTTAGTCACTGCAAAACCACACCATATGTGCTGCCAAGTTCTGAGTTAAAATGCCTAAAATAGTCCTGGCAGAAATGATTTGTATGGGTGCTGTGTTTCAGCAAAAAGGGAAATTGTGGTATGTTGTGGACTCAATCATTGGAACTCCGAACATAAGTCATTCTCGTGAAACAGCTTTTCTGTCTCAGATGAGAACAATTCAATCTCTGCTAGTTTTACACAGCACCGAGTTCTGAGTGGCTAGTGCTTTCTTTTCTTTTCTTTCTTTCTTTCTTTTTTTTTTTTTTTTTTGTGGAGCTCGGCTCATGGACAAAAAAAGAGAGAAGTTGTATTGCTTAAACACTATTTGGACACTAAGAGCTCTTTCTACATGACACTTGGAATTTAATTGCAAAAAAACCATGGAGAAACCCTCTATTCGCCCAGGACCATCCAGCATTATGACTAAGGTGTTTTAACTGTACACTCGCTAACCATCCACAGTTCACAGAGGCACAAAAATCATAGGCAGACGAGGCACACTGGGGGTCATCTCAATAGCTACTATGATCACATCCCTGGAGGCATAAGAAGCAACAATTTTCCTTCCCTGGAACTCTCACCATGGGCTTAAATTAAGCACTGCTCATGTCTGGCTCACACCTTCATGACTCTGTATCTGTGCTCTTCCAATCTCTCCTGTTTGGTATATCTTTTTTCTATCTTCTTATTGCTACCTATTAAAATACTACTTATCTCTCAAGGTTCCAGAACTTTGTTCATATTTATAACATTAATATTTATCTCATTGTATTCATGTCAATTATTCACCCACTTGATTACTTCTACCAAGAGGGCACGGGCATCTTATGTGCAGGGACACTACCTACACATCTTTATATACCTCCTTCTTCCCCCATGTTCTACCTAGCATATGATAGAGGCTCCTAAAATACTGGCACTAAGCCCAAGAGTCAGAGTTACCTCTACATACAATGAGTTGCTTTGAGGGATAGAGCATTTCCCTATCCTAAATGTGTTCAAAGTTATAGCCAGATAATCACTAAGGAAATGTTGTCCAGAGGATTGATATCTTAGGTGAATGGACTAGATTGCCTTTTAAAACCTCTTTGATCCCAAAGATTCTGAAATTTCAAACAGATCCATGAAGGAAATACGCATTGTCCACTGGAGGTGGGCTTTTCTTTCTCTTTTCCTTTTTTTCTCTCCCTAAAAGCAGCCATTTCAGAAATTCTCAGTTAAGGGCACATTTTAAAATCTTCCACCACTAGTTTTCTATCATGTTATATCTGTGACAGCTCATCAACAGGAACTAGTATCTAAAGTCAGTGATGGAACCACACTATACTTAAAATCAAATCAAGAAATAAGAGACAGAAAATAAGTATAAATAGTTAAGTACAGATTACAAGATCTACAAGAGATAGAAAAATCAGTGGGAGCCAGAGTGATCAAGGAAAGGATCTTCAACCAGGTATGGAAGGATGGATAGGATATAAATGGTCAGAGAAAAGCACCTCCATGTTAAGAAAGACAAAAACAGGGAAGGCATGAAGGGACACAATAAGTGTAGTATAGCCCTGAACACAAGAGGCAGTGCAACTGAAGCTCAAGTCCATGTTGGGGAATAGTGAGAAATGCTACTTGTCCAACAAAGTGGGGCCAGATAATTGAGGGTGTGGAAGCAGGGCTTGAGAGGCTAGTAATAGGAGACCATTCAAGGCCCTGAGCAGAGGAGCGAGGTGATGAAAGAGCATTTAAGAAAAATCAAGTCTGGGAGAACATTGTATGTAGGATGGGCATCAAGGGAGAGCCATTACTGTAAACGGTGGCCACCAGGAAGGGGGTCATAACCAGGTAGGCTTCAGGGGTCAAAAGTCTGTCCCAGGGATGGGGGCAGAGGGCATCACAGGGAATGAAGACGACGGATAGTCCAAAAGAGGAGTTAGTTACAAGGATCTGCTAAAAGAGTATAGAAAATGAAAGAAACGAATGTGTTAAAAATGATGGAAAGTATGGTGGTGCCAAGAACAGAGTCACGGGACTGAAGAAGAGAGGCTGGATTGTTAGGCATGGTAGCATTTGGACATGTTGAATCTGAAGTATTAAAGTATGAAATATCCAAGAGCAGATAAGCTATGGAATAGGTGTTCGGAGAAAGAAAAGAATTCAAATTAGAGACTTGAGAGCTTTCTACAGATAAGAGAAAGCTGAAGTCCTAGAATAAGAAAGTGGAGAGTGTGCATAAGAGCCCAAAAGTGATGAACAGCAGAACCTCCAGCTCATTTCAAAACTAGAAGTTTGCAAGAATATGCACACAATGAAAGGAATGGAAAAGGAGCAATCGGTGTGGGATAAAAATCCAATAGTGTCACAGAAAACATGAAAGGACTTTCAAAGTGGAATGTGTGATACATGAGGAATGATGGATAAGGGTCAGAGCATGTTAAAGATACTACTAAACTAACAAATGACCAAAGTTGTTTCCCCTCTCAACCACTAACACAGTATATCATATGAAATTATTTGATTGGTGGGTGGACAGAAGAAAAGAATTTTGTGGCTGTAAGATATGCTCTATTTTATGTTTTTTAATTATAAAAAGGAGATACAGCAGGATGCTGCTATTCTTTGTGCAAAGAGAATTATAAAAAATAAAAGATAATGCTGCTAATATAGATAGGTTTTGAGTAATGTCATTGAGAATACTTATGCTTCTGGGAGCTATATAATAGGAATAGCACCACAGACGCTAAGTACTGGCCCTATTTTATAAAAGTGTGGGTAACATATTGAAAGAGTGCAAATCCCAACAAAAGTTATAAGGAATATCCAAAGGCATTTAAAACTGACCCAGGGACTATTAAGTAACTCATGGGATACTGCCAAACACACACAAAGATAATGTGTTTCTGAGTTCACAAGAATGCTTGAGAAGTGATGCCTCTCACCTGCTCGTGAAACACCCAGTCTATGTCCAGGATCTAACTTGAGCCAGACTTGCATCTACTTTAATTTAGTCGAGAACCATCTGGGAAGGTACTACAGACAGAAAGCAATGTTTCTGGTCCGTGAGTTAAATCACTCAGATATAACTAATGGAAATAACATTACAGGAAGCCAAGCACTTTTTCCAGTTGCTGATTGACTAGAAGCTGGTCTCTGGAATAGGTGTCTGAACTACTGTGTAAGAAATGCCCTCTACCTCTCCCAAATGGAAATGAATTAATAATTAATGGTGATCATGGACCATGGATAGATTCAGGTTTTGTGGGGCCTGAAACTTACATACAATAAGAAAGCAAAATTGTGCACACAAGATTCGGTGTGAAACTGGTTATTTACAATGAGAACCAGAAAAGACCTGCCATTGATTGTAAGGCTATAAAGCATAAGGTTCATCAGCTATGTTCTAAATCTACCTCTGCTAATGACCAAGTATTGACAGGAAAGTGTGGAAAGAGAGAAAGCATAGGTAATAAAAGACAGTATTCCTTAAGGAGTACTGGAAACAGAATAAGGAAAAGACAAGAATAAAATTGCAGAAGGAACCCTGAATTGTGGAATATGGATGATATGGAGATGGCAGAGGACAAAGAACTCTCAATCAATTTTCACAACACATTATCATCATATTTATTTCCCAGTGATCAACAATTATATTGCTTCTAGGAGGCTTACCTAGAAGGACTGACTACATTTTTGGAAACACCAGTCCACTTCATTGCAAGCACTCAACAAGTGTTTGTTGAATGAATGAAGGGAAACAAGGGAAATACTCCTTTTTCTTACTCTCCACCAGAATCTGCTTTCCTCTGATGCTCCAACATATATGTGTGTTTTTGCTGGCACTGGCTGAATTGTCAAAGCAACAGTTCATTACACCAGTCTCTTCTCTGGTGACTGGTTATCCCGAGCATGCCAAGTCAAAAGCTATCTCCACTCAAAATTAATTTGTAAGCATGTTCATAGTCTCCTCAAAAGGATTATACATAAAAATGGCTACTGTGGGGCCACCCTACATATTCCCTCCTATCTTCTTTCTTCTTTTGTCTAAATCAGATCCTGCAGGTATGGGGGCAGGGTGGACAGGTCAGTGTGGGATTCTAGCTAGGACTGAAATGCAACACAATTCCTAAATTTCAAACATTTTACCAATTATGACAACATAAGTGACAATTTAATATATGAATCACGATGAGGCTTCTAGCGAGATACTGAAAAGCCTCATGCAACCCTCACTTGATCAGCCACAAACCTAAGCTAGGACCAGGGGAACCCAGGCCTGACAGCTGGCTCATCAGAAGACAAGAGTCAGGAAGGGGGAGCTCTCAGGGAAAGAAGGAAGGAGGATGAAATAGGGCACTAAGCCTCTGCTTCAAAAAGGGAATCCCTTTGGGCAATAAATGCTCCACAACTTCCTGCAAGTTCTAAAAAAAAAAAGGCAGGAATAATTGAAAACTAAGAGCTCACCTCTCTTTCGTTTTTTTTTTTTAAATCTTTTCCTAAAGGATTCTGCCTCCTTCCTCTTCACCTGCCAAATTTTCTAAGGAAAGATGCTTAGAGAAGAGCAGAGCTGGAATAATAATAATAATAATAATACCTCAATACCAGAAATGCATACGCTGATGTACTGTTTAGGGCAAAGGATATGAAATCAGTGAGGCAAAGCAGCCACCTCCGGAATTAGGAGTGCGGGCCTTAAATGGGAGAAAATCTTTCAGCCACTTCCAAGCCAGGCGATTTGACCTCAGGAGAGTTATTGAAACTCCCCAGACCTCAGTTTGTTGGCTTTGTAAAACGGGGGTGAATTTAGTGCCCACCTCACAGAACTGCTGAGGACTGAGAAAATCCACATAAAGTGCCAAATATAACTACACAGCAAGATCTAATTAAATATTAGTATTTAATAGTAGTAGTAAAATTATTGTGCCTACCTCCCCCAGTTCACACCACCAGCAAAAGTGGCCCAACCCCCACTCCCACCTCTCAGAATACGAAGCCGGACACGGCTACACTCTCGCATAAATGAGAGACCCTCCAAATGGCACAACGCTTCTGCCAGCCCCCCACCCCGGGCCGGCAAGGGCCCCTCAGGCCACCGCTACTGTCCACACTGACCTGAGATGCCGCCTCCTATCACGACTACGTCGAACATGTGGTCTGCTACACTCGTCTTCTCCCGACTCGCCATTCTTTGGAAGAGATTCTCCTCAGGCGCGGGTACAGGAGTGGGGAAGCCAAAGGGCGGGATGTACCCTTCTACCAACTCTCCGGGGGAGCCCGGGGGCGGAGCCGATCTTTCTGTAGATACCCGGGGGGAGCCGGGCGCTGAGGGCGGGGCGAACCCTTTTGCTGACTCTCCCGGAGCGCCCGAGGGCGGAGCCGATCTTTCTGCAGATAGTCGGGGGGAGCCGGGCACTGGGAGCCGGGGGGAGCCGCGCACTGGGATCCGGGGGGAGCCGCGCACTGGGAGCCGGGGGGAGCCGCGCACTGGGAACCGGGCGGACCCTTGTGCTGAAATTCGGGGAGAGTTATGGGGTGTAGGAGGTACCTGTATTAGCACTTGGCGAGGACTATGGGGTGCAGGAGGAGGTCCTTGTACTGAACCCTGGGGGGTGCTGGATACTAAGGGCGGGGCAGGCTCTTGTACTGAATCCCGGGGGGAGTTATAGGGTGTAGGAGGTACTGACAGTTGGGAAAAGGCGCCGGGTATAGGAGACCCTGGTACCAATATGCAGGGGTAGCCAGGCATTGTGAATGTGGGGGGCCCTGGTACTGAATCTCGGGGGGTGTTACAGGGTACAGAAGGTCCCTCCATGGACACTTGAGAAAGGTTATCGGGTATATTAAGTCTTGGCACCGATAACCGAGGGTAGCCCGGCACTGAGACTGGTGCGGACTCTGAGGGCAGGGCAGATCCTCCTACTGAACCCCCAGGGGAACTGGGCACTGAGGGCTGGGCTGACCTTTGTACTGGCCCCCCGAAGGGCTTCAAGGATGGGAGAGAGCCTGCTACCGACAACCAGGAGATGTCGGTGTCCTGGTCGGAGCTTGGGGAGGACCTATAAGAGGGGTTGTAGAAGGCGGCAGACATGGGGATCTGATCGTTCAGGTCTTGGGTGCTGAAGCCCCCGCCAGTCTGGGAGTCGGACTCAGTCTTCCGGTCAAAACTGGTGCTGAGGTAGGAGGTGGTTACACTAGAACTCCAGCTGTCGGCCGCTTCCACAGTGGCCGCGTTTGACAGGGAGCTAGAAAATGGGTGGGGGAGGGATTCCCACTGAGAGTGGATGCTCTGTTCGTCTGGGTTGGACGAGGCCTCACCAAAGCGGGAAGCCCGGTTCCGGACCCGGACAGTGGTGCCCGTGGCTTCGGGAGAGAGCTCCGCCTCACGCTCACTCCCGGCGGCGCCGGAGGAGGGGGCTGAGTTGTAAGCGCTCATGGTTCTAGAGAATGCTGGGCGCTGGGGGCGGTGTTCTGCTCTCCGCTACCCTTCCCCACGCTGGCTTGCCTCTCCAGCCCGCCCGTGCCCTGTCCACGCTGTCGGAGGCCCACCCGGGGAGGCCAGCCCAGTGGGAGGCGGGGAGATGTTGAGCTCGTGCGGCTTGGCTCCGCCCTCCCCGCCTACCGGACGGCACCCGCTAATTACCCTCCCACTGGGTGTGACCGGAAGATGCCACTGCAGGGTGGGGGGGCGCGGTGGCTTGGCAAGAGTGAAGGAGTGGGTGTGGGCGTGACCTCTTGGAGTCTGAACCTGATGCTTTCATTCTATGACTTTAACTGAAAGGGGGCTGGGCCAGGGTGGGCTTAGGAAAGCAAGTATTTGAAGGAAGCAGACCCGGCTAAGGTCGGAGGATCTCGGGGTCGCTGCCCTACTTGGTCTGGCCCTTTGTGACGTCAGGGAGGGCTCGTGGAAGTCTGCGCAGCCGCGCCCTCTCTGAGGAGGAGGTGGAGCGAGAAGTAACCGTCACTTGGGGAAGACTTGGCAATTATTGGTTGTCTGTGGAGTTTTCCAAGCTGAGGCGCTTAATCAAAATCGAAGCAAGTAGGCAAGAAAAGTATCTTGGCTACCGCAGCAGAAGTGCAGTTTAAAAAGCGAAGGTCGGCCGGGCGTGGTGGCTCACGCTTGTAATCCTAGCACTCTGAGAGGCCGAGACAGGAGGATTGCTCGAGGTCAGGAGTTCGAAACCAGCCTGAGCAAGAGCGAGAGTCCGTCTCTACTAAAAATAGAAAGAAATTATCTGGACAGCTAAAAATATATATAGAAAAAATTAGCCGGGCATGGTGGTGCATGCCTGTAGTCCTAGCTACTCGGGAGGCTGAGGCAGGAGGATCGCTTGAGCCCAGGAGTTTGAGGTTGCTGTGAGGTAGGCTCACGCCATGGCACTCTAGCCTGGGCAACGGAGTGAGACTCTATATGGAAAAAAAAAAAAAAAGCGCGAAGATCAAGGGATGGCCAAGGTGCAGAAAGAAATAAAAAAGTAAAACGTGTTTTCCTCATCCCACTGAAAGGCGTGGTATTTAGTGCACATATTTTACTGTGCAGCCAGCTGTCTGTTTGCTAGTTTTATCCCTTCTTTAAATTTCCACTTTTTCTTATTCTTCTAAAGCTGAATTTGTTATAACTGGAGCCCTCAAAAATAGATGAAATTATGACATAAATTCAGAGTAAGCGATGAGAACACTAGGAAGTTAACTAGATATCCATTCCCGCCTATAAACATTTCTCCTGCCCCCTCCATTCTATATCAAACATCTTGGTGAATAAACTGTAAGGAAATATAGAGTTAGTCCTTTCTTTATCCTGTTTTAATAGCTCTTACTTCCTAGAATAGGACTTGAGACTTGACTAAATTAAAACCATTTTTTTCTCTCAGTAGACTTTGAAGCATAAAGAAAGGAAATAATAGATGGAAAGAATTCAGCTCTTTCTAATGTGATTCTGCCTACCTTTCTCCTTATTTTCATTGCTTTCATTTCTTTTCATTCAAATGCTCAATTTCACACTATGTGCTAGGCACAGGGCAAGGTACTGGGGACATGCAGGCAACGCAAGACAGAGACCATCATCACTGAACACATAGTCTGGTTGACGAGCTAGTAGAGGAGACAGACAACTACATGCTTGATGTGTAAATACAAACTCTGACAATGGTTATGTTGGAAAGATCCATAGTGATAAGAAAGTGTTAGGTTGTCCTGATCCCTCTGGAGATTAACTTTGGCACAGGGAGTGTAAAAATGTTCCAGAAAGACAGAACAATGTAGGCAAAAGCGCTATGGTAGAAACAAGCATGGTTTTGAGGACAACTTAAAGTCATCCAGTGGAGCTGACAGCAAAGGGTTCTCTGCTGAGGTGTCTTAGCCAAGGTAACATCCTCGGTCTTTATCCTAAGAGCAATAGAAGCGGCTGCAAGACTTTAATCAAGGGGTGATGTGCCTAGCTTATATTTTGAAAAGGTCTGTATGCCTGCCAAGTTAGTAATAGGGCAGGAGTAGATAGATACAGGGAAACCAGAATTAGGCATTCTTCAAAGAAGAAATATCCAATCACCCTCACTATCTCCAGTATCCTGCTGGTCCTCTCCATTGACCTAACCCAACCAGAAGCTGGAAGGCAAGGGAGCCTGTTGATGCAGTCTGTTCCAGCGTGAGACAAAGTAACAAACGTGAGAAGCCATGTTTGCTCATTTCTGCTTACCAGCATAATTTCACAAAGCCCCTGACTGTGACTGCGTGTAGTTCTCTGGCAAGATGCTTTGAAGACAAAACATGATAGAGCACACAGCCCCTCCACATTTCTCGCCTGAGTCACTATATTCCTTAAAAGAAAGATGACTCTGCTCCTTGCCTTTCTCTATATATAAAATAATGTGTGACAGGGTTAGTGATTATGCTTCTGTAATCTATAAACAGATGTACTCTTTTTTTTTTTTTTTTTTTTTTTTTTTTTGAGACAGAGTCTCACTCTGTTGCCTGGGCTAGAGTGAGTGCCGTGGCGTCAGCCTAGCTCACAGCAACCTCAAACTCCTGGGCTTAAGAGATCCTACTGCCTCAGCCTCCCGAGTAGCTGGGACTACAGGCATGCGCCACCATGCCCGGCTAATTTTTTGTATATATATTTTTTAGTTGTCCATATAATTTCTTTTTATTTTTAGTAGAGATGGGGTCTCTTGCTCAGGCTGGTCTCGAACTCCAGACCTCCAGCGATCCACCCGCCTCGGCCTCCCAGAGTGCTAGGATTACAGGCGTGAGCCACCGCGCCCGGCCCAGATGTACTCTTACGCGCAAACCTTGATGTAATTCTACTTCAGTGTAACTTCTGAGCAAGTTTGATGTAATTTTGCACGTACTGGTACTGAACCCCTACCACCTGTATATAAGCAGTGAGCAGTCATGCTCAGTATACTGTGCAGGAGCAGTACAACAGAACCTCTTAATAAGGGCTGCTCCGGACTTTATACCTCAGTCTATAGTTTAATTTGGTCTAAATTTAATTCTTTAAAAGTTTGATTTTTTTTCTTTGGTTGACACAGGTCAGCCTTCAGGGGCAAGAACAGAGTAGAGAAGTACAGTGTGTGCACCCAGAGGGGCAAAGGGAAGTTATCCAGCACAGTTGAAGTGAAGGTTAAATTTGCAAATGAATCTAAAATATTTAGTGTAGTACCTGACATGTAATCATTACTCAATACACATTTGCATTTTAATTTTTAAAAACTAAATTATATATTCATGTCATGTACTGTAGTCTACTTAACCATTATTCTCTAACATTAAGCACTTAGTACTTTCCAATTTTTAATATATAACATGGGGCTGAACATTTTATGCATAAAATATCATATATATTTCTTAGCATTTCCTTGAGATAGAATCCTAAAAGTAGGATTATGAGGTAAAAAAGGAGTATTTTTAAGTTCTTTGATTGAAGTTACCAAATTACGTGCCCAAAAGATCATATAAATTTATACTTCATCACCAATGCCTATGAATGGCTGTCTTTTTACTGCATCCACTCCAACATTAAGCAAGTTAACTTTTTAACATTTCTTAACTTGAAAGGTGAAAAATTAGCATGGCATTGCTACTTAAATCAGTGTTTCTTTCATTACTGATAAAATGCTTTTTCATGTATTTATTAGCCATTTCAATCTCTTGTGAATTATCAGTTCATGCCTTTCTGTAGTTCATTTCTGTAAGTGCTTTGTATGATAAGATATTAACCCCTTGTCTATTATTTTCACTGAAGATTGTTTATTACAATTTATATTTTAGTACTGTTTATGACATTTTTAGATATGCAGAAATTTTAAATTTATGTGCTTATGTCGATTCTTTAGTGATTTCTTCCATTGCTATTAGAGTGTTCTTGTCTTTCAGAGATCTGAAGGACAAAATCTACATTTTCTTTTAATCTTTTGATGGTTTGATATTTTTAAATTTAATTATTTAATCCTAATCTACTGATATGTATTTTGTTATATGCTATAGGGTGAGGATCTTAATAGATTCCCCTCTTTTACCACAAATAGTTAACCAATCGTAAGAGAACTGCCTGTTGAAAAATCCTTCCATTCTCCACTGATTAGTGTTACCTCATCCGACATAAATACTGAGATCTGTTTTTGAACTGTCTCTTCTGTTATACTGACCTGCTTATTTTTGCCACATTGCCATCAATTCCACATTGACTTATTTATTGTTGCTTTACAGTAGATTTTACCAGATAGAAGGATTAGTCCCTTCCCAATAGCCTTTTTTTTTTTACAAATTATTTATAATATTGTTACATATTCCTTCCATTAATATATCCTTATATATTTAAATGGATTTCAGAATCATGTCATCCATGAAAAACACTCTTGGTTAATTTAATTGGAATAATGGTATTTCCTAAGCATCAATTTGAGAAATTTATATTTAGCAGCCTCATTTAATACCTTTTTAAAGAAGTCTTCATTTTCAGAATACTCATAGGAAATCATTTTACTTATCCCTGAAATTAAACAATTTTGTGAGGACAATATGATTCTCTGTGTGTGTCTGTGTATCTATGTGTGTGTAGTATCATAAATCCTTTCAATCTGTGGATTTCTAATTTGGATATTTTATTAATCCTTATGTTAGGGCAGTTTTTCCCTACTCTGACTTGGATTATTGCCTCGGCTTTAAGTGTTTGATTTCTTCCTGAAAAACACCAATAATTATCTTATTGGAGCACCTTTCTATGTCCTTTATCATTGTTACCATCTCTTTGTCCTTTTCCTCTGAATTCTGAGAAAGCTAATTAGATTTATCCTTTATATTACTGATTTCATTTTCTAAAGTTCTAATTCTATTTTTACAGTTTCTAATGCAGATTTTAACTATGTCATTTCATTGTAGACTTTGGGTTTTTTTTGTTTGTTTTACTTTAAATTTTTATTTGAGCCAATTCACTTTTCATTTATGCCAGGCATACCTTGGTGAATTTTCTCCTTATGACTTCCTGATTTTATTTCATAGAGACCTAATTTTATGCATTTTCTGGAGACAATTGTTTTTGAAAATACTATTCTCTGTCTGCAGACATCTGTGGCATTCTCATGCATTGCTGACTCAAGTGCAAAGCAGTACAATTGTGGCAAGGAATTTGGTAATATCTAACAAAATCACTTAAGCATTTGTCCTTTGACCCAGTAACCCTACTTCTAGGAATTTACCCTAATGATTTCCACAAACTGAAAAAACACATATACAAGGTTATCTGTTGTGGAATTATTTTGAATAACAAAATATTCAAAACAATTTACATGCCCATCCAAGGAAGACTATTTGCATAAACTTTGATATGTCTACACAATGAAACACTATGCAGCCATTACAAAAAAAGAAAGAATGAAGGTCTCTATGAACTGATATAGAGTGATTTTCGGGATATATTATCAAGTGATAAAATCAAGGTATGAAAGAATGTATATAGTATCTCTTTGTGTGAGTGTGGGTGGATTTGTATCTTCATGTAAGAAAAACATTTACTTACATTTGCAAAAAATAGGAAGGAGAAAATAATAAATGGAGAAATGGGTGAGAATGGGATGAAAGGGGTAGGAATGGAAGTGAAATTTCTCTGAGTATTCTTTTTAAAACAGTGCAGCTCCCATCAGGGAGTCTTCATGGGTTCAACTAAACCTTCAGATTCACAAAACTATCATGGACTATATTTGGCATCAGTCTGCCCAAAAGGATACAAGACAGAAACCACAGCTTGTCAGTGGACTGTGTCCAGTGTTTATCTTCCATGGGCATTCTTTTTTTTTTTTTTTTTTTTTGGAGACAGAGTCTCACTGTGTTGCCCAGGCAGTGTTTATCTTCCATGGGCATTCTTGCAGCAGATCATAGAGCAGTCCAAATAGCTGCACTGCAGCTATTTTCATTAGTTTCCCAAGTGGTAGTTTAGGTACAAGGAAAAAAGTTTTCCATCAGACAAGTGTGGAACCTAGCCTTGGTTAGCAGCCTTATGCTCCATAGGAGCCAATAACTTTTGTAATAATTCCACAGGTATAGCTTCTGGGATTCCTCACATGGGGCATGGCCAATTGTAACAGTCAACACACTAAAGGAAGCCCAAAATTATGGCATTTGCGTCTAGGATTTAGAGTTCATTTATAGTGTCTACTAGTCCAGATGCTATTTATAAATCAGAGGGTACTTTTTCCCCATAAGTAATGCTGCCTAGAATTGTAACAATTTGAGCATAAAAAGGAATTCCAATAATGAAACAATAAAATATCCATCAGCCCATTGTGCTATTCCAAAATAAATAAATTAATCAAACATAGGGAGAAAGGGGTTAAAAAGGGACAACTCTTTTTTACATAAAAATATCAAGTAGTAAATAGAAGGAATTATAAAAAATCACCACTTTTAACTCTTGTAAGAATCTATTCAGGCAAGGATTTCAGCAGATGATAAAAACCTTGAGTGAAATATATTGGGAAACTATTCATTCACAAAGTCTCTAAGTATCACTCCACACATTATTTTATTAATTATAAAGGAAAAAATTGTTCTTTATAGTTAAGAGATCTGTCAGTTACCACCTAAACCATATGATCAACTTAAGGTCACTAATCATAATGATCTAATATATTAATAATATGTCCTTTGATGAGATGCAGTAAGAAGTTCACAACCTTACTTATGCAGTATTCTTACCAAAAAAAAATGTTTAACTTGAATCCAACCATGAGGAAATAATCAGACAAATTCAGATATAGGCCATCTTATCAGGCAACTGGATCCTTCAAAAAAAGTCAATGTTGTGAAAAAAACTAAAAGGCAGGAGGACTGTTCAAGATTAAGAGAATAAAGAGCCATGACCAAAGACTGTGTGAAACTTGACTGGATTCTGGGTTGGAAAATTAAAAAGCTACAGACATTGAGGAAATTTAAATATAAACTGTATATTAGATGATGTTATTGATTAGTGGTAATTTTCCTAGGTGTGTTTATAGTACTATGGTTATGGGGGAGAATGTTATTATTATTAGGAGATGTAGGTTGAAGTTCTTTGAGGTGAAATGTCATGAGTGCTAAAACTTATTTTCAAATAATTCAGTGGGGAAAACAGAGAAATAATGAAAATGTGGTAATATATATGACAATTGGTGAATCTAGGTGAAGAGTACATTGTGTTGATCAAAGTATTCTTTTCTTTAGTTTTGACATTTTTTCAATATTAAGTGTTGGGGAAAACAGTTCAGAGGAAAAAATATTTGAGCCAAAAATTCTTTACCAAAGTAAGTTATTAATCAATTATGAAGGCAAAAGAAATTTATCTTCATACAAGAAAGAAGGAACTTTACCTCTCTTTCTGAAAGAAGACTTCCTAAGAATGCACTCCAGAAAAATGAGGCTGAAAACTAAGGGGGCTATTCCATGAAAGGAACTAACTTAGAAATTCAATGAAATATCAGAATGACCACCAATCAGCAGTCTGGAAAACAAATAGACCAAATCAGAATTCCATGAGCTCTAAGGAGAATATAGTGGATTCCAAAGGAGATCAAGAATGAATAAATTGGAAAAAAATAGCAGTATGGTAAAGAAAATGATGGGGTTCAGGACATGCTACCTCAAAACATGACACCTTGGCATTTGAGAAAACCACAGAAGCGGGAAGGCTACTCTCACCTTCCCCTCAACCTTCTCCTTGAAGCAGGTCATAAAACCTAAGAAGGTCACTCTCTAACCCTCTCCCACCCTGCTCCCCTGAAACAGGTCAAAAGACCCTCAATCAAGAGATGCGTTTCCTATCTATACCCAGAGGAAAAGAGCATCCTTATTTCTAAAGACATAGGGACACTAGAATTTGAGCTAACAGGCCTTGTTAAGTTTCCTCCAGTTTATTAACATGAGATCATACCCTTTTGTCCTCCAATCATACTTCTCCACGACTGTCCACTTTTTATCAAACCTAATAAAAATACACAAGTTTACCTGTTTCTTTGGGTCTTCATTTCTGAAAGCTCCTAAACCACGTAAGACTTCTATGAAATACATTTGTACGCTTTCCTCTTGTTAATCTGTATGTCGTTATAGTGGCCTTACCCATGAGTCTAAGATGGGAAGAAAAGATATTTCTTTTCCCCTACAAATGCCAATTATTATCCTCTCAATTAAAGAGTCACAGAGAAACAAACAAAAACGTGGCATTATTGAACAATTTTTTGCATTTAAGAAAAGCAAATCCATTTGGCCTCAACACTAGGCAAATTCTCCTTTGCTTGGCATAAGGATCATGACCTTGAAACCAGAGAGAAGAAAACACAGTATAATTATGCCACAGTACTTGGCTCTACAATGAACAGTATTCTCATAACTATGCTATTACATAAGTATTTTATTGATTTTTCCACTTTTAGAATACTTAGCTGTGGCTACAGAAAATCTAAACGTTATCAGATCTTGACAATATAGAACGAAAGGAACAGCTGACAAGTGATGGGGAGGAGGGAGTAGAGGAGAGTGTACAAGTGTCACAATCATTATCAAGTGTCAAAAGATACTGTAGAAAATTGGTAGAAACTGAAATAAGGATTGGAGTATACTACTCAAAGATAAAGGAGGAGCTAAATTAATAGACCGACAACCAAAAATGGTAGTGAGGAGAGACTATGGGAGTGGTGTAACTGAATAAAATCCTCACCTAAAATACAAAGAAGTCAATAGACAGTTTCTAAAACAATTAATTAAGAAATAGTAATATGAGCCGGGATTGTAGGAAAAAAGCACTCCCATACGTTGCTGATAGAAATGTAGATTGCAATGGTCTATTTGAGGGTAGTATTATTAAAAACCTTAAAAATAGGGATGCCCTGGGCTGGACGTGGTGGCTCACACCTGTAACCCTAGCACTCTGGGAGTCCAACGGGGAGGATTGCTTGAGGTCAGTAGTTTGAGACCAGCCTGAGCAAGCTCGAGACCCTGTCTCTACCAAAAATAGAAAAAATTAGTTGGGCATGTGGCACATATCTGTAGTCCCAGCTGCTCAGGAGGCTGAGGCAGGAGGATGGCTTGAGCTCAGGAGTTTGAGGTAACAGTGAACTATGATGATGCCACTGCACTCTAGCCAGGGCGACAAAGCAAGACTCCATCTAAATATACGTATGCATGTGTGTGTGTGTGTATATATATATGTATATATATATATGTATATGTATATATATGGATGCCCTGAATATTCATATTGTCTGATCCTTTTCCTCCTAGAAATAGCTTTTATTTTCTTTGTCTCTCTTTCTGCATCATTTTTCATAAAGAGTTCTTCACATCTTGTCTTACGTTCTTGAGAGTTTGACTTGTGACCAAGTGGGAGCACTCTCTCGGCCTCTGCCATGCGTGGGGTGATTTTGGAACTCTGAGAGACTTAAGCTATTAAGCAGCACACCCTTTGTTCCATATGTGCCAAGCTCTCAGGGGAGTTTGTCTTAATAAGAAGTCTCACCCATAAAGGGCTTTTGTTGTCTCAACTTTTGTTGCCTGGTTAATCCTGGGAAAGTCCAATACATCCCAGGAGGGCCTATCCAGTGTCACTGATTAATGGGTCTGTGACTGGTGGCCCCGGCAAATTTGTGGGATAAGGAATAGAAAAACATGGATATCTTTTCACTTAGTAATTCTACTTGAGGAAATTGTCCTAAGAAAATAATTACGAGAAGGGATTTAGCTATACACATGTTTATTGTTATATAAGTGATACATTGAGAAGAACCCAAACATAAGGGACTTGTTAAATTCATTTTGATTTACCCACAAAATGGATGACTGCAATTTTGAAAAATAATAATATATATTTCATTCAGGATCAATTATGATTGTCTTCATCCATTGATTCATTTGAGAAATATTTATCAAACATCTGTTCAGTGCCAGGCACTGTTCTAGATGCTGTGGCTACATTGGGGGAAGAACAAAGTCTATGCTCTCATAGAGCTTACATTCTAATGGGGGGGTGCAAAAGAAACAACAAATAAATAAATGAAAACAGTATACAATATTTCACATGGTAAAAGTACTCTGAAGAAAAATCAAGCAGAACAAGGGGAAAGAGAGTAATCGAATAGGGTTTAATATTTTGTACAAGGTGCTCAGGGAAGTTCTCTCCCATATGGTGATATTTGAGTAGAGATGTCAATTAATTGAGGGGCATAGAAAAGAAGATATCTAGGGAAATAGCATTCCAGGTAAAAGAATAGCAAACACAAAGATATAAAGCTAGAAATATGCCTGGTTTGTTTGAAGAACAGAAAAGAGACCCACAATGTTAGAGTAGAGTGAGCAATGGGGAAGTGTGGGAGATAGGGGTGCAAATCTCTTAGGGTCTTGCTAAGGATTTTGGATAATTTTTCTGAGAGGCGGAAGTCATCCAAGCAAGAACTGCTCAGCCAAGTCCTTCCTGAAGTCTTGACTCACAAAATCATTAGCAAAACAAACTATGTTTTTTTTCTTCTGATAATGCCTTTATTATTATTTTTTTAATTTAATTTAATTATTTTATTTTTTAATTTTTTTATGGTTCTATTTTTTATTTATTATTATCATTATTTCAGCATATTGTGGGGGTATAAAGGTTTAGGTTACGTATACTGCCCTTGCCCCCCCACCCCCCAACAAACTATGTTTTAAGGTAATGTGTTATACAGGAATAGTAACCAGAACACCAGGTGAGAGATGACAGTGGCTTGAACCTGGATGATAGAAGTGGAAGAAGTCAGGTTTTGAAAATATTTTGAAAGTAGAGACAATAAAAATGTGCATGAGGTGTGAAGGGAAGAGAAGAGTCCAAGACGACTCCTTGTGGCAGTCTCGGCTGACTAGGGTGGGGCAAATGAGGCACTTTCCTCAGGTACAATGTTAAAGAGGGTATCGAAAACTCAGTAATCAAGATAAATGTTTTAATTCAGTATTTTAAAAAATCAGAACCGGCCGGGCGCAGTGGCTCACGCCAGTAATCCTAGCACCCTGGGAGGCCGAGGCAGGAGGATCACTTGAGGTCAGGAGTTCGAGATCAGCCTGAGTAAGAGCAAGACTCCGTCTCTACCAAAAATAGAGAAAATGAGCCAGGCGTGGTGGCACATGCCTGTTGCCCCAGCTACTCGGAAGGCTGAGGCAGGAGGATCGCTTGAGCCTAGGAGTTTAAGGTTGCTGTGAGCTAGGCTGATGCCACGGCACTCTAGCCAGGGCGACAGAGGAATAAATGAGCTCACTCAGTCAGAGGGCTTTGGACTTTGTCCAAAAAAAAAAAAAAATCAGAATTAATGCAAATTTCATGATGAACAAAATGTTAAATTTTAAAATAAAGACAGGGGAAGTAATTATGCTATTTACTTTTGCCTTCAGGCTCAAATATGGCTAGGCACAGCCCTGCCCCTGGGTCTGCCCAACATGTCCATTCATGGCTAAGCTTTACTGATCTCAGAAGGTAGGACATGCACATAGGCCACGCGTTTCAGTTTCCCTGTATGCCATCTTTGCTTATGAGCTTTCCTCAGTTCCTCAGATCACATGCTTTTGGGACTTCTCCACTGACCCTCCCTCTGTTATCTAGAGCACTTGATTTTAAGTCTTGGAAATTATTTGAGAGACGATTCCCTTCAAACTCCCGATATCTTTGTGTCATTTCTATAAAGGCAGTTACTTGCTAAAAATATTTAACACAAGATCGACAGATGCCAAAACAACGTCATAACTTGCACCTGCCCACTCTCCTCCAGCCAGTTCATCCAACGGTACCTTGCAGCAGAAGCACAGCCCATACTGTCACAGGGTCCATAACTTCTCTGGAAATAAGAGGGTGCCCCCACCTTCCTCAGAGCTGCCACAGCCAGCCACTCTTTGAAGAAGGGACCCACCAGGAAAACAAAGGCACATACAAATTAGAGTAATTTGAGGAAGGTTTCATAAGTGGAATATTTACCAAGGTGTGGGCAGGATTGAGGGAGCCTACAAAGGATGGTGAGGTACCCCTGAGGAAGTAATAGCAGAGCTATTACGACCTAGGCAGGGCCAGAAAAATGGAGGGAGGGAGTAGTTACTGCAATCTGGAAGGATAAAGTCGTATGGAGAGGACAAGCTTGAGAGGAGCTATTACCACTGGTTGAGAGATACAGGTAGCCCCTGGAGACCTCACAGGGAGGGAGCCATGGAATAAGTATCCCAAACTTACTATATTTTTCCTATTATCTACCAATTGGACTCTCCATGGGACAAATTCAACCAGAAGCCAGAGCATACGGGGTCTGTTAAGACTATACGGGATAGCATCTCATGGCAGAAAGCAGTGTAGAGAAGAGTAGAGGGTAAATCTGGAAGGGGAATTAGAAGACATCCAATGCAGGCAGCCTTCAACTAAAGCAAGACTATGAATCAGATACCTTGCTTTTCACAACAAATCACCATCTTTGCCATTTTTAGGCCTAGAATATATGGCTCTTTGAATAAACATATTTTAACTTGAGAGCAACCTCAGTCTCTGATTGTTTGCCATTCATCTGCTCTGACAATCTTAGTTGACAAAAACAAAATTTCTAGGTGTGACCCAAATGGTGTCTGCTAGTACTGAAGGAGCCAGTAAACCCTATATTAACCTTCATTTTCCAAATTCTCCAGTAATCTGCTGTTTAAAGTGACTCTTGGTGTGTCCTTTCAGAAATGACAATTTAATAATACACTGAAAGGTTTTCTCTCACCTAACTCTTTTTTTTTTTTTTTTTTTGAGACAGAGTCTCACTCTGTTGCCCAGGCTAGAGTGAGTGCCGTGGCGTCAGCCTAGCTCACAGCAACCTCAAACTCCTGAGCTCAAGCGATCCTCCTGTCTCAGCCTCCCGAGTAGCTGGGACTACAGGCATGCACCACCATGCCCGGCTAATTTTTTTTTCTATATATATTTTTAGCTGTCCATATAATTTCTTTCTATTTTTTAGTAGAGATGGGGTCTCGCTCTTGCTCAGGCTGGTCTCGAACTCCTGAGCTCAAACGATCTGCCCACCTCGGCCTCCCAGAGTGCTAGGATTACAGGCGTGAGCCACCACGCCCGGCCTCTCACCTAACTCTTGAAAGGGTGGATGAGTACAAACTTATTAGAAACACAATATGGCAGTGTGTATCAAAAGTGTCAATAATGTTCACTGCTACTGACTACCATTTCCATTTTGGAGAATCTTTCATAAAAATACAAACACAGGCAGAAGATTTATGTAAAAAGACTTTATTTCAATCATTTTTTATAATAACCCCCTCCAAAGGAGAACCTCCAAAACTCAGAACAATGAAACATGAAACAAAAAGTAAATAGGAAAAATGTTATGATGATGTTGTTGGAGGTCATGCAGCCTTCAAAAATTATGTGACAAGGAATGTTTATATGGCATGGGGAAATGACTATATAAGCTTGAATGAATATAAAAAGCATGATAAAAATTTAAATGGAAGGTGGTTTCAGTTGTATAAAGCAAAATGTATAGGATAAGAGAGAATCGTTGAAACATTAAGTTAAAATTTTTATTTTGAAATGATTATAGATTCATAGAAACTTACAAAAATAGTACAGAGAGATCCTGTGTACCCTTCATCCAGTTTCCCCCAACTGTAACATCCTGTATGATCACAGTACATTATCAAAATCAGGAAATGTATTTGTATAAGTTGGTATGTACTCACTAAAATCACTTATTTCTGAGTGGTGGTCTACATAAGCCATTAGCAATTATATTAACAATTATATTTGATATGTATACATATCACTATTGAAATGCTAACACTTTAACTTTTAAAAATATTGTTATTTGGCAAAATCCAAGTAATATCTGTAGTCAAGTTACTTGTATCATACCAATAGCAATTTACTAATTTGCCCCTCCATTCTCCTCTCCCATCCTACACCACCCCACAACACACACACAACATGCATACATTCTATGCACCAGTGATAGCAGCTCAATGTTTTATGTCACCCCCTTACTTGTGCTGCTTCCTGGGCTTCATTCTCCCTCTATACGAACTTTTGTCTAGATATTGCCTATTTATTCTTCTAGACTAAATCATTATCTCCTTATGAAGCTGTCACAGATTGGATTCTCTGGGAAGCTGAAGTGGAAATGGAGCTAGGAATGCAAAAGGTTTACAGGCAGTAGCACCCGCTGTGAAAGGACATGGGAGGAAGCAGGATTGCCCAGGGGGAGCCATCAGGCTGTACTGCAGATCTGAAAAGTCTCTGCCAGCCCAGCAGGACCTCCAAGCAAAGGGTGCTCTTTAGAGGAGCACCGAGTTGGGTGTAAATGGCCGGCCCTGAGTACCACTGCCTTGCTTAGTCATTCATCAGGGATTGCCCTAAGAAGACTATTTTGCTTAGTCATTGGCTTGTGATTCCCCAAGAATATTGTGAAGTTAGCTCTAAAACTGAGGCAGATCCTGACGAAAATCACAGCCAGAGGCTGTCAGCTAACCATACTCCTCACATCTGGGCAGAATCCTTTCTCAAAGGGGGATATGAGTGGTGCATCTCCATGCCTGCTACACCACCCAGGGCTCGCTTCATGGGCATGTGACCTGTGCAATCACTCAGGGTCCCACACTCAGCTGGGCCTTGCCCTTAAGTTTAATGCCCCACTGTCTCTGTCTTGAAATTCTTAATGATTTTATTTTGGAACATGTGTTTTGTAAATGAAGCCCAATGAAACTTCACTGGGAAATGGAGTATGCACATGAGCTGAGGAGATAATATGCATGTACTCTCTTCCTTGTCACACCATTGTTGCCCTATTTGCATATAGTGTTAGCAATGCTCCTCCTTTTTTTTTTTTTTTAGAGATGGGGTCTTGCTATGTTGCCCAGACTAGTCTCAAACTCCTGGGCTCAAGTGATCCTCTTGCCTCTGCCTCAGCCTTCTGAGTAGCTGGGACTACAGGTGCCCACCACCATGCTCTGCTAGCAATGCCCTTTTTGAACAACAGGTTCTGCATATTCATTTTGCACTGGGCCATGCAAATGATTTACCTGGCCCTGACAGCAGCCCTTTTTGACCCAGCTCCAGTCCTTAATAATGTCTATGCCCTGGTCCTACTGTGAGTATTACATCTTCTACTGCATGTAGTACAAATATATTAAAATTACCTGTTCATTAAGAGGTACTGATTTTTAAAGTATACTTTCACTCTTAAAAAGCATAAATTCTTGACATTATTTCTGTTCTTTCATTTGTCTTTCTCACTCTAATCTTCTACCCATCTCCTGTTCCCTTGTAAATGAAAGATCACTTTGATTATCTTTGTGGAGGAGACAGTTATCCCTCAATGTCTGTTTTCACTTTCTTCCTTAGAAATGGAACTCACAGTTTTGCTGTTCAGAATAAAGACCATCATTTCCCAGCCTCCCTTCCAGCTAAGTGTGACTAAGTTCTGGTCAACAGATGTAATTGAAAGTGTCATGTGAAACTCTGAGGAAGTTTTCTTAAAGGGAAGGATTGTCCCCTCTTCTTTCCTTCCTTCTTCCTGCTACCTGAATGTAGACATGAAGGCTAGAACTCATGTTGTTGCCTTAGGCCATGAGATAGAAGGAGGCTGGCAAAATAATTAGAAGGAGTATGTTCGTTGCTAGTCTTCATTTACATGGCAGATACACTTCTTTTTGTTTAAATCACTATTATTTGGGGTTTTCAGTCACAAGCAGCTAAACTTAATCTTTCTGATACAGTTCTTCAAAGGAACGTGGAATAGCAAAGGTGTGTCTACTGTTGTCCTGCTCAAGGAGGATACTCTCTACTGGTCCTGTGTAGTTCCACCTTATCAGGCACTGAGGTTATCCTTTCATACCTCCTATCTCTACCTTTTGGTCAGGGGTGGGTGTGGGTGTAGGTGGTAGAGACTTAGAAATATCCAGTATTGTTGAAAGGTGGATTTTCCACAAGTTATGAGTTGGCAGGGGTGGAAGAAGGGGAATCTGCACTCAAAGACAGCCCCTCCTTTTAATTCCTTTTATTCAGCTCTCTGGTTATGTGACAGAAACTTTATTCCTCCAATTCTTCTGTCTTTCTTTTTCCATTTGAGTTTCTACTTTGCCATTTCTTTCCACTTCGCCTATGCTCTGTCTCATCTAATCTCTGGGAGAAGAAAAGCTGGCATACACATTTCTGAAAATCTTCATTTGACAGGTAAGTTAAAAGTTTCTTGGAATATTTTTATGTACCTTTATTTCGACTTCATTGTAGGCTGGAAGAGTGAATTGGTCCATAGTCTGTAAGTGAGAGAGAAGAGGGAGCAAGGCACGACACTGAAAACAACCTGAATAACACTTTGAAGTATAACCCACTGAGGAAAGGAGCTGCACTGCTTATCATGGTGATAACTAGTGATGGTATTGATGAGATATGATAGATGTGGACTGAATTAAATTCTCAGAAGCATCTCCCAGTTACAAGAATTATAAATGTCTGTGGTTGCGTTCCTTAGTAAGTGACAGGTTACTTAAGTTCAGAGCGAGGTACTAGAGGTGTAGTGGTGAGGTGGGAAGTACATCATTTCAGTTGCTCAATGGTTGAAGGTGAAGCTTCCACATTCATACCACAAGAACTGCTTTCCCTTTAAAGAAGTTCTTGTGTGCAGGGACAGAAGATTGGGGAAAGGGAGGGCTTTCCAAGTACATCAACCTCAATTCTTTCCCAGACTTCTGGTCAGCAATGATATTATATCAAGCCCTTTAGATAATTTTTTTAATGCTGGCTCTGGCTGTCTGCACCAATAGCCCCTACAGGGGCCATGTCTGACATTTACAAATGTGTTTACTTTTCCCTTCAACTAAATAGACAAGAATCGGAGAATCCTCTGAATCATGCCGCTCTAGGCAATTTTTAAGTCCAGGCTCTTCTTTAAATCATCTCTTTAACTTTCAATATTTTGAGACACAATTTGAACAACAAGAATGATTTCTTTAAAAAGCCAGGCAGTGCCCTCCTTTGAGCAGATAAGCAATTAAATTCAAATCAGCTTCACTTAAGAGTTGCAGCTCTAGGCATTCCCACTGATGGGGACCAGGAAGGCAAAGGAAAATGGTAAGGTAAACAAACAATTATCTACACAATTTGATCAATATGGAAGCTAGGCAAACAAGACCTTCCTTAAAAGCATCATTTTAAGAGGGACTTGAATTATAAACTAGATAACTGCCTTCAACGACCTCCACCTGTTTTTGTATAAGCACTGTTCAAAAGGGCTGGGGGCATGTGCTGGTTATTCTCCATTTCTCCCTTCTTCATGTTGATTTTCCACCCTTCTCTGCCCTGCTCTGATCCCTATGGAAGGCGTCACCTGGACACCCCTGCCTTCTAGCTTCTGATTGGCTTGGGCCATGGGCGTGAGAGCTGGCAAGAGTTGAAGCACAGGAGAGAAAGTTCAGGGTGTTTATTTCATCACTATCACCATCCCTCCTCACCCTTTCCTCCTTAGCTGAGGTCATGGCCATGGTTGCCTCCTCCTAACTATTGCTTCTGTCCTGTCATCTTGCACAGGTCTACCTCCCAGCTGGGGTCCCTTAACACCCTTTTTTCCCCATATCCTGTCAGGCTAGGTAATGGCTTCCCACCATGGCTAGTCCCTGGGTGCTTCAACATCCTTTGTTGGCTCCCTTAACCCAGCCCATACCTTTGTGAATATTCCCTTCTTTAAAAGTCAGTACAAAAATGCCAGCTGAGTTTGTCATGTGTTTCTTATCAGGACCCTGACGATGACCAACTGTGTCAATATGACCTACTACAGCAACTGATAAACAAGACTTTGGAGCTACATCCACTTTTCCATGTTGTACTTTTGAATGGATCCCTTAAAAATATTTCAAAAATGAAGTAGTAATCACAGTGTATATGGACAGTGACCATATTATTCTAAATTTGCTGAGCTAGCTGGAAAAGAATGTTTAGAGAACGTAGAACCCTGGAATGTGCCATTTGTTATCAGCTACCACAGTCCTTTGCATGAGGGTGAACATTCCTCAAAACGGCTTAGGTTGGTAAATATGAACGTGAGTCAGCCTCTCATTATTTTCAATTGCTTTCATGTTTGGAATAAAAATTTGGAGGTAACAGCTCCTACCACAAATGTATGGGACCCATGTCCACAGAAATCCCTCCAGTTTATATCTGTGATATATTAAGATAATTTTTTTAAAAAAGTTTTTCCTAGAGAGAACTAAAAGCTGAAACCATGATTATTGCAACAAAAAAAAAGATCAGAATGCCCTAGGGACATCAGAGACAGGACAAGCAGAGAGATTTAAGGATAAAAAGACACAAGCAGATTCTATGCAAGTAGCAGAGTTGTCAGGCCCTGCATATGCTCTTGACCACTTCTCTATGATTTGAAAGAGGTGAGGGATCTGGAAAGGCTTGGCTACTGTCTCTGAGCATGTAGTTTGCTCTACAATGGGGGTTTTCTCAGGACACACTAGCAGATCCAGTGTGGGGGCTATACAATAAGGCTACACAGTTTTAGACCAAAGGTTCTTAACTTGGAGTCAGCTAATAGAATACACGGGGATCTGTGATCTTGAAAGGGAAAAAAAAATTACATCTTTATTTTCACTAACTTCTAACTGAAATGAACATTTCTTTTGATTATGAATATTGATAAAACTTCAGTATTGGCAGTACCTGTGACTTCATCACCAACAAATATCACAGACATTGTCATACCATATAGCAGTTCTTATAGCTATCTTGAAAATCCTTTATGCTGTTACGGCAAGTGTTACAGCGAGTGGTCCAGAGGACAAACCGAGCGGCACACAGAGAGTCGGAGAATCAACGTTTATTCGCCGGCGGGCTCAGGGGGGTCTCGCCACCAAATTCTGAGCCCCGTCTACCCAATTTTTCCCACTTTTATTAAGTTGGGGTGATCCAAGGGGAGGGGGGTCTCAGGTGACAATGCGCGCCAGGTAATATTTAGTGTCTGCACTAGGCAATAGGATTAGTGTTATGCTGATGTGCCAAATGTTAGGTCAGTGATATGTTAATGTACCAGGTGTTCGGTTAGTGACATGCTAATGTGAGTCCTCCGTGAGGGGTGGGGGTCTCAGGTGGCCGCTGTGCCAAGCAATAGATGGGAGTTTTCCTTATCAATGCTAATCACAATATGGGTTAAATATCCCATATCCAAAATGCTGAGGACCAGAAGTATTTTGGACTTTGGATTTTTTTTTTTTCAGATTTTGGAATATTTGCATTTATTTACCAGTTGAGCATTCCTAATCCAAAAATCTGAAATCTGAAAAGCTCCAATGAGCATTTCCTTTGAGCATGACCTTTGAGTGTCATGTTGGTGCTCAGAAAGTTTCAGATTTTGGAACATTTCAAATTTGGGTTTTCAGATTAGTGATACTCAATTTGTACTTCAAAATTTCTCATAAAGCCCACTATTAGACCTTGCTATTTAATGCATACTAAAAATCACACATATTATTGTATTATTAAATTTTCAATACTTTGATAACTGTGTTTCAGTGTAATTTGTTTCCTTTGTAATCTTAGATCTTTCACTTTATTCATTTAGAAACATTATTACCAAGACTGTGGAAGAGTCCATGGCACAAAAATCTTTAAGATCATTTGTCTTAAACAGCCAGCCCGGACTCAGAAATAATTGAATTTTTTTTAGTCTCTGCTGATTTTTAGATCTCAGTGACCACTTCAGTCATTACCTTTTGAACAGTCAGATGTTTAGCTTCTGTTGAGTCCAGAAGCGGGTAACTTCCATGGAAAATGCTCCTAGGAACACTGTCCCCTGGGGACAGAGGAATCCATTCTCTATTACTTTTTCTGTTTTCATTTTGGAAAAGTCATTTGTTCACAATTGAGGATCAAAGGAGAAAACTTCCAAATTCAATAGATCAAAGTCACAGTTTGCTTATAAATACATAAATACCTGCTGTCCCATCAGAAATGGCAAGCAGCCCTTTCAACACTTAGATCTAAATTTTTTTCTGCCCTATTATCTTTGGGTTACATGGAGTGACCACTGCAAGCAAGTTTCCAGTTGTTCCAACAGGACTACTTCCACCTTGAAATTTTATTAATAACTTGGATTGTGTATTCATCTCTAATTTGCATTGTCCAGTGTAGGAGACCAGAATATGCCACTGTAGAGACAGAGGGAATTTTCCCTCCTTCTCTAAAGGTTTGAGTACAATAGACAGATTAATAGGAGAAAAGGTATGCAAATTTATTAACAGCATAAACATGGGAGCCATATAAAATATGAGACTCAAAGAAGGGCAAGATGGTTGAGACTTAAATGCCCTCTTTATAGGGGAGACAGAAATGGGGGGTGTAGCAATTGTGAGGGGTAGTAAATGGTTTCAGCAGAAATGAATGAACCTAAAGAGGTAAAGTTCCTCTGAACTCTGGGGGAGGTGATGGGAAGGTGAAGGATGGAACTCCACTGTGAACAAAGGTTGTCTTATTATGCAGATAAAGTCTCCAAGGTAACCTCTCAGAGCTGCCCTCAGAAGAATAGATTAAAAGTTTGGTCATGGTGACAACTTTTAGTGTTTTCTCTTCTCTGGTGGTTAATCTTTCCTAGTTATTTGATGAGATGCCTAGGGAAGGGGTCTTAAGACAATTGTATTTCTTTTGGAAAGAAGTTTTCTTAGATAAGGAAAGTCCAGAGAATCTCTCCTTGTGCTTATGGGAGAGAAACAAGAGAAAGTTAGAAAGTCCTTGGTTCTGAGGCAGCTTCTAAGGCCTTCCAATTTCCCTTAATTCAAAAGTGCTTGACATGTCAAAGCACAATATTTTGGGGTGTCATTCTCTCTACCCCAACACCAACTCAAAATATGACTGTAGGAGACCAGAATATGCCACCCTAAAATATGTCTCTTTGGCATAAGGATTATTTTGAGCTAACTATTTTGAGAAGCAGCAGCCACTTGGAGAAGCTCTGAAAACAGAGAAGTTACCCTTTTATGAGGGAAATTTATATCCACAAAGGAAATATCCATTTGTAAGGGTATCTCCCTCTCTGTACCAGGAAGAGAGTAAGATGCTAAATCACTAGAGACTTATTGATGGTGAAGGCACAGGCTTAAATCTGTATAACAAACCTGACTCTTGTTATACTATGATTTTCTCAGTGAAAGATGGTATTTAGCCTGAATTTGAAGCCACCTCTTTGAGATTTACTCATTTTCCCTGGATATCTCACTTGTATTAATATATATGAGGTATACATGTTATTAAACTTCTGTTTGTTTTTCTCTTGTTAATTTGTCTTATGCTACAGGGGGCCATACAAACTAAGAATTATGAAAGGTAGAGAGAAAATTATTTTTCTTCCCCTATAGTAGCTTCCCAACTATACAGCACATTTCTATAAGACAGGGGATATCTGTGTCTCATACCAGGATATGTACTTATATAGGTTGGTACTTGCTCACTAGCATCACTGAGGTTATTTCTGAATGATGGCCCACATAAGCCATTAGTAAATATATTTGACTTATATACATACCACTATTGAAATGCTAACACTTCAATTTAAAAATTTTGGTAAAATCTGAGTAAGATCTGTAGTCAAGTTAATTGTATTGTACCAATGTCATTTCCTGGTTTTAGCCTCCACCCTCCTCTTCACTTGTCTCACTCTCTATCCCCAATATACACACATTCTATGCAGCAATAGCAGCACAATGTTTCCTAATGTCACCCTTTCACTTGTACTACTTCTTGTGCTTCTTTCTCCCTCTATATGAATTTTTGCCTGATGTTCCCTATTCATTCTTCTAGACTAAATTAATTATCTCCTAATGAAGCTGTAGCCATCAATAAATGTTGTGGGGTCCTAGTTATTCCAAAGGTCTGCCTTTCTAGGCAACCCTGTTTCCTTCTCTACCTCCAAATAATCATAGGGGCTTTCTTCCCTCCTCTCATCTCTTCTTCTTATATTCTTTGTTTTTCTCTTCATCGTCTTGCATGTTTTGTACTTGTGTTACTTACAACATTTGCCACTGTCCATGTCAGAACTTTTTGATGGGAGCTTAACTTTCTGTTTACATGAATACCATTAAAACCAAGACCTAAAGTCCATGTTCATCATGTCGTCTCAAAGCTATTTTCCAAAAGGATCCAGAGAAGATTTAGGGTGAAACAGCAGCTCCAAAGCAGCACCAGAGGGATGATATATTCAATAGTATTATCCCTTGTTTCAAAGAGGAAGGCAGATCCAATAATACTAACTCACTTAGGATACCTGCTTCCTAGCACATTAAATCAGAGATGGCAGATCCTCAGGCCTCTAACCTTTATATTATCTCTCTCTCTCTCTCTCTTTTTAGCTTGTCCCTAAGTGAAATGTAAAATTTTTCAATTGTGTTTAACTTTTAATTACTAACGGATGCTTGGATAAATTGTTCATAGGTGGAGTTTTATTAAAGGAAGAGACTTTGCAGGATGATATATGTTTTCATATGCATTCCTAGCACCTTTTCTGGCCCACGTAATAAGCTATAATTTGTAAGGTAGTGTGTAGCTCACTGTGTAGTCTAGGAGATTTTTAATTTTTTATATCCTTCTTCATGGATGGAGGAAATTTAGGTCATATTTGGACCAGGATTTTATTTCCTCAGTATTCTACTTTGCCCTCCCCAAATCTCTGATTGTTGTGTTGTTGTTGATATTTTAATCTACATAATTGTTGACAAAATAATCTAGAATATTTCTATCTTAGAAATATTATTACATAGCTGATGACTTAGTGAATATAAAGTTGCTTAGTGGCTGTCCCCTCCACAAGATTTTCCCAGGTCTATCGTTAGTCCTTATGTAACTCCCCAGGTAATTCCTAAAAAAAACAGGATGTGTAAATTTTATATCCTTTTTAAAAGAAACTCAGTTATCACATGATATTTTTGTACAACCTTTGTTCTATTGAATGTCATTCCTTCTATCTTATTTATATTTATTTATGTTTAAGGGGTTTATTAAGGTATAATTGACAACACACTGCACATATTTAAAGAGTATAATCTGATACATTTTGGCATATGTACACATGGCTGAAGCCATCACAATGCTTAAGAAAATGAACATATCTACTAGCCTCAAAAGTTTCCTTGAGCTCCTTTGTCATCTCTCTCTCCTGCCCCTCCCATACACCTAACTCTCAGGCAACCACTGATCTGTTTTCTGTCACTGTAGATTAGTTTGCATTTTCTAGAATTTTATATATGTGAAATCAAACAGAACATATTATATTTTATCTGGTTTCTTTCACTCAGCATAATTATTTTGAAATGCATTCGTGTTTTTGTGTGCCTCAACAGTTCATTCTTTTTTATCACTGATATTGGATATTGGACAATTGTGGATATACCACAATTTGTTTATCCATTCACCTCCTGATGGACATTTGAGTGATTCCAGTTTTTGGTTATTACATACAGCTGTAACAGAGAAGATGCTCTGGAAAATGGTAAAAATGTTTTCTGTCTTTTTAAAACCCCCTCACCCTTTTTGAGAACTAAAGCCTGCATCCCTGCCTCAGGCCAGAGGTTGGGCGGGGCAGGGAAGCGTCCTTTGTTCTTTGTACTACAGGAGATGGCTCAGTAGAACTGTCCAGGTACAGGTCCCCTGGGGGAGGTGCAGGCAGCCGAGGTCCAAGCAGTGGAGGTCCAGGGCAGAGGTCACGGGATTGTCTTCACCAGAGATGGAAGAATCAGAATCATCAACTATACTTGAAGAACAATAGCCCTGAAGCTGAAAACCCTCAAAAAGCTCTGTATTTCTGCTTACGATGAGGTATTGGTACTTTAAGATGGAAATCTGCCATTGTCCTCATTTGCCAATAAATTAATAAATCTCTCTTTCCTTCTCCTCAAACCACTTGTCTTTGTTTTTCAGATGCAGCCTCAGGGACAAGTGCTGAGATTTCAGTAACAGAACTGCTATGAACATTTGTGTACAAGTCTTCATATGGACTTACACTTTCATTTCTCTTGAATAAAATACCTAGAAGTAGAATGGCTGGATCGTACAGTAGGTATATGTTTAACTTTTTAAGAAACTGCCACACTGTTTTCCAAAGCAATTGTACTGTTTTACATTACTACCAGCAATCTGTGAGAATTCCAGTTTCTCCAAAGCCTTGCATATTCTGTTAAATATTAAGAGTGTCACTTTGTAATAATTGTGCCTTAAGAGAAAGTTTGTTTGTTTGTTTTGTTTTGGTAAAAGAGTGTATGTAAATAATCTGTTTGTGACAAATAATATGGTTTTAACAAGTGTTATCTGCTCTTAAAATTCAGGTTCCTATTACCCTGTTATAGAAAATCATATCCCGATGAGAAGAAATAAAGCAATAAAGTTCAAGTATAAAAAATAAGAAAGTCATTATTCTAATAGCTATTTTAAGATATTAGAAATTATTATTGTAAGTTCTGGTTCTGGTTTTAAATTTAAAAAATAAAAAAGAAATAATTTTTGCAAAGTTGTATGACAAAAGGACAGATGATATATTTCTCGCCACATTTTTTTGGTTTGAAATGAGAAAAAAAAAACCCAAATTCAAAGTGTTTGAAAATAGACACACCTCTTGGTAATACGTAAGTGATTTCCAAGTACTGCTCCAATAAAAGAATAGACTTTTATATGTATCAAAGTCCTTCAGGGTAATTTGGCTAAGGAAGTAAGTCTCAGTCTATCCAATGAGCATTTCTTCCCTCAAGAATTATTTTTCTAGAAATGCAGTATGGTAGAAGCATTTCTGTATTTCTAATACCTCACTGTGGATTTTACTCTGGAACATTTGTACAAAACATAAAGCTTATTATCTTTACTTCTGGCTGCACACTGCTCAAATAACACGGGGACTAACCAGCTAATGATAAACTGCAGTTTCAAGCACAGAAGTGTAGCTCTTCCTGCCAGAGGTAACAGCAGCAGGGTGCGGTATCCCTGCCAGAATGTCCTTGAGCTTTACTGTTGTTGCCTTTATGGGTCAAGAGACCTTGAGGCAAAATATCTTTGATGGTTCAGTAAATAAAGTCTTGTTACTGCATTTGCTGGAGCAAACACAGTTACGGCAATGATCAGGGCTTTGGAGTGTGTAAAAGCCCTAAAATTCTTGGAAACCACTGCACAGTAGGACAATGTTTTAACTTGCTACTGTGCTGTGTTCCAATCAAAGTTTCAGTGAACCATTCTGTCCAATTCCTTGAGAAAACTGATGTGAATGAATCATATCCAACATGATAAGGATCATCTTAAAACTAAATAAAACTGACAAAGACAATATCTTTTCAGTGTTCTAACTTGTTGAGAGAAAAAATAGTTTAAAGGCAGGATATAACTGTTTAAAAGTAGTATCAATAGAAGAGAAATTTTCTACTCAACGGCAGAGAGGAAATATAGAACTTATGTGTCTTTCTTCTTTCACTTAACATTAAATTATGAGCATTCTCCAAATTTTTATAAACTCATTGTCATCACTTTTTATGATGGCATAACAGCCCATAAAAGGCATATAATCACTCTTTTAAACAAATTTTTATTTTTTGAGACAGGGTCTTGCTCTGTCACCCTGGCTGGAGTTCAGTGGCCTCATCATAGCTCACTGCGACCTCAAACTCCTGGGCTCTAGAGATCCTCTTGCCTCAGTCTCCTGAGTAGCTGGGACCACAGGTGTGCACCACCACACCCAGCTAATTTTTCTATTTTTTGTAGAGATGGAGTCTCGCCCTTGCTCAGGCTAGTTTCGAACTTCTGGCTTCAAGTAATCCTCCTGCCTCGGCCTCACAAAGTGTTAGGATTACAGGCACGAGCCACTGCACCTGGCCTAAACAAATTTCATATTTGTTTGTTTTCATGTTTTTGCAACTTGAATTAATGTTGTGATAAAAAGTATGTAGGATAGAGCCTTTCCTATATTTGGAATTGTTTCTTTAGGATAGATTCCAGGAAATGGAATTACTTTAACAAATATTAATCTTAGTTTTAATATCAAACATTAAGGTGATTCCCAAAAAGACTGTGCTGATTTGCTTCCCACTGGTAGTAAGAGTACATTTCATTGAAATCTCACCAGGGTTAGGCATTTTACAACTTTTTTAATGTGTGCTATTCTAAGAGGGAAAATATTGTTTAGTTTTAATTACTTTTTTATTCCTGAAGATTGTTCTTATTTGCTGCTTTTGAAGTTGTATATTCGCACCATTAAACATTTATATCTTTTGAGGTATTCATGCTTTTATTCATTGATATGTATGAGCTGCTTAGATACTAATACCAACCCTTGGTCAATCTATGCAAAGTTTACCACAAATGAAAACTCAGCACTTCTGCTTGGATCTCTAGTTCTAAAATAATCATAGGCTGGAACATCCTTAAAAGTAATACTAAGTCTAAACTAAATCTTTTTTTTTAAATCAAGTATATTGACCTCTTTTCAAAGTTTCCCAGCTTACCTCTTCTAATATAATATCCTAAGGAAGGTATTTTTTGCTGTATTTCATATTTTAGCTATTTGTACTTGTGGTCTTTCTGTTTCCTAAATTTATAGTACCTTTTATGTTTTATAAGGGATTGTTTGAGGTTGGGTTCCTTATTCCTGGGAAAGTTGACTTTGAGCCAGTTTCGTGTACAGGAAATGTATTAAGGATCCTCCTTTGGATCAACACTTGGAAGTGTTGAAGTGAACATCGGAAGTGGGGAAGTGAAGCAAGCAGGACTGGGCAGAGGTGAGCTGTGATGCAGTTGTGGTAAAGATTTCAGATATCTCCCAGGGATGGCTCTTCAGTGTTGTCCTACCTTGAGGGACAAAGGGACCAGGTTTTGACTCTAGCCATGACCAGTCATTGGATGAGGTCTACCCCTACATGGGGAGTATGACCTTAAGGCAGTTAGGTCTTTTTGGCTTATGGAAACTCCTGGACAGGGACTCAACTGATGGTTACCAGCCAGCAACATTCCTGGAAGTTGGGATAATGGATGAATATCTCAGTCCTAAAGGTGGAATCTGGGATGATGGACCATAGCATCCACTATAGGGTTAAAAATACTGGAAAAACTTACAATTTTGGGGGTTATGACTCTTTCTCTGCCACATAGTGTCTGGTCTTCTATAGGTCTGAGAAGGTAAGTGTGGCTTTGTTCAACTAATCTGCTCTGAGATCTTATCTCAATTCTGGGTCTTACCTAGAGCTTTACCTTAAAGCTTTGGAACAAGGCTCTTCCTGGGCCATAGTATTACCCTTTCTGAGGCTCGTGGGGCTTTGTGGCTATGTGGGCTTTATCTAATGTACACACACTCATCATGTTGACCTAAGAAGAGGCCTGCACCAAGCCCTCTGGATGTGATAGGAGTCTGAGAAATCTGGCCTTCTCAGAACCACTATACACAAGAGTAGGCCTCACTTCTTTCTTTTCCTCTAACATCCGACTTCTTCACTCAATCTGTAGCTGACAGTCCTTAATTGGGTCATAAGTCTAGAACTTGAATGCTGAAGTGGTTATCTATACATTGGCTTAGATGCTTCTATCTGCTTTGAGATCAAATTTCTAGACCCCAACAGAATATAGTCATTTTGTAAGGTTATTTCTGTATATATTTATTATTAATACTATTTATAATTAGAGAACAGACACAAAGGCCTCTAGAAATAAAAGATGGCTCTACTCAGAGTCCAGGTATATACATGGTAAAACTCAGCGAATACCTATTGAAATATCATAGTTTTATTGCTTAAAAGAATGTCAAGTACCACTCAAAGGAGGTGGCATGGGAGATACTAAGGGGAATCTTGAAGATGGGTGGCCACACAGAGAGCATCATCTTAACAGACCCTTCTCCTTATGATGGTTCAATGCCATTATCTCTGCGTCTTCTTTTCCAGATTACCATTGTGAACTAAAATAAAATCCTAATGCCCCCCCCCCCAACCTCACTGACTGAACATAACCCCCTCAGCCAAGGGGAACCCAGAGAAATCTTAAAACTGAATTCCCAGCCATGACAGGATAGGAGGTCAGACAGGCCTCATTATGCTCCCTCCCTTGCTAACCTAAGGGCTAACCTTGTGATCCACTCCTCCCTATTTGTGGTTTCAGCACTAAGAACTGACCAGCATTCTTTCCTGATAAGTGACCACCAACCATGGAGTGATTTTAACCAGTCTACGGAGTATGTGCAGTAAGGGTTCTCATATCCTTGCTTCACCTTTTGACATCAGAAGGCTGCCATTTTCTAAACACGAACTCCATAAAGGGACACAAAGCTCAATTGTGCATGCACGTGTTTTTCCTTTCTTAAATATTCATGACTCCACCCATAGCTTAAATATGTATATTTGACCATCCCACTCAGCATAAATTCCTGTTCCCATTGTCCCTCCCTCAAAGTACAAGTCCTCAGCTTCTGCCAGAGGCTCGGCTTCCCAGCCTGTCAGAATTCCCACCCTGCAGGCTGTAATCCTTTATGACAAATAAAGCTCTCTTATCCAAATTTATGAACCTCATCATTTTTTCAGTTGACACCCTGTACTCATACAATGAATAGTAAGAAGCATAGTGTCCTGCTTCTGAAGTCTGGACTCTAGGCCTTGGAGCAACCATTTTTCTTTATGTGCAACTGAAGAAATCAGGTTACCTCCCTGAGGTTGCCTCTTCTGTAAAATGGGTCTAGGGGGTGGGGTGGGCAATAATCCAATCCTGGCCTGGTTCTTGTGGTTGTTTTAATAGCATTCATGTGTTAATATCTTATTTCTTGAGCATCATTGAATCATAAGTATTCCACCTAAGTCAATTTTCCTGGTAATAGACACACCTATGTGGCATAATATTAACTGTTTTTAGTGGAAATCTTTTAAAAACTACATTATACACACTTGAAGTTTTTGAAAATGGTCATACTCAATCTTTTTGATGACTTAGGCCATCATTATGAACATCACTTATTGTACTTTGATGGTTCATATAAACTGTTTTCCCTCAATTTTATTTTTTATTGAAGAAAAAAATACACATAAATGTCTTCAAGAAAAGTACACATAAGTATATAGTCACAAACTACACACAGCTGGATAATCAGCACTCAAATAAACAGAATATAACCAGCACTCTAGAAGCCTGACCCACGTTCCCTTCTAGTCACTACCTGTACCTCCCCAAGAGAAAACATCATTCTGATTTCTGACAGCATAGATTAGTTTTGCCTTAAACTCTATCTCGTTGTAATTATTATTATTTAACAAGGAGAATTAATCATCCCTTTTTATGTATTCTCATAGCTATTATCTTATGTATAAATATACTTTCATTGTGCCTTGTTTAATGGCTAATTATTTTTGATTAATTAATTCATTCAAGCTCCATTTTTGAATACCTGCTATATGTTAGGTACTGTACTAAGAAGTAGAGACAAGACAGACATAGTTCCTGCCCTCATAGACTTTACAGTCTAGTGAGGAAGACAAACAATAAAAGGAAACACATAAGTTAAGAGCTATGATAGAGAGAAAAGTGAAGTACTTTTGGTGGAATTGCCACAAAAGCTTACTCTCGGGAATAACCTTGAAGTTGAATAAGAGTCAGTCATGCAAAAAGCCAGAGGAAGCATGCTCTAGGCAGAAAAACAGCAAGTTCAAAGGCCACGGGTTGATAAAGAGCTTGACATATTCTAGGAAATCAGATGAGACCCATGTGGAGGCAGTGTGAGTTTGGATAAGTGGACAGTAGAACATTTATGTAAGGTCTTGGAGGTGCTCAGAAAACAATACCCCAAAATATGGCACTTTGGCATGCTGAGTGCTTTGAATTAAAGAAAATGGAAAGGTTTCAGAAATAAGCCTAAGAACCAAGGTCTCTTCTCTGATCTGCCCTCACTCTCTGATTCCCTTTCTTTCTGGAAGCACCCCACTAACACCAGGAGGAGCTTTCTCTGAAGTTCTCTTATCCCATTAAGGGAACTTCCTCCAGAAAAAATGCAATTGTCTTAAAACTTTCTCCCTAGAAATTTTATCAAATAACCAGGAAAGATTAACTGCCAGAGAAGAGGAAAGTCTAAAAGTCATCACCACACCCAGAGAGACTTTTTTGTGTATTCTTCTAAGGGTAGCTCTGAGAGATTACCTGGGCAAATTTATCTGCATGGTAAGACAACCTTTGTTCACTGTGAAGTTTCACCTCTCACCTTCCCACAATTTGCCACCACCTCTCCCAAAGCTCAGAGGAACTTTGTCCCAGGCCAGTTGCTTGCTCTTTGGGCTCATATATTTCCCCTGGAAATGATTTACTACCCCTCACAATTACCTACATCCCCCATTTTTCCTCTCCCCTATGAAGAAGGTATTTAAGCCTCAAGCATCTGGCCCTTCTTTGAGTTTCATATTTGTGGGACCCCTGTGTCAAAGTGCAGGTAAATAAAATTATATGCCTTTTCTCCTATTAATCTGCCTATTGTCAGCTCATTTCAGCGAACCTGCAGAGATGGAGGAAGAGAAGCATTCCCTTCATCCCTACACAGGGCATGATTAGGATTTGGGATATTATTTCTGACTGAGCTGGATGTGGCCATGTTACAGCAAGTGTTACAGCGAGTGGTCCCGAAGACAAACCGAGTGGCACACGGAGAGTCGGAGAATCAAGGTTTATTCGCTGGCGGGCTCAGAGGGGTCTCGCCACCAAATTCCGAGCCCCATCTACCTGATTTTTCCCACTTTTATTAAGTTGGGGTGATCCAAGGGGTGGGGTCTCAGGTGACTAATGCCCGCCATGTAATAGGTTAGGTTAGTTGCAGCACTAGGTAATAGGTTTAGTGTTATGCTGATGGGCCAGGTAATAGGTTAGTTGATGGGCCAGGTAATAGGTTAGTATTATGCTGATGTGGGTCTTCCATGAGGGGTGGGAGTCTCAGGTGGCTGCTCTGCTAAATAATAGATGGGGGTTTTCCTTATCAGCCATAGAGACAGTAGTCTCCACTGTTACCAAAAGCTCAGCACTTGTCCTCAATGCCACATCAGAAGAATGAAAACAAATGGTTTGAGAAGGAAAGAGAAGTTTATTACTTTTTACTTTCCCAGCAAAGGAGGAAAATAGTAGACTTTCTCATCCCAAAATCCAAATTATTATCCATAAGCAGAAATACAAAGCTTTTAAAAGGGGGGCCCTCAGTTCTAGGCCATTGTTGTTAACCATCTCTGCCCATCTCTGCAGAAGACAAGGCTTGTGACCTCCAGCCACCTGAGAGGCCAGCACCAGGCCTGGGATGGCTGAACTATCTCCTGTAACAGAAAGAAAAAAAGACATACCCCTGCCCCTCTTGACTACCTGCCTGAAGCCAGGATGTAGGCCAGGCCTGGTTTCCAAAAAGAGTGGGGGAAGTTTCAAAGAGACAGAAAATATTTTTGCTGCTTTTTTTCCAGGCCATTACCTCTATTATATATTCCCCACTCTCAATTTTACACTTCCATATCTATGGAAGGAGGGGCGACTATTCTGTTACATCACCTTCTTCACCTTTGCAGGGCAGTAAGGCTGGAAGGGCAGCCTCAGCATAAACAAGTTTAAGGAACTGGCTACTCAGCAGTTGCCTCATCTGCTCAAGGATGTGGGCTCCCTAGATGAGAAGATGAAAAGCTTGGATATGAATCAGGATTCAAGTCCAATGAGTACTGTAGACTGATTGGGGATCTGGCTAAGGAAATCAGGAAGGAGAAGGCCCTAGAGACTGGAAGAAGTAAAGCCACCTGGCTGGGGCAAGGCTGAGCAGGATCCCACTTTCCCAAAATAAAGCTTACTCCTTTACAAAAAAAAAAAAAGCACTAGTGGCTTGAGACAGTAGAGATGAAAATAGTCAAATTCCAGACCTGTTTTGGAAGTAGAATTGATAGACTTTCCAGTAAATTGGATATGGTGTGTATGTGTATTTATGTGTGCATGTGTGTGTGCATGTGTGTGTGTGTGTGTGTGTGTGTGGTGTGTGTGCTGGGGAGACGGGATGGTGGGGGGATAGGTGGGAGAAAGTAAGAAATCAAGGTTGATTCCTGGGTTTCTTCTAGGAGCAACTAGATGAATGCAGTGGAGTTGCCATTTACTGAGATGGAAAATCTTGTTTTTTCTCTTCTGTTCAAAATGTTAAGACAATGACTTTTTCATTGAAGTATCCTTATAAAACCTATTATAGTACAAGGCGAATGTTTGTTAAATGAATGAATTGAATATCTTTTATGATTAACTATGACTTTTTATTACTGTCAATGTACTTGCCCTGAATAAGTCCTCCATACTTTCAGATTTATTATTTTTAATCTTATGAGGCCTGGGAAACCACGTGAACAAAATCTTCTCAACTCCCTACAATTAAATCTACAAAATTGTCAGCATTCTCAACAGTCTCTTCTTCATTCCTTCCAGTTGCAGTAGAACCTGTGCTCTGGATCCTATCTCCCTGGTATTCCTACCACGTATGGCTATTTTCATTTCCTCCCCCACCCCTTCCCTCTTCCTCCCCTATCCCCCTCCTGCTCTTTCCCCTGCTTTTATTTTTAACCTCTTCTTTCTACACTCTCCATCCCATCAAAATGTAAATGTGCACAAGTCTCTCCCATTAAAAAGACAAAACAAAGAGCCAAAAAAAAAAAAAGAAAAGAAAAGAAAAGAAAAAAGAAAAGAAAAGAAAAAAAAAAACTCTTTGGGTTTTATCCTGCTTCACCTATTGCTTATTCAATTCATTCTCATTTTCTTGCTTTTTTCACTCACTCTCTGGCTCCCTCAACCCACTTTCACAGCCAAACTTCCTGAGTGAGTTTTCTATACTGGGTGTTTCTCCTAATTTAGCACCCACTCCTTAGCAATCTGTATTCTGTCTCTACCACTCTGCTCAAACTGGCTTTGCCAGGTTTATCAATGAGCTGCTTGTTACAAATCTAATTAACATTTCTCAGTTGTCATTTTATTTGCCTTTCCCCAGCACTCAATGTTCCCTCTCTCCTTGAAGCTCTCCTTTCCCTTTACTTCTGGCATACTACACTCTTCCTTCTCTGACTTCTTTTCTTCTACCTGTTTCTGGATCTTTTCTTTTCTCTCAGGATTCTGCTCTTCGTGTCCTTTCTTCTCACTTCGTGCCCTTTGACTGAATGAGCTCACTTATTCCTCTGGCTGTTATCAAAAACTTGGCACTTGTCCTCAGGCTGCATCAGAAGGAGAACAAACAGTATGGGGAGGAGGAAATAGAAGTTTTATTACTTTGCTGGCAAAGGAGGGAAAATGGTAGACCTTCTCATCTCAAAATCCAAATTTCCTGAACATAGCAGAAATACAGAGCTTTTAAAGGGAGGGTCCCTCAGTTCTAGGTCCCATCTTTGCGAAAGACAAAGCCTATGAACTCTGACAGCCACCCACCTGGGGTAGCTGAGTTGTCTCTTTTAACAAAGGACTTAATCTGCCTCAGGGATGCAGGCCAGGCTGCAGTTCCCAAAAAGAGTGGGGGAAGTTTTAAACAGACAGAAAATATTTTTTTTTCTTCAGGCCCTTCCCTCTGTTACATGGCTTCTTTACCTTCCACAGGGTGAAGAATTCCAAGTCAGAACTCTCTTGTGAGCTCCAGACAAAGATATAGCTGAATGTCACCAAAATATCATCACTTGTGCATAGGCACCATAAGCTAATTCAACAGATCTAGAATAAAATTCCTCTTTCCTGTGTGGGAGACCAGAATATGCTGCCCTAAAATATTAAGGATTGCTGAGCTGAAGGCAGTTAAGAAGCAGCAGATGTAGAAAAGTTCTCTGCCCTCCCTCTATTTGCCTAAAAGCAGGACATAGATTTACAAAGACAAAAGGTAGCCATCCCCCTTCTCTGCCAGGGAGAAAAAAGGTTAATCACTGAAGACAACTTTAGAATATTTTTGAGATTCATCAGTGCTGTTTCATGTATCAGTAGTTTTTCCTTTTTATTGCTGAGTGATATTCCATTCTATGAATATAATAATATTTATTATCTAAATATTATTGTTGGTGATATGGTCCAGGACATACTGCTCCAAAATATGGCACCTTGGTCTTGACAACCCAAAATAAGTGACTTAGGCAAAGATCTCAATCAATGGAAGTTTATTAAGCCAAAGTTTGAGGATTCACCTAGGAAAAAAAAGCCACAGGTGCATCTGTGACTGTTTTCTCCAAAGCAAGATTTGGTAACTTCAGTACTTAAGGGGTAGAGGGCATACGGAAAGAAGGAGGGAGGTGGGCAGCTGAGGCAAATGGTTAGATTCTTGTGAGGTCCAGGAAATCTACATCTTACATAAGATAAGGTGAATGTTTGAAGGGAGTGAAGGAAAAATCAATTAGGTAGATGTCCTTGGCTAGGTGGAAGAGTGATTGATCTTGTCTTCTCTCGATTCTGCACCTGGGAAGATAAACTTATAATCGACATTGTTAATATGAAATCAAACAGCCTTTTGTTTTAGGAGCTAGACTTAGCCTTTAGACCTAAAGTTACAATTTGTCTGTCCTTGTTTATGGGAAGCCAGCAAGGAATTTCGTTATGGATGATATGTGGGGGCAGTCCTTGTAGATGTCCCAGGCCTTTTACCTTTCTGTGGGGCATCTGACTAATGCATAATGTTAGTAATAGTTATTCATTTGGAAGAGGGTGTTGCATAACTCAGCTTCCAGGCTTGATCTTCCCTTTTGCATAAGGAATTGGGGGATGATACTGAGATTTTCAGTTCCCTTTATAGTCTATTTTAAGCTGAATATTTTAAGCTGAAAGAATTTGGGAAATGGCACGTGCAGGAATGACTTTCTGACTTTCCCCTGAAGTAGGTCATAAAACCCTTATGTGAGAGGAACCCTCTGTGGAAGACCAGAATATGCCTCCCTAAAATATGAAGGATTTTCAAACTGAAGACAATTAAGGAGGAGTACTTGCTTAAATGCAGGACATAGATTTACAAGGACTAAAGGTATCCTGTTCTGTCTGAGTTTTACCCGGGAGAACAAAGGTTAACCACTGAAGACAGCTTTAGACCCTTATTAACCTATAGATGGTGCCAGAGAAATCTATATTAACAAGCTTTACTAACTAGCGTTTATCTGCCATTTGCCTTCCTTCAAGTTGCCACCCCTAGAGACTCAAAGTCTTTTTCCTTTGAATTGTTACTTCTCTAAAAATTTACTCTTCTTTGTTGAAGATGCCATTGTAAGCTAGAATTCAAAGCAACCTCTTTGAGAACTACTCATTTCCTGGGTATATGTTTCATATATGAAATATACATGTTAATAAACTTGTTTTCCTCTTGTTAATTTGTCTTTTGTTTCTTTTTTCTTTTTTTTCTTTTCTTTTTTTCATTTTTTTTAATTTGCTATTTCCGACCCTGGCAGATGAACATAATTTGTCTTTTGTTACAAGGGTCCATTCCAACTACGACCCTATGCATGTTGAAAAAAAAAAATTTTCCCCTATACCTACCATAACTTCTCTGTATCCTCTATTATCTTAACGAGTGACATCAGATTTTACCTGGCTAAAATATCACTTCCTGCAAAAAACCTTCCCTGATTGCTTTCACTAGCTTAGGTCTCCCTGCCATGTGCTTCCTTAATTCTTCTCCAATAATAGCACTTATAATATTTTATTACAATTGTTTGTTTAATTAATTGTCTGTATCTCCTATACAATGTAAGATTCATGTGGGCAGGAACTGTTTCTATTTTGCTTGCTGTTATAACCCTAACAACTAGATAGGGAGCTGACATATAGTAGGTGCTTAGTACATATTTGTTTAATAAATAAATGAAATATGTTGGAACTGAAAATAAATTCAGATTGATAGCTTGGGGCATTTTAGTATGAATACATTATGTGGGATTTTGTGCTTGAACTTTCTTTTAGGTGACTGAAGAGAAGGTGAGGAAAAGGCATCACCTTTTCCTGTGTATTGTTAGACATTTCTTCAGCATTCTTCCTCTCATACCTATTCAGGAAAAAGAAAGTTCCAGATCTGAAGTCAAATAACCTATTTTCTGATTTAAACCATCACTAGCTACCAAAGTAGTTAAGCATTAAATATGTGATCTGAGAGACCAAAATAGATGCCCCTTTATGAACTAAGATGGACCCAAAGGTTAAGGAAACAAAAGTTACCTATAAACGGAGGGCTCAGGGCTTGGCTGGCATGGCAACTCCCTAAGCTCCTATGGCTACAAGAAAGATCACCCTCTTGCTGAACTCTCTAACAATAGGAGTTTTTGGGCACAATGTCAGATCCTTCTTAACTCTCATTTATGACTCAGACCCTATAACTCTGATTAGACAGGGAACTGGCCTTACAAAAACATTCTTTCCTCATAAACAACCACAGACCTCAAGCCAGTTTTGGCTAGCTTACAGAGACTGCACACAAACTGTCTTTGTGCCCTAGAGTTCACCTTTTCATGTAAAGAGCCTATTCCACCTCATTTTAAGACTTAAACCCTGCCCCAAAATGAACATAGGATGTGTGTTACATATATGTTTACCCATTGCACATATACTTGACTCCCCTTATAAATATGTATAGATTTTCCCCAAACTTGCTGAATATGACTTTATTATGTAATACAGTCCCCGTGAGGCATAAAAACCAACCTCCTACTTTCCCTCTTCATACAGAGAGCACCTTCAGTTCATGCTGGACTCTGTCTCTCCCCAGTTTTCAAACTGACATAACTAATAAAACTCTCCTTTCTACTATTTAGCCACCTTGGTCGTCCTTTGGACAACAAACATATAACTTAAATTTCAGGGAAAACAGAATATGCTGTTCTTTGAATAAGAAATTCTGCTAAATTGTTCTAGTCAGTTCTTCTATTTTCAAACCTAATATAATCAAAAGTAAATTTGACAGTCCTCCTGTGTTTATAGAGTTTTAAATTATTGAAGTCAATTTTTTTATTATATTTTCCTATAATTGTTAACACACATTTTTATTTGCTGATTTGCTGTGTCTCTTAGCAAGTCATAGAGTTGAAGCAAGAACATAAGCACTGAAAAATCAATACTAAGTGAGCATTACATAATCTTGGTGGACTACTGACCCCAAAATATCCTATGGAGAAGTTTTCTAATCTAAGACTACTAATTCCTTTGGAGCTCAACAATGAGCATTTTATTTTGTCTCCTTCATTTTCCATATCTTCTATATTTTAAAATCCTTAAATATGTATGAAGTACTCATCACAATATGAAATCTCCATTTAGGAACTACAAAAGCAACTCTATTCGACACACTTTTTGCACAGAAATCCTTGAACCATTATCTAAATACCACAGTTATCATTGCTTTCATGTAATATCTTTCCTGAATATAGGACAATTTTCAATTTTTAATTTTTTATTGATATATGATAGCTGTGATATTTCCCTAAAAACATACAGCAAAAGAGGAATAATTTCAGAACCAAAGCTAATGCTGAAACTGGTGGGCCTTAGCTATTCTCAGTGGTTTGCAACTTTGTAGTAAACCAGTCTTACATATACTCATACAAACACAACCCTCATAATTACACATTTCACCTAGGATTAGGTATCTTGGTATATCAGAACGTGTGTTACTCACTTCTGAAAACTTCCCAGGAAAGCTTAATCACACACAAACAAACACTTCTTTTCTTTAGATGTCAGGATTTCCAGCCTCGCCAAATTCTGGTGTTAGTCCTGGACCCATGGAAACGTCTTGTAACCTGTCTTCCTCTTCTGAGAATGTCTTGTTGTTACTGCCAAGTTTACTCCAAGATATTTTTAGGCAGGGAGAGAAAGTAAAACAAATTTGACACCCTTTATTATGCTCCATATCTGTAATGCTATCCACCTAACCCACACATGATTCCATTGGGATACAAGTCTCTAATAAGAGTGATTATGATTCACTTATAACTTCTGAATAGAAATCAATTGATTTTATTTTTATTTTTTTTTAAATTTTAGAATAGTATGAGGTTACAAACATTTTGGTTACAGATAATGCCTTTGCCTCACCCAAGCCAGCGCTATAAGCGTGTCCTTCTCCCATACAGTGCACTCCGCACCCATTAGTTGTGAGTTTACCCATCTCCACCACCCCCTCCCACCTGACCAGCAACCCATGAATATTACTTCCATGTGAGCACCTTAGTGTTTGCCAGTTAGTAACAATTTGATGGCGAGTACATGTGGTGCTTGTTTTTCCATTCTTGTGATACTTCACTTTGAAGGATGGGCTCCAACTCTATCCAAATATAAGAAATCAATTGATTTTAGATTAATGATCATCCACCACATTAGTTATTTATTGCCACATAACAAATTACTCTAAAACTTAGCAGCTTAAAACAAGAAACGTTTATTATTTCCCAATTTCTGTGCTTCAGGAATCCAGGTGTGACTTAGCTGGGTGCCTCTGACTCAGGGTCTTCCATGAGGCTGCAATCAAGGTGTCAGCCAGGATCACAGTCATCTCAAGGCTCTACTGGAGGAGAAGCCAATTCCAAATTCACTTATGTGGTTGCTGTCAGGATTCAGTTCCTTGTGGGCTATTGGACTGAAGGCCTCAGTTCCTTGGTGGCTGTTGGCTAGAGGCCATTCTCAGTTCCCTGTCATATGGTCCTCTCCATAGGGCAGCTCATGACATGGTGGCTGGCATCATGAGGGCAAGTAAGCAAGAAGAGCCAGAGAGAAAGTGTGAGCAAAGTGGAAGACACAATCTTTTTGCTCTAATTTCTGAGATTTCCTCATCTATATTTCCCAAACCTTCTACTGATTTTTAAAATTTTTGCTATTATGTTTTTGGGTTCCAATAACTTTTCATTATTGTTGTTTTCTTTCTTTTTTTTTTATTTCATCTTATTGTTATGGGGGATACAGAATTGCAGGTTACATACGTTGCCCATGTACCGCCTTTCCCCCCAAGTCAGAGCTCCAGGCGTGTCCGTTCCCCAGGTGGTGCACGTTGCACCCATCATGTAGGTATATGTCCCTCCCCCCCACCCCCCCCCCTTATTGTTGTTTTCTGAATGTTTCTTCTGTTATAGTATCCAAGTATGTTGTTTCATGGATACAATATTTTCTGCGGCAGAAAATGCCCATTTATGGTAGTCCCCATAAAAAGCCCAACACTTCTTTTCTATTCCCTCAGACCAATCAGTTGTCTGAGTAGTGACGACCCCCATCTCAGGTCCCATCCTTCTTCCTTGCTCTGTATTTTCTCTATAGTGCTTACAACCTTCTGACACATTATTTGTTTCACTGAATTATAATATTTGTCTTTATCCATTAGAATGTAAGCTTTAAGTGAGCAGGGAATTTTTCTGTTATGATCATTGTTATATCTCTAGAGGAAGCTGACTCACATATAATATATGTTCACTAAATATTTGTTGATTGAAGGTATAAATAAATCATCTACTCATTTCAAGGAGGCCACTTGTCTGCTAATAAATCATAGTTTTATTGAATTGAGTAAGGGAGAGAATGAATAAGATATTCAGGTGCTGTATTTATCCATGAGTTTAGATGTCATGAATGTTCTGAAACATTCTGTGTATTCATATTTTTTAAAAGAAATAATCCACAGAAACAACCCCAAGAAGCTTATTTTATTTCCAAGGGAAAACATAGAAGAATGCTTAGCTTGCTCGTTGGTGTTTTAACAGAGCACCAGTCCTCTATTGATTCTGGTTTTCTTAAAATTGTGAAAACTATTTCTAAAATATTATTTGAATCTGAACATACTAACATGTTTTTTTCAATTTTACTCATCATTTTTATGTTCCAACAGTTTCAAGGTTTATAAATAAGCTAAGGCAATAATCTCTGGGTACTAATTTGTATGAAAAGTGTAATTTAATGTCCTTTTCCCAAAAGCAGTTGTTCTGTGTTGCCAGCATGTGGTTCCAAATATGGGATTATTTAACCCACATAAAAGTAAGAACAACTGAGAAGGGGGCTTTAAGATTCACTAGGCTTTTCTGCAGAATCAAACAGCCCGCTGTTCCTCACTGTGCTAGAGACAATGCTATATGCTCACCAAATCCCATTTCATTTTACACTATCTGGATACATAGGAAGTTTATAGTCCTCAGATTCCCTTGCCTTGAAGTTGCAGCCATGTAACAGGATGCTGGATAATGAGCTGTGCACGTAAGTGGGTGGAGGTCATGTTTTCTGAATGGTATATAGCTTTAAGATGGTGGAGTTTCCATGACTTGGGTGACTGTAGTGCATTCTGTGCTGATTGTATAATGCGAGTCCCATTGTCTGTGCTGATTGTATAATGTGAGTCAAAAATTATCTTTGACAACAAGATTCTCAGTCACTGAGAATTTAGGGTTTCATTTATTATTGTTTCCTGACTAATCCATCCATCATTGATAAGAACCTGTGACTGAACTTAAAAATTCAGAACTTAGGTTAGAATTATATTCTGGTTCCTAGGCAAATATTTCAGAAAAAGCTACTTTAGGGCTGGGTGCCATGGGTCATGCCTGTAATCCTAGCACTTTGGGAGGCCAAGACAGGAGGATTGCTTGAAGCCAGGAGTTTGAGACCAGCCTGAGCAAGAGTGAGACCCTGTGTTTATGAAAATAGAAAAATTAGCTGGACCTGGTGGCATGCACCTGAAGTCCCAGCTAGTCGGGAGGCTGAGGCAGGAGGATGGCTTGAGCCCAGTAGTTTGAGGTTGTAGTGAGCTATGATGAGGCCACTGCACTCTAGCCCAGATGACAGAGTGAGACCCTGTCTCAAAAATAAACAAACAAACAAACAAACAAAAAACAAAAAGAACCCATAAAGAAATAGCTACTTTACTCCATAAAGTAGTAAATCAGGAGTGTGAATAAATAAATTCACTCCTGTGAATAAATCAGGAGTTTTCTAGGGTTTCTCCTCTCTTCCTTAGGAATCATCATTTGCTAATCAATAAACGTAGCCACAAAGGTTGGTCTTTTTTGTGTATGTTCTCTCCGGAACAATTGTCTTATAATCTTCGTTTTTCCTGCTGCCTCTGGCTTAACTGTGGGAAGCATTCCAGGACTGGAAATCATCACTCTGCTCTCTCTCAGAGATGTGGCCCATTTAATTGGCAGATGTACCTCCCCATCCTCCTTGGGAGCTGGGGCAAGGAATGGAGGGTAGTGGACAATAGATCCCTTTCCTCTGGCTACCCTGTCTCTGCACCCTGTTCCTAAACGGATAAACCATTTTTAGAAAAGAGGAATAGAGAGGGAGATACAAACAAAATTTCTAGCTACATTTGACTTCTCTTTCCATCTTCCTAGATATATGCCCAAAGACATAGATCTTCTCTTGGAGAGAGCCATTCTCTCAACTGCCCTGGACTCTTAATTGGCTTTTTCACCCTCAGGTTTGGCTTTTATTTGCCAATAATCCTTTCTTTCAAATCTCTCAGTCTGAACATTCTTTCCTCCCTGTCAGGGAAACTGCACACCATCCCACAGGGAAATAAATATCTATCTGGCTCTGTGTTAGACACAGAGGTACACTACCTGGATCCTCTTTCAAGGAAGGATTCACTACCCAGCTATGAGAAGTATAGTCAGCAGGCAGCCTCCAGCTGTCAGTTCTTCAGGGTCTGCCTCATCTTCAAACAGCAACCTTGTTGGAGGTCAGTCTCTTCCAGGGAAGCCCATATCTGATGACTGAGTGAGGCAGAGGTAAAAAGGCCCTGTTATTTTGGCCTGATGAGAACAATTCTCATGGGTGATCCTATCATCAGAGGTCCCCATTGAATTGAACTAGGCTGTATTGAGCCTGCACTGTAGTTCACCTTCTCTCTCCGCTTCCCCTTCCTTACAGATATGTTGGTCCCTAATAAGCATCTTGTACCCCAAACTCTATCACAGCATCTTCTTCCAGAGAGCCCAACCTGCAAGAGGGTCTCTATATCCTGTTTGGTTCCTGAAGTCATTACTAGGTCTCCTGCAGTTCCTGGGTAGACTTTGACATTTGTCACTGGTTGTTCAGAACAGTGGTGGGGGTAGACTATGTGTGGATGGGGATCTCCTATTGTCCAAGCAGGCCGCCAGCCATCTAGCTCCTTTACTAAACTACCTAATCACCTCTTTTAAATGCTAACATTCATTCCTTTTAGAGATTATACAATTCAAATGCATAATGATAAAAAATATTTCCCAAATTAGTGAAGGGCTGTCTCTATTTTTAGAGACAGTGTGAAATGTGGTTTTGCTGTATTATTTGAGAATAATACAACTGCTATAATTCATATTTCTTCTATAATTCAATAATTTAATTCTACTATAGAAAAGAGAATTAAATAGGATAGATTAAAGTCATAGGAAGTGTTAAGTATGAATAGCAAGTAAGCTAGAAGCTTATAAGATACAGGCAAAATTCATAGGATGTGTTAAGTTAGATAATGAGTATGTATGTAGCTTCTGAGACAGGCAGAATATATAAGAGGTTTTAAATGTACATAGTAAATTAGTGACCTATGAAATATATTAAAATATAGAAAGAATAAATGAAATATATAATAGAATAGAGTGTTAGTGTAGATCGAAAGTGATGAATAGAACAAGACCAAGTCATGATCATGTTACCTCTGGGCTGAAAATTATGTAGCCCCTAATTGGTCACCCTTTGGTGACATCCAGTAGGGTACAATTTGGATTTACATGTGTTCTTTCCAAGAAAAACAAATGAATCTTATAGTTTTTCAGCAGACCTATCAGCAAGCTACATCTATGTCCAGGTGTGCTTGTCCCTGCATCTCTCCAACAGAGCAAGTGTGTGCCATTGGTCCCAGGAATCTCTCATTTGTGGGCTGAGAGCTCACAATACATAGTTTTATAACTACTCCACCAGTGTGGCATAATGTGGCAGTGGGGGGTGGGCAGGAGAGATAAATAGAGAACAGAAGAACATCCTAAGCATTCAGGTGTGTCGTACTTCCATCCTGCTTGTACCCTATGTTAAGTATGTTAAGCTATCCCATCTCTTTCTTCTTGTTTCTCACTCTGTGTTCTAAATTGATTTAATAAACTGTGTGTGATCCAAACATCATAATTTGGTTTATGAACATTTCTGTTTCATAACCTCTGGGATAGCTTGCCTGATAGTGATCTGGATGACCACCATTGCATAAAAATGGTTTCCCACATAATACAGCAGGTTATCACAATTTTGTTTTCCTGCTAAGCAACTCATAACTCTTAGCTGGCAATCACAAGAAAGCACCACTAGCATTTAAAAGGAATTTTCTCTGTCTCATGGGGAAATGCACTAGTTTTTCAATTCAATGGTAATGGTGGTTTTAAAATAAGTTCACAAATTCTTTGCTGCTCCTCCTTTCAACAGGTAGAGCTTAATTTCCTTCTCTTTGAGTGTGGGCTAGACTTAGAGGCTCAGTTCTTATGAATAGCATATGGCAGAAGTGATGGTTTATAACTTCTAAGACTAAGTCGTATTGGCATTGTGGCTTCCTCCTTCCTTCTCTTTGTCTTGGATCATTTCCTCTGGGTGGGGGAAGAACTGTCATGTAAGGACACTCAAGCAGCCCTAGGTGAAATGACCCATCTGGTGAAGAACGGAGGCCTCTGGCCAAAAGGCACATGAGTGAGTTTGGAGTTGGATCCTCCAGCCCCAAGCAAGCCTTCAGATGACTACAGCCCTGGCCAACATCTTGATTATAACCTCATGGCACACCCTGAATCAGAATCATCCATTAAGCCATTCTCAAATATTTGAACCACAGAAACTATTAGATAAATATTTGTTGTTTTAGGCTGTTAAGTTTTGGGATAAATTGTTATTTAGTCATAGGCAATGAATGCAGTGATCCACCATGATGGGCAGGCAAGAGTGAGGGGTTCTTTTATATGAATATTCATGGAAAAAGGTCTTTCACTTCCTTCTGAAAGTCTGGTTTTATCTTGTGGCCCACAGAGAGCAAGGAAACCAGTAATTTGTAGAGAATAAAGAATCAACATTTCTAGGTTTTGTGGAAAGCGTTACAGGAAATCTTGCACTTAAAACTGTTTAATTTTCAGAAGGCTGTGCCACATTCATGATGTTAAAAAACCTTGGAAAAATTTGCTTTGCCCTTTCTGTGTTTGCATGATGAATGATATCTCCAAGGGCATCAGTGCCTCATCAGAGGCAAAAATCTCATATGGATTTAATGCCTTATCATTGCTCCTCAAATTTATGTTTAACCTAAAGTTGTATTTAATTTACCAAAATCCAAACCGACCCCTCCTTTCTCATGGAAAAAATATGTTTACTTAATTTATATTAGGCTTAAGCCAAGCTTCAGGAAACCTCAAGGATTCAATACTTAGAGCCAGAACTGTGATTCACATAGCTGCAGCAGAGTGATTATACAACACAATTAAATACACTTCCTGTTACCGTGCCTGTTTGTCTTGTGCTCATGCCAAAGTCATATTTATTCCTGGTGGATTTGATCCAACATATTAGGAGGAAGAAATATTTCAGCTTTCAGCAATTCTTTCACAGTCCTACATTTCAATCAAGGATTAGCTGAAAATTTGGGGGGATGATTGTATGATTTGATTTTCTCTACCAATGTACCCACAAAAACAGCACAGACAGGCTTTAGAACCAGACATATATGGTTTACATTCTAGTTCTACTGCTTACTAACAGCAGAATTCAGTCTGGTACATAATGTCCTTGAGCTTCAGTGTCCTCATCTCTAAAATGAACATGATGACTTCAGTCTCACAGTGGTCTTATAAGGACTCAGAAAAATAATGTGTGCTACAAACTTGTCACGTGCTAGACACACTTTCCCTTTCCACCTTTATTCATCACGGCAAACCATCACTCATGCCTCCCACCCTTATGTACTCAACATTCCATGGTGCCTTCTATAGTGCTTTTCAGTGAATATTTACTGAATTCATTATTATTTTCTTAATAGTATCAATAACACTTTGGAGTTCTATAAACTTTGGCAAAAATATCTGTTATTATCGACTACCCAAATGACTCTGTGTGTGTCTATATTAATAATTATACTACCTGGTATATCCTTACCAACACAAAACAAGTCAGTTCAAATAGAGAACCATGGGAGTAGAGATAATTCTTTCCTTTAGAAACTGCTACTTGCCTTTCTTCTTTCTCAGTCATTCAACTGATCTTTCAGAAACACATTTTGTTAGAGTATTCATGAGTTCTTTATCATTGTTATTTGACTACTATTTTTGTGTTAACCAGAAACAGTAGTTTCAATGAACTTGTAGGTAAATCTGATTCATTATCTATTCTTTAGACAAATTGCTATGTCTGTACATCTCATGTTTTTCTCCTTAAACAAATGGTTCCCAAACTTGACATCAGAACCCTGCATGCCCTGTTGTAAGAACAGATGCCTGGGCCCTATGTCTTCCCAACAGGGTTCAGAACTGGGATGGGGCCTAGGCATCTGTATCTCAAGGAAAAAAAAGTCTGTAACGGGTTCTAAAATACACGAAACTCTAAAAACCAAAAATATAAACCTTTATTTTTAAGAATTGAGATTGTAATCTGTTAAAAAATCCAATTTTTAAAAACTTAACTTTGTAATGACAACCCTATTGACCCTGTTATTAAAGTCATATTTGGTAGTTATCTTAGTCTCCTTCCTTTCCCTCACCCCATACATTTAATCCATGGGAGAGTCTAGCACTTTCTTTTTCCAAGATATATCCTGAATCTGCCCACTTTTACTACTCTCCATTGGTATATTCCTCATGCTGCAGCACTGCAACAGCTTCAAACTGGCTTTCCTATTTTACTCTTGCTCTGCTTTTGCGCATGATTCCAAATAGCAGCAAAAGTAATCTTAAAGTCTAAGACAGGTTATGTAACTCCCTGGCTTAAAGCTTTTCCATGGCTTCTCTCTACACCTGGGACAAAATACAACTTCCTTCCCATGACCTACAAGGCCCTATATCACTTGGCCCCTGCTCATCTTTCCAGTCCAATCTTGGACCACTTTCCCCTTGCTCAGTGTGCTCCAGCCCCACTAGTTTTCACTTGCTCCAACATACCCAGCTTCCCTACCCCAGGGATTTATAGAAACTGCTTCTTCTACCTGTTAGGCGCTTCCTTTCCAATCTTTGTGGGGCTGATTCTTTCCTTCTTTAGGTTTCAGCTCAAATGTTATCTTTCCAGAGAAGCCTCCCCTGACAACCCATTCCAAGGTAGCGTTCCCCTTCCTTTCCACTTTATTCCCTATCTCAGCCCCTACTTGTCTCCTGCATAGCATCTATGACAACTTATAACTATTTCATCAATGTGTATGTTTAATTGATTTTTATCTTTCTCCTCTAAGAGCAGGTAAGCTCCATGAAGGCAGGAAGCTTGCCTCTTTCCTCATTATAGTCCCAGAGCTCTTTGAATCTTACAGCAAATGATACAAAACATTAACTTGCTTGTTTCCCACCCCCTGGCCCCCATTCAACATATATTCATATTATCTTTCTTTCACCTAAATATAGTGGACAAAGAATGATACAAAGTTTTTGATAGACTGAGAAAAAGCAGTTGATTGAGTTGGTTTGAGATGTTTGCTTTTTCAGTGTAAAGCTTTCACTGAGTCACCTGGGCAGCTTAGTAATGGAGCTTGCAAATAAATAAAGCTTAACCTAGAGGCTTTAAAGCTCCTTGAAACATCAAGAAAAGCTGTAGAATATATTGAGGAAAAAGCACAGAGAATGTTAGCTTTAATACATACCAAACTTGAGGCAGAAGTCCTACAACAAAGAGAGGGTAAATAATCTATCATCTACAAGGAAGTAACTAGCTAAAAGGTCATCTAGCACAAAACACTCACACTGAGTAAAATACCCAGCAAGGTCTTTTACAGGGCTCCTGTGGTTATATTACCATTATGAATCCTCAGTAGGAGTGCCTCAATATGAGGTTGTCAAGGATGTTGCTAATCACCACTAGATTTGCCTAAGCAGACACTCCAGCCATCAAATCAGACTGCCAATGTGTGTCTATGGAGAACTCCCTGCCTACAAATTAAACTGGCAACATTTATCCCACATGCCAATGGAGTAGCAAACAAGCATTCTTGAAGACAGCACTTGCAAGAGTAAAGTGCCAACAGTCTGTCCAGTAGTGAAAGTTTTCCTGACAGTCACATTTTTTGTGAGGCCTTCTAGATGGACTCCAGAATCCAGTTGCTACCAGTGAAGGGGTGAGATGGGAAGGCAGTGACAAGTTCTGTGGAGTCCCTCATTCCCTCCCATCATGGACAGATCTCTGTTTCTAGAAATATCCCTCTTCTTTATCAAAGAAGTCACTGCTGCATGCTGCCTGGCAAGCTCCCTTATATTCCTGAATTAACTATGGAAGTTGTACAGCTGACAGAGTAAGAATATATCCACTTGTCAGAGGCCAGCCATTGCCTTATGGAGCACAATGCTGGCAATACAGTAGGATTTTTGGTTAACAAATTTTTTTATTTTGAAATAATTTAAGAATTAGAGAAAAGGATAATACAGAGAATTCCTGTATGACCTTTACCTGGCTACCCCTAATGTTAACATCTTATACACCATGGTACATTTATCAAAACTAAGAAGTCAAATAAAGTCTATTAAAAACAAACAAAAAAACCTAAGAAATCAACATTGGTATAATACTATTTATTAAGCCACAGATTTTGTTAGAATTTCATCAATTTTTTCCCCACATTAGGCTTTTGATGGCTATGATTTCCTAATAGGAATATCTCTGAGCCAAAAGATAAAAGGGAACACATGTTTGATAAGGTCAAAAATGAATCTCAAGTGTCAGTATTCAACCAGCAGTTCAGGAAGTCAGTCTATACAAAGAAAGTAGCCAAACATCATTTAAGTTTTCTGAATGTTGTCAAGGTACGTGCTCATTACTTCTTAATTGCTTTGGTTTTTTGGTTAAAAACTATAGATTTTTCTGTATTTTTTTTTCTGTTTGTTGTTTTCTTCCCTTGTCATCCCCTGGTCTTTGGAAATTGGCAGTACAACTGGGTAACGACGTGATTTGTTAACCATGGGATAGAGCAGAGGGCTGATTTTATTTTGTCCTTGGTCAAGATGAAACATGTAAATTTTGAAGTGTAGTCAATGCATGGGAGTTGTACAAATAACTGCAAGTACTAGCACAATAATTTAGCAGAGAGAACACTTAATACAGGCACTTTTGACTTTCTCCTACTCTAATCCATTTTATTCTTAAATGGGATTAAGTTTATATGTCTAAGTCTGGTGTTTGCCATTTAGCTCTAAACTAGAAAGCTCTGCCTAATTAACTCAGCTCCTTGGGCCAGAAGAGAAACCAGACATTAAAATTTTATTTGAGGTACCTTGTCTTTTAGAGACTATCACTGTATGAGACAAACATAGATCAAGGATTTGAGACACTTTTTACGTTCTTGTTTGTCTCTCTTTTTGGTTCCCTCCTATGTCAATTCTCTTTAGAATACAATTATATTTCAGTGCTGGAGCTGTGAGTTTAATCAAGAGGATTTTTCACAAAACACTCTAACAACTTCAGAAAGTGATTTCCTACTATATGCTTAGAGAGCTAAGGTGGAAATCTTAGGGATCCACCATCGGATTATCTCTGTCACAGTAGGGTTAATCTTGAAATTGGTGTTCTCTGGCTTTCTTCTTGGCATTAAAACTTGCCTCAAATGGACCAGAATCTTGGTCCATCAGAACTACTACTTTACATTGTGTGGTGCTCTGCAACTCACAAAGCATTTCCACTTTTGTTCTCACTTTGTCTTTAGGCATCTCCATGAGATCTGTGCTCCATGACTAACATAACTGACGCTTTGTATGTGTAGTTTCCCAAGGACACAAAGTTAGTGGGTGATTGAGTTGGGATGAGACTGTAACCATGGGACCAGCTCAAACTGATTAACCATTGCTTAAGTTGTTACAGGTGACCCAAGTCAAGATTTCCTGGGCATGCGCCGTAGAAAGAGCTTTAATCTCCTAATTGTTACCACCACCAGCCTGGCAGATTGGCTGCACTGGTATTACCTGGGAGTAATTAGAAAGTTTGACCCAACCCCAGGTCAGGGAGACAGATTTGAGGGTTGCCTCTGGTCTCCTTACCAGTTGACTAGAAATAAAGCTTTTTCTTTTCTCAAAAGCTGGTACCATAGTACTAGCTTCTATGTGCATCTGGCAGTGAGTCCATTGCTCAGTAACAATTTTGGCAGCCCAGATGGGACAAAGCCTGTCCGAGGTACTGTAGTCCCTTGACAGGGCACAGGTCCCTCTTCACTGACCCTGAGTGGCCATATAGATTGGTTTGTCTAGAGGCTCGGCTGTGAGGTCCTTGCTACTTCATTGTGATGCTCCAGGTTCCTCAGTGCTAATCTCACTTTTGAGAAAAGGAACAGCTTCTGGATCTGTTTGTGTCAGACACTTGGGTGAGTAACCTCATTAATATGTACTTACACCTTAAACTGACTTTGATCTCATCATAAGGATTATGGGTTAGAGTCCTACCCTTTCTGTCCAGGATTGTGGGTTAGAGTCCCAAAGGATAAGGGCAATATTAAAAAGCTGTAACCACTGCGGTACTCAAGTTTGATTCTGGTTTCTGCTTGCCTTTGATCTGTGTAACAATATTTGGCCTCTAGGTTGTGTTCTCTGGAATTGGGCAATATTTAGCTATGAGCCAAGGAATAGAGATAACAAATGAATATTCATAAATCAAGCAAATAAGCCCAAATGTTTTTTCAAGTTCATGCAATTTAGTAATCTTTTGGCAAATAGGACTAACATAATATTGTTGGTTTAAAATGCTGTGTTTTCTGAGTTATCAACAAAATATGAATGTATTTAAGATTCTTACTTTCATGACACTTGCCTGGAATGTAGTAATATAAAATTGGTTGATAGAAAATTTAGCTTGGGATGATGGCTGGATTTGTCTCTCATGAAAATGAATGAATTAGGTGGATGTGGACAGGATAAGTTTGTAAACGAACTTTAAGCCTATGTCTCTGGAAACTGTAAAATGTGTATTTGTGGATGGTTGGTTCATTGAAAATTAGAGTTGCTCTTTTTGACCTCAAACTATTTGGATATTAGGGCCTCTGGAAGCCTAAGAGACATATTATGCTTGTTTAGTATATTAAAATCATGTGGGAAGCATTGCCAAATATGAAATGGTGTTTAACTATTTGGGGTTATATTTGTACTATTTTACAGTGACCTGTGATAGCAAGTGTTTTAAACCTTTGATATCTGACGAACATTCCAAAATCAAAATCTCAAATTCTAAATTGAGAGATAACATTGTAACGTGCAGAAGCTTTTTAATTTAATCAAGCCCCATTTATTTCATTTATTTATTTTTGTTGCTGTGATTGCCCTTGATTAAACTAAAAAGCCAAGAGGCTTCATGAATTACAAGTTAAAAATCCAATCAGAGCTCTGGTGGTACAGGCCATATGTAGGGCTGAGCCAGGCTAGGATCACAATGACCATGGAGACTGGGCAAAGTTAAACCATTACAAAGAATACTTAATAACTGGAATGCAGAAGGGGGTCCCAAAACCTGAATAAGGTCCAGGAAGTATAACATGGACCAAAGAAGAATACTTCTGTCTTTCTTGAAGGGGTTTTTGAAGTCTATAGATAGCATATTGACATTGACTTGGAATACCCAGAAAGCATGAAACTGGTTGGTGTGACTTTCATCAGAGTGCTCCCAACATAAAAAAAATTATAGAGAGTGGAGAGGGGATTGGGGGTGTCAATGTCTTGGCTAAGATTAGCTTTAGGGCATCTGGTAGCTGTGACCAAGTCCAGGAAGAGACTAAGCAGTGTGATACAAAACAAGCTGCACTACTTACTGCCTCTTTCAGCTGTGATCAATCAAAACCCAGTTAAGGTGCTTACTGGAGAAAACAGTCATGGGTAAGACCTCCTGAGGCTCCACTGCTTGGCCAGAAGTGCTGTCCATCCTTAGGGCCACAACAGTGTATGTATTGTAAACAAGAGGGCCATTAGAAATGGAAGTGTCCTTAACTGTCCACGATGGGTGGAGGAAGGAAAGCCCCATAAATCAGCCCACCAGATGTCACAAGTTGTTGATAGTGATCAGGAATGATGGGACCTGGGGCTCCTCTAACTACTCATAGACTTTTTATAACCCAAGAGTGGCCAGTTTGTCTTTGAGCAGTAGTTGCAACCTGTGATCTCTCAAAAGAAGCTGAAAAATTCACTTTGGGCCAACCTACCATAGTGCATATCTTGCACTGTGTATGGCCTCCTCTTGAATAAAAAGGATATTGACTGGCTTCTGGGAGATGAGGCTACTCTATTTAACAACTCAAACATAAAATTAAAGGCAGTATCCACATTAAACCCAGCCACCCTGCTTCCAAACACTGCAGAAGACTGTATAACTTTATTCTAGCAGGCCTGACTTGACCGATCAGCCTTTGGAAAACCCAGACCTAGAGATGCTTACAGATGGGAGTAGCTTCATGGATCAGGGTCTCTGGAAAGCTGGATATGCAGTGGTAACTCACCAGCTTTCAGAAAACTTTGGAAGCTGAGGCTGTACCACCAGGTATATCTGCTCAAAAGGCAGAAGTTTTTGTGCTCACACAGGCTTTACATCTCAGAACAAAAACAGATAATCAATTGTTCTGATTGTGAGTATGCTTTTATGGTAGTATTAGTATATGCACATGGGGCCATATGGAAGGAGAGAGGCTTGCTGACTTCAGGGGAGATTAAATCAAGAAACCAACTTAACCTGGGACAAGGTCTTGGCTGTTATCCTGCTTAAAAGAAGAATGAGCCCTAGGAGCAAGCTCCAATTGAAACCCCTGTAAAATGCTATATGGGAGACCCTTAAGACTAACTATTGTGCTCTTAAACGATCATGTTGTAGGAGAGTTGGATACTATGGGGTGTGTGCCATCCCTGGGTGTGGCTTTGTCTGTTGTACATGAGTGTGCTTCTGGTCATCTGTTTCCTACACAAATATGGCCCAAATGGAATAGACCCTATGAAGTTCTCCTGGTGACTCATCCATCCGTGGAATTTAAAGGAGTTAAGCCCTAGGTTCACCATTCATGAGTAAAGATAGTACCTGTTAATAGTCAAGACGCTCCTTGCACCCTTTATAATCCCCACACAGGTTAAGCTTATTATGGGCAACAAGAAGTAGGAGGGCTAAGTCATTCAAATACCAGATGGCTGTGTAAGCCTACAGCTGATTTCTCCACCAAGGAATAAGTTTGTGAACTGCGAAATGATCACAAATTACTTTTCAAGAAAAAATAAGACAGGGCTCCTGGATCTCTGAATGATAAAGCCACTCCTGTATGTAAAAACCAGCCTCTGCCTGATCACACTTGGGAGGACAGAGGCAGATGGCAACTGAAGGAGACAGCTTAGTCAAGATACTGGACCAGGCCTACATTAATGCCACCTGATCTTTAAGCCTTTGGGAATAAGATCTATTTTTGAGGGTCTGGTTAAGTTAGGAATTACAGTTCTATGTATGTTGGGTTTTTTTTTTTTTGGTCAAGGTACAGATGGCACAGAGTTATCTCATATTTCAATACCCCCTGATCCAGTACAACTCATTTTTCAAAACCAGACCTGTTCCCCTTGAAAGCAGGAAGCAGCTGGACAGTAATTGCCCCATTTCCTTCACAATTGAATCCACAAGAAAAGGGGGGACTTTTAACCATGGGACCAGCTAAAACTGATTAACCATTGCTTAAGTTGTTACAGGTGATGAAGAGCCAAAATTGCCCATGCATGTGTAATAGAAAGGGTTTTAACCTCCTAATTGTTAACACCACCAGCCTGGCAGACTGGCTACGTCAGTATCACCAGGGACTGGTTAGAAAGGATGTAGAAGTTTGACCCACTTCCAGATCTGGGAGATAGATTTGAGCATTGCCTTCTATTTCCTTGCCAGTTGACTAGCAATAAAGCTTTTAAAAACTGATGCCATCATACTGGCTTCTGGGTGTGTCAGGTAGCAAGCCTATTGCTTGGTAACAACACTGCTTCTTTATTTTTCCTAGCCAAGCAATTTCTTGGTCTTAACTCAAAATCAGCCTAAGATACAACGGTACTGCCCTACATGTTCTGCGGAGTCTTGCATGCGTTCTCATCTCTGACAGTAGAAATGGCCTCACGTTTCAATCACATTCAAATATCAGTAACTTTCAAATGTAACTTGTTTTTGTCCCTGAAATCAGTTGGCCAAAATTCATAGTATGGGGCTTGCTTTCTTTAATGAAATCGTAAGAAGCAATAACAAAAGACTTTCTCATTGTTAGCAAGGGATTAACTTTTTCTTAATAACAGCTGTTTCTACTGGAAGTTCTTGCTACTGTAGAATAACTAGAAAATCTAGTTCTTTCTATTCTGGCTAACCTTACCTTTTCTAGACTCTTGCTCAATCAGTTGCCTTCATAGCTTTTCCCTAATCTAACTTTTATTCACATGAGTTCGCCTTTCTATTATAATATGGTTAGGACTCGAGAAAGCTCTTTATCCTGTTTCCTCATTTGCAAATCACTAGTGACCTTAGTTTTTCCTGCTTGTAGTACTACTAGAACTTCTTAGACCTAATGAGAGTTGAACAAAGACTTCATTTTATAAAGACACTTGGCAGATAAATCATGGGCAGTGGAAATGCCTTGCTTAGATGTGATATAGTAAAAATTAGCTTACATTAAGAAGGTAAAAATCTGCCTTGCCATTCATCAAGTTGGTACAACAGATACAGATAAGCCAGCTGCAAGTTATCAGGAAAGAACATTTCTTTCCAGGTTACCGCAGCTGTGAAGTGTCATGTGCACCACCTTCTTTCAGTAACTACTGTACTTTTTTTACTGAGAAACTTGTTCTCTAAAATCAGATTATCAGAAATGTAAGTGTTTGAAATTAGATCAGTAACATGAAATTCCTTATTGTTGCCTAGAGCATCTGAGTCACCGACAGAAGCAACCTGGGGGTTCCAACTCAGGTGCAGAAAAAGGGTTTCACTATACAATGTTCCACATCTATCTTAGCTTTGTAATCCCTAAGGACACAGGAGCTTGAGACTACTTTGCAATCTAGTCCTGATGTTGACCCCTTTAAACACTGAACTGCTTTGCTTTGAGCTCATCATTTACCTAAACTCCACCCTCCCCAAATCCTATAATAACTACATTGTTCTTTGGTGATAGTTGCTCCATAATTCCTCTGTTGTCCAGTCGCCCTTATTGTAATGGGTTAACACACCTGACTTTAGTTTTGTCCCTGGAGGTTTTAGGCTGTTGAACTAAGATGTGTGGCCAATGGTTTGGTTAGTTTCTCATGAAAAATTGTTTGTTCAAAAAGCACCAGTGTAAGATTTCTGAGGGGAAAAGAGCTGAGTTTGTTGGATATTGTTTTTTAAGTTGCTCATCCCTGTACACAACTGGCTCAGCCTTCCAGCTGAGAATAAGGAAGAAATTCATATACCTTTATGCTAGCTTCTAAACATAGTTTTCTCTTGGAAAATGGAATTAAACAAACTGCTCAGTCTTGGCTATAACCCGATAAGGATCTTCAGTAATCAAACGGGGTTAATCTTTGGAGGGACAGCTTTGTTCCTGACATAGAGGACTTATATAAAGCAGCCTGGCCTTTTTAAATTTTTGATGCAACAGCCTTACAGCCTTTCCTTGGCCACACACTCTTATTCCCCATGCCTGTGACTGTTAAAAGCTGACGTTACTGCTGGCAATCCCTCTGGTTTTCTATCTCTGTTCTGCCTTATTTCTCTTTTTCTTTTTTTTTTTTTATTTCATCTTATTATGGGGGATACAGAATTTGAGGTTACATACGTTGCCCATGTACCGCCTATCTCCCCAAGTCAAAGCTCCAGGCGTGTCCGTTCCCCAGACAGTGCGCGTTGCACCCATCATGTAGGTATATATCCCTCCCCTCCCCACCCCCCCTTCCCGAGTCAGCACCTTCAAGCGTGACCATTCCCCAAATGGTGCACAATGCACTCATTATGTGGGCATACACCCATTCCCTCCCCCCACCCTCCACCCCCCACCTCAGTCTGATATCCGATTGGTATCGTTCCTAGATGTGTATTTAGGTGATGATCAGGGAAACCAATTTTCTGGTGAGTACATGTGATGCTTGTTTTTCCATTCTTGGGATACTTCACTTAATATAATGGGTTCCAACTCTCTCCAGGAGAACCATAGAGATGTCGTATCTTCATCATTCCTTATAGCTGAGTAATATTCCATGGTATACATATACCACAGCTTACTAATCCAATCATGTATTGATGGGCATTTGGGTTGTTTCCACATCTTTGCAATTGTGAATTGTGCTGCTATAAACATTCGGGTACATGTGTCTTTGTTACAGAATGACCTTTTTTCCTTTGGGTATATGCCCAATAATGGGATTGCTGGATCAAATGGCAGGTCTACTTGAATCTGTTTAAGATATCTCCATAATGCTTTCCACAGGGGTTGCACTAGTTTGCAGTCCCACCAGCAGTGTATGAGTGTTCCTGTCTCTCCACATCCACTCCAACATGTGTTGTTTTGGGATTTTTTTGATAAAGGCCATTCTCACTGGGGTTAAGTGATATCTCATTGTGGTTTTGATTTGCATTTCCCTGATGATTAGGGATGTTGAGCATTTTTTCATATGTTTGTTAGCCATTCTTATATCTTCTGTTGAGAAATTTCTATTCATGTCATTTGCCCACTTTTTGATAGGGTTGTTTGATTTTTTTCTTGCTGATTTTCCTGAGTTCTAAATAGATTCTTGTTATCAGTCCTTTATCTGATGTGTAGTATGCAAAAATTTTTTCCCATTCTGTAGGTGGTCTGTTTATTCTCGTGACTGTTTCTTTGGCTGTGCAGAAGCTTTTTAATTTAATCAGGTCCCATTCATTTATTTTTGTTGTTGCTGTGATTGCCTTAGGGGTCTTCTTCATAAATTCTTTGCCTAGGCCAATGTCTGTAAGAGTCTTTCCTACATTTTCTTCTGGAATTCTAATCATTTCACACCTAAAGTTTAAGTCTGTTATCCACCGTGATTTGACTTTTGTGAGAGGTGAAAGCTGTGGGTCCTGTTTCAGTCTTCTACAAGTGGCTAACCAATTCTCCCAGCACCATTTATTGAATAGGGATTCTTGTCCCCAGAGTATGTTCTTTCCTGCTTTGTCAAAAATTAGGTGTCTATATAAGGATGGTTTTATATTTGGATTTTCTGTTGTGTTCCACTGGTCTGTGTCCCTACACTTGTGCCAGTATCTTATGGTAATGCTGATGAGGTTAATAGCTGGAAGAACCCAAATGCCAAGGCTCAGTAAAATAATCTGCTTATTGCTGGGTAGCTTGACAGGGGTGGTCTTGTGAGATATTGCTCCACCCCTAGAAGAGGCTATCCATCAACAGGTGGCTTACAGTTGCTGCTGGCCTGCTAAACCAAGGCTTTGTTCCACAGATATGCTAATTCTCTTTAATAGACCATCTTGTCAACTTGGAGACAGGTTTACTCCTCCACACTTCTCAGAAGGATGAAACCAGAGGATGAGGATGGGAGATAGAATGTATGGTCCTGCTGCTTAATGCCTACTACTGGGCCAGGTGCCTCCTAGCAGCAGGGGCGAAAGCTTTCTGGTCCTTGGGTGTAGCTGTGTGGCATCCCCCTTTGTATCTGCTGGTATAAACACAATTGGCTGCAGGGCCCCATCTCCTGTTCAGTGGAGGTAGATGGCAAATGTGTATGGAGAGGTGAAGGTAGCTGACCTCTAGTCATTCTCAAGTCTACTTATTTGAGAATGACCAGAGGTCAGCTACTTGGACATGTGCCATTGGGTTGGGTCACTGCCTCTTCCATCCCCACACACAGCAGGTCCTCAAATAACGTCATTTCATTTATTGTTGTTTCATTATAATGTTGCAGGGGAACAAAATCAATGCCAGGGCCACTGTCTGTGTTTACACACTTCTTCCCATGTCTTTGTGGGTTTTCTTAAGGCACTCTGTTTTCTTCCCACATCCCAAAGATGTGCACATTAGATAAATTGGTACATCTACATGGTGTGTGAGTGAGTGTGCCCTGTGACGGGATGGTGTCCTGTCCAGGGCTGGTTCCTGCCTTGAGCCCTGAGCTGCGGGGACAGGCTCCAACCACCTGCAACCCTGAACTAGAATCAGTGGGCAAATAATTCTTACTTGTCTTTATTAATCTTTAAGTGTATATATAGCTCACATTTAATTTCAGTGTTTAGTATTAGAAGTTTTTTTGGTCTCTAGTTTGTTTCTGAGACCAGAAATATGCCATAGGAACTCTTGTTTATATCAGTTAGCTTGTGGTAAGATTGGTTTCATTATACATCAATTTGCTTTAAGTTGCAGTTTCTACGAGCCTTTTGACGTTGAGTGAGGACTTACTCTACCTCTCTCTGGACTTAATAATTGGGCCAATGCCAATATGTTTGGATTCTTTCATCCATTCCACCAATCTATATCTTTCAAGTTGGGCATTTAGTCCATTTATGTTCAAAGTTAGGGCCGGGCGCGGTGGCTCACGCCTGTAATCCTAGCACTCTGGGAGGCCGAGGGGGGTGGATCGCTCAAGGTCAGGAGTTCGAGACAAAGTTAGTATTGATATGTGAGGTTCTATTCCTGTCATGTTAATTGTTACCTGTTTGCTTTGTATTCTCAATTGTATAACTGTTCTATAAGACCTGTGAGTCTTATGGTTTCATGTGTTTTTATAATGATAGTAAGTATTGACCTCTTGTTTCCATATTTTAGAATTCCCTTAAGCATTTCTTGTGGGCCAATCTAGTGATTATGAATTTCCTTAGCGTTTGCTTATCTGGGAAAGACTTTATTTCTCCTTCACTTATGCTTAGTTTAGTAGGATACAAAATTTGTGGCTGACAGTTCTTTCCTTTGAGAATATTGAAAATAGGACCCCAATCTCTCCTGGCTTGTAAGTTTTCTGCTGAGAAGTCTGCTGTTAGTCTGATGGGCTTTCCTTTATAGGTGATTCTATCTTTCTCTTTTACTACTTTAAAATTTTTTCCTTCATGTTGACTTTAGATAGTCTGACTATATGCCTTGGTGAAGTCTGTCTTGCCATGTATCTCCCTAGTGTTCACTGAGCCTCTTGTATCTAGGTGTCTAAATCTCTTGTAAGACCAGGGAAGTTTTTCTCCATTATCTCCTCAAATAATCTTTTCATACTTTCTATGTTTTCTTTTACTCCCTCAGGAATACCTATCATTCATAGGTTTAGACACTTCGCATATTCCTATATTTCTCAAAGACTTTGTTCATTTTTTAAATTGTTTTTTCTTTATTTGACTGGGATAATTTGAAAGATCTGTCTTCAAGCTCTGACATTTTCTTCTGCTTGGTCTATTGTGTAAGCTTTCAAGTGAATTTTGTAATTACTTCAACAAGCCTTTCATTTGCATAAGTTGTTTGGTTTTTTGTTAAATCTCTTCAGTGAATTTTTTCATTTATGTCCTGAGTTGTTTTTCTAGTTTGTGTTTTCAACTTTCTTTTGGATCTCATGGAGCATTCCTTACAATCCATATCTTAAATTCTTTACCTGTCATTTTGGAATTTTCATTTTAATCCATTGCTAAAGAGCTGGTGTGCTCCTTGGGGGTTGGTTTGTTATACTATTTATTCATACTGCCGGAGTTCTTATGCTAATTCCTTTTCATCTGGAGAAGCTGTCACTTATTTTTACATTTACTTTTGTTTGGATGTGACTTTTTCCCCTCTTGAGGGTGTAACTGTAGTGTATGTTGTGTAGGGTCTTTTGGCTTTGCTTCTGGGTGCTTTTAGGGGGCCAAGGCTTTGTATGAATTCCTTGATTATAGATAGCCATAGTGTAGTTTTCTCAAATGCTAGTTATTTGTAGGTTGTAGTAGCAATGTACAAGGTATGTGAGCAGACTTACTGCCTCCTGCAAAGATGGGGAGTTAAAGGTCTCTGGAAGTTTATCTCATTCCCGAGCACCATGTACTTCTACCAGCATGAATTGTATTGGGTTGTGCATTTCACCTTCCAGACAAGTAGGTGGTGCTTGCAGGTAAGAGCTGGCTGAGCGCTGTACAACTGTGTCAGCAAATGTTGTAATGAGCTGTGCATGTTGACCTCCTAACCAGTAGGTGGTGCTTTTAGGAGAGGCAGCAGCAGTGGTACCAGTGGGATCTATGCTTGGCCTTTGTTAATCAGAAGAAGTACTGGGACATCCCAGGCAATGAGTGTGGCCTTGGAACTCCCAGGGGTCTCTGTCTTATGTTTTGCCATCAAGAAAGGTGAATGGGAAAAGCCTGGTAGGGCTAGGTTGGGCAAGCCTGCAACTAGGCTCCCCAAAAGCAGGCATAAGGACTAACCCCCATGGGGCTTGAGGGGGCAGCTGCCAAACTGATGGAGTAAGCTTCTAGGGAGGGGCAGAGTCTCTTTCACCACACCAAAGAGTCTGCATGGGGACAGGGGAGAGGGGCATCCTGGAATCCACAGTTCAGACAGTAGTGAGGCCAACTCAGCTCCTACACCACTTACCTGGCAGATCTCCCCCAGCATCTGGCTGCCAGCAGCAGGCCAAAACAGGCCAGTCACAAACAGTCTATGTTCAGGTCAGGAAGCGCTGCTCCAGGTTGTAAGACTCCCTGCCTCAGGCAGAGAATGTGGCCTTCAGGAGACAGCCTTCCCTGGCCAGTCCTGCAAAGAGAAAGGGGTACCCAGCTACCACACTGCAGCATGAACTCATGCCACATTCTCCTTTCAGTTCTCACCACTGGGGGCTCCTTCCCCACTCAAGATCAGATCACAAATCTCACCCCTATGTCCCCGAATGGCATGATTAAGTCCTGGGGGCATGGGACCAGGCAAGCAGACCTGTCCTCAGGCCCCCTGAATTCAAACACTAGCTGTGATAGGGAGAGGCGGGCTGGTCTCAGGAAAGTCAAGGGAAGTTGCACTGTGGGCCTGCCATGGGAAAGGGCATGCCCCTGTACATGGGAGCAGCCAGGTGGGCTGGCAGACATGGGGCATGTGGTCAGAACATACTTTGGTCCTGCAGTAGATTGCAGCTGCAGCAGCAGGACTTATCTTTTGGTTGCATGAGAATGCCTAGGTTCCCATCTCCTTTCCTGGCATGGCAGTCTGCAGTGGCAGCAGTAGCTTCAGGGCAGGACTCAGAGCCTTGGGTTCCCAGAATGGTGCCATGCTGCAGTTGCCCAGTGCTCAAGGCCTGTGGAACTCCATGTGAGTTTGAGTAGTGCCTTTGCATGATCTCCAGGCAGCTCCCCATGCCATTCTGGAGGTCTGTGGATGTCAGGAAGATTTCCTGTAGCTAGGATTGTAAAGGTCCCTGTGAGGAGTATGGAGCACTGGGAGTCTCTCACTTACCTCTTACCTGGGTCCAGGGGCTTCTCACAGCTCCCAGCAATCCCAAGCAGGCAGCCCTGCTTCCCCTGCCTTTACCCTCGGTATTTCCTGTCATGCCTGTTATATTACAGCATTCTTTCCCAGATATACTCAAAGTCCTGGATATCTTCTTGATATTTTGGTTCCTCTCTGAAGAAGAGGCATGCCCCACCTGCAGCCAGGCAGCCATCTTTAAACCCCTCCTGACAATACATTTTAAGCACAGGCAAGTTAAAGTTCAAAGACATCAGTGTGAAGACTACTTAGCTTGAATCAGAACATTAAATTGGGGGTGGTCTTTGGAGAAGGCATCATTGGATACCTGATTAGATGTCTAAGTTCTGATTTTTTTTGTTGTTGTTTAATGGATGTAAGGGTTGAAAGATCTCAATTTCAACATATTGTTTCAAAATGAATTAAAACTTCCCTAATTCACATTGCAAGGCAAAAACACTTGAAATTCACCAAGGTTTTGAGTTAAATTCTAGTAGTTGTAAAGCATCCATCCTAAGATCAATAGGCCCTTTTATAACTCAACAGTAGAGAAATTAACCCAACTTAAAAATGTGCGAAGGATTTGAATAGACACTTCTCCAAAGAAGATATACAAATGGCTAATAAATACATAAAAAGATACTCTATCATTAGTCATTAGAGAAATGAAAATCAAAACCACAACGAGATACCATTTCATACCTACTTGAATGGCTAAAATACAGACAATGAATGTTAGCAAGGATGTGGAGAACTGGACCTTCACATGTTGTTGCCGGGAATGTAAAATGGCACCACTGCCATAGAAAACAATTTGGCAGTTCCTTAAAATCTTAAATATGGAATTACCACACAACCCAGCAACTCCACTCTTACGTTTTAAATTCTCTTGTGTATATACCTGTCTACATAAAAACCTTTATGTAAATGTTCATAGCAGCATTATTCCTAATAGCCAAAAAAGTAGAAACTACTCAAATGCCCATCAACTGAATAAACAAAATTTGACATACCTATACAATGGAATATTATTCAGCTATAAAAGGGGTGAACTTTGAAAACATTAAGTGAAAGAAGCCAGTTACAAAAGGCCACATGTTATGATTCCATCCATGTGAAATGCCTAAACACTCATTTTGTTTCTATGAATTTGTTTCCCCAGTTTCCAGGGACTGGGGAAAAGGTAATAACTGCTAATGGGTATGGGATTTCTTTTGGGGGTGATGAAATGTTTGGAAATCAGATAGTGGTGATGATTGCTCAACCTTGTGAATATACTAAAAAACTGAGTTGCACATCATAAGTGGGTTAACTTTTCAAGTATTAATTATATCACAAAGCCATTAAGAAAACCCTAATAGGTCATCTTTGGCGAGGCCAAGATCTTTTATACAGTTTTACGTTTCAGAAGATTATGAATCCACGGCTGAACTTTGCCATTAAAGAAAAAAAACTTTTTGAAAGACTTCTAAGTTATTTTCGGGTGTTAATAGCTATCTTTTGTCAAAGAAATGGGCAAAATTTTGACTTACAGCTTCATCTTGATAGAGCATTCCTTCCAGCATTGCAGTTATAGCTTTCTGTACCTTCCTAGAAAAATTATTTTCAAGTGTGACTGGCTTTTTTTCAAATAATAAATGTAAGGTGTTTTCACAGAATGCATAAATACTCCTCATAAAATAACCTTGTATATGCCTTTTTGCATGTCTTTATTTCCTAACATGGTACAAAGAATATAAGTAGAAAAACACCTAATCACATTTATACTATGCATGACCTACATCATTGTTCAATCTTTCAGTAGTAACTATTAAAACATATCATTTAAAGTTATTTCAACTGTCAGATGTGTCTGAACATGCCTGGTTCACCCTTCTAGTTCATGTTGTGTTACAAAAGTCATACTGCCTTATGGAGAGTTAAGAGCTCTTATTTGAGGGTGCTAGTTTTGCAAAAACTTAACAGGAATGACTCACCACCTTCGATGTGTGGGTTGAAAAACAACTTTAGACAGGGAGTACTGGAAAGCAACGTACAGAGGTGTCTTTGTTACCCATGAAATAACTTCATACTTCATTATTTAGTAGCTAAATATCCACATGACTCAGAGTTGGGCAACTGCCTTGTGCTAATACCTGTAGCACAAAGAACAGTCATGTGAAATCTAGTGGCTAGTCTACTTACTACTATAATCTTGAAATAGTGATAAACACGTTATAATTTGAGATATGAAACAAGGTAATTTGAAATGAAAATAGGTGACTTCTGTTGTGACAAAGTTGATGATTCTGCTAATGGTGCTGTGTCTTGAATGTGTTACTGTTAGTTGAAGGAAGTACTAAATTTAAGTTAGAGTCAGTAAAAATAAAGATGAGTGCTTTCTCAAGGAAGTTCAAAAGCTCATAGATGTTAGGCACCCACAACTTAAGCAGTATACTACATTAGGGGTTCTTTTGGCCTGTAGCTCATGGGTTGGGGTGATCCCTACTGTGGTAGCATATTTCATAAGGCTAGATAAACAAGTTATTCTCTCAGACCTGGGATCTAATTACAAGTTTTTAAAAGATCTATGACTTTGGGCAAGATCTCTGATACTCTTACATAAGTTTTACTTTGAAGCAATTACAGACTCCTGGGAAATTGCAAAAATAGTACAGAGTGTCCCTCGTACACTTTATTCATTTCCCCTGATGGTAACATCTTGCATAACTCTAGTACAATGTCAAAACCAGCAAATTGGCATTGGTACTTTTTTCATTTTTAAATTGGGATATTGGGCTGCGTTTATCTAAGGAAATCAATCGCTTAAGTTGAAGGTACACTGTTAATCCTAAGTACACTTCAATGGTTGCTTCTCACTCTGAATGAAGGAGTACTTGGGATTTGATATCATGGGCCAAGCCTTAATCTCCTGAGAAGGAATAGGATCCCAAAGTTAGGGGTGTTAAACTAAGGTACCCCACTTTTCAAGAGCCACACTGTGTCCACCTGCTGTAGCCTTGAGCTTTCCCAATCTATTGTGCAGTAACTTCACCCTCACCAAATGGCCTTCATGTGTTCTCCTTAAGTAGTTTTTCACTTTAAACAGAGGTCCATGGGGGCCTGGGAAAACCTGCTTCACACTCCTAAGATGTAATATGGAAACTGCTTAAATTTCTAGCTTTTCTGACTTAAGTTCTGGTTCCTATGATAGCCTGTGCCCCTATCTTGAGTATAAGTAGCCCGGTGAAACTTTAATACCTGGCAGCCTATCAAGAAATTCCCTCTGCTTCATGCAGCACCATCAAACATTTGTTTTGTATTGGCAAATATTTGATGTTCCAACACTTAAAATCCAATATAATAGAATGTGTCCTAGCTACTAGACACAATTCTTAAGATGCAGGGGACTGTCTTAGTCATCTCTTCCTAGTAAGTGAAAGCTACTTGAAGTCTGTGGAACGAGGAACTGTGTATTAGCAGAAAGCCAGAGTTTGACATTTTTTTTTGTCTCTAATATATTCCTATTTATAATAACTTCTTAAAAATATCTTCTGTGGCTGTTTGTTTGACCTCATTTTCCAGATACTCACCATCTGGAATCCAGTCTGTGGCAAAGTCTGTCACGTCCCCTTAGTGTGAAATATGGCTTTTTACCCAGCTGGAGAAACTGAAGTGTGGGGCTCAAAGTGTCAGAGTGGTGGCAACATAGTCACGATGTTTGAAAATAGCTGTACAGTTGTACTATGATAAATAGAACACCTGAGCACCACCTAGGACTAGTCTACCAAATGAGCCCTCATGTGATGACAGAGATTGGAATGATGGACCTGCAAACCAAGGAATACCAAGGATTGCAGGCAACACCAGAAGTTAAGAAAAAGGCATGGAACAGCCGGGCGCGGTGGCTCACGCCTGTAATCCTAGCACTCTGGGAGGCCAAGGTGGGCGGATTGTTTGAGCTCAGGAGTTCGAGACCAGCCTGAGCAAGAGTGAGACCCCTGTCTCTACTAAAAATAGAAAGAAATTATATGGACAGCTAAAATATATATAGAAAAGTTAGCCGGGCATGGTGGCACATGCCTGTAGTCCCAGCTACTCGGCAGGCTGAGGCAGAAGGATTGCTTGAGCCCAGGAGTTTGAGGTTGCTGTGAGCTAGGCTGACACTACGGCACTCTAGCCTGGGCACCAGAGTAAGACTCTGTCTCAAAAAAAAAAAAAAAAAAAAAAAAGGCATGGAACAGATTCTCCACTAGAGCCTTCAGAGAGAGCCTGGCCCTGCTGACACCTTTATTTCAGATTTCTGACACCTTTATTTCAGATTTCTGGCCTCCAGAGCTGAGAGAGAATACATTTCTGCTATTGAAAACCATCCAGTTTGTAGTAATTTGTTATAGCAGTCCTGGGAAGCTAATGGTTTCACTTAACGTAGGAAAGATAATGACCTTAATGCAGAACATGCCTTTTTCTGGTTTTGGTATCAAATAATATTGGCTTCATAAAATGAGTCAAAAAGTGGTCTTTCTGCTTTGATTTTTTTTCTGGAAGAGATTGTGAAATATCAGTGATAATTCTTTAAATTTTTGACTTCTTTAGTGAACCATTTGGTCCTGGAGATCTCTTCTTTGTGAGCTTTTAAATTATGAATTTAATTTCTTTCATTATCATAGAGTTATTTGCATTATCTATTCCATCTTGACTTTTAGTAGTTTTTGGTTTTTGAAGAATTGGTCCATTTCTTTTAAGTTGACAAATTTGTTAACGAGAAGTTTTTTGTAATATTTCCTCATCTTTTTGGTGGCTGTGTGATTAATATTGATATCACTTGTTTCATTTCTGATATTGGTGACTTGTATCTTTATTTTTATCAGTTTTGATAAAAGTTCACTTTTCATTTCTTTCAAAGAATCAGATTTGTTTCATCAACTATTTTCTCTATTTCTAACTTTTTCAATTTCATTGACTTCTGTCCTGAGGTTTATTATTTCCTTCCTTCTGCTTGCTTTGGTTTTACTTTTTCTAGTTTCTCGAAGTAGGAACTTAGGTTAGTGTTTTGAGACCTTTTCTCATTTCTGATGTAAACATCTAGTGCTATAAATTTCTCTTAGCATTTTAACATGTTACATTTTTATTTTTCACTAACTTCTGTATTTTATTTGCCTTAACTTCATATTTAACCCATGGTTTATTTAGAAGTATGTTTATTTTTCACATATTTAGAAACATTTGTGTTTTCTTTCTTTTTTTTGAGTTTTATTCCACTATGGTTGGAGAAAAACACTCTGTATGGCTTTGATTCTTTTAAATTTGTTCTATGGCCAAACATATGGTCTATTTTGGTGAATACTGTTTGAGCATTTGAGGATGGGGCGAGTACATTCCACTGCCGAGTGGTGGAGTAGTGTGTTTTATATTAGACATTATATTAGACCCTGTTGGTTGACTGTGCTGTTCAGCTCTTCCATATCTTTGCTGATTTCTGTCTAGTTCTATCAGTTTCTGAGAGAGGAGTGTTGAAGTCCACAACTATAGTTGTGAGTTTGTCTATTTTTCACTTTATCAGTTATTGCTTTATGTATTTTGAGGCTCCGTTGCTTGGGACAGGATTGTTATAGCTTCTGGATGGATTGATCCTTTTATTCTGCCTTTGCAGCAGCAGATGTTGCTGGAACAAATAAACAGTCACCAAGTCTACGTGGATTCCAATTTCATGTAGGTGCAACCTAATAACACCTCTATACACAAGCCACAGAGCTCTTTTTTAACTTTTGTTATTATTACTATTTTATTTCAAAATATTAAGGGGGTACAAATATTTTGTTTTACATGGATCATTTTTGTAATGCTTGAGTCCTGGCTATAGGTGTGTCTGTCACCCAAATCGTGTTCATAATACTCATTAGGTTGGTTTATTCCCCTTCCCTCCTCTCCACTCCCCCTGGTTGCTTTCCACTGAATCTTATTTCCTTCTCTGCACATGTGTGCTCATCAGTTAGTTCCAATTTCGTAGTGAGTACATGTGGCATTTGGTTTTTCATTTTTTAGGTACTTAGGAGAATGGTCTCAATCTATCCAGATTGTTGCAAAAGGTATCAATTCATCTTTTTTATGGCTGGGTAATACTCCATGGTCTACATATACCACATTTTATTAATCCACTCATGAACTGATGGGCATGTGGGTTGATTCCACATCTTTGCGATTGTGAAATGTGCTGCAATAAACATTCAAGTGTAGGTGTCTTTTTGATAAAATGACTTTTTTTTTTCCTTTGGGTAAATACCTAGTAGTGGGATTGCTGGATCAAATGGTAGATCTACTTTTAGTTCTTTGAGTAATCTCCATACTGTTTTCCATAGAGGCTGTACTAGTTTGCAGTCCCACCAACAGTGCATAAGCATTCCTTTCTTTGCATCCATGCCAGCATCTATTGTTTTTGGACTTTTAAATAAAAGCCATTTTAACTGGGTAAGGTGATATCTCATTGTGGTTTTAATTTGCATTATTTCTTATCTCTTGTTTTCAGGGCATACCTCTTGATGCTGAGGCATAGGAGAATCAGAATAATACAGGGGAGATGACACAGTGTGGGCTAAAATCTTAACCAATGAAAGACAGTTGGTAGACAAATTCTTCCTCTTTCCCCCATGAGCACACTATCCTGAGAAGCAGCTTTTTGTACAGCCTCTGAGAATACAGTTGCCCTTGATACCAAATAGGACAATCTCATAGAACTGATGGCTCAAATTCAGTAATAAGCCTTCCTTTTGGCTTTCCCTCCTTACCTGTCTTGCTGTGGTATGATACTTTCTTTAGAAGTGTGGCACAAGCCTTTGCCTTAAGTTTTTTTTTTTTTTTTTTTTTAAATGGATCTCTCTTAGCTTGGGTTTCCCAGAAAGAAAACTAATAAACCTTAGAATATCATCTTTCCCTTTTTCTTTCCTATTCATTCCCTCCAAACCCTTGAAGAGTCTTCTTTAGAACCACTTTTTTTATTTTTTGGAAAGTGACCTTTTCAGGCCTGTACAACTTAGATAGACAAGGTACTTTCTTCTTCTCCAAATATGGTATAAAGTGTAAAGGTCCTGCATGGTGATTGAATTTAGTTTGGAAACCAGAAACCCTGGGGAACCCAGGTTCTTATACTTCCCAACATGGTATCCCTCTAGGGGCCGACTGTTTCCATTATAATAGGGTACAGCCCCCACAACAGCCTGCGGTATCACTGAATGCTGAGACATGGCAGTCAGTAGTACAGTAATCTTTCTCTCTTCTTCCCGCCCCTTCTTTGGATAGGAAAAATTTCCCAAGAATGTAATCTCATCAGGTGTTGGAGATGTATGATTCAGAGTTGCAAAGATATACAGAATTTTTAGTGAGGCTAAGTGTGTTAAATGGAGAGAGGTGTCCATGGATTCCCTGCCCCAAGCTAACTCTGAACAATTGGCTTCCTCAAGATCTTTAAAAGAAATATACACACCAAAGAAAAATTCTTTATTCAAAAGCATGGCCGGGCCGGGCGCGGTGGCTCACGCCTGTAATCCTAGCACTCTGGGAGGCCGAGGCGGGTGGATCGCTGGAGGTCAGGAGTTCAAGACCAGCCTGAGCAAGAGCGGGACCCCGTCTCTACTAAAAATAGAATGAAATTATCTGGCCAACTAAAAATATATGTAGAAAAAATTAGCCAGGCATGGTGGCGCATGTCTGTAGTCCCAGCTACTCGGGAGGCTGAGGCAGAAGGACCGCTTGAGCCCAGGAGTTTGAGGTTGCTGTGAGCTAGGCTGATGCCACGGCACTATAGCCAGGGTGACAGAGTGAGACTCTGTCTTAAAAAAAAAAGAGCTTTCTACAAAAAAAAGACTAGGTAGCTGAGGAGCAGCACAGCTGCTGGCCCTCGGGCTCCCCTACTACATTGTTCTAATGTATGCTGGTTCCTGGGAGGTGCTGCTGGCTCCTCCAACTGGCAACTCTGGCTCCAGGACTCCCCACTGGCCTAGGACAGCCTTTCTTGGAACTGCACTGAGGTCTGAGACTCTTCTTAACCAATCTTTGCTTCCCCCTTTCCTTCACAGCTGTCAGATTTTTATTCCCGTCTGAATCCTTCCCATTTCCTGCTTCCTTCTTTATCCTTCACAGATGTTTCTCCCGGTAAATCTCTTGCATACTAAAAAAAAAAAAAAGCCTGCCTTCATTCCTCAATATTCACCGCCTTTTAAAGAGTGGTTGCTGCACATAAAATTCTTGGGTTCTACTTTATTTCCTTGAGTACGTGCCCTTTTTTAAATAGAATTTTGGAGAAATACCTATAAATATTTTTAAATGAACATTGTAGATCTCAGGGAATGAGCCCTTTCCTTAGAAACTATTAAATTCAATCAGATAAAATTACTGGGAAAAAGCTATGGTAAAGAAAAGAAATCTCATGAAAATCAAATGTCCTTACATATGATTGACTACAATACATTTGGGCATCCACATTCTGTTTTATAACTAAATAGAAGGAAAAGAAAGATACTGGAAGCAATATCATTCTATATTGTTAGAGTTTATAACTGTGCTGACTTCCTCATCTTTTATCACAGAGAGGTCACATTAATTGTTATTATAGTTTATATTTAATTTATACTGTTAAAGCTAAGAACAAGGTAATCGATAAATATCAGGTTCTTGGAGGAAAGGAAAGGAAAGAGGAAAGAACAGTAAATATACTAATTTGAGAAGTAAAATGTTAAACCATTTGTATTTCAAAATACAAGTCTAAATTAAAACAATCTTACTCAATAAAAGCTCACAAAACCTAAGAACATGGAAGGTAGATATATGCTTAATCACATTGGATTGGAAATGTTTGTCTTTGGGGGTTAATACTTTTTAAGGAATTCTTATTTTAATTTGGTTCTTTAAAGAAACAGGGAGAAAGAAGATGGGAGATGAGACAGCAGTGGAAAACTATCAACACATCTTTGGAATCTAGGAAACAAATATTACTAGCTCCTCTGTCTTCTTTCTAATAGCAAGTGCTGGCAGAGGGGGATGCCATGAAAAGTATTGTGACTTGAGCTGCTGACAAAATGCTCAGGACAAGGTACTGCACCTCAGATGAGCTGAGTGGTGGTGCTGAAAATAAAGGGATTGTTTAAAAAGTCTTGTACAATGAACTATTCAGCCCCAGTCCCCTTCCTTCCCTTATGAATCCTGGAGGCCAATCATCCCAGATCGATACTGGAAACTAGAGTCTTGTTGAGGATACTAGGGAAGCTCTAAATTCCAGGTCATCAAACACAGCAGGAGTTGAGGGAGACTACCATATTGAGAAGAATGATGAAGTGAATGTCATCCTAACTGAATCAGGAGACTCAAAATCCCTTCTCGTGCTCACCCTAATAATGCTGGCCATTGGGCTTATTTCTCTACCTTTCTATCTCACACTGGAGATTGGGCCAGTTCAATGTCTCTGAAGACAAAATTTCTAAAGAAACCTATTGAGGTGACACTTGGTGGGACTCTAACAAGCTCGCATGACCTTACCACATCAATGTCCAGTGAACTATAGAAGAAAAAGAGGGCTCCAGGAGAGATGGCTTCAAGAAAACCACAAGAATTTTTTTTTGCGATCATTTTTTAAAAATTTATTTGACAATTGCATATGTGGGGTATAATGTGATGTTTTGATATATATGCATTGTGGAATGATTAAATCAAGCTATTTTTTGTGTGAAGTGAATTGCTTTAATCCATGCATTCCTTTGCTTAAAAATATACTTTTAATTCTGAAATTCATTGGTTGTCAGAGTTAAATGCCTATCCTTTGTCTTAGAACCCTATTACACTATGGAGAGCTGTAATAAGTAGAAGATGCTTATGTTATAGCAGCCTTCTAAATTATTGTGTATTTTCTGCCAGCTCCTTTTTTTAAAACAACTTTTTTCCTCTCTAAATCATGAAAAGTATTTTTGGTGATCATTTGCCAGAATACAACATTATAATTACTATATATCTTTAGTCTGATAGATTACTCACTTGCTTATTGAAAATGACATGAAAGACCCTTCGTAGTCCAGGACTATGCCTTATTCATCTCTGTATCCTCTGCTCTGTGACCATAATTCTTTATACATGGTAGACACTTAATGGCTTTCTGGAATTGAAAAAAAAGTCATTTGAGTTTATCATTGAAGGATATTTTTAGTTTTTAAAATTTAACAAGATATGCATAAATTACTTTTTATTTTTTATTTCAGCATATTATGGGGTACAAATGTTTAGGTTGCATATATTGCCTTTGCCCTACCCAAATCAGAGCTTGAAGCATGTCCATCTCCCAGACAGTGCGCACTGCACCCATTAGGTGTGAACATACCCATCCCCTCCTCCCCCTCCCACCTGCCCCACACCCGATGAATGTTATTACTATATGTGCACTTAAGTGTTGATCAGTTAATACCAATTTGATGGTGAGTACTTGTTTTTTCCCTGTAATATGTTGGGGAAAAAAACCTGGAAAAAAATATGTATGCTTTGGCTTGAAGATCAGGCTAGAAGATTGCAAAACGAAGGGAAGGAGAAGGAAAGCACACAATTTAAATCTCAAAAGCAAAAGGAGCAGTATTGATGCCACAGGCTGGCATAAAGATGCTGTGAAGATATTTGCAAATGGCAAAGATGAAAAGTTATGGAAAGATCACAAATGGAAAAATGTGCTGGAAGTAAAGCAAAGAGTGGATCAAGTAGTTGCTAGTGTGGTTCAAAAACTGAAGATCCACTTGTGGTATATACACAAAAAGATGTATAAAAAGGCTTCAGATTCCCTTAGTATTTTGGCACTTGGATTCTGAGACTGTTAATAAGGAAAACCCAGAATATACTGGTATACTCAAGGAAGTGACACTGACCCAATACTCAGTAATGAGCAGTTATGGCAAACATCCACATTTGGAGAGCCAGGGAAACTGACATTTTCACTTGGGCACTTAGGACTATTGCTCAGAACGTCCACATCGGTCTTGATGGAAAAGTGAATGTAAGAAATATTTCAGATAGCAAAGAAGCATTGAAAATTATGAACTCCAGCAAAAAAAAAAAGCCTTTCCTTCCTTCTGTTCTTCCTCCTTGTTGACAATGAGCACACCATCAATATCTTCTGAAGATGTCTAGATTTGTACATTTGACATAAGAGAAATAACTTTGAAGTGTGATACATCAAAGAAAACTTTTGGGGACTTGGCAATTCTGGAAAGAATTGAATGTATAGGGATCTGTTCAAGACAAGGCTGAAACAATATAATAGTGTCTTAGTTCAAAAGTTTTCCTGACTAATGACTAATAACTAAATTGTATGTCTTACAAGATACTAGATTTCCAGAAATTATTTCCTTTGAAACTATGGAAATATTTAACTGATGATGAAAAAGAAAATGCAAATTCTAGGAATGGGGTAGAAGAGTATCAATAAGGAATGATATATATTACTTGGCTTAGCAGTGACTCATAGTAATCATAGTAAGGTAAATATTAAATAGTGGTTTAACCAGAAACTAAGAGAGGAGGGAAACTGGCATTATGTAAGAATGCTAAATACTCATCTTCTATAATAAGTAAACTTATGAAATATTAAAGTTTAGAAATATGGAGGAAAACCTATTTTCACTATAAGTCTTGCAGCCTATGTTCAGTTTTAATCATGTAAAATACGTCATAAAATATTTAGAATTCAAATATACATGCATGATACTCTTGTATATTCCAATTAAAAAAATATGAGAGGAAACCCAATACAAATTATTGAGCTGAGGGGTTGTGGGTGACTTGACTTTACCTCTAGTGCTTATTTTTGTTTGCTTTCCAAGTCTATCAAATATTTACTCCTATGTTTTAAAACAAAACAAGTTAGCTTGCTTTCTTCCAAGGTAGGGCAAGGCTGGGTGCAGCATTCTCTCTAGAGTCTTGCATGTTCCTTTTCATATAGGATTAGCCTGGTCCCTAATAGTTTGTGTTTTCCTGAGTTGGTCTCCGTGTTCTGTAAGATTCTGATTCTCTCTAGGTGTCTTATGCTACCTCTAAAGCCATAACTGGCTGCTGAATTGGTTTTGAATGGACAGAGCTAAGATTCTCTGGTCACTTAACATCTGATTCCTAAAGCCAGGACACAACAGGTGTTGGCTTTCCTCAGTGGGTCTTCTTTTTCTTTTGATTTTTTTCATTTGATTTTTCCCCTCCCCCATGTTTTGGTCTAAGAAGTTGCCTTCCTTAGGCTCATGTTCTTTATTTATGGATTAATTATACCATTTCAGAGATTGGATCTACACTATAAACCTCTTAAAATTTTCAGAGGAGAAGTAAGCCCATTTGTCTATTGGACAGCCCTGGTACAGCCCTAGCCACAAGCTGGTTAAGCAGCAAGTGCTTCAGTAACTCTAGTGATTCCAGCATGGGTGTGTAAACTTCCCTGCCTGCCTGAAATTTGAGAGTGGGATGTTCCTCTTACCAGAAGGGTCTTGTTCTGCCTGTGAGTTCAAGGACTTTCAATTAACATAAGACTGGTTGGTTATTCCCCCTGTCTCCTCTAGACTTCCTTATAAACATGTGGAGTGTCAGGGGAGCAGCTCGCTCTCCTGGGGCACATCCCATGGTGCATCCGATCATATCCATCCCAATAGCACATTTCTCTGGAGGTGAATTCAAAACAGTCTCTCAAGCTCCTATCAAAGCAGTAAGCAAGATTATAGCTTGGAAAGGTGACTTTATACATAATCAAGTTGGATCTGATATTAATGGGACCAGGGATATAAGTTGGGTCCCAGCAGACTGTTGCTAGCCGTGAAAACTGATCAAGAAAATAAATAAAATTAAAAAAAAGAAAAGAATCAGAAAAAAATAAATGTAACTGGATAATGGGCTTGGGGATACCTCTATTGCTCTTAGCTACCATACTAATGGAGAGGAATAGAGGTATCTTCACATTTAGATGTTGAGCCTAGGGGAAGGGAAACTCACAAATGGTACCTGCTAACTGTAACTTTCTACAATAAGTTTGCTTTAGACCTTCAGAGTCCCTGATTGAGGACAATCTGTAGTGCAGGTCAAAGAGTGAGGCCAAGCACATAATGGCCTTACTATGTTCATGCACACATACACACGTGTACATAGTTTTAAAGCTATAACAATTTAGGCAGACAAGACACTTGGGGAGTGGCTGATATACCTTATCTCACCTTCTCCCCCCAATAAGTCTAGTCCTCAAATGACTATTCTTACCTGCAGGGTACCCCAAAATTTGTGCACAGAAGATAACTACCACCAAGAAACGTATTACTCAGAGGCTTCTATTAGATCACGTAAAGCCTTTTGCCTAACTCTTCAGAAGGATCCCTTGAATTTTGTACAGAAGTTGGTTAGGCATCAGTAACCACCTGCCCTATAGGACCTTGCTACTGAACTGGGATCCATGGACTGATAGCATAGGCATCACTTGGGTGCTTCCTAGAAACGCAAATTCTCAGGCCTTACCTAGGACTTACTAAATCAGAATCTTCTGACAAGGTCCCCAGGTGATTCAAATACATGTTTGTTTGAGAAGAAGTGGTTCTCAAGCAGAAAGCCACTCAGGGTTCCTTGTTGCCTTATAAGGTGGAATGAGTCCAGAGATGGTAAAACCTCTCTTTGAGAGGATAGTGCCCTGAACTATGACTTGACTTTGCAAGGACCAGATGTGGAGGAGCTGGCCCTGTCTTCCATGAATCCCTTTAGAGAGAGAGTCTCTTCTTTTCCCTTAGAGTTCTGATGGCCAGTCAAGGGAAACCTTAATGGTCCTATCATTAGAGTTGTCATCATCACTAGATTCAAAATTATAAGCAACAGAAAACTGGTTCTCCATTTCCTGGATGGAGAGCAGGATAATGGGATGGGGGTGTGTGGGTGGTATAAGCTTGACTAATGTCTACTCCCTGCTGTGAAGGATCTCCCTTGTAGGAAAGATTTTTTCTGCCTGAAAAAAGGTTATTTTACTTCTTTAAATAGTAGAAAGCATGAGGGATAAATGTCTATAGTATTCAGCGTTCTTTAGAGAAAGAGAAACCAAAGGATGTGTATATAGAGAGATTTAAGGAATAGATTCATATGATTCAGGCTGGCAAGTCCAAAATCTGCAGTTCAAGTCCAAAGGCCATCAGGCTAGAGACCCGGGAAAGCGCTGATGTTGCATTTCAAGTCTGAAGGCTGTCTGCTGGCTGGTTTCTTCCTTGGTTGAAGGAGGGGAATCATTCTTTTGTTCAATTCAGTCCTTCAGTGGATCAGATGAGGCTCACTCACATGGAGGGAAATCTACTTTACTCAAAGTCCATCAATTTAAACGTTAATCTCATCCAAAAATGCCTTCAAAGAAACATCCAGAATAATGTCTGACCAAATATCTGGGCATTGTTTGCCCAGCCAAGTTGATACAAAATTAACTGTCACAGTATTTCTTTTTCCACTATCATCCTCTCTTCATGTTCTTCTTGAATGATGCTGCCTCCCATCTAAACTACCCCCAGCTGACTCTAAGAACTGTCTCGAGCCTTGCTTCAGAGCACTGTATTTTGCAGACTTGTCCATCCCACTGGTACTTCAGATTCACTATGGCCTTGATGTCTGTCTTTCTCCGTACCTGCTCCAATTCAAAAAATTGACTATAATGTTTTGTATTCAGGATCACAATCAATGATATCCTTATCCAACTCATCATGCAAGCCAGTAACTTGAGAGGATCTTCAACTTTTTCATCACCTCCCCTACCCTCCTCCTGCCCCTACCACCAAAGGAAAATGTTCCCCTCATAGCAGCACTTGCCTAGGAACTATCATAACTAAGTGTTGTGTGCCTTTACAACTGGCTGTAACTTGCCAAAGCTGGTTTTTTAAAAAACATGCTTTTTGAGCATGTTTTTAGTAGTGTTGTTAGTAAGCCAGCCATTCATTGGGCCTAACTGATGATGCTTTCCTCACCAATGAATGGTAGGAATTGAGGAAACTGACCTTGTCAGACCTATGGATCCATTCTATGTTATCTAGAGTGCTAGTTTGTAATCCTCAGTTACCATAACCACTATGAAACCCCCTTTCGGGCACTTAAAAATTCTCTATATTTTTTCTCTCAGTGAATAAATCAGTGCATTTCTTCACTGGGATGCTTTCCTTTGCCTGGGAAGTTAATAGATTCAACATCTTAGTTCGTTTTCTGTTGCTATAGCAGAATACCTGAGACTGAGTAATTTATAAACAGTAGAAATTTATTTGGCTCATGATTCTGAAGGCTGGGAAGCCCAAGATCAAGGGATCACCTCTAGCAAAGGCTTTCTTGCTGCATCATCCTATGGTGGAAGGCATCACATGGCGAGGAGAGGGTGAGAGTGCACAAGATAGAGAAAAAGAGGGCTGAAATCCCAGGATAACTGACCCACTCCTGTGATAATGACAGTAATCCATTCCTGAGGGCAAAGTCCTTATGACCTAATTTCCTCTTAAAGGTCCTGCCTCTTAACACCATCACAATGGCATTTCAATTTCAACATGAGTTTTGGAGGGGTTATTCAAACCATAGCACTCAAGTTTGTAGTTTTTTAACCTGTGTTGGTTTTATTCTTTGACATCCCTAATATTTGAATATCTGGTTCTATTGATTTTTACCTCCTAAATATTTATCAAATGCATCCCAAATGCCATTAACCTGGTTCAAATCCTCATCTTTTTAGGTCATGGTAAATTTTCCCTAACTGGTTTCAATATTGCTAACTCTCTGCCTTAACCACTGTCCCAACTCTCTAGGTTGAGTGGAAGCTATATCCAAAATTCTAAAACACTAAATTAATCAGTGCCTTTCAAAAACTACCTTTCTTCCTCTAACAAGAGTTTAAGATGCTGGGTGCCAGATCAAGAGAGTTTTATGTCTCATACTAACTCCCTTTCAGCTTCAACTGAACTGCCATGTCTAGTCTTATAAAATTTTCGGATGGTACTGAATTACTCATAGTCCTCCATGAAAGCATGTGAATAGCCTTCATGTAAACCGCTCCTGTTATTCTTCATTTTTATCTGAGCTTAGTTGTAGAGGATGAATATGATTTAGCTAGGTGTTGTATCAGGCAGGAAACAGATGGCACACATAAAATAGGATATTTTAAGGAGGGTTTATTTACAAAAGGTTTAATTAAAGCATAGGTGGGGTGGAGAAGGCTACAAGAGATAGTGCAGAACCCAAGACTAGAGGCAGCTGCCACTACAACTAGAGCAGAACAGATGAGAGGGAAAGAGTGGTGACTGGAAACTAGAATGAGAGAGAATCCTGTAGGGCAGGCTCCTTGAGAGGCATGGGGGCCTTCTGCAAAAGGGCCAGGTCAAGGCAACCTTGAAGGGAAAGAGTCACGGGAATAAAACCTGAGTGCACTCGCCTATTTCCTTCTGATCTCCCCACCACATTTATAGCTGCCTTTGTCCTCTGGCTTTCAAGCTACACAGATCAGCCTCTTCAGGCAGGTAGCAGTAAGAAAAAAGGGTAGAAAGTGGATCTGGAGGGCAAAGGAAAATACCCAGCGCAGGCATTATTCCGAAAACCTTGAGACTTGGTCTTTTTCTTTTTATCCTCATATAAGCACATGGGTCTTATCTCTCCCACTAGACTGTGTCTCAAGGGAAGAGATTGCTATCCCCAGCTTTGGGTCCACGGAGCCTAGAACATAGGTAGTGTTCAGGGAATTTAACTGGTCATGTTCACCTCTTTCTCTATCCTTCCCCTCCCTTTGGAAGTACCCTTACTTGAATTATTGATTCTTGACTGCCTTGTGCCTGGTGTGTTTCTCTTGGCCCCAGGCATGGTGTTACTACACTAGGCTCAGTACTGAATTGAGGAGGGGACCTAGCAGTCAAAGCCAACTTCTGCTGCCACCTCTCTTCTCTCCTGGGCATGTGGCAGGGCTTTCTCACTAGATGATCCTTTGCTGCCACCTTCTGGCATCCTGTCACCACAACCCAGACTCTTCAGGAAATTGAAGTTGGACCTCTTCTGCGCAGGTAGGTCCAGGGGGAGTGGAAGAAGTAGACCTTGCTCAAAAAATGCTCAAGTCCAGCTGGCCCCAGTCCACTGTTGGTCAGGAAACAGGCAAAGCTAGTATTTCAAGAAGAAATAAAATTGTTCTGGTCTTTAATTACCAAACCCTAAACTTTGGTTTTATCCTATTACTACAGCTCTAATGAAACAAATGCCAGTTCCAGCCATCTCCTTGCCTCTCCACTGACTTCTGTACTACAACTGGAAGCACAGATATGGACATATCATACTTCTCTGTCATACTTGAATGGTTGCCCAAAGTGCAGGAGCTGGCTTACGGGTTTTTTAAATTTTTTTTTTTTTGTGGTAAAGTACCATTGTAAACATTTTAACTGTGCAATTCAATGGCATTAAGCACATTCACATTCTTGTGCAACTGTAACCACTACCATCTCTAGAACTTTTTCATCATCCCAAACAGAAACTCTGTACCCATTTAATAATAATTCCTCATTCTTTCTGCCTGCCCTCCATGCCCTGGTAACTTCTGGACTACTTTCTGTCCCTCTGAATTTGCCTATTCTAGGTACTAAATATAAGTGGAATCATACAATATTTGTCCTTTTGTGACTGGTTTGTTTCACTTGGCATAGTGTCCTCAAGGTTCATTCATTTTGTAGCATGTGTCAGAATTTCATTCCTTTTTAAGGCTGAATGATATTCCATTGTATGTATATAAATATACAGAAAATTATTGAAGAACACAATTAACATCACTCTGTATAAAAATGCCAGAGAGAACAGGCAATTTTAAGAAATGAAATTGTAGATGTAGCTAATCTCCCTTTATTCCCCCTGCCAATCCTATCATCTTTCCTCCCTCCCCAAAAGGCAAACACTGTCCTAAAGTTGGTGAGTTTCCTTCCATTTTATATTTTCATATTATATACTTAGTTTTCTAAAAATAATACAGTATTCTTTTGTGTTTTTATGTTCACATAAATAGTATACTGTATGTGTCATTCTGAAGTTTGTATCTTTCACTCTGTTGTTTTCAAGATTTATCCATGTTGATATATGTAGTTCTAGTTCATTCAGTTTTACTGCTTTATGCTTTTAAGCACATGCATGACAAATTAGCCATCTTCCTATTACTGAGCATTTAGGATGTTTCCAGTCTTTTTTTCTATTATAAATAATACTGCCATGTATTGTTTATATCCTTATAACACATCTCCTTGAGCACAGACATTTCCTGAAGTCTAGAATATATACCCTGAATTAGAATTGCTGAGCTGCAGGCCATGCACATCTTCACTTTTACTAGATACTGCTAAATTTCTATTGGTGCAGTAAAACAGCACTTCAAATTTGGACAGCAGTGTTTGGGAGTCCCCATTTTTTCCACATTCTCGTCACCGATTGATATTATCAGATTTTTCACTATTTGGTAATCTGTTGGGTATAAAATAGCACAATGGTATCTGTTTGTTTTAGTTTTCATTTCTTTGGTTTTAGGGGTGATAAGCATCTCTTCATATGTTTATTAATCATTTGGGGTTTATTTTCTATAAAAAGCCTAAGACTGATTTATATTTTAGAACTTGAAGGGATTCTAAAACATAGCAGACCAATGAAGCCTTCACCTTCCAGAAGCGTTAAATGAGAAAACTGCAATGCCATGTTTCAGGGCTGTTTGCCACCAGATGTCAGCACTGTACTACAATCTTAGAGTCCTGCTTTGCTGGGAACTTGTTTTCCATATGATTCAAAATGGTGGGTCTTAATTACATTTGGTAATACAACTATGGGTTTTTGCACATTTGTGTAAGCAATTGTAAAAGTTACAATGTACTTAAGTAAATGATATTATTCTTTAGAACAAAATCTCAAAGCCAGATAAGTTCTGAGTCTAAGTATCTGAGTAAATATTAGATTTCTGATTTCTGTGGTGCCGATCTTAAAATTAAATGGTAATAAAATGTTAGAACATCTTTTGAGTGATTATGTCCCAAGAACTGTGCTAAGCACTTTCACCTATGGCTATGTAATTCTTAACACAGTTGTGTGAGGTAGGCATCCTTACCTCATCTGTCAAATAGGGATAACTGAGACCTAGAGAGTTTAAGTCAATTGCCCACTAGCACACAGCTAGTTAAATGTCACAGCCATGGTCTTTCAACACAGGCAGACTGGCTCCGAAGTCTGTATTCCCCACTATTATGCTACTCTGGTTCTCAACATATGCAATTCTGCAATCATCCCTCTTCCAAATCCCCTCGGCAGTTTGTGCTTAAGGATAAGAATAAACTTGAGCTAACAAGGGGGAATCCTTTCTAAAACTGTCTCCTGGTGGTGGAAACGCATCTGCTTATTTCTGAGGTCAGCTGTATCTTCTAGTAACAAGCCTTTTTTTTAAAAAAATCTTCCTTCTTTCAAAATCAGTTTCTAAAATAATAATCCAAATTTTCTTTCACTCTGCCTCTTTGCAAACTTTCTTTGAATTTTACAGTGCCCAACGAGAAAATACCTGTTTGCTAATGCTGCATGTGTCAGCGTATTTTCCAATATATCTGCCACCTTCCCATTAGTACCTATGCTCACAATATACTGTCACCTGGAAAGAAGGCATTGCCCTGTCTCTCTGCCTCTTACCTTTTGTAGTCACAACAGATTAGTGCTCTGCAGATAACAGATATGAGAGAATATAGTCTAAATGCTAGGGAGAAATAGAGACATGTAATCCCTGCCCTCGACTGGGATGCTTGCTCCTTATCCACGTTGTCCGGCCACTGTGTTTCATTAAACATGGGGCAATATAATCTCTACATGTGTAGTGACAGTCTCTCTGTGAGCTTCTTGCCTCTGCTTGGTGGAGCTGGGAGTCACCAAGTTTCTCCTTCAATGAGGGACCAAGAAGTCTCTTGGGAAATAGCTTCCTAAAACAAATTGGATTGTCTCAACTATCCTTTCTAATAACAATGCCCATGTTGATTGAAGTTGGGATAAATTTGAGAATATATTGACATGGCCTACTGCTCAGCCAATCCTCTGGTCCAATCCCCACTGACCAATGCGTAAGTTCTGGGGTGAGAAAACACAGGAGAAAACTGACAGAATGGTTATATTGAAGTGCCTGGACTCAGGATCTAAAATAGTGCAGCTTTATTTTCAAAGTAACATTTAAAATGCCAAGATGAGAGGAGAGGAACTGTCCCTGCTTCTGAGGAAAATGTAGCCCAGCTAAGTTGGGGCAAAGGCTCTGAATAACCCAGCGAGTGACCCTGTTAAGTTCTCTCAAGGGGTGGCAGTGCCAGAACCCTCACTTATGATGACAGGTTGTTATAAACTGAAGGACATTGGCTCTCGAGGGCATGAGTGGGCTGACAGCTCGGCTACAGAGAAGCACAGCAGGAGAAGAGAGAAATGGCTGATGCTGTGGAGTGGCAAAAGGAAATATTCCTGTGAGCTCAGACGAAGTGTCCCCTAGAGACTTTCAGAAATAGCGCTTCCCTCCTCTCCTCTCCGCTCCTTTCCCTCCGCCCCAGCCTGAAGATCTTGCTTTAGCAGGTGTGCGGAGAAATATTACCGATGATTGTGATGTGTACAATTCCATATTCAAACGGGATCTCCATGAATCAGGATAGGTCATATAAAAGCAAATTACAGTAATTTGCCCTCAGGGGTTCTTGTTGGGGGTATTAAAACACAGTTTTGTATATTAACGTTTTCTGAATCACATTAGATTCAGGGAAAAATAATGTCCCAAAGTACAATGCCTCAAGCTACTCTTGTCTTCCTACATTCATATTAGCAGTGAGTTTAGCCTGGTTCTCTGGGTTCCCCTCTTTGTAATGAGTACAAGAACAGTGCTTTAGCTAGCTCTATGGGTCCACCTTGCTGCACCTCGAAGAGGGGAAAAGTAAAGAACTTGTTTGGAACTCCAAAGAGTTGCACTTGTCTTCACGTGTAATTCAATAGCGTCTCTATTAAATGACCTGGCATGGTTGAGGTGCTGTTGTTGATCTGATGTTAGGATTTCCTGTGTTAGCCATAATTACAGATTATCCCAGACTTGCCTGGGTCTCTGAGTTACAGTTCTTTACCTACAAGGCTTTGTTAGTATCTCCACTCACAGGTACTTCTCTGGGGCTAAATCCCATGACCAGCAGGAGCTTTGGAGGAGAATCTTCAGTTGGTCTTTTCACAAACCCAAAGCCGTATTCCCCTTTAGCAATGTAAATCCTGGTGAGGAAGCCAGCATCCTGGTCCAGTCTCTTTCTACTTTCAGGAAGATTTCTTCATCAAAATGTGGCTATTTTTTCTAATACCATGCCTTAACCAGAAACATTTTCAACCACAAAAATTGGTTTCAGTAACTTTGATTATCAGGACATAGTTTGTGGTCTCAACTTCTTCCCTCACAGCAGAATTTCTTACCACTTTCTCAGAAAGCTTAGAGTTTTACTATTAGTGGAAATGGGCAGGGGTCGGGGTGCTGGTTGATTTTTCTGCCAACTATCACAAGAGCTGGAACTCCAATGCTGCTTCTCCAAATGGTGAGTTTCTATTTTTCTTGCTTCCAAATAACCAAAAGGGAGCATTGGATTTATTTCTTACAAAATAAAAAGATTTAATGTCTTCACTGCTATAAATAAAAAGGGTTCTTCAAGAAATTATTACTTATAAGTTATCTGGGAAAAAAACAATGCAAATGTTTGGCCTTATTGAGTGCCTACAAATTCTTTTATTGAGTAGAATGTGAAGGAGACTTTGGGAGTTAACTAATTTGTTCACTGTTGTTGGTGTTGCTTGTTTTAGGCTCTCCACTTTCCAAGTACATAGTAGGATTAAACTTCCTGTCCCTCTGTGGTTGGATGGGACCATGTGACCCATTTTGGCCAATGAATTGTGTGCTCTTATTAGTGTGAAACCTACAGAGCTCTTTTTCTACCACAGCTACTGGCAATGCTTCAAATGGTGGCTGCTCTCTTAGCTTGGGTCCTGAATTTGAGGACAACATAGAATCGAACCACAGTCAATCCACAAAGAACATGTAACGTTACTAAGAAATAAGCTTTTGCTATTTGTATTACGGTTGGGTTATTGTAGTGGCCGTGGAGGTGTGCTGCTTGGAACTCCTTTCAATAAAGAACTTGTCAGTTGCGAGATGAGAACGGCAGCTAGCTGACAGCCTCTATCTATAGCACCTTTGGGATCCAGTGCAGTGTTTGAGCAAAGGCCATGCTTTCCTTGGGCAGTCCCTACACAATCAATGAGACTGAGCATGGTGGTCCTATACTAGAGCCTGGCTGTTTCTGCCCAGTGTGTGACTCTGCTAATGGACACCCTTCTCTTCCATGCTCTCCATTGTGCTGTCCACACTTGTCACATCTGCATTGCGTTCTGAGGGCTCTGCCTGCCAGATTTTGTTTCCTTCCTCCTTTCCTTTTATAGGAATCTGGTTAGCATTGTGATATGAAGTCTTTCTATGCTGAATCCTGCTTTCTCCCCATTTACCTTTCACAGACATTACTCCCCAGTACATGTCTTGTACTCCTAACTTGTCCTTGGTGTCTGGTTACCAGAGGACCCAAACTGTTACCATTATGTTATGGTAAAAGTCATCTATTTTGTGTACACAGTGAGTGGAGCACATGTACTGTAGCATAGAGGATAAGGAGATGAAACTATAAGAAATAAGTAGAGATGAAATAACATCCATCTGGGAGTAATGGACAGTTACATATAAACCATCAGTGATTGAAACTAGCAGAGCGGTTGAGGGAGACTCTAAAACTGCTGGTTGAATAGTTGCCTTGTCCCTGAACATGTTTCCCCTTTTATTTGAAGGGTGATGCTGCAGCTTTTCTTTTCAAGGTCAAACCCAACCTCTGTTCCTTTCCAATGCATGCTCTGTCTGTGGATTGTGCTGTGCATTTGTCCACTACTTTCCACTAACTCCAAAGTAAGAAGGAGAATCATTTTCATAATTAACACAGAAAATTAACTCACGAGGGAAAGGAGAAAAACGCCTACACTGCAAGTTTCCTATTTAGAAAAACATACTGTGGACATATAACATTCCTTAATAATGAGGAGAATCATTTGTTTCCTCCACTCCAGAATGGTGGTTATTTAGCTGGAAAAGGAAGCACAAAATAGGTTAAAAGGACATAATCTACAGCTCCTGCACATGGCAATAAAAATAATATGCTTTGGGCTTTTATAATCATCTTAGGTAGCTACTGACTCATTAAGTATGATATGCCCTACAGGTTGTCCTTACTGACACTGAGCCAAAAGTTATAGCCCCATGCTTAAGTGTTTCACAATTACCTTCCTCAGGATGTTAATTATCAACTTGGATTTCTCTCCTGGATGACTCAGTGGGCTATAATGGCCTTGATGGTAAATACCTATGGCAAGGCTGCAAAGCAATCATCCTCATAAAGAGGGAGTGGGTCACTAAGATAGAAATGGTCCCATAAATACTAGTGCCTGACAGGTCTCAGGGAGGCATTCCCTCCAGCTAAGAGAAGCCATTTGGCATATTCAGCACAATCTGCTTTACTAAACTAGAATTACATAGCTCTACCACAGCTGCCTTATCTGTAGGAAAATATGTCTTGCAAAAAACTATTTTTCCTTGAATCCTGCTTCTCTTGCTCTTTCACTCACTGTTTAGTGTGCCAGTTGGGTCTTCCAGGAAACAGAAGCTGAGATGGAATCAAAAGTGCAAGTGGTTTATTGAGGGGTAAGTGTAGGTGAGAGGGAAAACAGAGAGGAAGCAGGATTGGGCAGGCAAAGCTTCAACCCATGATGCTGATCTGACACCCAAGGAAAGGGGGGACAGAGCAGGACTGGGCAAAAGAGCTTCAGACTGTCATAAAAATATGACAAAGTCTTGGCCAACCCAGTGGGGAGCCCCAGAGCAAAGATAACTCATTAGAGGAGTCCCACGGTGCACAGGAAATCACTGGCCTCTAGGAGCCCTGCTGTACTCAGGCATCAGCTGGGGCTTCCCAGGAAGCTGTAGCCTTGACTCAAAAGCTGGAAACTGTCAGATCATTGTGTTTCTTACAGCCAAATGACAAGTACTTTCTTGAAGAGAGAACTGAGTGATGCACTGCCATGGTTGCTACACGTAGTGTTTTCTTTCTGTGAGCACAGGATGGATTCGTTTTAGGGCTATTCTTGGGGAATATGTAAATGCAAAAATAACAAGATGGTAAATATTACCTCACGGAGTTTTAAGAATCAGAGTTTGAGATCAATGACACCTGGAGGAAGTTGAAGGCCTGGGTCTTTCTCCTTTTCCAGCCTAGTGTTTTGAGACCAGCTGTAGACCTAATGCTACTAGTTGCGCAAACTTTGACAAGTCTTTCCTAACTTTTCTGAGCCTTGGTTTCCCGATATATGATATGAGAATATCATTAAAAAATAATTGTGAGAGTTAAAGTGACAGTTTTTAAATTTCTCTCTTTAAAGCACCTGCCATATATTTTTTTAGTGTATCCTTTTTCTTTTTAGGTGAAAGTTGACCTTTAAATTAAGCTCAATTAGCCTGATTAAGACCAGTTTGGGAGCTGGAGGTTCAAGAAGAGAAATGTCTGATTATTTCAGGATTATTAAAATAAGATGTATTAATCAGTATTCACATGTTGGGTTTCTTTCACTTGTAACTCAAAATTAGATAAGCCAAAAGAAGAATTTGTTGGCTTATGTAAGCAATCTGTAAGAGGGCCAGAGATATTAATGAATTCAGGAATAATTGGAACCAGGCCTTAACATGCCAGTGGACCCTTGTTCTTCCCCTTCCTTCTCTGCTTTTCTCTTTGTTTCAGCTTTTTTCTCTCAGGATTTCTCCCCAAGGCAAAAATCAGGCCCATATGTTTCTGTTGGTAAAGCTGGGAAGGTGTGTATTTGTGAATCCTGGTGTTGCTAGAGAACTATATTTCTTTAATTCCAATTGAGAAAATCTTATTACGGGCAATCCTGACCCAAACCAATTTGAATGGGGGAGGATAGAGCTGTTTATATAAAGAATGTTTACTCAGAGCCACTTTCTTCAAGATCAACACCCCAAACTAATGAGCTCCACTATACCAGATTGGAGATGAAGCAACTATACCTTCTGTGTCTTCAGCCCTCTTATTCTTTCTCTATCCTAATCTTTAGCAGTCAGCTGTAGAATTTATAGTGGTGAGAGGCACAGTTGCACAAAAAGCTATTATATGATCAAGAATAGTCATTTTGTATTTTAAAAAAAGAAGAACATTTTTCTTAATTCCTTACTGTATATATATTTTTTGAGACAGGGTGTCACTCTGTTGCCCAGGCTGGAGTGCAGTACCTCATCATAGCTCACTGTAACTTCAAACTCCTAGGCTCAAGTGATCCTCCTGCCTCAGCCTCCTGAGAAGCTGGGACTACAAGTATGTGCCACCACACCCAGCTAATTTTTCTATTTTGGGTAGACATGGGGTCTTGCTGTTGCTCAGGCTGGTCTTGGACTCCTGGCCTCAAGCAATCCTCCCTCCTCAGCCTCCCAGAGTGCTAGGATTATAGGTATGAGTCACAGCACCCAGCCTCCTTACTGTATATTTTTTTTCTCCCATAATTTTATATTGTTTTAATAGAAAGGCTATCACTCAATTGTCTTGTGGTGTCTCAGGTTGGGTTACCCCAAAAGCAGACCCTGAGGGAAGGATTTGAGTAGTAGTATTTTGTTTGGGAGATGATGCCAGTAGTTATGGGTAGGGGAGTGCGGAAGTAAGATGGACATGGAATGGAAGCCAATAAAGTGTGCTTAAATGAGCAGGTTACTTACCTGTGAGCACCTGGGCCTCTGTTCTGTTGGGGACCTCTGGAAGATGGTGCTGTACATTTAGGGATAAGATGGCTGAAATGTTTATCCAAAAAACTCTCTCTGTCATTGACTGAGGGTTGTTTCTGGGGATGTTGACTCCCTGGTACTTCTTGCCTGACCCTACATGCTAGATGAGTAGGTTCCAGCAACTGGAGAACGCCCCTCAGGCACATAGTTACAAGTGCCTTCAGTGGGTAGCTGTTGGGTTGGCATGCACTAGAATAGTGAATATAATAATTATGTATTGGATAACAAGTAGATAACAAATTACCCCCATATTTTATGAGATAATGTTTGTTGTTTCTAAGCCACTGTTTCTGTGGATCAGGAAATCAGCTTAATTGGGTAGTTCTGGATTGAGGTTTCTGATGAAGTTGCATTCAAGATGTCAGTCAGGCTGCAGTCATCTGAAGGCTTGACTGGGCTGGAGGACCCACTTCTAAGATGGCTCACTTGTACAGCTGTTAGCAGGAGGGCTCATGTTCTTACCACGTGGGCCCCTCTTTAGGGCTGCTTGAGTATACAAGGCATAGCAACTGGTTTCTTCAGAGTGAGAAATCCAAGAGAGAGAGCAAGAAGGAAACCACAATGCCTTTTACAACCTGGTCTTGGCAGTCACATATCATTATCTAATTCTGCCATATTCTATTTTGGTTAGAAGCAGATCACTAATTCCAAGCCATATTCGGGGAGTGGGGGGAAGTTATCAGTCTCCATCTTGTGAAAGGAGGTGTATCAAAGAATTTGTGAACATATTTTAAAACTACCACATTGAATATGAGAAGGATATAGGTTGGGTACCACCAGCATTGCTAATGGTGGATCTATATATCCTTGTTCTACCTGTGGCTATTCTGGGTTCTTAGAGTTCCTGACAAAAGGAATAAAGGATCAATTTGTCAACTGCTTTTTAACACTCGATTTATCCCTTCCCAAATACATACACATTCTCTCTTGACTCTCTCCTCTTCATTACCCCATCCCCACCAAAAAGTTATTTTTTTACTACTAGAGAAGTTAAAAAAAAGTTTTTTTTGGTTTTTTTTTTTTTTTTACCACTAGACTAATGGATCTTAAACAAATTACTTCTCCATGTCAGAGTTTCTATATTGTACTACTCTGAAGGCACAATCATATTTTAAGCTAACAACTATGATGCTGAGCAGCTTGGTGGCACACTACCCCCCATATACCTTTGGCTAAGAGCTCTAAGTTGTATATGTGGTCTGCCTGAGGATTGGCCATTTAACTCAAAGAATATTGGCAACCTGGGTCTTAGAATATTTTGTCTGCGTATATAATTCCTTGTTGTCCCTTAGCATCACCACTTCTCTATTTTAATACTACCTTTATTCCCTCTGCCTCATAGATCTCTATACACCTTCTTTCTTTCTCTTAAATGTTATATATTGCTTGGCATTTTCTGGAAATAAAATAATTTAGGGGATAGAATAAAACATGCTACATGACTACCTTAGATTCTGCCTTGGGGAAACCCAAACTGAGACAAAGACTTCAATGCAAATGGTTTATTTGGGAAATGATCTCATGAAGCAAGAGAGAAAAAGGGAAAGTGAGACAAGGAAGGTGGAAAACCCAATATAAGGCTATGTAGTTGAGGTCATTGCTGTGATAAACAGGGTCTTTATGGCACTGGGGCCTCCTAAGAAATGTGAAGAAACTGACGGGAGGCTAGAGCTTTCATCTATTTATTCATTACTGCCTAACTGCTATTGTTTAAAAACCACCCTGGGGACATTGCTTTGCCACAATTTCAGGCTGTGCTTCTGTGTAGGCAGACTAAACTGCTAATACAAGAGGACTTCAAAAAGCTCATGGAAATTGCTTATTATGAAAAAGCTATACATGAATTTCAAATTTTTTTGCATCAAAATAAACTAGTACTAACTTATTATAACATGTCTGAACAGGATCTAGTTTGAGGCACTAAGAAGGATAAGACATTAGTTTGAAGAGTACCTATCAGAGCAATATGAATTCTGCTAAAATTGAAGCAAGAATGAACATCAAATTTATGGTAAAGTTGGGTGGAAGAATGATGAAATCATAGGTGCTTTACAAAAACTTTATGGGGACAATGTTTCAAAGAAATCAGCAGTTTATAAATGGATAACTTGTAAGAAGGGATGAGAGATGAGATGATATTGAAGACAAGGCCCACAGCAGCAGACATCCACATCAATTTGCAATGCAGAAATTAATCTTGTTCATGCCCTAATTGAAGAGGACTGACAATTAACAGCAGAAACAATAGCCAACACCATAGATATCACAATTGGTTCAGCTTACACAATTCTGACTGAAAAATAAAAGTTGAGCAAACTTTCCAGTCAATGACTTTCAAAACCATTGCACCCAGATAAGCTGCAGATAAGAGCAGAGCTTTCAACAGAAATTTTAAACAAGTGGGCTCAAGATCCTTAAAGCATTTCTTTGAAGAAGTGTAATGGGAGATGAAACATGAATTTACCAGTATGATCCCAAAGACAAAGCACAATAAAAACAATGGCTACCAAGAGGTGAACTGGTCCAGTCAAAGCAAAAGCAGAGTGGTCAAGAGCAAAGGTCATGGCAACAGTTTTTTGGGGTACTCAAGAAATTTTGCTTGTTGACTTTCTGGAGGCCTAACAAATGATAACATCTGCTTGTCATGACAATGTTTTGAGAAAGTTAGCCAAAGCTTTAACAGAAAAACATCCAGGAAAGCCTCACCAGAGAGTCCTTCTCTACCACAACAATGCCCTTGCACATTCCTCTCACCAAACAAGGGCAATTTTGTGAGCTTTTTGATGAGAATCATTAGGCATGTACCTTACAGTCCTGATTTGGCTCCTTCTGACTTCTTTCTGTTTCCTAATCTTAAAAAATCTTTAAAGGGCACCTATTTTGCTTCATTTAATAATGTAAAAAGGACTACATTGACATGGTTAAATTCTCAGGACCCTCACTTTTTTAGGGATGGATAAAATGGGTGGTATTATCCCTTATAAAAGTGTCTTGAACTTGATGGAGCTTATACTGAGAAATAAATTTTATATTTTTTATTTTTATCTTTTACTTCCATTTTTTTCGCAAACTTTTTGAAGTCTTCTTGTGTATTGGAGAAGGTCCTGGGGAAAAAGCTAAAAGAGGTGTGGCTTGAGGTAGGATAAAGACAGAAGTGAGTCTTTCCACAGAACTATCCACCATAGCTTTGGCTAAAATCAGAGGTGAGCCTAGGATATATGACTAGGGTACCAGAGACATCTGTTATAATGGCCAAATAGTGGCTATTGAGATACTCCTTGGGCTAAATAGAAATACACTAATGGCAGATAACTTCCAGAGGTGGAAGTTGCTGAAACAGATTGGGCTGTGAATTTACCTGATAGCCAGAAGTCTTGATTCAGAAAGAAAAATCATGACTCTATTGAAATAAAAGCATGAGTATACTGGCAGGGGTAACTAGAAGGCATACCTTAGCAAGATACAGATAAGCAAAGATGTAAGTACATAAATGCAAGTAGCTCTTGGCTAGGAGAATTGATGTATACAGATGGTTCCCCATGTCAATGGAAAAAAAGCCAAACTCTGTAAAATAATTTTAAAAAGATGTGCTCTGAGCTAAATTTGAGGATCATGACCCGGAGCCACGCCCAAGAAGCCTTGAGCAAGTGCACTCACTGTGGCTGGGTTATAGTTTGGTTTTATACGTTTCAGGGAGACAGGGGTTACAGGTAAAGTCACAAATCAATATGTGGGAGGCATACATTGGTTTGGCCCGAAAAGGTGGGCCATCTCGAAGCGGTGGTGGTGGTGGTGGTGGGGGGCTTATAGGTTATAGGTAGGTTTAAAGATTCTTTGACTTGTAATTGTCTAAAGGAGGCTTGGAATGTTTTAACATAAGGAGCTGTTTATCAGAGATAAGCCACTGGACATATATTTATTGTGTAAATTGAGGGCCTGCAGGTTTGTCTTGCATACCCTTAGGCCTGTTAATGGGTTACAAAGGATGTCCCTAAGAAGGGAGGGGGGCATGCTGAGACATGTCTGACTTCCCTCCTTGTAGCAGGCAATTCAGTTTTAGGATATTCCTTTGGCCATGAGGGGGTCCATTCAGTCAGCCGGTGGTGGGGGTGAGCCTTAAGATTTTATTTTAGTTCATATCCAGGAGGCCAGGTACCAGTCAAATGTACAGTGGGGCTGCTGACAGAGTTTGTACCTGGGGGAAGGAAGCAGGGCCAGGGAATATACTGGGGGTTACATAAAAGTGACATAGTCCATGAGGAGTCCTGTTCAATTGGGATTGTTGAAAACAAGAGTATTGAAGTGACACTGTGGTCATTTCTAGAGGAATCAGTAGAATTGAAGGAAAAAATATTGTGGTTAAAGGAAACGAAAATATATTTCTTTGACCTATTTTGAGATGACTCATCTCAAAGGGCTTACAAACAGAAGTAGCTCTGAAAAGCTGTCTTTTGTGGTAAAGGTTTGCATTTGTAGAGAAAATCTGCATTGTTGCAGCCATGCTTTTTCTGAGGGCCTTCCCTTGTCCAAATCTAGGAAAGATTAACTGAGAATCTGATGCCTTTAAAGGTCTAAAAGAAACATTTACCCTTTATTCTCTCTGAGGGCTGCTTCCTGAGGTTTCATCTACATAACAAGACCACCTTTGCTAGCCCAGATTCCTCTTCTCCCTCTCCCATAACCTGTTTTGCCAAGACCCAACCCCCATTCTTTCTGTTAACCTCAAGATAGTATATAAAGTTCTGTAGCCCCGTTGGAGTATTGAGGTAATCACTCTGTGGTTCTTTCAAGTGCACATTAATATATTTGGATGCCTTTTCTCTTATTAATTTGTCTTTGTCAGTTGATTTTCCATGAATCATCAGAGGGTGAAGGGAAAGTTTTGCCTTCATCTCTGCATGGTGATAGTAGAGCATCGAAATAAGATGAAGCTCTCTTCAGAAGGCAGGTCTAAATGGGCTGTGGCCACACTTCTGGGTATCATCCTTGAGAGGCATGACTCTGCATGAAGATAATGTATGGCTAGAATTATTAAGACCTGATAAGTCTATGTCTTTAATATCTCCTAACTGTCCATCTCTCCTGTCCTCCACTGTCATTTTCTAGTTTAGGTCTCCTCTCCATAGACCACTGCAACCATCTTTTTACCAGTCTCTGTCCCAAGTCTTGACTCTTTCAATCCTTTCTTCACAAGACTGCCAGTATAATAGTCCCAGTAAGTATATTTATCATGTTACTCCCTGCTTAAGGTAACTCCTGATCATTATTTAGTAATCACATTAGCCATTGTGAAGAAGTTTAAAGTTTTTGTCTGAAGGCTCAATAATTTGAGTCTATAAAACAAATTGATAATAGATTAACGAGAAAAAAGGCATGCAAATTTATTATGTGCATGTGTGTGCACAGGAGTCATGCAGAATATAAAAACTCTAAGGCAAGATGGTTGCTGCTTTGATACCATCCTGAGGTTACAGAAAGAGTAGGATTTCAGAGCATGGCAAAACAGGTTGTGGGAAGGAGAGAAGTGGAAAAGCTTGGCTAGCAAAGATGGCCTTGTTGTACAGATAAAACCTCACAAGTAGCAGCCCTCAGAGAGAATAGATGGTAAATGTTTCTTTCAGACCTTTAAAGGTGTCAGACTCTCAATTAATCTTTCCTAGATCCAGACAAGGTTGGGCTTCAGAGAAAGCATGGCTGTATCAGTGCAGATTTTCTCTACAGATACAAATCTCCCCCACAAAAGACAGCTTTTCAGGCCTCTTCTGTTGCAGGCTTTCTGAACAGCCATCTCAAAATATGTCAAAAAAGTATATTTTGGGGTGAAATACTTTAGTCCCCTTTTCTATCCCTTATTCCGGGAAGCCCTCCTAACCTCTGGGATGAATTAGTCTCCCTTCTCTTTTTATGGCACCTGGTTCATACCTGTACTATATTATCCAAAATATCCTGCAATTACATGTTTAGATCTAGAAACCATGCCTTATTTGCCTTTCTGTCTCTAGAGCTCATTATAGTCCCTGAAATAAAGAAAGCTTCACATTTTAAAATAAGGCAAATAACCTACTTGTCTCCTAAAGATGTTGAAAGACAGCTCCCCCCTTAATTTTCAGGTAGGTTTTTTTTTTTTTCCTTCAATTTTATGATAAAGGGGACCTCCCTGGCAGAGTGACTCATGCCTTGCTGGCACTATTTGCAGAAGCCACTCATGGCCCTGTTGGTATGGCTAAGACAGAGCAGGTACCCCTTTAGGGGCCTGCCAGGCCCCCTAATCTTGGATATAAAGGAAAATCTTGAGTCCCTTCAGGGGACGTTCTGGGTATCTAGCTAGTCGTGAAAAGGGAATGGGAATACCAAAGGCCCTCCAAACAAGCCAGTGTCAGGAAGTGTTTTTGTTCCCCATGGAAACTAAAAGATGACATCTGAACATATGTTCTTGAGTTGTTTTTTAGAAACACCCACCATATGGAAAATTCAGATAAGGGGGAACTGAGGAATTGAATTCTGACCTCTGTTCTTTGTTCTAAATTTCTCCCTGAAGTAACTGGGAAGAGTCACACCCATCTTAACATTCTTTTCTGCTTGCTATCCAAGAATCCATGAATTCACCTATGACCATGTAGGCCTCCACTTCAGAATATCCTGTCTTCTTGGTTTAGGCTAATGTATTAATATTCATATAATATCCCGGTATTGATTTATAATTTTGCCTGACTGAAATGCACCCCTGCCTTTAAAATCCCTGGCTTGTAAGCCATCAGGGAGTTTAGTTCTTAGGCGTTAGCTACCTGTTCTCCTTTCATGGCGTCATGCAATAAAAATGCCTCTTTCTCCTGCTTTAACTCTTGGTTTCAGTGTCTGGCTTGGCTGTGCTGGGCGAGTGGACCCCAGTTTGGCTCAATAACAGGGGCAAGGGAGGCAACCATCTAGGTGATGGTACTTGGGGCACATGGCATGGCTCTGCCTACCCCTAAACAACCCCCAATCCTCAACACATAAACTCTTATTTTTATTTTTTTTTTATTTTTTTTTTTTAAATTTCAGCTTATTATGGGGGTACAAAAGTTCAGGTTATGTATATTGTCCATGCCCCCCAATCCCCTGAGTCAGAGCTTCAAGCGTGTCCATTCCCCAGACAGTGCATATCATCTTTAGATAATTGAAGACAATATATTCTTGGGAGTTCCTCATAAAATATTTGTAAAGCTTCTGTTCTTTTGAATATAACAGGTTAAAGAGCTAATATCTGCTACCACATTAAGCTACTACCCCTCACTTTGCAGAGAACAAGGTTCAAACAAAGATAGAGGACAATGTCTTTATATGAGGGAGTGGAGTAGGGGAAGGATAGAGACCAGTGGTTCTCAAAGTATGATCCCTCGATCAATAGTATCAGCATTTAGAAGGAGTTAGAAATGCAAATTCTCAGGCCCCACCCCAGGCCTACTGATTCAGAAACTCAGCTGCTAGGTTTCAGCAATCTCCATTTTAGCAAGTCCTCCAGGTGAGTCTGATGCATGCTAAAGCTTGGGGACCTCTGATAAAGAGACATGCATGCATGAGTGCACGCAAAAGCTAAGCCAGATAGCCACCCCATTACTTTTTACCTTCACAATTCAGGACAGTGCTCCTGATGCACACTACTGATTACTCAGTTAGGTTTGTCTGCCCTTGGCTGTGAGGTGGGGAAGAGGATGGAAGTTACAAAAAGTCAATTACAAGAGCACACCCAGGTAAGCACAAGGATCTCAGACAGAACAAAGGCCTCCAATAGCTAGATACTTGAAATGTTAGCATGCCATTTTTCTGTTAACCGGGACTACTCAAACTTTCATCTGCATATGAATCTCCTGGGGATTTTATTAATATGCAGATTCTGATTCAGTCTGCCTAGGTGGGGCCCACATTCTGCATTTCTAACCAGCTCCCAGCTGCTGCTGCTGTTGCTGCTGCTGCTGGTGGTGATGGTCCTCAAACCATGATTTTAGTACCAAGCCTCTACACTTTGCCCACCTTACTTTTGTGAGTCCCTGCCAAAATATTTTTAGCAAAAATAAACCAAATATTAATATCATTTTACACAAAAAATACTGAAAGAAATGCCACCTGGTAAAACCTTATGAAGTGCAACTAACTGCAGTTGTGAGTATGCTTTTTCTGCAGCACTCAGTGACTGTCCCTGGGCCCCTGGTACACTCAGTGACGTGTACCGCAGCACTGCCAGAAAGAAACCCTTGGAAGCTTCTCACCTTTATGTCTGCTTGTTCTACCCATTGATTTCAACCTTTGCTTTAATGCAAGGTGGGAGCCAAAATGGTTAACAGCAATTGATGACTAATGACTTTTTCTTCTCTCTTCTCCCTTTTAAATAAAATCTACCTGTTATCAATTACTGAGTGTTTCCAGGCAGGATTAGAAATGTCACTAAAATCGGGTCAGCACCACTCTGGAACCTGTTCTACCTGGGATTCCCTTATATCTTAGCAATAATAATAAGTTTAAAGCCTCATCATCCTTTCTTCACCAACCTTCCTTTTCCTCTGTGTGTCTCTTCTTTCCCCCAGGGTTGCTTAAGTTATTCTATTAGTTCTTTTTCTTAAAAAAAAAAAAAAATGTTCTGTCACCATGGAGTATAGCCAGCTGTGGCAGCGGCAATCAAAATCCTCTTTGCATTAAGAAACAACAAACAAAACCTTTATGCTATTGTTTTTCTTCCCCTAAAATTCCAACTCATAAGGTATATAATAGAACATATTTCTATTTCTCTTCTTTTTTCCCTTCCCCCTCACTTTTTTTTCCTCTCGATCTCTGCCTTGGCCTCCTGTTCTTTTTTTCCCTTCCTCTTACCCTCTCTAGTTTTCCCCTCCCCTTTCCCTTTCTCTCTTTGTCCCTCTCTCTTTGCCCTCTGCTCTCTTATCTTTCCTCATAATTGTTCCTGGAATGTGTACGTATTGTAAAAAGCTCTCTGACAATGAGGTCAATGCACGTATCCAAAGTCTGTCATTGTGGAGTCACCTGATACTAAATACAATGAAGTCTGAAAGGGGTTATTTCAGGCTCCCCATCTAGTCATCACCTTTCAAATGAATGCTCCAATTGTTTGTTTTAAATTAATGAATTGTTATTAACCAATGACCTGAAATCAATACTTGTAGCTAGAACATAGAGTTTCTATTAATGTGGAACAAAAACGATATGTTTAAGGTAGCAGAATGTTTATTGCTTTTCATCTGAAGGAATTAGGTAATGAGGTGGGACATACAGCGTCTGCCATTTCTGTTTACAGCTTGTGTCCCATGATGTGAGACCAAGTGGTTCTGTCCAAGTGAGGGGTGCAGACATTAGCCTCATGCTCACCACCTGGAATGTCTTCTTGATATGATGGAAGTGTGGACTGTAGCTTCCTTGATGAGCAAATCCTGAGCCTCTGGTTGCTGCATGGATATGTGCATGACATCAGTCACAGCCCAACTAAATACTTCCACCAGGTCAGGAGCCTTTGGGTGATATTTTATCAATACAGTGGGGTAGCAGGAAATAGAGTTGTCAGAAACACTCAGTGCCTTGCCTTCCCACAGCAGCCTTGCTGGGAGGAACCCTCCCTGAGGTTCTCTCTCTTCCCTCTATCCTCCTGGCTGTACTTTTTCCTACTGAGCTCAGTAGAAGCACTGCCCCGCACCTTTCCAATTGCAGGAGGCTTCAGAGCTGCCTGCTGTTGACCAGCAGAAATTGTGTTTTGTAATTACCTACTGCATAGTCACAGCTGATTAGAAGCAACACACAGGCAGGGAAGTTGACCAGTGTACAGGCTTTAGGTCATTCTTATCCATTTCCTTTGTCATCATATTTCTGAGTACGTTGGAAATCCATAGACTTTGCCTTCTTTTACAAACAGTGGCCTGGCCTCATGTGCACGTTTAACATACATGAATTTTCCTGTATATATGCAGCAAACTGGGATGGAAAAGTGTTATGTAGCTTGGAAATTATTTTAAACATGTACATAGTTTGCTATGTGAGAGACATGACATCTTATCTGACCCCATATGTGAGAGAGTGTATGCTGTGACTGGGCTGCATTCTGTTGGCCACTTCTCCAACAGCTTGAGTTCACCCTATTAGCCTTTGAGCTTTGAAACCTTGCCCCCAACACCAGCACCACTCTCTAGCATCGTGGATCTCCATTGTCATGGATCTCTACTGCGCTGGATACCATCTCTCCCAAGATACACTTGTAAAAAAGAAAATAAAAAGTATACCTTAAACTTTGACTTTACTTTCCACAGAGGCCTGCCTCCTTCCTAATTGAGCAACTAGACATTAATAATTTTGGAACTCGTTTACTATGTGGTTAATTTACCTCATCTATTGAGTGTATTCCCTGTAAGATTTGTTCATGTTATTCTCCCCCTTTTTAAGCATTGTGAACCTAAGGGAAAAAAATCTCTTTGTATGGCAATAAACTGTGTGGATTTGTAAAATTCTACTTTGATCATCATCTTGTTGTAATCATACACAACACAAGGGATTTAAACACTTCAATAGATTCTACCCATCCTTTGCTCAATGGGCATGTGCCACAGGTTGACACATTCTGAGGGGATGGCAAATGCCAGGCTTTCATCTCATGCTCCCTGAAATTTTTTTTTTTGCTTCACTGAGTATGATTCTAGTATTTAATGATTCAGTATGTATTTTGAATATAGTGTAGCCCCTGTGCATTACTGGGCTATATGAAAGAATTCTGTTCCTCCAAAGTGAAGTTGTAGTGGAGTAGTTAAGAAAGAGCATAGAGACTGGAATTAGACTGACTGGTTCCAAATTCTGGCACAGACTACCAGCTGTTTTAGCCTCAATCTCTCTGGCTCAGTTTCCCTTCTGTAAAGTGGTGTTAGTGTTGTAGGGGACAAAAAACTTTTTCTCTACCCTCCTAGGTTCAGTGGCTGGGCCTGCAAATTAAACTGACAAAAGACAGGTTAACAGAAGAAAAGGTTTATTATGCATGCACACAAGAGTTTCACAGAAAAGAAGTTAAAAACTCAAAGAAATGGTTAGACTTGAATAGTTTATATACCATTTTAACAAAGGACAACAAATTATGGAGGAGTGACTAGACAAAGGAAGAGTGGCTTAGATTTTTAGAGGTAATAAATTGTAGAAAGGTAAATATATGGGGGAAACTAATGGAAGATAAGAGTTATTTAGTAAGGTTTGTTATGCAGACTCAAGCCAGTGCCATCTCCAGTGTCGTCTCTGGTGATTAGTAGTTCTCTTCTTTCTGGTACCAGAAAGTGTGGGGGGGGGGATACCTTCACAGAGGAAAATTTATGCCCTGCTTTAGGCAGAAAGGAGGAGGGCAGACAGTTCCTTTTGCCCTCTTGCTGTTTCTTAATTGCCTTTAGTTCAAAATAATTCTTATGCCAAAGTAGCATATTTGGGGGTAGCATATTCTGATCCTCTTCTGTGTAAATTGTAAAGAATAAGAAATTAATAGGGTTGTTATGAGGATTAACTATAGTAAACATTTTATAAATGTTCTTTTTCCCTTTCACTGTGATAGGGGAACAGGCTCTAAACCATGTAGCAGGAGAATTATGTACAGGCTCTTTGCGGGCCACTAGGGAAGTGAAGTACCTTCTCCAACCAGTTCCCCACAGAAGCCAAGGTGGGCAATCAAATAAACAGTCATAAGGAGCAAGGTCTGGCCTTACTAAAGGCCTTTCATTTACCATATGGCTTAGAGTGGGTTGGTGGTGAGAGGGCTTGGCTGGTGATCAGAAGGGGTTAGGCTGGACACATGAGGAATGATAATTCACTAAGTAATCTCTAGTAGCCACTCATTTTTCCCCCAATGCAAGCATTTAATCATAATATTCCTATGTTCTAAAGACTTCTACCCATAATCAGCTAATGAGCTAGTCAAGTTAACGGTCAGGGTCAGCTATAGGTAAAGTTGGTTTTCTTTTCTTTTTTTTTTTTTTTTTGAGACAGAGTCTCAACTCTGTTGCCTGGGCTAGAGTGCCGTGGTGTCAGCCTAGCTCACAGCAACCTCAAGTGATCCTCCTGCCTCAGCCTCCCGAGAAGCTGGGACTACAGGCATGTGCCACCATGCCCAGCTAATTTTTCTATATATATTTTTAGTTGTACACATAATTTCTTTCTATTTTTACTAGAGATGGGGGTCTCGCTCTTGCTCAGGCTGGTCTCGAACTCCTGAGCTCAAACAATCTACCCTTCTTGGCCTCCCAGAGTCCTAGGATTACAGGCGGGAGCAACCACGCCCAGCCTAAAGTATGATTTTAACCTACTCTGTTTAGCACAAAAATTTGGAGAATTTCTCAAAGATTGGTCCATGAGACACTCATACCAAGATAATGTGGGAACCTTGGATCTTAAGTCAGGGTTCCACGTAAGCACAGCCTAACATAAAAGATGTTCTTGTTTGTTTGTTTGTTTTTGAGGCAGTCTTGCTCTGTCACCCTGGCTAGAGTGCAGTGGTATCATCATAGCCTCAAATTCCTGGGCTGAAGTGATCTTCCTGCCTCAGCTGCCCAAGTAGCTGGGACTACAGGTATGTGTCACCACAGCTGGCTAACTTTTCTATTTTTAATAGAGATGGGGTCTCACTCTTGCTCAGGCTGTCCTCAAATTCCTGATGTCAAGCGATCCTCCTGCCTCAGCCTCCCAGAGTGCTAGGATTACAGGCATGAGCCACTGTGCTCAGCCGAGACAAAGGTTTTGATACAGATAGTTTCTTAGGGACGTGAACTCAGGGAGCAGGAGTGAGCACTTAAAAATATAGAAGGCAGATAAAAAAACACAAAGATGCATTCTCAAGTTGGCCCCTTCTACTGATGACTGGTGTTTAAATTTGAAGAGATCTCTAAAGACCTTAATGGAATGGGGTCTCAGACCTGTTCACCTGAAGATGAGAGAAAGAAGCTTTAATCCATTGGATCTCATCTTTTATTGGTCCAGGGTCACGTAGGGAGCGTTAACTTTTCCATCTTCTGAATTACTCATTTGTCACTGCTGAGTGGGCTCCAGCAGCCATTCCAGGCTATTGTGTCAGAGAAACCTGGGGTAAGAAGCAAGAAATATGAGGTGCTGACTTGGGGTGAGGTGCTATCCAGGTGCACCTATGTGAAACAGACCAAAATCTACTTAGAACTGTTTCACATCAAGGCTACTGGAGCCCAAGATGGGTCCAAAATTATAGGCAGAAGCTTCAGGGATTTTGATACAGCATTTGAAAATGCCAGTTCCTGGTTATTATCCATTGTTATGGGTGGAATTGTGCCCCCTTAAAGTTCATATGTTGAAGTCCTAAACACCCAGTACCTCAGAATGTGATGCTATTTAGAAATAAGGTCGTTGCAGATAGAATTAGTTAAGTAATTCTTAACTTACTTAAATTGGAGTAGGGTGGGCTCCTCATCCAATATGACTAGTATCCTTATAAAAAGGGGAAATTTGGACACGCACGCACACAGGGAGAATACCACATGAATGCTGGAGTTACACTGCCAGAAGCCAAGGAACTACTGCACATTAGGAAGGAGATCTGGAACAAATCTTTCTCTAGCACTTTCAGAGGGAGAGTGACCCTGCCAACACCTTGATCTTAGGCTTCCAGCCTCCACAACTGTGAAACAATAATTTCTGTTGTTTAAGCTGCCTAGTTTATGGTGATTTGTTAGAGCAACCGTGGAAAAGTAATACACCGGTGATCTATTGGATCCCAGTCCCTGGGGGTATGGTCTATACTTCCACACTCCTAACAAAGTTTGCAGGCAGTTCTATGTGCCCTCCAAGTTTCAGAAACCTGGTCTAGAGTGAAATAAATATTGTCGTATCTGAGCCCCAGGGAGAGTGACTCCAGAAAGGCATGCTTTTGTCCAAATACTCTTCTGAAAATCCAAAGCAACACATTGGATGCAGAACAACACCTTACATGTAGGGAAGGAATTCTCTTTCCGAAAGTCAACTCACGTAGCACACTTCAGGTTATGGTTGTTACGTAAAATCAGAAGCTGGAAAAGTGGTAGAGGAACAGGCTACAACTTCACCCCCACCCCAAAACATCTGTACAGAACACAGTGGATAAATGTAGAGAGACAATGCCCCTGTACTTTCTCAACCCCTATCAAAATATGGATATGTACATGCACATGTGATGCCTTATTGTGAAACAAATAGGAACAAAATGAAAACCAGGCTAGGAAAAGGTAGCACATTATTAACCTGTTATTTCAAAATGGAACAGAAGTGTTCAGTACACGTCAATGTTAAAGAAAATACAGAGGAAAGAAGATACAGTCGGGAACACTGAAAACGAAGCCATTGAAACCATCAACACCTGCCTATGCCACCTTTGCAAAGAGTGAAACCACTTAAGAGCAGGCAGCGGGTCTCTACCCCTCTCTAAGAGTAGACACATGGTAAGTGTTTGCTGAGTACAGAAACACTGAACAATTTCTGAGACACAGAGTTCCTGCTCTTAGTGGACCCAGATTCTTGCACCAGGCTAGTGATTCCTCTATTATTTTTCAATCACTCTGCACATTGATTGGTGTATGCTCCCATCTCTCGGGCGCTATGCTTAGAGCTGAGATACAACTTGAAAGGATGTGACTTTCAGCTTTGACTTTGGAAGCAGTCACCTGCTAGTGACTACTTCCAACAGTCTGTAGTTCCTGATATGCCAGCCTAGCCCAGCACCAATGCCAACTGCAGTGAATGAAGTATCTACCATTCCTTGGCAATTTTCCCTTGATCTCTGGTGTGAGAAGGCACTCAGTAAATATTCAAATGAACTTTCAAAGAATGAACAAATGGGTGAATGGATATGGCATAGGAGAGCACCTGTCATGTGAACTATCATTTTTAGAGTGGGGGTAATGTAGACTAGAAGAACATGACCACAGCTTGAGAGTTTTCAAAGCAATTTCATATACAGTACTGGAAACAGAGTAAATACCAAAGCATATACAAACTGAAAATATGGGGAAGCAGAAAACAAGAGCCTGCCTACAAGAGGAGAGGGGAACAGATTTGGAGGGATATGTAGACAAGCAAAACTACTTTTTTTTTTTTTTTTTTGGTGGGCAGGAGTTGTGGGGAGAGACATTGAGAGAGAGAAAGAGGAGACAAAGAAGAGAGAGGTGTAAGAGAGAGCCCACAGAGTAGTTGCTTGACAGATTTACAACAATTGAGAAGGATTTCTTACAAGCAATAGGTGTTTGGCCGGGCGCGGTGGCTCACGCCTGTAATCCTAGCACTCTGGGAGGCCGAGGCAGGCGGATCGTTTGAGCTCAGGAGTTCAAGACCAGTCTGAGCAAGAACGAGACCCCATCTCTACTAAAAAAAATACAGAAAGAAATTAACTGGGCAACTAAAAAAAAAACATATATAAAATTAGCCTGGCATGGTGGCGCATGCCTGTAGTCCCAGCTACTCGGCAGGCTGAGGCAGAAGGATTGCTTGAGCCCAGGAGTTTGAGGCTGCTGTGAGCTAGGCTGATACCACAGCACTCTAGCTTGGGCAACAGAGCAAGACTCTGTCTCAAAAAAAAAAAAAAAAAGAACAAATAGGTTTTTAATTCCTAACTTGAGTGATTTTCTCTTGCAACTAAATGACTCCTGACTAAGCTAAATGGCCACCAACAGAATGTAGGCTCAGAGAGGGCAGGGATTTTAGTCTGTTTTATTTATACAAAACAGAGCCTCATGCAAAATAGGGGCTAAATAGAGGCATACATAAAAGCACAAAGTTGGAGACACGACCCAAGCAAAAGGATGATTTTGTAATCTGCTTGCCCTCCAGCTTAAGGCTAAGGGGTTTCTAACTAATAGGGAAGGTGTACCAGGATATCATCCATTTGCCCCTCTAGACCTGTGCTTCATCTTTCTCCATCCTACTCTCTGCCATAAAAGCCTAATCTGTGTAAACCATATCAATGTCTTCCTTGACCTTTAGTTTTCAGTTAGGTCTGGCTTATGAAGGCTCTGGGTAGGAGACCAGGAAGAAAATAAAGTGAGGTCAGGGTATTTATTGCCATATCTCCCTCCCTGCCAGTTTGTCTTGAGCTGGATGGGTTCCTCAACCAAAGACAACCTTCTCTATGAGACTCTTGCCTTTTGCATTTCAGCAAGTGCTTTCTCATCTCCCTTCAGGCTGAGCAGTAGTAACATCTTTGCAGTTACCAGCACTAAGCTTTGAGGTTCCTGCAATATCTTTTAGGGTTCCCCTGTATCCCACTCACATCTTTATAAAATAGTGCCTTTATGAATGCCCCCTTGAATTATCCTAATTCAAGAGCATCATTTGTTTTCTGTTGGGGCCCTGACTAATGCAGGAAGAATTCAAATTAGCTTTCTTTTCCAGAATAATCCCTCTAATGTGCATCTTGGTTTCTAAAAATTACAGCTTATTCAAAATGGATTTTTATCTGAGATGATGTAAGGGGTGAAGGAGGCAAATATTCATATGAGAGGGAGGGTTAAGCTTGCTGATGTAGATGATGGCTACAGCAAAGGCAAACCAGTGACTTATCTTTCTGCAAACATTTCCTTGTCCTGCATGATAAATCAGTCCATAACATACTATTCTGAACAAGACCACAGATTTATAAACCTGGAAAAGATGCAAAAATTACCCAGCTTGTTCTTTGTATGAAGCCACCTATAACATTTTTTTTTCCTGTGTTTGGAATGAGTACATGATGTTGGAGGTGGAGGATAGGGAAACCTGAGAAATACTTCCCCTTAGCATTGCTTGGTTTTGTATATACTGAAAATAGTATGATTGTTTAATTATCTTATTTAGATGCATTTCAATGACTAGAACCTTAATTTGGGGTTCTATACCCCGAAAGAACTTGGAAATAAGAGTGAGAGAATTAAATTAGGAGAAACTGATCTCTGATATGCAAATCTATTATATTAAAAATATATTTGATTGTCTGTTTACTCTCTTGACAGTTTCTTTGGCTGTGTAGAATCTTTTTAATTTAATCAGGTCCCATTTATTTATTTTTGTTGTTGCTGTGATTGCCTTTGGGGTCTTCTTCATAAATTCTTTGCCTAGGCCAAGGTCTAGAAGAGTCTTTCCCACATTGTCTTCTAGAATTCTTATAGTTTCACACCTAAGGTTTAAGTCTATTATCCACTGTGATTTGAGTGGAGTTTTGTGAGAGGTGAAAGGTGTGGGTCCTGTTTCTGTCTTCTACATGTGGCTATCCAGTTTTCCCAGCACCATTTATTGAATAAGGATTCTTTCCCCAGAGTATGTCTTTGTCTGCTTTGTCAAAGATTAGATGGCTATATGAGGATGGTTTTATATCTGGATTCTCGATTCTTTCCACTGGTCTGTGTCCCTGTACTTGTGCCAATACCAAGCTGTTTTAATAACCACAGCCTTGTAGTATAGTTTGAAGTCTGGTAAATTAATACCTCCCATTTTGTTCTTATTGCCTAAAATTGCTTTTGCTAAACAGGGTCTTCTCTGGTTCCATACAAAGCATAAAATTATAAGAGAGGACACAACAGTAACAAAATTTGGGGAACTGGAAAGCTGATGGACAAGCAGGCGTAAAAGATGTTAGGAGATAGGAGAACACTGAATCTGAAGAGAGCAATAAGGAAAGAACACAATGTGCCTCAACTCACATAACAAAATCCTCAATGGCAGCATTATGTACCTCTAGAAGTGAGGGAGAATAGGGGAAAGGAAAGATCCAAAATAAGGAAGATGAGTTTAAAATCTATGTAGGAAGCAATTAGGTCCCCAGATACACTCCTTCATTCCTTAAGACTTTTTCCATTCACCCCAGAACATTATTGAAGATTTATTTTCTGGAAAGTTCAAAAGTAGGTTCTTTATGCTTGCTGAGCTCCAGGTCAGTTAAGATACTGGACAGAGTTGTCTCCACACCTCCTTCTCACACTGCTCTCAGAATTCCAGTCACCATGCCTTCACCCTCAAGGCAAGGTACTAGAAGAGTCTTCTCTAAGGAATATGACCAACTCAAGAGGAAAGTCCTAATCAACCCCCCCCCTCAATGGCCAGGTAGCTAACCCTATGGTGACATTCACAGTTGACAAATCCCACTCATGCTAAAAGCTTTCAATCAGCTTTCTAGTGTCCCTCTTGTAAACAGATAGCCAAGGATCACCAGGTAAGCAGAAAAAAAAAAGCAATTAGAGGAAACAAGTACTTTGTTTAACCTTTCTTCTTCCCACATAATCTATCAAGACCTCACAGAGCTGAAAATATAGTATAACCATGAAAAAAAGAATAGGACAAACAGGAACAGAGATTTACAAGAAGGAATTTTAAAAATAAAAAAATATAAACACAGGTATATATATCTATATAAAACATTATAAGTATACACATAAATGCATACATTCAATTATATACACCCAAGGTTTTCTCTAATTCTGTCCTTCTGGTCCATGCCCAGTGACTGCTGTATGATTAGGTACTTCAGGAAGTAAGATTGCTTCTACAAAGTCCAAGATGCGTCCTGTGTGTACTAAATTAAAGTCTACTAAAATAGTTTTCTTATGATGATACTATAATATACACCATTCGTTGAATAGCTACTAGGCACTAAGAATGAAGCAGGGAGTGGGCGGAGCCAGTGGCGGAAGTGGGCAAAGCGAGAGGCACGAGGGCAGGCAGCCCGAGGGGCGGAAGTGGGTGGCGCCAGCGGCAGGACGGTGGTTACCTCAGGGCGTGGCGGTTACCTCAGGGCGGGTATTACCTTTGGCCTGGTACCAGCATGAGCGGCCTCGGTGGGGAGGAGAAGCCCCCTCTCCCCCAAACCCGCAGCCTCACCGTTTCCGACCATGCCCCGGGAGACCCGGACCCACACCAGTGCCTGAGCCTCCGCGACGAAACCGAGGCAACACAGGTGATGGCGGAGGCGGGTGAGGGAAACTTGGAGACCGTCGCGCTCCCACCACCCCAGCTTTTAGGGGAGGAGGGCGTACCCCGGGATCCCGCAGACAGTGGCCATACTCCTCAGATCCCAGTCGGTGGCATTCGCGGTCGTATAGCCCTAGGAGCTGGGCGGGAACAGGCTCCGCCTCCCACAAAGGGCCCGAAAGCAGCCTCTGTGTTGGTGGCTGCTGAAAGCGGCATGAAAAATGGCTTTCAAGATGGAGGAAAGGCCCCAAAAACCTGTGGCGCAGAGAGGCTGTGGTCTGAGGTGATGGTGGGCGTGAAGGAGGAGGATGTGAGGTCTGAAAAGTGCGCCACCCTCTCAGTAGCAATGGATGACGAGGAGAGGGCCGAGGTGGTGGAGATAGAAGGAGTGAAGGAGAATGAGGTGGTGGAGGATCCAGTGGAGGTGGAGGAGAAAGCAGTCGGTGAAGAAATAGAGGTGGCGGAGGAGAAAGCAGTCGGTGAAGAAATAGAGGTGGCGGAGGAGAAAGCAGTCGGTGAAGAAATAGAGGTGGCGGAGGAGAATCCAGTCGGTGAAGAAATAGAGGTGGCGGAGGAGAATAGAGTGGTGGAAGAGGTGCAGGATGAGGCAGCGCCCGGGCACCTGGATGTGGCTCGCTGCATCCAGTCTCTGCAGGCCCTCCAACGGGAAATGGACATTGTGAATGCTGAAGGGGAAAGGGCCCTCCAACAGCTGCAGGACAGATTTGCGCGGAGGTGTCGACACTACCTGCAGCAGAGGAACCTCATCATTCAGAATATCCCTGGCTTCTGGATGACTGCCTTTCGGAACCACCCCGAGTTGTCCCCCATGATTACGGGTGAAGATGCAGAGATGTTAAGGTACCTAATCATTTTGGAGGTGAAGGAACTCAGATGCCCTAGGACTGGCTGCAAGTTCAAGTTTTTCTTTCAAAGAAACCCCTACATCAGAAACTACCTGATTGTCAAGAAATACGAGGTCACATTCCCCCGCCGAGTGGTGTGTGTTTCCACCCCAATCATATGGCGCAGGGGACATGAACCCGAGTTCTTCATTGGCAGAAACCAAGGCCTCGTCCACAGCTTCTTCACCTGGTTTTCAGACCACAGCCTTCCCGAGTTTGATAGAGTTGCTGAGATTATCAAAGAGGACCTCTGGCAAATGCCACTGCAATACTACCTGTTGGGTGAAGGAATCCCTAGACCCAGACGTGGCCCAATAAGGGAGCCAGTGGCGATCCCCCGGCCCTTTGGGTTCCAGTCTGGTTAACATCTGCCCTTGAGAATACTCCTGCACAAGGTCCCCTGTCACCACCTGCTGGACTTGTGCTTGGGCAACAGCAATGGGTATGCCTTCTACTTTTTGATTTTTTTTTTTTTTTGGCTGACCTTTCTGCAACCTCTCTCCTGGATCTTCAGTTCTCTCAACCTCAAGATTTACAGTCATGGACATTCTTCTACGCTTCACAAGGTCTTCGTGCTGTTCTGCATTACTGTCACATTCTGTGTGGCCAGGGTCCACAACCCTTCTAAGCCAAGCAAATAATGCTGTATATTGTACTGCCTTTATCTGCACTGCTTGGACTCTGTTTGTTCCCAGTGCCTCTGGTCTGGTTATTAGCACCTGGATGCCTGGCTTTTTTCTAGGAGCCCATTCTATCCATTCTGCTGGCTTCTGGCAGTACAGGCACATGGCCTGTGGACATTACTAGGCATTAATGACATCAAGGGAGAGCAGCAGTGGGCCACTTGTTCTACGTGATGTATGTTACTCCATTGCTGTTCCTGTACCTCTGGTCACCTTTTCCTATCTGCCGCTGGCTATGCCCACCCTCCTTGGCTACTGCCAAGGTCCCTTTCTCTCTCTTGTCTGTCCTCTTTTACTCCTATCTCATTATAAAAAAATGACAGCTTAGAACCTCTGCAAAAGCAAGCTTTTTGGTTTATTTCGACTCTATCATTTTCAGAGACAGAGAGGTTATCCTGTAAAGTACACTGTTCAAAGCTCTTTTTGTCCCCCTCTGCTCTCTTTCCAACTCCCCACCCTCTTTAGCAACTCCTAGAGGGTTTAAAGGGATAGAGATCTAGATGGAATAAAAGGTGAGATCTAGTTTATAATGGATGGAAGAACTAAAGAGATTATGATGGGTACCCTAAGGAGGCGGAAAAGTAAAGACTAGAGGCAGAAATAAGCCAGGTAAACATTGGGTCCAGAGTGAAGACTGAGCTGAGAACCTTCAAGAAAGGGGTACTTATCAATGGTGATGGGAGAAGAAATACTTCTCAGGATTGCTGTAGAATTGAAGGGGGTTTGAATATTA